>NC_091134.1:53830681-54515419 GCF_041381155.1 Argopecten irradians
GAGCAGCCGAGTCTATCAGAGAGAAGTCACTAAAATTAGGACATCCGCCCACTTACTCAATATCGAAAGTGGTCGTTTTAGGAATATTCAAAGAACTGAACGAAAATGTCATGTCTGCGATAAAAATGATATTGTTCAAGATGAATTCCATTTTATACTTATTTGTCCTTTATACAATGATTTACGCCAACAATTAATCAAACTGTTCTATAGAAGAAACCCAAGTGTGTTTAAGTTAATCCAACTGTTATCTTCTGATAATGTAACAGAATTAAATAATTTGGGGAAATACATTTTCCGCGCGAACAAACGCCGAGCTGAATGTCTTGTGTTACAAAATGTACAGCCGTAAATTGCCATCCATGCCATTAATGCCCTATCTTTATCTATATTATTATTTCTATGTTATTGAGTGGGTGTGCGGGGAATGACCACCAAAAACAAAATCGTTATCGGCAAGTTTCATTTAGTAATTAGTAATTCAAGAAGTATGCAAAACCATTGGTCATGAAATTATGCATAGCTACAAACTTATTTGATAGTCCCTATGAATGTATCCAAAATCAAACAAAAATCTTCAAATCAAAGTAAAAGCTTGTCTGGACCCTCCAGTTTCATTAATTTTCTATAACTGTATGAAATTCAATTACATAGTATTATCCACGCAATCAAGGGTACTACGGAGTACTACAAAAGTACCAGATACAACGATTTATTTATTGAACACAACTTGTGCAAAATGCTGAACACCATTGAATATTTGCAAGGAGATTACGATGTACTACATACTTATGTTAATCAGGAACGATTGGGGTATTACAAAAGATGCTCCACTGCCGACAGACCATAAATGATATTCATCATTTGAACAATAATTGGTGTTTAATCGTGTATATATATGCCTAATTAACACAAAAACTAACATAAAATAATTTGTTTTGCCTTTGGTGCATGCGCAATCATTACTCCATTCTATATAAGATATAGTGCCACGGAATTTTTTCGGGATGCAATTAATTATTTTTCATATTTTTAACTTGAAGTAAAATTAGAAGCTCAAACTTTTCAATGGTGGTAATGGTGTAAAGTAAGTAACTTTTTTAACTGAAGAAAAATACAAAATCGTCTGCTCCTGTTTTTGATGGTGTAAAAATACCATTTGTCAGCGGTGGAGCATCTTTAAAGGAACCATCTATAAACACAGAACACAAAAAATACGACTGCTGGTTTCATTTCATCAAATCTTAATTACAAGTTAGAACATGCAATAAGACGGAATGATAAATATGCTAGTTTAGAGATGAAAATTCTTATTGTGTTAATGTCGAAGAATTATCATGTCCAATCAAAGTGCTCTTGTAAGAGTAGATTCTGGTCCTATCTGTCAGATCACTGGGCATGTAAAGCTATCTATTTTCACTCCACCTGAAGGATGCTCCATGTCTCTATTTCCAGTTCAAAAACAAATGGTTCTGGAAAAATTAGCCAATGAGTTAGCTCTAATTCCATCACCTTTTTCCTAAGCTTCTAGTCTAGATCGAAACGCTTGGAAACTGGCAAACATAATAGGCCCTACTGATCTACAAAAAAAAAACAAAAAAAAAACAAAAAAAAAAAAAATTCTGAATGAAAACTACAGACCCATTCCAAGTAACCTTCGTTTATTCCTTCTTGTCAACAACATAAACCACAAGGTGTAAGAATGGTAGTACAATGATTATTTGCCATAACTGTGCGAAAATTTGGACATGTTATTTTTTCCTGCAGTGATATATGTAAACCAAAAGGTTTGATGAATTAAGCAGTGAAGATTAATAAAATGGACAGACAAACATATATGATGCCTTATTAACTGTAGTAATAACACAGAATTCATGTACCGTGAAATTGTTTTGTATACCTTATTTATGTTTCGAAGGAAACATACCTGCAGAAATCACTTTACAATTACTAATAACATTACAAAGTGTGAAATGAAATTGTAGTTCACATTTTGAATTCATGGTCTGACAGTAAGTGTTCATTTCACTCTACTGTAAACGTAATTACATGGATGAATGATTTTTTGCCAAAATCATTTTCAGTCCTAATCATCTTATTTGTAATTTTAAAATTAAAACCTATACATTGTTAATCTTCTTCTTCCTGATCAATAGTCAGACTCGAAGGGTTGAGTACATTTAAAGGCCCATTACCTTTCCGGAGCAAAATATTAAGGTTTCTTCAAAAACATTAATAACATCAGATCTAGTAAATGCATACCGATGACCTAAAATAAGGTTACTACGGCGGCGTATTAGGGCCACTACAAAATTTTATTTATCTTGTACGTACAAGTTATTATCTTGTACGTACATGTACAAGTTAATATCTTGTACGTACAACTTAGTAATATGTACGTACAAGTTAGTACTGATTTGGACAAGCGAATTATGGCATCAAAGCCATAAAAACAATCCGTTAGTTAAGATTATTAAAACATAAAAAATGCCTTCATCATATTGCCAACACATATTCCTGCACTTAATTGACTGATGAATGTGTGTACAATTATGGACTTTAAAAGCCGTTACTAAAACAAAACTCGTATGACTGAAAAAAACCCTTTAAGTTACATGTAGGTCTGAAACAAAATCCAAAAACTTTTCCACATTGCCATAGAAAATACATGTATACTCTATTTCATAGATACCATTCCATTCAGGTCACATTCTAATGACCTTTGTTAGAGACATTGCCTTTGTACAGAACCCACACAGCAATATTACCGAAAACGTAATTTCGTCACAATAAGCATATATGTGTAGCTATGTTATGCTTGTTGGACGAAATGCCGGACTACTCACAGGGGCCTGGCACGAAAATTTTTAACCAACAGTATACATATATATATGTTATAGTATCGATACTATAATATGTATATGTATACTGTTAGTTTAAAAAAATCGTGTCAGGTCCCTGTGGGACTACTTGCAACTGGAAAATGATGACGGCCCTTAGGCTTTACTTAACTTTTTCGTCCCCGTCAAGAAATTCGGAAGTAACAAATTGATAGGCCATTAAAACATGATCTCAGAAGGAATGTGTCATATCCTTTATGGAACAGTCTCCATATTCTGGTTGTTTAGAGTAGGACCTACAATTTCCGGAAATACGAACCGAGATTTGATTTAAAATTAGCCACTTCCTGGTTAAGCAGGGCAACTTTGTTCGTCAAATGTTTTACTAAAGATAGGTAAGTACTCAAACTCATTTAGCCTACTTTCTTTTAAAAAATCAATGTATTCTACCGATTATGTCAAAGGTGCGCTCTTCTACACTGTCCAAATCGACCAATGTTTGTCGACAGTGACGGGTGCATTATTAGCAGATTTTGCTAACGTTAGGGTTGTCCCCCTTCCATCGCCGCTATCTAAATTTCACTATTACTAAGGATTCAGAGGGCTTCACTAGAATAAAGTTTTGAAATTCATTTAATTAACATATCAAAATATGCAACTTATTTTTAATTACATTTTGATTCCAAGTGCAACAATTAGGACATCATCAATGATCCCAAAATAATTATGATAAGAAAATATCAACGTAATACCCAACTATGTGTCGAGTAAATCATTTTATTGTTTAAAAACGTCTCTTTTTAATTTTAATTTAACTTCATTTTAAATTTAAAGAACATATCTTTTTCCAGTGAACGTTTACAAAGTATGACTTCCCAAGACATCAAACCAAAACCAGAGTTTTATCGGAGAGTTCTGCCTGAGGGATGTATCGCTTTCTCGTCAGCAGAAGGAAAGACAATCTTCAAAGAGGCTCTCGAGTCGGGTCACATGGGTTGTTTTTTCAAAATGGCAGCTCAATTTAGTACCCAGGCTGAGCCAGCTTTCTGTGGTCTCACGACCCTTGTGATGATTTTGAACGCTCTGGAAGTAGATCCCGGGAAGATCTGGAAGGGTCCGTGGCGATGGTACCACGAAGATATGCTAGAATGCTGTGTTTCTTTACAAACCATCAGAGAACAAGGCATAACGTATGACCAGTTCAGTTGCCTTGCCGCTTGCAATTCCCTCGATGCAGAATCGACCAGGGTAGACGACACCGCCACGATAGAAACGTTTCGAGATCGTGTAGCAAGACTAAGTAAACAAGATGACCAATTCATCGCCTTATCATATAGCAGAAAAACGCTTGGCCAGACAGGTGATGGTCACTTTTCCCCTGTAGGAGGATACCATCCGGACCGAGACCTCGTGTTGGTGATGGACACGGCTCGGTTCAAATACCCTCCACACTGGGTTCCTCTTGTGACTGTTTGGGAAGCAATGAAGCCTCTCGATAAAAGCACAGGTAAACTATTGCATCAGTTCAGTTCATTGAGTTAAGCTAGCAATTCATGGGTAAGTGGATGTTAATCAGTCCTGTATTTCTTCTAAAGATTTGCTGTTTATATATCAAGTAACGAGTGTTAACTTGTTCACCAATTTGTTTTATGTATTTTCAGGGAAGTCTAGGGGATATTGTATTTTGTCAAGAATTCACAAGGACGGTTCTCTACGTCTATTCAAACTGTCGAAATCCTTCAGCGTTTTCTTGCCTTGTGCTTATACCACTGGTGTCTCAAACTTTCTACACCAATGGCGAGAATTCCTGATAAAGGACGTGGGTACTTTGACAAAAGTACTTACTGAAGAGGCAAAGTCCGATGATGATGTGGACATATTTGGTCGAGTTATTCCTTCGCTACTGAAATGCGCTGGGTGCATCGCGCAGAATGAATGTATCCTCACTACCTTTATGGATATTGCTAATTTCACAGCAGAACACCATGCCCTGAAAGATGCTTTATTACAGCAGCTTGAATGTCTAAAGCTTTATCGCATTGTCCACACTGTTTTAAGGAGCGCCAGTTCCGGTTCCTGTTTAAGCATTGGAAATGCTGAAGAGAACAATGTTGTTAACTCAGACAAACAATGTTGTAAAATGCCCTCTTCTAAACGTGCGAAAATCTCTGATACCGCCATGCTTCCGACACACTTCATCGCGGTTTTTATGCTTTGCTGGCCATACGAGCTTTTCAAGATCTCTGGGATTGTGACGGTAGGAGAACAGATGGATTCATATGTCACCGATTGGATGGAAGGTCCAGCATCTAAAGAGTTGAAGGAAGAGGTGTCACATCTAAAACGACAGCTGCTAGTGTTGTTGAGAATGCGTCTGGACAATTTACGTCATTGTGACTCGACCTCTTCGTGCGCAGTCTCCGTATGTGTTGAGAACAAGTAACTTGTACTGTTAAAGGAACAGGTATGGGGTAATTAAAAATGTAATGGCAATTAATTGTAATGCATTACAGTTTTTCAAGTAATTGAATGTAATGTGTAATTGAAGCAAATTTCAATTACATGTAATGGTTATTTAATTAATTACATTACAAAAATGCATGAATTGCTCAATTACTTTTCAATTACATTTCAATTACAAGTGACGTTTTTTAGATAGATTTGTCAGATTACATTTTCCATATTTCTGTTCTCACTAAAGTTTTCGTTTTTTCATTTTAGCTTTAGTATCCTTATGATTAGTTACAATGAATGTCTACCGTATAGTTTGATAACAGTACTTTATTTAGCATTCTTGATCATGATCAATAGTGAGAATAATGTCTTTCCTACCTATGCCCTTAATTGTTTAAATTAGGTATAAAATAAAGTTTAATTTGAAGAACAGAGGGTCTAGACCAGCTACCTGGTAATTATAGATAATCATACCTTGGGGACAAACAGCGTGAGAACAATTGATCGTTACCTTCACTATTGCTAAGCAGGTAGCTAGGTATAATGTTAGAATTACACCTAATGAGAAATTCAAAGTGACACTAGGTATATGGCTTAATAAAAGATTTAGTTTCCAGCACAAATTCGTAAAAGAATATACATATATATATATAAGTAAAAAAGAACCGTGTCCATGTGATGGTTTCCATATACATAAAAAGAAAACACAACTATAAAACAGTTTTTTCCTCCCTAGCGCTTTCTCGGCTCATGCCGGTCTTCAGGGGTTTGAAAAAACTGTTTTATAGTTGTGTTTTCTTTTTATGCATATATATAGACAAAAATATGGAGTAAAATGTATTACAATGACTTTATCACATCTATAGAATTTCAAGATGGCAAATTATAATATATCGTGTACACACAATTATTACCTAATATTTTTTTTATTTTTGTTACTTCTACCAATGTAGACTATTTTAGTCTCCGAACTATGTATACCTATTTCTAATCACACCAATTTTGAAAGTCTGATAATTATCAATGTAACCTCAAAAATTAATGTATTTGGACATGATTGTATTGACCGATGAAATGTGAAATATAAATACTTATAATATGACTGTTCTTTTAAATGTAATATTTGGAAATTTAAAGTACCTTATTAATGAATGCATATCTTAAATTAGTATACAAATGTACATGGATATGTATTGTATAAAGATAGCTATTTTTATTAATATAGTTTCCAGTACTAGTCCGTGGGATAAAAGTTGTTCTTTTACTAAAACTGAAAGTAATGGGAAATTTAATTAATTACATTGGTAAAGTAATGGTAATTTAATTAATTACATTACAAAATACATGTAATGGTAATGGTAACGCTATTTTAAAATGTAATGTGTAATTTAATTAATTAAATTGCTATGTAATTGAACCCATCCCTGTAAAGTAAAGTTGCCTTAAAATATACAGAGCCAAAGTAAACGTCAGGATATATTCTATACTTTTTTTTACCATATGTGGTATCATTGATGTGTTGAATTTGTAATAAAATTTGCATTAAATTTACATGTGAATCGATACCACATAACAGGTGGGCTATCAGCCTTCGACATGGTATCTACAGTCGAGATAACACTTAAGGTAAGTATTTCAAATATATCAAACATGTATGTTCGGTTTCATCAATGCCCAACTATGTTGGACCAGGGTATCCACTTGTACAGAATACTTCAAAAATGAAACGTCATTACTCAAAATGTGTTAAATGATTGTTAACCCGGTGTCGTTGTCAGCATGTGTGTTCCCATCGAGAGTGTGAACTTTGAATATGATCTGGATGCTATTGCATGTACTGTATTGTCTTTGGAACAGATGAACGTATGGTACATTGTTCTTTGCCAGCCTGTTATTTATCAAGAATCTCGACGCAAATCTATCTTTTTAAAATTTGTTTGCAAATGTTTTATAGACTTATTAATATTTGGAATTAGGCCTTTTTATGGTATAGTGTTATTGCAATTTAAGCAAAAGCATATTCTCAATACTTAAATTCATCACTTTGATTTTTATTTATTTCTCAATAAAAAAAACCCAAAACAGTTATATATATTATGTATATGCCATTTAGGCGAGGTAGATCTACTTCGAATAAAACAATGAAATAACGATGCACCGATTATTTTATGTAGATTTGTTTTATCGTGTTACGTTTGATCTGTGTCTGTTTCTGAACGAACGACAATTTTCTTCAATCTACAAATGACAGCCATTTGGCGTGGTCGATCATTTGATGAGCAGTTGGAACTCTTGGGGTGTACAACATTACCTCGGATGTGATAGGTGTAAGAATATGTAAGAAAATCAATCATTTCATTTTAACAATTATTTAATGTTTCAAATAAAGCGACTTATACAATCTGCGAAATAAACTGGTCTTTACTATTCTAAATATTATCTTGAGATTAAAGTGTTATTTACATGTAAATATAATTTTAGTATTGTCGTTTCGCTATTTTCCGCATTCTGTATTTTTATTGATTGTAAAAATTGATGTACTTCCGCAATGTTTTGCCGCGCCTCGTTTGCAATTGACATGTGCTTCAACAGCCACGCTAAAGGCTGATTATTTTTTGCTGATGATTTTTGCTGAAATATGGCTGAAGGTAACGGCGGGGCTCGCCCCAAGCGAACGGGAGCGGGAGCAAGACTAAAAGGGTTTATCGACCCCCTTCAAAACGAAGAAGAATTCCGCGAAAGTGTTACGGAAGACGTTTTCCATGAATCTTTGACGATGCCAGATCATGGACCCATGCCGGGGAGTGATGGCGACCACGTGGACGATCATGACGACGAAGAGCTACAACAACTGCAAAGCGAACTGAAAAGGATAACAATTGACAGAGAAAAAATTACGATTAAGATTACGTGACACCAGACAATTCTAGAAATCACGGTCAAGGTTAAGAATGTGGAGCCGTTGCCAGTGTCGGTGAGTTCATATTGAACGATTTGAACAATATCAACGAACAGCGAAAATGTTTAAAAATCGTAAACCATATCTGGCAGGACACTATTCCCCAATATGATACTGTGAATCTAGGCAAAATATGGAGGTGAGAATAGATAAAACTCGTACTTCGGAAAATGTTACACTAGAACAATGGGGGTTCGCGAACATCCAAATCATGAATGCCCTAACAAAATCAGGCAATCTCCCCAATTCTGCGCCATACTTACAGTATACAGCTGACATTTTCCGGCTCGCGTCCAAGTATGTTTGGTTTTCCGTGCTCCTTTATGATAAGCAATATCGAGAACAACAAGCCAGGGAGAATTTTGAGTGGGGGACATACAGACAAGATCTGCGAGAGTTTAACCTTGTTCATAAATCCTATAAAGCCACGTCTAGGGCATTTCAAGAGGCCGGCATTCAAACCCTGTTTCACAACAGTGCACCGGATCGACGTTTGAAGGGTCCCTTCCTGCCTAACGAGAAAGAAATCTGTCGTAGCTTCAACAGTAACATGTGTACGCGACCGACATGTAGGATGGCATATAATTGTGCCATTTGCCTTTCATGTGTTTATTCGGCCGTTAACTACTCCCAAGACACTTCCAAATCTTACCCCACTGTCATAGGGACCCCCCAAAACGGACCAGCTCAACAGTAGACTGTACAAACTGTTTAAAACATGGGGCGTGGGAAGAACTGCTCCCCAACGACTGTGAGGATAGGGAGGAACTTTTAGTTGGTATACGTGATGGATTTAAGCTTACTTCAAAATTTGGTCCATACCAAGAGGTCGTAAGAGTCAATTATGCCTCATCAGCTGCTTTATATAATGAAAAAGTTGAAGATCAGATACTCATAGAGGTATCGCTAAAAATATCATAATAACAGATACAAAATCGACAATAATTGGTTCGCTTGGAGCTGTCCCTAAAGCTAACGGGGATGTTCGCTTAATTCATGATGCTAGTCGGCCTATACATGTATGCTTAAATTCTTATACCTCGGATACAGATTGTTCTTATATGGATTTAAAAAGTGCTATTTCTATCATTAAACCAGGTGATTTCTTAGCAAAAGTGGATTTAAAAAGTGCCTACCGCCCAGTAAAAATTCATCCTTCAGACTATGCACTCACAGGCTTAAAGTGGACGTTTAAGGGAGAAACATCACCATCATATATGTATGACACAATAAAACTGTGATTGTGTCAACGAACAATATGACCACCATGAGCATTATTAACAAAGGGTCCTCTAAGAATAGTGTACTTATGTTTTGTTTAAGATTGTTATTTTGGAAATCTGCATATTATAATTTCAAAATCAAAGCAAAATTCATAAATGGACGATTTAATACTATCGCAGATAGTGCTTCTCGCCTTCATGAGCAAGGTCAGCTTTCTCGTTTGTAAAGTGTTGTGACTAGTTATAACCTTATTGACTTTACTGCCGATGAACTGTTAAAGCATGTTTCCCCTTCTTTTCTATGTTATAGGTGGGGATTACGCGGATCCCCAGATAGAGAGACTCAAACACGGTGTGAAAAGACTGAAAAAGAAGGGGTGGGCTAGTTCCACATAAGAGACTTATAAAACTCATTTACAGACTTTTTTGAGTTTTTGTAAGGCCCATAAGCTAGCAAGTGTTCCGGCAGATATAGAGACTGTAGAAATGTATGTCGCCTATTTGGTTGATGTGAAAAAATTCAAATATAGCAGTATAAAATCTTACTTAATTGTCATATCAGTCTTGCACAAGTCTGAAAATCTACCTGATCCTACTACAGCCTGGCATGTAAAACATGTCTTAACGGATGTTAAGAGAGAAATTGGCACAACACAACCCTGTAAGTCCCCGTTTGTTGATATTTTAGATTTTACTTGTAAAGACAACTGTGTTTTTTGGGCAGCCTGCCTTGTTGGTTTCTTTGGTTTTTTGAGACCTAATAATTTCTTAGTTAAAGGTGTATTTGACCCATCCCGTCATGTCCAGTGTCTGGATTTGTTGCCTCACCCATGGGGTATGTTATTGTCTTTAAAAGTTGTAAAGACCATGGAATTTAGAACTGTTCCTATTGAAATTGTTCTTCCCCGTTTACAGCTAGGTCACCCCCTTTGCCCCTGTGCCCCTTTTCAGCAGCTTTTAGTACGACCAGATTTGACCCAACCTCTGTTCCTCTTATCCTCTGGAAAGTGCTTATCCTACTCTGGTTTCCTTAAGGCCTTCCGCTTGGTTCTCTCTCAACTAGGGTACTACGCCGCTTCCTATGGGGGTCACTCTCTGAGGCGGGGGGGGGGGGGGGGCTGCTTCTTGGGCTAGTTCGTGTGGTGTCGCAGATGACGATATCCAACTTCTAGGTTTATGGTCTAGTGATTGCTATAAACGCTATATTGAAACTGATAGGAGCCAACGTATCAATGCTATGAACCTCTTTTGTTTACCTCTTCCTCGTTAACCTATATCCTAAGCCCCTTTTTCTTTACTTTTCAACAACTTGGGTTTGGACCTATATATCTCATGACATTTGCAACGCTCATTTTTGTTGTATTCCCAATTTTCAATTGATAGATACAACCAGGTCTGGTACAGTTAATAGATGTTCTCTGGAAGTGGTATCCATTAAAGCCATTATTGTAATAATGTTGTTGCTTCCTTTTATTAGACTATCAGTAAAGTGTTATTTACATGTGAATATAATTGTAGTATTGTCGTTTCGCTATTTCCCCGCAATCTGTATTTTTAGTGCTTGTAAAAATTGATGTACTTCCGCAATGTTTTGCCGCGCCTCGTTTTCAATTGACATGTGCTGCAACAGCCACGCTAAAGGCTGATTCCCACCCTCTCGGTACTATTACCATGGTGTGTTGTGCCTGCTTCTTGCTTAAAACACCTTTCTTTGTAAAATGTTTGTTCTATGTTTACCTTCGCGGTTAGACCTATATCTCATGACATTTGCAACACTCAATTTTTGTAGATCTATTCTCAATTTTCAATTGATAGATACAGGTCTGTTTATAGATGTACTCTGGAAGTAGTATCCTGTTATAATGTTGTTGCTTCCTTTTATAAGACTATCACTAAACTGGATTTTTTAATTCTTACATATATGATACTGATCTGCGATTAAATAGATGCAGACGGTTAGTTTAAGTATGTAAACTTAACACAACTTTTACAAAAATACAGCATGGAGCTTGTTCAATTCATATTGATACATGTCATGTCAGAACAAACAACTTAATAAACCTTTCTTATCACTTAACTACAGATGTAAACTTACAATGTAGGTGCAGAGGGGGTTGAAACCATCAGTGATGTTTTGTTTGTGATCATGCGGTCGTACCAAATCGTTATAAGAATGTTCATCGAAAAAATAGTTCCAAAGAGGGGGAGAGAACTATAAACAGAAAACTGATTAGTGAGTAATAAGGCCAAAAAATAATAAGTCTGTCTGTTTAGGATTACCCAACCGACCATATTTTTTTTATCCCCGACCCTATTTTTTCCCCACTTTTTTTACGAAAAAAATAAAAGTCGGGATTTCGATCTCAGACTCCGGTTCCGGCCATCATTTTAGAGCGAAGACATTTAAAAAAAATCCTCCCGACCTACCGACTCTATTTTTTTGCCAATGTGACCCTAAACAGACATTTTTTTGGCCTAATAAACACATAGTGATAAGACAGTACACTGTTCATGTCCTGTTTATACAGTGTATATTGCAGATATAAGTTCCGATTGAGTTAGCCAATTAAACGTTATGTTGGAAATTTTGATGCTTTCTTCTAAAAAGAAAAATCATTGATTCAAAGTGGCGTAGCGCCCATGCATGCTTGCATGCTTGAGCATGCAAAAATAATCTTACTAACTTTTTTTTTGTACAGTCAGAAAAAAAACCATTTGTATACACGTAACGCTGCAGAATACAAATGATGTATATATATGTACGTGATATGACCGACTGTATGCCTAACATACCTTTGCATTTGAAAGGCTTAGTGAAGATTGGCCATTCCGGATATTTTTCATTTAGGACAACTTGTCTTTTATTAGAATAATCTATATATTTCCGGTTACAAAGTTGTAATGCGCTGATGTTTGAATCATGTCGAAGAAAATATTAGACTTCTTCACAAAAATCCCACAAGCCAATGTGGATCTTGAATCGGCAAACACTAATGATGCTCACAATAGTCCAAATATTTTTACGTCATGTACTAAATCGGACCAAGAAACTGTTTTGGCAACCAAAGAGAGTCCGAATTGCATTGATCTCGGAGACTGCCGGCCTATGTCTGACCAAACAAAGAAAGTGGTTTTGCTAGAAACTGGAGTCGAATGGATCAATTATCCTTTTCCACAAAGGTAAGTCAGATTGGGAAACTAAAGTTTGTATAAATGTGCGAAAGATAATAGGCCTGTTGGTTTTAGTGCATATAGTATTAGCTATTAAGCCTAGCTATAGGCCTACTGTTGTAGATGGCACTTACGACTTTTCCAGCGTTAAGTTAATGTACTATCGAAGTCGGCAAGTATTTTTCTTCAAGGAAACAGTTGCTAAATTTTGGTAAACTGTGTTGATTTAATCGTTTATTATTGATGAGCGACAGGTTTTAAAAATCTGTGAAAACATACACACACACAAACAAAAACATGTATATTATAGAATCCACTGACATTTTTGTGCAATTCCAAATGCTTCTGCATTAAGTTAAAGATAGGAATAGGCCTGGTATTCTTGGTACGGTAACGCATCGGCTTTGATTGATGTAGCAGACTAACAGTTTAACCGATAGGCTCTATCGTGCTAAATTAATAGTTTAACGTTTACAAACCGGAAGGGGGCATTTGATATCCGGCGCTATAGCATCATGTTTATTTTTCAGAAAAATCCATGGCCGTGATCGAAAATTCAATCACACCTGGTTAAAAGACCACCATTGGATGCGTTATTCTGTCTCCAAGGATGCAGTTTATTGCGCGTACTGCTTTATATTTGGCGATAAATCTGGAAAAGAGAGGCCATTTGTATCGCCTGTAGACGACTGGATCAACTTGTCAACTTACGTCAAACGTCACGAGGGCGCAAACACTCCACACCATGGATGTCAAATTCTGGCGGACCATTTTATGGATATCATGACGGGAAAAGACGAGTCAATCGCATCAAAACTCGACTCCTCGCACAAATCAGATGTTGACAGAAACAGGCACATATTGAAAAAAATAATCGAGGCGTTGCTATTCTGCGGTCGGCAAAACATTGCCATTAGATCAAAACTTCTTGCACGGGCATCTTTATCATACCATGTTTTCATTTTGGTTTGAGTAAGGGCCAAATTTTCTTTTGCCAATTCACATGCCCTTGTCAACCTTTGCTTAAAGTTACACACATAATCTAAGAGATTCACTTTAGAATCTTCGTCCAAAATTTTGTCTTTCAAAATTTTCAAAGGACCACGTACAGTATGTCCAAACACAAGTTCAAAGGGACTGAAGCCAAGAGATTCTTGTACAGATTCTCTAACGCCAAACAACAACATGTGTATACCTTCGTCCCAATCTCTTTTGTTTTCAAAACAATAAGATCTCATCATATTCTTCAATGTCTGATGAAAACGTTCTAAAGCACCCTGAGACTCTGGATGATAAGCACTAGACTTATACTGCTTGATCTGGAGCTGGTACATGACTTGTTGAAAAATACCAGACATGAAATTCGAACCTTGGTCCGATTGGACAGCTTTTGGAAGACCAACCAGTGTAAAGAATTTAACCAAAGCCTTGACTATGTTAGGGGCTTTAATATTCCTGAGTGGAATGGCTTCAGGAAAGCGTGTGGAAGCACACATAATAGTTAAAAGATACTCATTCCCAGACTTAGTTTTGGGTAGAGGACCTACACAGTCTATAATGACTCTACTAAATGGTTCCTCAAATGCTGGAATGGGGTGCAAAGGTGCAACAGGGATTTTCTGATTAGGTTTCCCTACCACCTGACAAGTATGACAAGACCTACAAAAATCAGCCACATCCCGTTTCAACTTGGGCCAAAAGAAGTGATCTAAGATCCTGTTATAAGTCTTGGTCACACCTAGATGCCCTGCCATAGGTACGTCATGAGACAAACTTAGAATATCTTGCCTATACCTCGGTGGGACAACTATTTGATTGACAACCTTCCAGTCTTCCTCGAGAGACACATCAGGGGGCGCCACTTGCGCATCATCAACACACCTGACTGACGGAAGTAACAAACCGGGACTTTCTCAGCCTCTTCCTCACTCAAAGCCCGATTACACAATAAGGAGATTTCAGGATCTTTCTCCTGTTCTACTATAAGCTCCTCTCTAGACAAAGATGATTTGCTCATCATGTCAGACAAAGAAGTACCCTTGTTAGGAACAACTCTATCACTATCAAAGTCTACAGGATTGCTCAAAAGATCACACTTGCTCCCGACATCCTCTATATCATGAGCCAAGAAAGTGTCACCTAACCCTGGACTATAATGATCCTCAACTACTGCAACATCAGAAACCTTCTTACTCATTGAACGAGTTACAGCACAAGAAGGGAAAATACCAGGAAATTCCTGTTGAATAATCTCAGCATCATCTGTTTTATCAGGGATACTGGACACTAAGGGATCTACCCTAACTTTCTCTCCAGCCAAGTCATTGCCTAAAATGAGCGACACGCCCTCTATTGGAAGTTCCGGTCTAACACCAATGGTGACAGGCCCAGTAACCAAGTCTGACTTTAAATAAAAGAATGGAGAGGCACATTAACAAAACCTAACTCTACACCTTGAAGCAAAACACTACTACCAGATGAGGTCTCCTCAGACAAAGGCACTACGCCATCTAATATCAAAGAATGAGAAGCCCCAGTATCTCGCAAAATCTTCACAGGTTTCAAGTTGGTAATATCACTAGTAAGTGAAACAAAACCTTCAGAAATGAAGGGAGAGTACTTCTCCAAGACACTATCAGACTCTGAGCTCTTAATCTCAACAGACACTTTAGAATCTTCCACAATATCACTAAGTTTCTGACTAGGCTTTGACATAGCTAACACAGAAGGAACTGACTGTTTACGCCTTTGCTCCTTACGCTGGAGAGAATAACATTCAGACATAACATGCCCTACTTTCTTGCAGTAATTACAAACAGGACCAGAAGGAGACCCCACACCTACCCTATCATCTGTTTTAGAAGCAGACTTAGTTTTATCACCTAATTTAGGTTTGTCGTTGGAAGGGCCACTAAAGGTTGGGTTCCTAGGCTGACCAAATTTACTAGTACCTGTGGTACTGTTTTTGTCTTGAGAACTGTTTTTAACAAATGAGCCTTTGTGGGTGAGAGCGTAATCATCAGCCATTGTAGCTGCTTCACTAAGTGTTTCAACTTTTCTCTCATCTAAATGAGTTTTTATGTTTGTGTGGACACAACGTTTAAACTCCTCTATCAACAATAATTGCCTCAATTTACCGAAATCCTCATCAATTTCTTTAGAATCACACCACCTATTAAATAATTGTTCCTTTTCTCTGGCAAATTCTACATGAGTTTGTTCATCTCTCTTTCTTGAGTTTCGAAATTTCTGGCGGTAAGCCTCAGGAACTAACTCATAAGCTTTCAAAATAGCTTTCTTGACTACTTGGTAATTTGAAATCTCATCTACAGATAAAGAAGAATAAATGTCTCTAGCTTTACCAATCAAGACACTTTGAAGAAGCATTGTAAGCTTATCTTCAGGCCATTTCATACTATCAGCTATTTTCTCAAAATGCAGAAAATACTTGTCAACTTCTTTCTCTTGAAAAGGAGGAACTAACCTAATGTTTCTACTGACATCAAAACCTCTGTTTCCTTGTAAACCCCTAAAAGTTGGATTACTTGAACTGTCTTGAGAAGCTAGTTCTAATTCTTTAATTCTAAGTTCTGTTTCAGCTTGAATTTTTTGCTTCTCTAGCTCTAACATCTGATCTCTCTCTTTTTCTTTTAATTCTTTCTCAATTTCTTTTTCTCTTAACTCCTTTTCTATTTCTCTTTCTCTCATTTCTTTCTCTTTATCTATTTCCATTTGTCTTAGTTTCATTTCATGTTCAAGTTCCATTTGTCTAATTTGAATTTCTGAACTGACTGTTTCCTCTATACTATCTAATGCACTAGAGTCAAATTTGCCATTGTCAACAAAATATCTTATAATTACATTCCTAATTTCAGCTTTCCTCAAATTAGTTTTGATAGTAAGGCCTAAATGTTTACCCAATAACAGTAAATCCTTCTTACTAACTTGCAAAAGAACTTCCAGGGATGGCGCTTTAACAAACTGTTCTACCTGCATAGTAGTCATATTTATCTAGCTGTTGGTTTCAAATGTAAACTCAAAGTTTGTACACAAATTTTGAAAATTTCTTAATTAATTTTTCAAAGTTAGATTTCACAAATTGAATATCGATCTCGGACACGAGCCCCCAATTCTGTTACATTAACGAATAACAGAAAGGAGAAACCAGCAGCTAAATTCAAAACACAATTTAATTATATATACAATATTATACAGAGATGGTTTACAATATCTAAAGTAATTGGTGGTGGTACAAGAGTAGTACGATGATTTAAAGTGTTACTTATCTGTATGTGAATGTCCTGGTATAATCCTTGATCCTTCCAGGTTTCAAATTAACAATAATCACAAATCCACAAGGAAATTGAATGTCCCCCGATGATTTGTAAAGTTCCAGGCAATATGAATAAATCCAAACAAAGTGTTGTAATAATCCACAGATAAAGTCACAATAGCTCTCCCAATAGAATCTTATATGGCGCTGTACAATTCTTGATATGTCTTATTACAGGTCTCATTACAGTTCTGATTAGCCTTGGGCAGCTGGAGTATATATAGCTAAACCGTAATTCAAGAATATTGGAGAACCTCCTACTTCTAGAAATATCTAACTAAAAATTGTAAACAAGTAAACACACATAACTTTCTGGAAATAGATCATTCTAGATCTCTACTTAAAATCAACATGTTTACAAACATATTTGTTTATACATGATTATATTCTAGAAAGTTCTATAACCTAAATCAATAATATGACCTTCATAGCATGTATTGATAAAAAAAAGCTATAGGAGTTATCTCCCTTATCTCATAACTACATGTATTTAGTGTCATTAATAGTCATCTGGTTTATGTAAAACTAACCATACTTCTAGTGTTTTGGTGTTCATGGTGTACCGTTCACACATCTGATAAGAATGACTATGTATCTAATTGGATAAAGGGCAGCTGGGACCTGGAATAGGGCCCCATATTAATCATGGCCAACACTAATCGGGTCTGCGTACATGTACATGTAATTATGTTAATGAAAAAAGTATGTAACTGGTCATGACCAGATTGATCAATAAAATTAACTTTAATTAAAATTAATTTTGATAAAAATTAATGACTGATTCGACATGTGACCTTAATATTCAATGCAATTATTTTATGGATAATGCACAATTAGCTCACAGCAACTTTCTTAAGAAACATATAATACAGAGCAATTGAAATTAACAATTATGATTACTTTTCAATGCTGAATATGATTATTGCAAAATTAGGTCACTTTGACCTACTTTATGAAAAAAAATGTTCTAAAACAATGAAAATTAACTTCTACAATGATTTTACATGCTACTTTAGAAACAAATAGTACAGAGCAATTGAAATCAACACTTTTATAAACTTACGATGCTTTTTTCAAAATTATAGGATGGCACTTGAATTTTGGCATACCCCTGATATAGAGGGAAAGCCGTTCATTTTAACTGATTTGTCATTATAAGGAAATATTATTTGAAATTCCTTGAATTTTTTTAGCAGAGATGAGCGAAAACAGCATAAGGCCAGGGGCCACCCGAGTTAATGTGTGTTTATGCTCCTTGTTTAGAAATACTTCGAAATACAAATCAAACTAAGAGTAATAGAACTGTAGCAGATGGAAATATATGACAAGATATTATGACCTATGTAGGATTGATTCCTCTTATACCAAACAATTTCGATTTCGATCACTGAAAACATAACTCCTCAAAAAGTAGTTGTTTATTCAGATTCTTATGAACAATAATTTAGAAATAAATAGGGTTGAATGTATTTTGTTCTAATTTTTAAAGCGGCTATGAATAGTAGAAGCTATCTACGTATCCTGTGGAGCGCGTTAGCGATCCTCGGAAAAATATGTTGATAGTTTCTGCTTTCCATAAGCGCAATGAAAATTAGAAAAATACATTCAATCCATATATTTTCATAAGAATAATTTATGAAAAAAATATTATAAAAGGTTATTAAATTATACTAAAAATTATGACACCCATATACGACGAGAAACGAGATTTATGGAACAGCTGGATGGAAAAGCCGTTCAACAACGTCGCGTTTTCAATCTTCCGCTTTCCGGTCGACCTTTTTTGCAAATGACAACCGATAAACAAGAATGTATAGTTAAAATAAGATTTGATTGACATATTGCAGTAAACCTTAGTTGATTCTTTATCAACAAACAACACATTAGAGATTTTACATTAAAATTTTGTGGGGGACTATTTTTTATTGATATGAAACTGGCGTATTGTTTGAATCAGCTGATTATAGGACAAGAATCGTTGTATTCATAGTGTATTCATAGTGTTGTCATAGGCAAATGTTTGTTTTCGTCAGTTGGTTGATTCATATAGTGACGAAACACTCAGAATGTAAATATATAGGGATGAATTTATAGCCTCGTAGAGTTAAGATGTGTATTCCCTTTGACCAACATGTTTACGAAAGGAAATGGTACAATTATTGTTATTTTTTTATCGATATTAACTTTCATTATCTCGTTGTTGTCTGTTTAAATTTAATCCCAAATATTTTTGTTCAAATCTAACTAAACAATGGTACAGAATTTCAACAATCTTTCATACTTTTTATGTGTCTATGTCAGCTTAGATAAAAAATCTGCATAATGTATCATGTAGGTCATCAATTGTTAATGGCACAGATTAATTAAATTCTTGCTCGCCATTTTATCATATACATCCAATTGGATATCGAGTTTTGAAATAATTTGGGGATTTTCTCTTGCTCCTAAATATTTACGATATACCCTTAAGTGTTCATGATATCTAGAATGTATTTACGTACGTGTATCAGTCCCATTAAATTACATTAACATCAAACCACTTGTCAAAACAATGGATGTGTTTAACAATGCAGTTTCCCAGTTATAAAGTAAACTACATCACAGAATTTTAAGTATTGATAA
This sequence comes from Argopecten irradians, assembly GCF_041381155.1. NCBI lineage: Eukaryota > Metazoa > Mollusca > Bivalvia > Pectinida > Pectinidae > Argopecten > Argopecten irradians. Next base: position 53,850,284 of record NC_091134.1, read on the forward strand.
TGCGCCTATTACTATAGAAACGTTATGCATGTCATATGAAAAAATGTATAGATTGCATGTGTATGTCTGTATTGCCTTTCAATTGTTTCCACAATAAAACATTACGTAATCAGCTTGTTGGTATAGTGTTAATGATTATAAGGGGTAGTATCGGTCATATTATAATGCTATGCGTCATGTTGCACCAATCGTCTGTCGTCATATTTCTTGATATACTGAAAAATTCAAAATCTGCTAGAAATCTTTTATTTGCCTACCATCATCATATGGTGGGCTATTCAAATTGCTTTTCGTCTGTGGTTCGTCCTTCCGTCTGTCCGTTAACAATTCTTGTTATCGCTATTTCTCAGAATGTACTGAAGGGATCATTCTCAAATTTCGTATGTCGGGTCTAAATTGTGCCTATTGCGTTTTGGTACCAATCGGTCAACAAGAGCAGCCATCTTGGATTTTTATTGTTAAAGATTGTTATCGCTATTTCTCAAAAAGTACTGAAGTGATCGTTCCCAAATTTCATGTTTCTTTCCCTTAGGCCTTAGTTGGACATGTTGCGTTTTGGAACCAATTGGTCAACAAGATGGCCACCAGGCTGCCATCTTGGATTTTGGTTGTTGAAGTTTGAAAAGAAGTGAAAAGAAAATTTACGAAGTTGATATTGTACAAATCTGAAAGGAGTCTCATTAATGTCTTTACATTACAAATGAAATGTTATAAAACAAACAAATCATACAATTTTAAATGTTTGTATTATGTTCAGCAATATAGCTTCTCGTCTACGCTTGCATGACGATATAAATATGAATCTATAACTGATTATTTAACTAACAAGCAATTAAGATAAAACACCGATAGACTGGAAATGTTTTTTGTCAATGTATTAAAGAAAGAAACAAAACTTGTCGAAGACAAATGTATATAAATAAGAACGCATTTGTTTCACTTTGAACTATAATGATAATACTCTTTCCGATAAGTATTCACTAGTAATGAAATAAATCTAATGGCTTCAACATTTAATTCCAAAATTACGATACAATATAGTATTTTTCTTTCTTAATTTGAAGTTCGTATTCGATGTCATCAACATTAGATTTTATCCATGTCTTAAGATATACTAATACTTGAGCACGGACTATACCCTTGCTGTTCGATTATTCTATGTCTGTTCTCCGCTACTGATGGTACGTAAATGAAGATATTGGTTTAATGCAATATCGACATCCGAGGCATCCAGCCAGTTTTGCGCTAGAAATTCACTTAGTGCTAATGAATCAAACTCTTGGGATCCACTCCTGGTATCGGACAGACATTCGGACATAGCCCATTGGATATCGTCTTCAGATACTGAAGAAAGACAGTCTTTGGAACCTGAAACAAATTTTGCGTTTTAGTTGCAAGGATAAATTACTTAATTACTATTTTCTGGAATCACTTAAACGCATTTCTGAATTACTTCTATGAATGTTTTTATAACATCGTCAAAAATATCGGAACTCAAGTCCTCAAAAAGATACGTAGCTGAAGTAATTCAGAAAACGAAACCAATATTTGAACCATACTTATTGAACTTTATTTGTAATAATGAGTTTTGAAAAATAAACTAAATGAAGTATAGTGAAGAAAAATATGGTTGTTTGATACGGTATCTTTGATTGGTGTTGTCACACTGAATTTGGAAGTGCAATGAAATTGATATATGGCATATGCCCCTTTGTTGATATTACAATACTATAAACCGCTGTAATACTGCATTAACCAATATCAAAATCGTATAAGTTAACATCAACACACCATTTGGGCTAAAAAAATAATCTAGATTATTTTACAACGCATCTTGTGAAACTGACTCATATGCAGTATTTATGAAAGTGTCCATATTTGACCTTAGAAAATTATGTGTTAAAGAGTACTACTGCACGAGATCAAATATGATTAAATTTCCACAGCTTATGAACTCCACTCTTTAAGAGATTTATGTAAATTATCAAAGTTTTGTTTAAAAAGTTTTATCATTTGTCCCCTATCTATGTTGGATTTATTGAATGTAAATATGTTTCTCTACACAATGTATTTTGTAAAGGGACTAACAATAAAGTTTGAAAGGAAAAGGAAATACGAATCTTTAATATACAATATTATGTGCCCTTTTTCTTTTGGTTTTCATTAATATCATGATCCTCCTGAACATTGTTTGACATTTCCACAATATCTCATAACTTGAAATGCGCCGATAAATACAACTTTTGATAAAGTTGCTGATAGAATCACTTTATTTTAATATGTTTTTCATTTCTTGTAACGAATTTTATTGTAAACTAATAATCGAAACTTTTATAACACACTCGTAGATGCAAACTCCATTTAGGTTATTTTAACAATGTTTTGTTGCGGTAGAACTGATAAGAAGACATGAACGTGCATCAGACAGTGACATATCTGAGCTTTAATTTCCAATTTTGCACGCAAGATTTTACAGCAATCTTCTCCGTTCATACGGAGTATGCATCAAATTTAAGTAGATTTTACAGTGATAGGTATTCATTTCTGGTTATTCCAAAATATAAGGACGGAAAGTAAATAAACGTGATTTCAAAATATTACTTAAGATTTCTTTATAGCAACATATTGCCTATCATTTGCTTCGGTTTGGTAACAAAAATAAATCTGAGCTTAATCGCATGGAGCACAGATTCAGTAACAAATAAGGAACACGCCTTTCCAATCAGGTGGTAATTATAATTGACTAACATGTAAACATCAAGTCTAGTCGCAAAAGCCATACTTATATTGCATGTGTTCGTGTCAAAGATTTATAAGTGAGACATATACGTTCTTGGTTCGTGTCAAATACACTACCTTTTAATCTTCTTGTTATAAACCTATAGAAATACGATGATCAATATGCTGCAAATATTCCTGTTATAAATAGGACAATAAGAAAAATGAATTACAGTATATTTATTTTTTAAAAAAATCAAGAAATGTAAGCATTTTGCATTCTCTTACCGATTAACTAGTACTCGAGATCGGGATTTAGTCCATATCTTGTAAGTTACTACACGTGTTTAAAGTCTTTCGACAACACAATACATTCGATGCATCTTTTACCATTAAAACAGCTAGGTGCCAAAAGTATTCGCAAAGACGATTCCTTGGTATTTGTAATGATTGTTTTTCCTTATATATTCTATGTATATATACTTTTTTCATTAATTTTTCCTGATCTATCACCGGATTTCAACCAGGTTTGGTGTACTTATAGTGAATTGTCTACACTTTCAGCTCATAATATTTACATAATTTTCCTTTATGTACTTTTTAGCTCACCTGGCCCGAGGGTAGGTAATTTGCTACAAGTATGCCAAATTTGCCGTAAACTAAATTAGTGTATGATATCAGAGATAACTGACGATCTTTACATAAACATGAAATAATAATTTTTGAGAAAGCGAACTGATAACATGCGTTTTGGTTGCTACATGAATATTTTATATATATATCAATATAATAAATTGACACACTTGGGATTTTTTTTAAACACAAGTATATTCGTAGTGAAAGTTATGAACAGATCTCGAGAAAACCACATTTTTCTTATTGTGCGAAAGGCAGTGACGTAAATAGTATACATACATATCCCTGATAAAGGCAAAATAATTGTAAAATAAATATGTTTGTTGTAAATCTCTGGTAGAAATAACATTATTTCGTCATTTTCCAATTGTGCCAGAGGCAGTGACGTAAATAGTATACATCTATATCGCTGATAAAGGCAAAATAATTGTAAAATGAATGTGTTTGTTGTAAATCTCTGGTAGAAATAACATTATTTTGTCATAAAGTAACCCTACCGAAACTACACAAAAGTACCGAAATGACTTTTCTATGTGTCCCGAAACGACCGTACAATGTAGCCTACCGAAACGACTTCAGCTTTATTACCGAAATGACTTCACAATGAGTAAATCCTCTAAGAAATCAAGTGAACATGTTCGTCGTTACAAAAAGTGTTGTAACCATGTACTGAACGCAACTGAAACTTCCGGTCTGGAAACAACTCCCCGGAATAATGGTGAGTAAAGGTCAAGACCTTGTTCCATTACCATGTTGAGTTGATCCAGTGCTTAGGCGGTATTCAGAAAATAACGTTGGGTCTCATTATATTAAGATTGGGAAAGATGTTCAGGAAAGTTATTTTCTTCACCAACAGGGAGTGAGAAAAGTTTGATTTGGGATATATTTTGTCATCAGAAGATGTGAAAATAGTCAACTATGGTTGTTGTCTCAGCACTGTTAGAATATAAAGTTGAGGTACTTAAAAACTAGTGAACATAAACTGGTTATCTGATGATATGCTCATAACTAATGATATACAATATACGTGTTTAATACAAAATTGTATACTAAATAAAAAAAAATTGAAAGCAATTTTACCTGTTAACTCTGGACAATCAAATAGCATAAAAGGGCGCCCTCCGGGACAGGTTGCGCGTCGACTTTTACTGATATGGTGGCTGTTCCATTGAAATTTTAACATGTCGAGATTCTCCTGCAGAAGCGGCATAAAACAATACCGCAAACAATATCTAAATGGAATATAAAGTAAAATATAATCAATTACAATAATGTGCAGCATTGCCAAAAGATAATGAATGATGAACATCGACTGCATGTTCTGTTTCAGGACAAATAATATATAATTACATGTCAATGGTACTCCTCCGGTCAAATGATCCAAACAATTCGAGACCCTTAAAGAGGTCCATCCACCACTGAGACTCGTGCCTCCTAAACATACTCCATCATGCTTCGATTCTCTGGGGAAAAATGCGACAATGGAAATCTGAATTTTGATATAATGTTAATGTGTCTTGTAAGTAAGACCTTATCTTTTGATTTGAACAACAACGCTAATTGGAAATTTCGAATAAGATACCATTAAAGCACAAGACATTGATCATCATGCAAGTGGCATTTATGTTTAAATTGCAAAGGTTTGTTATTCTATTCGGAAAGAGTATACATGTATTGGGACATTTTGAAGGTTGTATAAAAAACGCCCTGAAGCATTTGAAAACTGCGTTTTCGGTATTAATAGTAATTAAACCATGTTTTTGTCTTCTTGTTATACTCACTTGGTTAAAAACAGATCGTACAGTCCGAAAGCTTCTTTCTCCTGCATAAACATCATGATCATCTTGTCTTAATACACACTGAATTGCTCCAAGGATAACATTTTCAGTTCCTGGATCTGCCTGTAAAATCCTAGGACAACCTAAATGATATTTTTTTAAATCACCACAATTTGTGCGCAGACTTAAATGTTATAAATGGGTATGGTATGTTTAATAGGATTATTATTTTTTTTAAATTTATTTTATTATTGTATAAAAGCTCGACTATCGACAAAATCATTTCGTGTTTAGCTAAGTTACAGATACGACATGGGAACTGTACAATTTATATCTTACGATACATTCTTTTGTGAAGAATTAAAACTAGACTGACCTTTCAGCAGATCCACACACTCAACGTAATGAGCTGCAACAACCCCAGGGTTGTTATTTGTTGGGCCTACTTTTAACCACATCACTCTCCGAGAAAAACCTGAACAAAAGAAAGTTTTTAGTTTCATTTCTATAATAATTTATAATAATTTAATTTAGTAATAATTTATCATTTAAATACAGTAGTAGAATACATGATGAAAGGTGGATGGAGCGTCGGACATGTTCTTAATATAACCAAATAGAACAAAAACATTATAATATTGAATACTTGGCAAATTCTTCTGATACTCACCCGTCTATGCAACCATGTATGGCGAATCCAAATGGCTTCAACTTATCGTACCTGAAACAAAATTTTAATGAAATGATACCATCTTCAGATGATCAGATCATCCTTGATACTCCAGGGATTACTGTAACAGTCGTTTATATCTACCCCTGGGCTATCTCATATTAAAACTGGAGGCAACAGAACAGGTAACTTAGTCCTTTGATGTTCATCAAATGATCGGTATTACGGTACACTGTAATTGACGATTTGGCTTTGAATTTGGGCGCCGCTCTCTTTGTCGTTTTGGAAGGAAATGTTTGCAGGCCTGTGATTGTTGAAGATTTGTTCTGCTGAGCCACCATCAGTATACTATGAGATAGTCCAGGGGTGGATATAATGTCAATTATAGAAACCCCTTGAGTATTGAGGATGTCTACAGATAAAAGTATCTGTAGTTTGTCACATCGCATCAGAATATAAATCACACGTATTCATATCAAGTGTATAGACATGTACACATTCATATAATCAGCCCGTAATCAGTTATTTCGCCCAGGAAATTACATATGCCACTAGTGAAGTATAACAACAGGAGCAAATTTCATTGGCTGTGCTGAGCAGGACATCAACTTTGACGTCTTGACATATACAATAAAGTGACACCAGGAAAAATGACGTAACATCAGGATTCCAAGGAAGTGAGTCTCCGCGGGATTTTGCAGTACCAAATGTTGAAATAATGGTTGTTATAGCTTTGTCATACAAACATCTTAAATTTGTCTTATTTGCATGAACTTTAATGAAACTAGTTTCGAAGTTTCAACATTTGCTCGCCAATGCTCACGTTATGGCTATTTTTATGTGAATTAGTAATGGACGGACAACGCTTAATGCCAAGGTGAGCTTAAAAAGGACAAACTAAAATGTTATTCAATGCTGCATTTTACAAGTAAAACTAATGCATATTCGTTTGTTAAACAAAACATTAGTGGTTTGGTTTGATTTATTATATTTACTTCATATTATCATTCAGTGCTATTAACTGACTACTTCCCATATAAGTGAGTATTACGTGTGTGAAGTGCAAGGTGTGTGTTCTGAGAGACTGCGATATATTAGTGTTATGTCTTTTTGTATATTGGCACTTTTGCCTTTTTATAGTGTTATGTCACTGAATCTTACCAGAGCCTTCCTAACAGGAATGAATGCTCAAGCGAAGGCCAAACAATGAAGACGTTGGGAAGAAGGAAAATTGATTTTTTTTAATTGCAAATCAACTAGAATGTGTACAATCTGATTAAAACCAGCTCTTCAATACGTTTAGCATAAGCGTATTGAAGAGCTGGTTTTAATCAGATTGGAATGTGTATAACTGCAAATACAAAAGGCACTTAACGTGAAGTCTTATATCCATAGTACAACACAACTCAAAACAAATTCAACTCCTAACAAAGTCAACAATCGAAATGTTATAGCGCTATCATTAACTCACCCATCTACATGCCACGTGTAATTCGGACCAAGTGAACGATAAATCCTTCGTCGAATCCTCCGTTTGCGTCGAAATTCCACTCCTTCGGGATCAATTTCTTTCATTATTTTCATGACAGTGTCTCTGTAAAAAAATAAAACACGCTTATTGGAAAAAAACATCCTTCACAATCCTTGAATAACAGATTACACTAAAATCGGCTCATATCTTACATAATGATTTTAGCTGAAATCAGACAATATATAACGTTGACCAATCAGAAGCATCTATTCCCTTACCATGGCAACGGAGGCTTCTGAAAAGCGTACCATTATCTTTGGCATCCCTCACAATCCCTTTAATCGCAATATTCACTGAAATATGTGAAAGTAACAGTTTTTAAATTGTCAAACGTTAAATGACCAATCAGAAGCCGTGGGAATAGTGGCCTGGTGGCTGACAAATCGATTGGGGAAAAAAGTCGCATGTAGACCTCTTTAGCATGATATGCTAAGTTCCAACAACTACTGATGGACCAAATCTTTGGTAAAAGAAGACGAAAAAGAATATCGAAGTATAAAACAAGAGGCCCATGGGCCGTAATAGTCATCTGACTTATGGCACAAAACAGTAAAGTCACAGTATAAAGTAGTGGTTAACAACTAATCAAAGCAATACAAGAAACTCCTTTGTTGAATATGTAAGTTTCTAAAATAGGTAAAGGTCATTTGTTTAACAAACTTGGTAGCCCTATATCCTAGTTTGCTGCAGGCCAAATATCAAGTCTCTAGGCCTCTTAGTTATTCACAAGAAGTTGCCTAAATATTTTAGCTTATTTGACTCCTTTGAAGTTGAATGGTCGTCAAGGTCATTCATTTCAATAATTTGTTTCTACAGATGATCCACGACATATATAGTTGTAACCCATTCAAGGATAAGGAGGAGTAAGATTTTAAAGCCTTTCAGCAAAGCTCCGATTTAGAACCCCTGTCGTTCTATCCCCATGGGTCTAACCTTGGTCCTTTATAAAATATGAGTGTCCTCCCTAATGATTTTTCGCATCAAATATGGTTGTAAGGGTTAACGAGGAGAAGGATTTTAAAGCACACTTTCATCAAAGTTCCCTCTTCTGAGCCCTGCCCCTCTGTCCTAAGGGATCGAACCTAACTCGTTTATATTAAATATGATTGTCCTTCCCCAATAATATTTCACACCAAATATGAATGAAATCTATCCAAGGGTTAAAGAGGAGTAGGTTTTTAAAGCTAAAATAAAGGGTCGGAGCAGGCTCAATTGTATAATATATGATTGCATTTTCCTAACAATAATTCAAACCAAATTTGGTTGCCATCCATCCAAGGATGAAGGAGGGGTAAGATTTTAAGGCTGAAATGAAGAAAATTTGCTCTTTTGGGGCCCCACCCTCTGCCCCAAGGACTCGGACCTAACTCATTTATATAAAATATGATGGTCCTTCTCCACTGATGTTTCACGCCAAATATGGGTGTAATTCACTCAAGGGTTAAGTCAAATGACCTGAAAAATCCAGTTACTTATCTTTTTCTTTTCAATCAATAAATGCTTATACAAGTACTTACATACATACCTGCGGACATGAATTCCTTTATGACGTAAAGTATACGTCATATGTCTGTAGCCAACAGTCACTGGATGTTCCAATATTTCAGCCTGTAATACGTCAAATATAAATGTGGTACAGTGGATAACAATTTCATGAATAATTTTGTTACGTTTCCGTCTATTGGTACTTATTTATATAGTTGACGTCATAATTAATAGTGACGCCACAATTTGAGTCTCGTGATATATTAACCAACCCGTGTGGCATGGCTCAACAGACTAGACATTACAAAATTCAATTTTATCACTATGATAGACGTCTTTCTTTTGAATATGAATTTTGAAAATGTATGTACAGTGGTCTAATCATGAAAAGGTTATGAAGCCGAATGAACATGTTTTATACCTGTATTGCTTGTGTTACTTCATCCTGTGTGTTGATTGTCGGTCCTCTTCTTGAGGGACTGCCAATCTTTTTTAGTCGTTTCCTTATTGCGTCGTGACTAATCAAAATCATATATTTTTGTAAGTGTAATACATTTCATAAAAAAGGAATATGTTTTATCTTATTAATAATAGGAAGACATGATAATATAATTAATATGTTACTTTACATCATTGTAATTAACAAAACGTATTAATCACAATATTATTTACTCAAAATCTATATAGATATGATTTTCTGTTAGTATTTTGTAAGTAATTGTACATGATAATTCCTAATTTGTCATACAGAAAACAATTATCACAAAGAATGGTAAATACAAATTAATATAAACATTTATAATGATCACATATGTTCTATATTAGTATACAATTTTGTAATAGTTATACCTGTATATATATTGCACATTTTGATAACTAATGGGACATTAGATAAAATACAATGCGATATCAACAAGACTGTCGGCAATATACACTGTACATGTAAAATATGAGATATAATAACATGATTACTATGATGAACATATGATATCGATAACTTGTGATAAAAAGATCTATTTACTACATTGAGATGACACAATGGGACAGTAGATTAAATACAATGAGATATCAATTGTATAAAGAAATAAAACGAACCTTATACATAATCCATAACGCTTCTTTAGGGCATAAGATATTTCTTTGTATGTTAGATTTCGGTTTGAGTACTTCAGCAATAACTCTTCAACTGGCAGGAAGCAAAATACACATAATATACTGTATACAACATTGATGAACACATTTTCTTTATTAATATTTAATTGTTTTAAATGACCAATCTTTCTTTCTGACATTACAAATATTTGTTTAAGTACGTAGTTTCATTTTATCAGATAGTTATGGTTGTTTTTAAATGTTGTTTTTCACAATTCCTCAATGTATTATGTAATGAATGGCATGAAAACTGTAACTGTACTATTAGTATCCTTATGTGATTTTTAAGCATAGAAAATTAACAACATACCTGTTACCCCGCTTTCTTCCATCCTTAATACTGAAATAAAGCATATTGCGGTCTCACGATCTCTGCATTCCTCCGCGTACTGATAACCGGTGAAAGGTCAGCACCTTTTATCAAATGCAATTATTCTTAAATGCACTTGTTGACAGTGACCTTGAAGGAAAGTAAATATGTACATGTAACTCGAGGTTTTTCCTTAATGTACAAAAAACTGTTACTCATGGCTTGTTTTGTACAAGTAACTTGAGTTGTTTTCTTAATGTACAAAAAAACGCTACTCAAGGCTTTTTTTGTACTTGAAACACAACTTTATTCTTTTTGACAAAAAAGAGTTATTGGCAGCATTTTTTGTCTTACAGAAACAACACTGAATATAGATAAAGGTACACAATACAAAGAGTTATTTCATTTTTTGTACATTCCGCTATCGGCCATCGGATCCAGCCTTATTTTCTGACAATTTTGTGGGGTTTTATTGATTTTTATTCGACGTCAGTTGACGGATGTTAAATGCAGACCTTGCATATATGTCAGACTTGTGCTGCAGTGGGTTGTTTGGTATCAGAAAGGCTTAATTTACCTTTCATGTAATGTTTATAGAGAGAAGAAAATGATAAGGGTTGTAAAATGAATCTGAGTTATCCTGGTGACAACAGCCGACTTAGAAACATAGACATTTTTATTGCAATGATTGAAAGGAATACAAAACCTTAATGTAATGTGTATAAAAACACTATTCCAGAAAGCTGACCGATATTCATGCAGTATGAGGTCATCAGTTTCATTTCAAAATTTGCTGACTTCCATTGAAATTCACAAATCATGATTAGGTCAACATTCATAAGGATGGAGGTAGCATACACTGCACTGAAAACTTAAAATTTTGTAATGAGAAAAGTGATTTTATGAGTAAATGGTAATAATAAAATAGTCATTGTTTTATCATGAAAGTGACATTTTCAATTTGAGGAATCAACATGAAACTATCTATATTAAGAACTTATGCTTCCAATTAGTGCCAAATGCTCCATACCAATGTTAATCTAATAAAATTATTTAATCTGTTCCAGGCGAGGAAAGAGTCCATCATCCAAAAGTCACAGGAACGCCTTACTCGATACGAGCAGTGGAAGGCGAGTGGTAGAAAAGGTGGGCGAGTCTTGGTGTACGGGTTTGGCAGCCGTACACCTAGAGAAGTGTGTCAGCCAGTAGATCGACGACGCTCTTCGTCTCATAGTGCGCTTATACGTCGCTCACCTAACGGGTCCGACTCGGACTCGTGGCGACCCCAGCGTCGGGCCGTGTCCGCCTGCAGCACGGTCAGGCGGCACTGCTGTATTGATATTAATCGCCTCACTGGTATGTGCTCTTCTTTTCATTAACACTGCAACATGTCATTTGTCAAATTTAAAAATAAGAGATTAAATTTTTTTTATCAACTAGAAATTTATATTTTTAGAAGAAATACCTTTACAATTTGATTCATTGCAAATTTGATATCTTTGTAATTGAAATTTGAACAAACCAATTTGGACAGTAATGACTTTACTTCTTAAAAATGTAATTATATTGACATTTGTTCAGTGACATAAGGTACACTTTCCAGATATTGTTACTTTGAATGAAACAATCGCATCATTTGAAAATGTTAACTGTTCTTTTTACATGATACTGAATGAAACCCAATATACCTCAGGTCAAAAGCTTTAGCACATATATTTATATCAGAGAAAGACCTAATTATTAATTATTCAGAAATCTCAAAGTTCTTCTCTTTAATGAATCGATTTATTATTTAGAAGAAGGTGCTTCCCTGATTTTAGAATCAAAGCCTTGCTGTCAGAATTCTTGCCAATTTTTCCTACCTGAATTTCGAGGATGGGGAGAGAGCTTTTTTTCGGCATGCAATATTCCGTTTATTTGACATGTTGTATTTCCCGCTCTTGCTAACTCTGGTTTATTTTTTTAGATGTTCTTTCAGTACGTCTTTACTTTACTATATATCCTATATATTCACTTAACCTCAATATTTATTTGTAGTTTTACTAACATACAAATACAAATTTCTGCTTTTGGTGGTTGGTAGTTTTAGTTTAGTTGATTTGCAGTGAGCACTAATATCATATAACAGACACTAGGATTTAAAACCAGAGCTTTGCTGAATGCAGAATAATTAAAAAAAAAAACAATCATAGAAAGTTTTAGTAATAACCTATATAAGAAATTAATAAGCATAATTGATAAGTTTGCTATGTACTGAACTGATCTACACAATCTTCTGGCCTTATTTCTCGATGAATCAATGAAACTACCAGGTATTGATTCCTTTATTAAAAAATTATACATATATTTCTTGTACAAATTACAAAAGTTAAAGATTTATTTTAAAAATATGTTGATGAATTGTGTAATTCTATAAGAACCTAGTTAATCATTGATTCATGTACTGGTGTACAGTTCTATTGAGGCGAGAATTGTCCACCAGCAGAAAAAAAAAGGCTGTTTTTATTTGTGTTTTACTGACAGTTTGAAAAAGTTTATAGCCGTAATACAAGCTCAAAGCTGTGCAAATTCATTCGATCGAAGAAAATTAAACACAGGAAAAAATCAGGAAGAATTTGTTGAACGCGGTTGATAAAAAAATTGAAAATGGTGAAGTTGTACATATGCTGCAAGATGATGGCCCATAGGATAATGTCATAGCTTTTTGACATTAACATTGACTCATTATTTTTATGGCGGGATAGCTATAACGACTGTCTTCACTAAAGGGCAGGTCAATGTGAACTGCAGTTTTTTGTTAAGTTTACCAAGTAAACATGCATTATGGGAACATGACTGTCAGTCAATGCTTGGTATACACAAATAAGCTATCTAGAACTAACAATGTTGAAGGTCATGTACCTTTTAACCAGCATTTTTGCGATATCAATATATCTTATGATAAAGCTCATCTAATCAAAGTATAGCACTCTTACATTTTAGAATATATTTTCACAAAATTTTGTCTGGAATCTTCTATAAAGGTGTTGTGTTTCAATCTCTCTAACAGTAGATTTGTTTATCATATTTTGGAAAACTAATATATTTAAATGTAATACAATCATAACAAGAACATTTTAGAAAATATTAAAAAGTCATTTTGCAGTGCATGAAGTGCATGTGAGCAAAAGTGTTTATTCATATTGCAATAGAAATTATAATTTACCTCACATCTGCTGATTGCTTCATCGTCAATGAGCCACTGTATTGTTATTTGACTGAATACGTGATATGCTTTACAGACATGTTTACACAGGAGATAATTTGATTTCATATTTTGATAAAAAGTACAGCATATGGAAAATAATTGCAAGTTTTATATTATCTAATGTTTCGTAGACAGAAAACTAATCTGTGTGAAAAGCAATTGCGTTATATGCGTTAACATGTAACTTTCATGCCTGGAGCTGAATATTAATCGGCATTGATAAAATATGTTGTTGCATATGGATTAGAAATGACGTAATGATTGCCATTGCATTTTAAAAAGTAGTATTGATAATTGTATTTTGTTGCATTAGATGCATTTTGTTGAATTTGTTTGTGTTTTGCCTGCTGCATTGCCTGTTTCTTAACTCCTTAGGCTATCCCGGATCTAGTCCTCCTTCCAAACTCCTGTCTGCGTCTACAGGGGCCCTCTATCACTCGTCTAAGCGTGATTTCTCCTCGAGTGGCAATCTCAGTGTTCGGGGTAGACCGACAGAGTCGCTCCTGGGTAAGCTTATGTTAACTGTGTCTGTCTCACTATGTCCTGTGCCGTCCATGTTCTTCATAGTATAGTAGTGGGAAAGGGAAGGGGGGGGGGGGGGGTGGTTACAATATTAATGTCTTACATTGCCATTTAATCAATTTCCCATAGGGAAAGTGAGGGAAGATCAAATATCCAGACCTAACAATACAGATCTCTTTACAATTTAGATTGTCTTGTATTGATAATTATGAGTTATTAGGGGGATCCTCAAGGCAAGATCGGATCAAAATGATTGGCCTCACTTCCTTTGTTTAATATTTAGTTCTGCAAATATGTCATTTGTATATTTGTGGGTTTGAAGGCCACACACTTCACTTCTACAAGTCAATATTTTATAGGGTTGCTTCAGAGGTTAATCTTTAATTTACCGTTAACATGATCCTAGATTTGTTTTCTGTCAACGGTTAAAATGAAATATATAATTTTAGGGGTGGAAAAGGAATTTAGAATTGATTTTGATATTATCAGTAGATCAAATACCATAGTAGCTAGTCAGACAGAATTTGAAATTGTTGAAGGTGAAGACACTGAAACAAAATTGTGAGGTTTAAAAACAGTTTAATATTTGTGGTTTAAAGAACAGTTATTTTTAGATTGTAATAACACCTCTTGAAGCAGATGACATTGTCAAAAAGAAGAAGAGAAAAACATCAAATTATTTTTTTTGAAATGGGAAGGAAGTGTGTTCTTTCAAAACATACATTTCAATTCATTGATATGATCTGCTAATTCATTTCCCACCTTCAAACCTTTAAAGCAACAAAAAAAAAGTAGGAAACAATGGCTGCAAGCTAAATGTTGTTATAAAGTTTGTTTAACCTCTTTAGATTAGGCAAATGAAAATAAGTTGTTAAAACTTTGACATGTTTTTGAAATAGATAATAAAGTTTTATTGTCAACCTCTTAGAGTTCTTCTGTCCATAGGATTTTCCTTTAAGACAGAAGATGAAGCATCCTCTATATGCTTTAATACTTTATTAAGATGCCAATACTTGACTTTGCTCCAAGGCTATATCTGTATTTAAATCAAATTTCCGGGGAAGCCATCTTTTCACCAGTGAATTCCATTAATGTGTAGGTGATAGTCACCCAGTCTTTGCGACAGAAGAGTTATCTGCAGTTCAATCTTGTCATTTTCATTAGGTTGAAATGTCGTGCTAAAATACTGTTATTTTTCCGAATTTTAAAGTTGTAAATGGATGTGGGAAAGGAATGAAGTGATTACTTCTGATGTTCATTATTGGAATTGTTTACATAGCTATCATGGCCGTGATTGTCTTGTGTTTGTCCATTGAATGTGATATCAAAGATGCGATATGACGCATGTTTCTAGCAAATATTGATAAATTTTATGTCTATTCATTGATTTTATAAATGTTATGATTTATATAGATATAAAGGATTCTTGTTAAATGTTGATATTGTTTTGTCATGCGAATAATAATTAATTGTTATGTTATTATAACCATGTAGCCTTACTAATTTGCATGACTTAACTGAAGCAAGTTGCATGACTGAAATATCATAGGCTATTTTATTCATTTTATATGGCATTGGTTGTCATTTACTGAAATTGATATACTCTGCCCAAGAAAAAAATCCAAAGAAAGAAAATTACTTAAAAATTAAGAACCCCTGGTATTCCTAGCAATTAAGTCTTTAAACAGTGAAACCTGATGAGATGTTAGTAGATGAATGGGAACTGTTTTAAGTTTGTCTATTCTTTTTATTCTGTTTAATTAACTAAGGCTGATTATTTTTGTAACATTTCACTTATTTTTCTATACTTTTACTTAGTTTTGTATTTTGTGTAATCTTTTAATTCTATCACTAGTTGTTTTTTGCGTTTTCACTTCACACCATATTGTTGTTGTACTTGGTTTGATCCAAGACCACATCACTGTCAACATCACAATACATAAAACTCTACTAATAAATAATTCAGTTGTTTTAAACACCAGTTATAGTAAATTAATATCATAACCTAAGGTCCCTCATCCATAATTAACATGTTAATGTGTTATGATTAGGGTCAACATTGTAAATTCTCACACGGTCAACTGGAGAATTGATCCATTTTATCAGCTTTTTCTGTCATTGGGTGTTTTTATCAGTCAATCAGTGGCCAAACAGGACTAAAACTACAATATATTTATTGATGGATTTGCCTTTCATCTTTGAGGATACAAATTAGACATAAAAAGATAATTGGATAAAAAATGTTTAAATCATCAAATGGAAATAAAAGGCCTGTTTGTTTAGGTACATTTACTGATTTCTGAAACTGAAAGGAATTTAAATACAAGGCAAATATTGCTGCTATATATAAATATCTTTGACTAGAACTGACATTGATTGATAACACTCTTTTTACTGTAAGAAGAATGTATCATCTCAAAGTATTTGGTAGTTTCAGTTGAATGTTACTCAGTTATTCCAAGATCTGAAGCATAAATTTTCATGGTAGGTTTTGATAAGTTTAATTAAGATTTAAATTCGTATTGTCTATTTTAGGTGTTACTCATAGGGCATGGACATGTTTCTTTATATTCTATCTATTTACTTGTATTAATTGCATGTACATCATTACCTGTAGAAATATTCTTTTTGCATTTGATAAGTTGATCATATACTGGTAGATGTAAGTTGCATAATAAACACATAACAACTGGTATAGATATATGATTACTATATCTAATGTTATATCCACTCCATATGCTAAACCTATTTTGAAATACTGTTTGTTTGGTTTATTGAACCATGAACAATAGGAATTTTTACTGGTAGTAGCTGGTGACCACCTCATGGCCTGTCAGGCGATAAGGCTACAATGTCTTTCCTATCAGAAACACAACCAAGGTAGTAATCAAAGTTCTTTGTCATGTTCCTCAGAAACACAGGATTCTGTTCATTCATTAAACTATGAACCTCAGGAGTGTTTATTACGTTAGATACAGTATAAGTGTTGCAGACTGTGACGAGTGATTTGCTGTACATGTCTATTATGGAAACTCTATATAAGGCCATCCGGTGCAGGTAAAACAGGATCAATATTACAATCTGCAGTGTATAAATCATTGAGTGACTACCTCCAACGTCAATGAAAACAGTCTGCATCATTATCTTCTAAAGTAACTTGTCGGTGCATCATCCTGTGATGTAACCTTCTTTTATAATGAAAAATTTCATTCTTTCAAGTTGGATTCTAAGAGATCAAAAATATTTATTCAGCTTCTTTCAATGCTTTAGTGATGTGGTTTTGATTCATGCATTACAAAATTTTATGTACCATATCAGTTTTCAATTTAGCACTTTAACCATTTTCATAGATATACAGCAAATCATAGAGTTAACAGTTGTGCAATATTGTATGTCACAAGATTATTGTAAAAGTTCAGGTAAAATTTTATTTAAATTCAATATGAACTATTTGAGAGCAAACCAAAATCACAAACATTTAATTTGGTAACAAATCATAGCTAGCTTTTACTATTTACAGGCAGTCTTATCCTGTCTTGTGACCAAGAGGTCATTTACAGATTGTAAAATCATGCTTTGTACAGTTGTTGTTAGTTTGTTACGCTCCTTACATCTTGTGAATCTTGTGACAATACATGTTATGACTGTCTTATGTGTATCCATCCTAGCTTGATTTATACTGTTACTGACCGCTATAACATATAGTACTCCTGTGAGGTGGTGACCCTTGGTCAGCAGTTTAACACCCAGAGGTGAAGGACACTGCTTACTACCTAACTACATAATCACATACTCTCGTCATAATCAGTTTTGCTCATGTTGTTTGTGAACCTTTGATTGATGTTGTATTTTTTCTTTTCTTTTTTTCCTTTTGTCTCTCCTCCCATCCCATTCATTTACCAATCCATTCATCCATATCAACCCATCCATTCCAAATTTGGATAACTCCACAACAAACTTGTTGGCACCATATTTGGTTTGGTTTTGGCGGCACTTTGATTCACCGAAAAATCACTGAACCATGTCCCCGTGGCAGTGTTAAACGCAATCCCTGAGGCAGGTCCCACGAAGCGAAGTCGCTCTTTTCTAGCACCAAGTGGCACTCCCCCGACCCGTCCCAAGAGCACCATGAACCTTAGTACAAGAGAGAATGTCCGACTGAGGGACCCGAAGACAACCCCTAGGAAACCACGACCAGCCAGTATAGCAGGATCTGTACCAAGCTTCATCTCTGTGGAGAGTCCAAAGGGAGCCTCTCGAAGCAAGAGCACAGACAGACTAGCCAGAGGTAGGTACATTGTAGGTCCATTATGAGTCTTTTAGAGTTAACTACAGTCAAACCTCGATGATTCGAACTTCGATGAATTGAATTTCTCGCTGTATCGAACTTTTTGTCTGGTCCCGAATTTCTTCACTGTATAACATTACTAACTAACCCATGTATGAATCGAAGTTTTATGAATCGAAGTTCTCGATGTATCGAACTTTTTTCATGGACCATTTGTTATAGAATCCTAGGTAACCGACACTCGATGATTCGAATAAAATTTACCTGTACAGATCAGGTGTTCGCCGATACCCCGCGGCATGCTGTCACACCTGTCTCGCGACGGCCCTTCGCCGGACAACAGGGATTATGACAGCCTGTGTTGCTAGCTTGATATCATCAAGATAATTAATATCACTAATCAGGCCGATACCCGGTGCTTTGTTTTTACAAGCTGCGTTATTAAATCATTAGTACGGCAAAGATACAGTTAGTCGTTTTTGATGTTCGCCGCCGCCATTGGTAGCGGTTTGTAGAATTTATCGAATGGTAAATAGCGAGCCACATTATTAGTAACTCATACTCAAAACTGTTACATTGCACAACTTTGGCATAAATACTTGAGCAAATCGATCATTCTAAATCAAAGTATTTTGTAGGTGTTGTAGCGCTTTCGGTTCTTCCTTTTTAGTATCGTTTTTACAACGTGTTTTCGTTTTTATATTCATTCCGTAATATTAACCATCGCTTAAATAGTCACCAAACGAACACTTGTACATGGGTTAGGCCTAGTACACGTAAGTCTTGTTTATAATATACGTTTGTATTGCTAACGATAGCAATACATGTGATTAATTGCATACTTCGTTTTTATTTTGTTTTGCTTGTGGTACAATGATTATCAAGTTTACGGAACGGAGACGACATGTACATAACTACCACAGTTGGTCATGGTAAAAAAAAGCGGTCTAATTTCAACCACAAATAATTTGAAGTCTCGATGTATCGAAGTTTTTCTGACGGTCCCTTGAACTTCGATACATCGAGGTTTGACTGTAGTAATATGCTAGAGGTTAGGTATAGCGGTCACCTGTTATGTCATAGTTTAACAAAATTCAAAATAAAAAGGAAATTTTGCAAGAATTCTATTGTGAGAAACAATTCAATGACTCTCTCTTTAATTTGGAAGTTAATAAATACAAAGGTGTATATATTTTACCTGATTTAAAGATTTCAAAATTTATACAAGATACAAGTTCATATTCGCTCAGAATTTAGGAAGTCACACTGAGCTGACCTCCAGATCTGCAAATTAGGACCACTTATTATAAAGTTGTCATAATGTAATACACATATATGCAATGCTGCTTGATAGCGTAACTAAAGTGGAAGCACTATGGTATTTCTAGATTTTGTTGGCTGTCTCAATAGTTTGTGATAATATCGATCTCTTCAAGGCCTGATCACAAACCCTACAATGAAAATCGAACCGACTTTGTGGCAATGAATATTGATTATCATAGTGAAAATCTGATTACGTAGACAACTTGTGGATGATGCATGAGTTCATGCTCTTATCTGATTTTGTGTCCAAAGTCTTTGTCATAAAGAACGAGATTAATATTAATAACACTGAGTTTGTTGACTTCAGTCAGAATATATTTATTCACTCTTTTTCAATAGCTTTGCATAGAAAATCTGTGAAAGTTTTTTTCTTTACAATTGATCTATTTCCAGACAAGTTCTCATCAATATTTCAGCACACTACACTGTCAGGCAAATGTCTACTTAGTTTCATATACATTTTTCTTCTTAGATCGCCAGAAGACACCTGTGAGATCAACTCCTAAACGAGAGAAAGATGAACAGAACCTACAGGAAAAGAAGGTGAAATTGTGTTACCATATATAGAATAAGTATACTGATTGCTGATTTTCATTAGGTGCAAGTCCAGCTAGCCCCTAAGCTCAATAGTTTGACCCAACATTATCCTTCATCAACTGACTTTGGTTTAAGATATTTCCAACTTGATGCGTTGTTAATACGTACCAGGTAATCTATAGAGAAGAACCCCCATACCAGTCAAGTATGGTAATCA
The DNA here is from genome assembly GCF_041381155.1 of Argopecten irradians. Lineage (NCBI taxonomy): Eukaryota > Metazoa > Mollusca > Bivalvia > Pectinida > Pectinidae > Argopecten > Argopecten irradians. The sequence continues at coordinate 53,870,698 of NC_091134.1, forward strand.
TAGTTCACACTATTGCTTTTACACCTGACCAGTTTAAGTATTTGGTGCGTCTGGGGTTGTGTACAAAAGCCAGGAATTCACAGTTTTAAGAGGTTCGTGTCTTATTCTGGTATGAATTACCTGTAACATGATACTACAATTAGCTCAGTTGGTATTTCATCTCAATCACAAAGGTAGAAATTTTGTCCTGCTAAACAACCAGGTGACTATCAGGAGATAGAGATCTAGAATTTAAATTGGAGCCCAATGACCAATTTACATCCTTTATGATATAACCTATATCTGGGAGAAGGTGGTAGTTAGATTATCTGGAATCACTTTGTTAGAGGTTGTAAACACCTGTACTATTAGTTGATGTCACATGTCCTCAGTCTCGCTCAAAGTGCTGAATACAGCATATCTGTATTTTCCTACAGACAGCCTGTGTCAGCTAAACTCTCACCATGTATTATGTATTGATTGGATTCACCCATGCCAGGTTCTTATACATTTTTGGTATCTTTTTAGTCCTGCATTAACAAAACTTATACCTGTATTTGAAAGTCATGAAAATGCATAAGCAGAGTTTTAGTTTATATAATAAACTGCAAATATTGGCTTTCAATCATATAAGACATGCTAATTTAAAGCACAAGTAGTAAATTACTATGTTTGGCATTGATAAAGATTAGCTACTGGTAGTATACATGATTGATTCAACAATTTTATATATATACATATGTAGTAATTTTTTTTTTATTATAAGAATAACTTAATGTTAACAACCAAAGGGAATAGTGACAATCAACTTACTCAATATTGTACTTGGTAGTTATTTTAGCAAATTACCTTGCAACTATGTTCTTACTACTGATGTCCCCTGTCTCATAGAGCCATTAAGTTCTATACTTTTGTTTATAAACTTCAATAGATTAATAGTATAGGGAAATGTTTGTTTTGTAGGAGAAAAAAGGAAGCAGTGTAGATATAAGAAAACTTACAGAGAAAAGAAAGGCAGAGCTTCAGAAACTGGCAGAGAAGAAAAAAGAAGTGAAGGAGAATCAAGGCAGTGATCACGAAAAAACACCAGAGCGATCAACAGATCGGTCAACACCTACATCACGGGTTAGTCAGCAGACGATTGACCGCCTGTCAACACCAAGGCTAGCCAAGTACAAGAATGAGACACCAGCTGAAACTGTGAAGGACCGTGCGACCCCCACTAGAGAACGGGCTGCCACGCCCACTAAGGTAAATATTGCATCTGAGCATTAGGACACTTAAGGAATGCTGGACCTGTCATGTCGATGAGGTCATTATGCCTGTAAGAAATGACCATTTTGTTTGAAGATCCTGCTATCAGTGTATATTTTCTGGCTTACATTGTGTGTCATACAGAAACCAAAGTTTTGCTTTGCTGTATGTTCTGTATATTATTCTGGTTGTCAGTAACATACTGGCTTCATCATAAGATATATTGATTTCTGTTGTACAACAAGAGAGGATTATAACAGATTGAGAGGAATAACTAATGATCATCATGTACATATGAATGTAAAGTTCTTTTCTTTTTTATAAGTAGTCATTTCATATATACAAACCTTTATAAGATTATTTTGTGACAATTTTGTAGCCTAGTGGTATATATCATTAGTACAGTTGAACCTTGTCATTTTGAAATTGATAGGACAGTTGCTATTACTACATGAGTTTGAATGATTAGTGCTAAGATTTTGGAGACAAAAAAAAATACTTCAAAGTATACATGGGCTTTGAGTTTTAAAAAAGAAGTCAAGTTAACACAAGGTTCCACTGTACTTCAATAAGAAGTTATAATTTCAACAAATACTTAAAACTGTGTGTGCTGCCCTTTTTGCAGGGAACAAAGAAATCTGTTACAATTGTAGCGCCCCAATCTTCTCCTAGGAAGGTTAGTTAAGTGCATGTATCAACCACCCACGCAAACCCCTAACTTATCAGGAGACTTCTAGTGGAATATTTTGTCCTACCTACGTGCCTTTTATTGTTATTTTTCATTTTTGAAAGATTGAGAAAATGGTACATGTCGGACAAAACATTCAATTCGTGGGTCATTCCTGAAAGTTAATTATGGATGTGCACTTTAACATAATGTACTCTACATTGATTTTATTCATTTGTAAACTATTTTACTAATGTACTAACATTTTTTTATTTTTAATCAGTTGTTTGATTTCAGCATGGTTTTCCTGATTTGTGCAGTGTGCTACACATATAGACTTCATCATCTCAGAAGTCTGTAGTAGAAATATGTTTAGAGTGAAAAAATAGATACTTTTTAAGTTTAAGATGAACAGTACTTTTCTATCTTGTCTCTCCTAGTGTACATTTGTTTGTTTGGCACTATGACAAACTCCTTTACCCAAACCTGATTGGAGTAAAACCAACATAAAAGGTTCATTTATGGATCTCTTTGATTTTCAGCAAATAAGAGAGGAAAAAAGGGGCTATTTTTGGTATCAAAGATATTCTTATCATTCCTTGAATTAAATACAATATGTCATAGTATCAGTAATTAACCACAATCAAGCTCTAAAGGTCTTTTAAGAATTTTATACTGCTAAGCTTATGGCAATAGATAGTTTGTCCTTCAACCTGGTCAAAAAGATAGAATCTGTTCATGGGCTATAAGGTTTTTGTTGGATAGTTTGTAAGTTTATTTCATAGATCTAGTAGTAGCTGATATGCTGTGTGGTTAGCAGAGTTTAGAATGGAATATGTTACTGTTGTGTTATGTTTTTTGACTACATTTTTATCGGAGACCCTCCTGAATGCTGTCTGTGATTCTCGACACCCCATTCTACACCTTTGTAATTGTCAGTCATGTTTTGCATGAAAAAAAAAACGGAATGATTTTCATGTGAACCATTAGTTTATAAGTCACATTTTCATGAATCACCAACTTTTCTAAACTCTTACGTTGTTCTTTCTGGTCAGTTGTTTTTGTCTGAAATGTTATTTACAAAAGTGGGGGGAAATCTATCTATATACATTGTACATAAGGGTGAAAAGTTGTGATATCTAGTATAGTATAGGTATTGTATGTTTCATCCATGTACTGTAGATGTCCTACAAAAGTCCAGTTATAGCTCTTACTAACTGGTGTTGGGTTGCTTATATACACAATAATATATAGAAAAACATAGTACAATGTGTAATGAAAAATTCCTTACATTTTTGCATTTCATTATCTGATAATATTCGCTTAACCTCAAATGCGTTTAATTAAAGCAATGTTAACAACTGTAAACTTCCTTGCAAGCAAGTCATTAAATGTCAGATAGAATATAAAATCTTAATTGATAATTATCATCAGTTAAGGTAAAATTTCCAGCACTATAATTTAATTTGTTTCATAGCAATACCATCAGACACACTCTAGAAAGAGCATTCCTGAATATGTCACAGTCGAGTAGTAAAGCATGGAGTAGTCGGTCAACGGTGAACCAGGTGTACATATTAAAGGAAACCTGTACAGTGATTTAATAGTGTAGCATAGTTGGGACATTATAACATTAGAAAATCTCTTGACAGTAAAGGTGATACATTATTATGACACAAAAAACTACATTTAGTTGTTTCTTTTATTGTAAGTTTAAAGGCCAGTGTTAGATCACAGGTACAATGAAATTTATTGATTCTTTTGATAATAAACAGAACTACCATAATCAGGTGGAAAACTTTCAGTTAAGATGAACAGAAATTTGGTTGGATTTTATTCTGTAGCATTATCATAGCTTGGCCTAATACAAAATACATGTCTAGGGTTTATTGGGTTGTGTCTTAATTTATTCACCATACCGCTTATGTTGTAATCATATATATAACCTATGTATGATGCTGATATGCATTACAATTGGTCATTGTTGTTGCCGAAGAAAACTAAAACCAAAAGATAGAACCTGGCTATTCAATCACAGTGATCTCAAATGTTTATGGTAGCTCTTGGGCGAAAATCAATGTAAAAATACACATCTGCACATTCCCTACCAGACTGATGTGAAAGTTCCCCTTATCGCATGTTGCACAGGCAGAAGAGTATTGATTTTCATTGGCCATTCCACAAAGTTTTATTAGATTACAAGTGTTTTATTACAGCTAATGGGATGTAAGAGGTGATAAATTAGCAGACATTATATAATAATCCAATAAAAATTGTTGTCATCTGGCTAAATCAAACTGATGAAGTTATTTTTTTCCGTGCAGATCTGTGATTAATATTTTGATATTTACTTGCAGACAAAAACACCGAAACAAAAAGACAAAGAAAATAAGGAGCCTTTGAAAAAGAAACCAACAAGTAAAGAAAGCAGCAATGAAGCTCTGGATAGATCCTCTCCAAAATCTGTGGAGGAGATGAAGGGGGAGAGCCCTGCTCCAGCAGAAAGTGAGGCTCCAGAAGGAGGGGAACCTGCTAAGGTTATGTCTCCTCGATCTGTGTCCCCAGCCTCCTCCAAGTCAGAGGACGACGACAAGTCTGCTCCAGCTCAAAAGAAGACTCCTGAAAAGGTTGTGAAGATTGTGGAGCCAAATGAGGAAACAAACCAAGCAACTCCCACACAGAGTAAACCAAGCGCACCTTCCACCCCGGCCTCTTCCACCTCCACCCCAAAGACAAAGAAGGAAATAGAAATGGACGAATACAAGGCTAAGTTGGCTGAAAAACGTAGACAGGCTAGGGAGAAAGCAGAGAAGGAAGCAGAGTTAGAGAGACAAAGATTAGAGGCGATCAGGTAATACAAAAAATTACTTGTGTACTTCAGCTGTAATTATTGGGCTGTAGAAGGGAATGAAATTGACTCTGACACATTCATACACTTAAGGAAGCTGAACATTGATTTTGTATTGATCTTTGTGGAGTTTACTGTATGAAAGAGGTTTAGTAAGTCGAGGTGTTCTGTGAATCTCCTGAACAAACAGTAATGACCTTCATTGTTAGACCTAACTTCATCTTGGTACAGCCGATTGTAGTCCATATCGTGTCAGTAGCCAGCTGCTTTTATGATAATGTACAATTTGAAAAGCTATTTAAGATTTTTTTCACTGTTCTCCATTATATATTGCAAGCTGTTTAAATTGCCCAGATATGGTTTATTTGCTTTCTGTAAACCACAATCTTTAAAGCTGTACCTTGTAAAATACCTATATTTCATATAAGTCTACTTAAAAGTAAAATGTGAGTTACATGTATATTAACGTAAGGAGATTAAGTTAACAAATTTGTATATAATGTATTAGAATTTGTTTTTACTTGACATTCAATATTAAGTTTCCTTTCTTGTGGTTAATCAGTTTTTCAGTATCCTGTAAGTGCTTATCTTTCATGTTAACATTTTGCAAAATACTCAGCAATGTGTTATGTGACATTTGTGTTGATTTACTAATTATGTGTTGCAGACTGGCTGAAGAAGAACGCCAACGCCAGGAGGAGGAAGAACAGCGTCGCATGGAAGAGGAAGCCAGCCGACTAGCTCAAGAGGCAAGGAAAAATGAGGAGGAGAGACTGAGAAAAGCCATTGAGGCGGAGGAGCTGAGAAAGAAAGAAGAGGCTGAACGCTTGGAACAAGAAAGGAAACAGGTATCTGGCATGTTGTAGAATGTTCTCTGTCATAAACCAAAACATCCTAGCTATATAAAATACTGTTTAATATCTCAAGTTTCAACGTTATAGATACCTATCTTATATTTTTTATCACTCTATGTAACTTCTGTAACTTGATATGTAAAAGTTTTTCAGAAGTGTTTTCAAAGCTTCCTGTTATTCAAAAAATTTCATTTGAATTCTTGTCCAAAATCACATCCAATATGAATAATGGAATCAAAACTTCATCACGAAGAGTTTGAAAGTTATGGCTTTGATTACAGAAAGAAGAAGCTGACAGAAAAGCCAAAGAGGAAGCAGAAAGATTGGAAAAGGAAAAACAAGAAAAGGCCAAAAAGGATGAAGAGGAAAGGCAAGAAAGGAAGAAGGTATATGCCTTGAGAAACATAAGAAAATGATATAAAAAAATCAATAGGTGCAATTTGTTGGATTTTTGTTAGAAGTTGTTAGAAAATTCAGTAATCAGATTAAACTGTGACAGCAACTTCTGAAATTGTATATTTATGACTGAACTCAGACAGTCTCGACTGTACACTGTAAATTACCTAATGCTCCTGTTCTGAAATCTTCCAGCGACTGGAGATGATTATGAAGAGAGTGAAGTCTGACACGACTATGACAGGAACCATGTCTTCCTCCATGATTGGTACCAGCAGTTCCATGTCCGGATCACAGGTCGGCTCCATGACTGGCTCTATGTCCAGCTCCATGATCCTCATTGGTTCTGATAAGGTACACACACTTTACATTTCAGTGATTTCACTTTAAATTTTATTGTCAAGTTTAATCATAATGTTTTCCAAATTTTTATGGAAAGATATCTTGCCAGCATTTAGCAATATTTTTGTCTGATTGAAACATCAACAATCAACTTTCTTGTTATGAATACATGTATCAAATATAAGTAAATACAGATATTTAAACAATACCAGTGTAAAATTGATTGATGTGATAGTCTGACTGAATGTTAATATTTTGTTTCACTATACCATTTGTAAATGAAAGCTTATGAAGTGTCTAATATTCTGTAATTTTTTCATCATTTAGGGAGATTCTCCATATCAATCTTTATCAAACTCTCCCAGCAAGAATAGTCTCCAATCTAATGAAGGTGGAGAGGATAGTGCTGATGAGGCGAATGGACTCGACGACAAGGCTGACGACAAGGCTGACGACAAGGCCAAGACAACACTACAACCAACCTCTGACACGCCAAAATTCAAGTCACCTCTTTTACAAAAACTTGTGGAAAATAAATCTCAGAATGGGGGAAGCGAGACCCCCAAATTTAAGTCGCCCCTTCTTCAGAATCTGATGGGTAAAAAAAGGCTCGGCATGGACAAGACAGAGGACAAGACAAATGATGTAACAACTAACGGGAACAAACAGGAGCCAGCGGAACAAATAGAGGAGAATGAGAGAGTGAAAGGAGGACAAATAGACTCCACAGTGATAGCAGACAATGAAAGTGAACGAAGTGAGTCAAGAAATTCCAAGTCAGATGGAAGTGTAGATAGTGATACAAGTACCACGAAGGATGTATCCATAGCGGAACAAAAATTAGGTTCAAACTCTGTGATAATTAAAAACTGAAGTGTCTTCGTCGTCACTCAACGGTGTGAACGGGGAGGTGGAACAGTACCCACAGGAACTAATAGACTCTAGGTAAGTCTTCTTTCACTGGTGTGTTGTGTTTGTGTTCACGTAGTACTGCTACCCAAAGTGGTACTCACTTCATCTCTTCTACTGCCGCACAGCGCCAGCTACTAGGGGCTCAACTCTTTTAGTGTAGTGTCCACGCCAGCATTCTAGCTGAAATACAGCTCATGTTTTACATTCAACATTCTCTTTCGTCCCTTCCGGAACCTATGAATCATCATAAACTTTGGTTAACTTTCATACTAATAATGGAACTTCCTTCTACGGATCTTTCTACAATGTTAAACTGGATACACATGACATTTGTGGATTATTTTTCTGGTAAAATGCAAAGGAGTTCTATGCTTTATTAGGTCCTAAAGTTTAAATGTAGCTTATTTTTATTGCTTCGTCAATTGAAAGCAAAACAATCAGTACAGTTCTACCAAAGTTGTGATGCATTTGCTTTGTATGGGATAAATGTGTTTCCATCAAAACATATTTCATGGATGTACGCATTTGTGAGGAAAAGAAAAGTGTATTTGTGTAGTGCAAGTTGTAAGAAATATGTTGATGAAGAAATATGGTGCTTGGAGTTTCGTTATGTTGAAGGTATTCAATTAAACTGTGATATTCCTGTGTATGTGGACACAAATATGGACAGATCTTTGGATTATCTTGATTTTGAGAATTTTGAGATTAATCAGAGCCAAAGTGATTCCGATGAGATTTACACTGCAGCTTTATGCATGCATATTCATATTGAGGTCTATATAATCATAAACACAATATATTTCATATTTATATATGATAGCATGCATGGTCAGAGTGCTTACATGATAAGGGAGGCAACTCAATTGATATGTCAATAAAATCATTGAGTGTAATGATAGTGATAGTGTTTTGGTTCTTTTTTCCTGCACCTTTGTTCATTATTTCTTTTTCAAATGTTGCACTCATTATATCTCTTTTTACCGATTTTCATCTATCACTCACTCGGACTGTCAGGCGCATGTTTTGGGGGTATCAATACGGCAAATTTCCTTTAGTTATTTCTATTCGTAGCCCCCCTCCCAAACTTCCTCCCAACTATAACAATAAATAAAAGTAGATTTTTTTTTTTAGCAATTTTCACAATAGATCTCTTATAAAAAATAGTTTCATTTCGAAGGAAAAATAAGTCACTCTCATCAAATACCTATTATAAATATTTGGACACTCATTAACTGGAAATCATTACAAATTGATTTTGATTTAAGTGATTAACTTTGATATATATAACTGTATACAATGTAATAGAGTAAGTGAACCAAATGGAACCATGGAAAGTTTATAGCCGTTAACAAGCAAAAATAATGCATATAAATATGTCTGTTTACTTTGAACGCTTTACGAGACATCGATATTTCAACAGACGCTAGTCAAAGTGTAATGGTACAAATAATAATCTGTAAATTGTGACTTACAAAGTTTTTTAGCATTAGGTTACCATATATATAGCTATATAGTTTCCAAATTAATAGATGTAAAGGGAGGGAGTTAAATATTCATGGAAGTAGGAAGATACAAAACTGGTCATGTTAGTTAAAAAAAGCATTTGGAAAGCTGCGCAGACAGTTATCGAGATTGTTCATTGTATCTTATTAATGTCAGCCGTCATACTTGTAGACCGGTAATTACACATCTACAAGTCAGGCATTGCTGTGTGGACATAATGAGGTATTAGTTTCTTGGTATACTGAAGCACTCAAAAATCAATGTCAGTTTGTTTTGGTAAAAACTCGGAAAGTGTAAAGGGTGGGCATAACATAAATTCTGTAAAACGTTGACTAAGGACTATATATGCGGTAGTTGTTGGTCAGGAACTTTGATATAATGAGGACCATATTGTAGTCAGTATGGATATAATCTGTAAGCCACAGCTGGGGAAATACTCGATGTATCATGCAGACACAGTTTGTGTGTGTATGTGCATCTTTTGTTGTCTTTTCTCTTTGTTTACTCACCGTAAATATAATTGATATACTAGGTATTGTATTGATGACTAAGAGAAAATATTCAGTAACAGCTACAATGTAGCTATGCATACATACAAAAATAACAATCTGAAAGATCCAACTATGCTCATTAAAGCATGTAAAGTTGGTGTTAATCCTGGTTACAGTACTAAAGAAAAAGCTCACCAATTGTGCGGCATAGGTAAAACATGGCTTTGATGTCCAGATTTAGGTTTACCACATAAAGGTTTCCATGCAAATAAGTTATTCACTTCAGCCAGTTGGCTTAAAAAAAATCCAACACACTTTTCTTGCCAAAAGTTCCGATTGAAGATTGCATTTCAGGTCTGGATGTTAAAGGTTGTTGAAAATAGAAAATCTATCGCCATGCTATTAATAATTCAAGTTCCCTTGGGTGATTCAAACTCGAACATTTATGCAGACCTTTTGTCAAAATGGTTACTTCAGATTGTTTTACAAGTCATAAATTTAGGTCGCTGTTACTTAAAATAGGAAAGAAAATCCTCTTTGATTATTCAAATTCCCGTATGGACCAATTTAACTGAAACTGGATACATTTCTTCAGTACCAGAAGTTCTTGCATGACATTGTTTTTAAGTACAAAAGGTTAAAGGTCATGGTCATATACATGTGCATACATTTTTCACAGAATTTTCCAGTGTGTTTTTGCTGTAAAGTTAAATATTTCATCTTATTTTAGGTATATCAAAGAAGAAAGTGATACTTCAATCTTATTCACTTCATTTGATAAGTGAAATAGTAGGGTTAGAGAAAGAAAGATCACTATGAATTTCTCCTAAAACCTCTAGATCCAATATGAATTTCATTTATGCGTACATGTAATTTGCTAGTCGCACACACCAGTAGTGTATATCTTTTCTCATGGTAGGTGAATTGTCTCCATTCCTTTATGTCAGACTTTATAATTGGACTTGTCATATAAATGTTCAGCTGGAGGCAAAGTCAACTGTAGGTTATGTACAGTAACTTTCAGTAGTCATGTATATGCTTAATACACTGTAAATATAACGTGAGAAGAGAAATCTATTACAGCAAAAAATGGCTAGTTATTACCTATCATTGTATGGAATAAGAAAATCATCATTTTATGATGAGGTCATTATAGAGGAAACTTTTATTTCTCATTCAAGTGTACTAGGCAATTTAATTTGAATTTGAAGGTCCATGTATGTCAAGTATTGACTATTGATCAGTGTTGTTTCTCCTGGAACTTCTTACTATTGCTACCAAAAATGACGGTGCAGTAAGCTTTCCATAGGATATGCAAACTAAAATATGATATGAACTAAAAAACATCCAAAAATAACTATTTGATTGGGCCATGCGTTAGAAGGTGGGTTATAGTGTTACCAGTGTCCATTGTGTTATGTTGTATCTCAACCCAATGTCATATATAGATGTCCTTCTTATAGACATTATTAGTGGGTTTGAAAAATACATTTGATATTTGGTACATCAGAGTGCTCTCAGTCTGAATTTCAGTTATATATGAGATCAGCATCAATTTAAAAATTTTCAGAAATATTTATATATATCCATATTTTACATGCAAAGAGAAAACATTAGTTATTAAATTCTCTACAATATTTTCAGCTGTATATATGATACATATAAACAGACTGGAATGGGGGAATATTATTACTTGTATGTACATGTATCCTTTTACCATTGGCCATCAAATGGATGACATGTAACCATAAGTTATAACTGGTGGAGTGACCTTGACCACATACACTGACAAGTCCACAGCTCCTAGATGTCCATACCTACACTGTCAATCATAGTTATCAATGTAGACGGGGCCATAGGGTGCGGCAGGGGTCAAACTGGTACATGCCCTAGCTGTTGGTGCAATTTATCAGGATGCTTAATTCAAACTACTGCAGCGTAACTTGCTTGTCAAATTTTCCATAATACAATTTATACTAATAAGCAGTGTTTATAGATGAGAGAAGATTGGCTGATTTTGATAGCAGAAAAAGACCTTAAAATCTTTATAATGAATTTAAATAACACTTTCCCATAAAAATGATCGATTTTAATTAACCAAACTGGAAAAAAATTATGTGATTGAAGAAATAAAAAGATAAAAAATATTTATTATGTTGTGAGATTTTGGTGTAATCTCTAGTTTCTTTTTCACAGTTCCTTATTGTAAAGTAGAAAAGGTCATATACAGCAGTGTTTTCTTTTCCTGCTGATAACATACTGAAATACACCCAAAGATAAAGGTTATCTGAATAGCTATATAGATAAATTTATCGGTTACACCTTGTATCCAATAAATCTATCTATATAGCGATTCAGATAACCTTTATCATTGGGTGTATTTCAGTATGTTATCAGCTGGAAAAGACACTACAAAGCAATTAAAACTGCAGCTGAAATAAAATAAAAATGGTGTTTTAATACCCAATGTACAGTAACTGTGAAGTGTATATTCCACACAATACATAAACTTTATCAATAGATTTCTCTGAAAATGATTTTGAGATAAGTTTGAGTATTAATAATTGTGTATCAAAATAATGATAAATAAAGATTTCCATTTTGTAGAGATTCTGGTTTAAACAGATATTAATTTATATATAACATGTAAAAAATTATTGACTTATGATTTTTTCAAGTAAGAGTTTAGCATAGATTATTTCTGTGACATTAGTGCTGAAAACAGCTGTGGTATTTGGGGTAGTTAGTATAAGGCAAAGTGTAAATAAAAGGTATTTTAAGAATGGGAACAGGAGGGGAGATTCCATTGTCATTTGAGCTGGCTTTATCTCTTCCTGTATGTAGACCTACTTATGGAGATAAGGTGTATATATATAAAACATTATTTCACTGGCAAACGTAAAATGAGCTTTACCAGTGTACATTGGCTTAATATACATGTATACATTCCAACAGGTAGGAGAATAAACAGGTCACGTGTTCCACAGGCATCTCAAAATTTTACAAAGGGTCAGGTTTACAATGAGTAATGAAACTAGACTCTGATCTGAATTCACCTCGATGAGATCTAGTTTTCAGGTAAAAATATTCATCAAAAAAAAAAAAAACACTCCTCCAGAGTTTTAATTTAATAGTAAAGAACGAGTGAGGATTGGTTTTGAGATGGTCCCCAAGTTGTACACAGGTAACATGCAGAGAGGAAGTGCTGTTTAGACACAGGGGTCACACCTTCCAATATGGAGTTGTGTTCAGGTAACGTTGTGTTTATTATCTGCATGTGCTCAGTATTGGCACCCAGCATTGATTTCATGTCGGCCAGGTCATTGATGGTTCTGCTCTAGAGGTACTAGTTCTAATGCTGTTGCCTGTTACAATGTATAAAATAACCGACAGACAGTGTTTGTGGAATGTGTCGATTCCTGCCAGGATGTAGATTTGATTCAATAGTTTAAAGGCCATCGCATCTAGGCTGTTTAAAATCTTGTGTCACATCATTATAGGGATGCCATTCTTTTGGTCCGCTTTAATACATACTATGTTTGTGTGTTGGCAGTGCTCTTTTAAAGCTTCCATTAATTCAGTTTGCTGTACATATATTTATTTGACATGATGAATATCTTGTTCATGCTATGTTTATGAACAGGTGGTTTTGTGTATCTACCTGAAAAATTGCACTGGTAATGAATCATACCTGGTATATCGTTATCATTACGCCAGCTAGGGTAAATGTTTGCGAGTGAAAATATTGATTGTGAAAATTTATGGATGCATAAAAAAGGTCACTTGCAGCTATAGGGTTACAGGTAATATATGAGGAACAAACTGTTACAAATTGTTGATTGATTTAGCTGATACCATTTTAATGCTTTAATTGTTGGAAGGTCTGGATTGCAATTGTAACTAACAATACATCTATTACTGTTACTGAGTTTCCACCACTTGTGACACTGTTCTGTCCCTGATGCCGATGATCACTTAATATATGCTGTAATTGTTAGCCTGCACTATTGTATTTCTAGTTGCTGAAGCTGTGCGGTAGAATAGAAGCAATCTAGATACATTAAGTTCACTAAAGCACACATACTAATTGTGTTATTATTCTATTTCATTTACTAATTGTCGGTGGTTTGAATTTAAAAATTCTTTGAGTTTATGTTTAAAATCTTGTTAGAAAAGATTAGAAAAGACGAAGTCTTAATTCAACATTTTTTTGTCATAACCATGCATGAATTGGATACAAACCCTTTTGATAAACAAATAATTTCATGGAAGTGATTGTAAATTTCCTTTTTAAATAACATTTTTGAACTACTGAGACAATTATATGACATTTCTGATCTAACATATATCATTGTACAAGAGCTAGTTTATAGTTTAAGATTGATCTTTGTTGTTTGGAATTATTATTTAATTGTCAAAGTTGGTAATAAAAACAGAAGTCATTAAGACATAATTTGTAATCTGATAAATCACCAATTCTTTTATGTTTACAGTGATTAGTATGAGAACTGCGGACTCGTCCCTGGGAACATCCTCAGACCAGTCACTAAGGAGGGAGCCTGGTGGATTCTCAGACAATATCTACATCTGTGGAACAGGTTTTCCACCACCACAGACAGTGGATCCACAGAACCAAACAGTGAATTTTGAAGATTTCATAGATCTTAGTGTTACCAATAAAAACTTTGAGGTGAAGTTCACAACAGTCGCTATTCGCACACCAGACGACAGATGACTTGCTGAACCCTCAATACTAACAGTATTGATACTAACCTCGACTATATCAGCTCGGACTCCCATCCCAAGCCTATAATTGCCTTTGAAGACAATGCAGCCCGGAGACAGGAAGTCACAGGTAATGATGGCAGGGGTCAAGGTTCATAGGTTAACCATCACTAGTTGCTAATGAAAGGCTGTTGAGGAGGTGTGTAGAAAATGGTTAAATGACATAGGTTAGAATCACAAGTAAATCTAGTGAAAGATCAAAAGCTAGACTTTTAGAAAGTGATGGTGATCTGTCAGGGTACTGGTGAATGATTATAGCTAGGTTAGACCATCCAAGGACATTGGAGAAATATCATAGACTTGACTGTCTGAAGGCACTAGGTTATAGGTGGAACCATCCTCAATACTCCAGGGGTTACTATCACTCTTGTTATATCCACCCTGGAATATTTCATAACAAAACAGAAGGCAATCCAGAGGAAAAAAATCTGACCAATGACTTACTTTGAAGATTACAAAGACAATGATGCCCATGGAACTTCAGAGCTGCACAGTTAGTCACTGTGTACCATTGTTCATTTTTTTAAGGTATATGAAAGGACCAAACTACCAGTCTGATCTGGTTTTGCTCACAGAGCCTTCAGAGGTTTGCTATGAAAATATTCCAAGGGTGGAGAAAATAACAGTAATATTAACCGCTGGAATATCAATAACTTTGTGAGACTATCAGACTTTAAAACTAGTGGGAGGTCATATGTTAGACTGTCAAGTGACACTGGTGAAGATTCATAGGGCATAGTCGGGAATCGCTGGATTATTAGCTCACCTGGTCCGAAGGACCGAGGTGAGCTTATGGGATACCGCAGCGTCCGGCGTCCGTCGTCCGTCGTCCGTCGTCCGGCGTCCGTCGTCCGTCGTTCCGTCGTCCGTCAACAATCGACTTCTTCTCCATAACCGCTGGTCGGATTTCAACAAAATTTGACTGGTAGCATCCTTATGGGCTACTAACTAAAAATTGTACAAATGATGAGGCTGACCCCCCAGGGGGCTGAGGGGCGGGGCCAAAAAGGGTCAATTTGACTATTTCCATATAAACGACTTCTTCTCTGAAACCAAGCATGGGATAGCACCCATAATGCAATGGTAGCATCTTTATAGGGTGGGGATTCAAAATTGTACAAATGATGGGGCTGACCCCCCAGGGGGCTGAGGGGCGGGGCCAAAAGGGGTCAATTTGACTATTTCCATATAAACAACTTCTTCTCTGAAACCAAGCATGGGATAGCACCCATAATGCAATGGTAGCATCCTTATAGGGTGGGGATTCAAAATTGTACAAATGATGGGGCAGACCCCCCAGGGGCCTGAGGGGCGGGGCCAAAAGGGGTCAATTTGGCTATTTCCATATAAACAACTTCTTCTCTGGAACCAAGCATGGGATAGCACCCATAATGCAATGGTAGCATCCTTATAGGGTGGGGATTCAAAATTGTACAAATGATGGGGCTGACCCCCCGGGGGCCTGAGGGGCGGGGTCAAAAGGGGTCAATTTGGCTATTTCCATATAAACGACTTCTTCTCTGAAACCAAGCATGGGATAGCACCCATAATGCAATGGTAGCATCCTTATAGGGTGGGGATTCAAAATTGTAAAAAAAAAAGGGGCTGACCCCCCGGGGGCCTGAGGGGCGGGGTCAAAAGGGGTCAATTTGGCTATTTCCATATAAACGACTTCTTCTCTGAAACCAAACATGGGATAGCACCCATAATGCAATGGTAGCATCCTTATAGGGTGGGGATTCAAAATTGTACAAATGATGGGGCTGACCCCCCGGGGGCCTGAGGGGCGGGGTCAAAAGGGGTCAATTTGGCTATTTCCATATAAACGACTTCTTCTCTGAAACCAAGCATGAGATAGCACTCATAATGCAATGGTAGTATCGTTATAGGGTGGGGATTAAAAATTGTACAAATGATAGGGCTGACCCCCGGGGGGCCTGAGGGGCGGGGTCAAAAGGGGTCAATTTGGCTATTTCCATATAAACGACTTCTTCTCTGAAACCAAGCATGAGACAGCACTCATAATGCAATGGTAGAATCGTTATAGGGTGGGGATTCAAAATTGTACAAATGATGGGGCTGACCCCCCGGGGGCCTGAAGGGTGGGGTCAAAGGGGTCGATTTGGCTTTTTCCATATAAATGACTTCTTGTCTGCAACTAAGCATGGGATAGCACCCATAATGCAATGGTAGCATCCTTATAGGGTGGGTATTCCAAATTGTGCAAATGATAGGACTGACCCCCCGGGGGGCCTGAGGGGCGTGGTCAAAAGTGGTCAATTTCCATATTAATGACTTCTTCTCTGCAACTTAACATGGGATTACGCTCATAATGCAATGGTTACATCCTTAAAGGGTTTGGATTCAAAATTTTGCAAATGAAGGGGCTGACCCCCCGGGGGCCTGAAGGGTGGGGTCAAAAGGGGTCAATTTAGCTATTTCCATATAAACGACTTCTTCTCTGCACCTAAGCATGGAAGAGAACTCATAATGCAATGGTAGCATCCTTACAGGGTTGGAATATGAAATTGTACAAATGATAGGGCTGATCCCCGGGGCCTTAGACGGCAGTAGATGCGGGGTCAAAAGGTCAATTAGGCTACTATTTTTCATATATATTACTTTGTCTCTGAACCTATGTATTGGATAGCATATTTGTATGGTATCAATAGCATCATTTTAAGGTTGTGATTCAAAATTAAACTTTGGGAGTCAATTTTGCTAATTTTTCTAATGATTGTCAGTCTTTGTGATAATTACTAAAAAAAAACCAGGTGAGCGATACAGGCCCTCTGGGCCTCTTGTTGATAAGACTATCAGTGGGTCAATGATGAAATTGTGCATGACACTCTGCAGAGGGATAATGATTAAAATTCAACGGTTGGTTAGACTATCATAGACACTGATTAATGAGGTCATAGAGTAAAACCATTTTCTTATGTTACTACCTATATCTAACTATAATTTGAGATGAAGTCACATTCTATAAATAGCAAGTCTCTATAGTAACAACATAAAGATGAGGTGTGAGTATTAACTTGTATTGATTAGCCATCACACAGGTAAGGCCCTAACAGCTATTGATTCGTACATTTTATCTCTGATGGAGGATTATGGATGTATCATGTTGGTATAAAATATATACAAAATACTAGAATATTAAGAAGGACTGATGCCCACTAAGAGGCCTTGAATTTTGCTAGCAAAAATCTTCACCAGTAAATGCTTTAATGTTTCTCTGGGTGGCAAGTTTGGACACTTATACCTGCCATATGCCATATATATATCAACCACATGGGTCAATGTTTTGTATCTGAACTTACTCATTCTTATATGCATGACCCTTTAATGGGACACTAAATAAAACTGATGTTAATTATTGTTATCCCTCCCCCAACGAAGTTGGCGGGGGATATACAAATGGGTTCCGTCCATCCGTCCGTCCGTCCGCCCGTCTGTCCGTCCGTACGAATGGTTTCCGGAGCATAACTCTAAAACCGGTAGAGATATTTCCACGAAACTTCATACACACATTGGTCTTATGGTCTTATAGTGCCTTTTGCTATTTTTAGGTTTTCATTTTTTGCATTTATTCCGTAACCATGGAAAAATATCATATTTTTGTACCAGGTTCGTTTCCGGAGCATAATTCTAAAACCAGAAGAGATATTTCCACGAAACTTCATAGACACATTGGTCTTATGGTCTAGTAGTAGTGCCTTTTGCTATTTTTAGGTTTTCACTTTTTGTGCTTTTTTCTGTAACCATAGAAACATTGCTGAAAATATCATATTTTTTTAGCATGTTCATTTCAGGAGCATAACTCTAAAACCAACAGAGATATTTCCACGAAACTTCATAGACACATTCTTTTTATGGTCTAGTAGTACCTTTTGCTATTTTTAGGTTTTCATTTTTTGCACTTTTTCCATTACCATGGAAACATTGCTGAAAATATCATGGTAAATGGTAAATGTTACTTTGCAAAACTCCACCCATCTTTGTGTATATGGTCTAGTATAAATGTCAAGGCTGTATATCTGATTCGAATTATACTCCATCCTTCTTTAGCTCAACTTCCTTTTTCCTGTTTTTTTTTTTTTTTTCATACACATAAGTCTCCACAATCAAACTTACTTCAGCTTTGATATCTCCATTGGCGGGGGATCTGAATGACTATGTCCTTGTTTGTAATATTTCCACACAAGTAATATCATGTATTTGCATCTAGTGAATAATATCCTTTCTCCTTTTGTTTTCAGACTTCTTGTCTTGAGGTCTCCTACAACAGTGTAGTGACCAACGGTGTCTCCAAAGACACAGAAGATTCCTCAAACCAACACAATGCTGCATCTTCGTCTCCAGTTGGTGACGGCAGTAACAATGAACTAGTTGATGGTTTGGCCGGATCCCCTAGTGTGGTAGAACCACACGACCTAGGTGACAGTGACCAGATCATTGTGACAGTGGATCCAGCTAAAACCAACGGTGTGGAATCTGATAACTCTATAATACATCTGGACACAAGTCCTGAAGCTAAGTCACAGCTTGATCAAATGTGGCAGCAGCTCGAGGTGGCTATGGTACAAAGTCATGATCGGGTCCGCGGACAGCTCCAAGAATTCGGAATTGGCGAAGGAGAGGAAGATTCAGAGTCGGAGGAAGGTCAGATGTGGAGGATTGTTCAGGGGGATTCCCCTTATACTATACAGCTAGTGTGAGCACTGCCTCAAACATGGATTGTTCGTTTCTTTTTGTCGTTCAGATAAAATGGCTTGCTGTAGAGAAGGATCAAAGAATTCAGTCTGATATATCGATACAAGTCCCTAAAGAGCTGATATCTATTGATGTTGTCATTCAACCTTTCAGTATCGGAACCTTTCCAGTTTCCATCAGGAATGGCCTTAAGTACAGGAATAGTTATTTGACCACATTAAGACTGATATACCATATACCCAAACTATGTGCAGGTGTTGTCGGACCTTGAATTGCAAAAATTCACTGCTTTCAAAATTTATTATTGAATCAAAATAATGTCCTTTAAGTTTTTTCTTTACAATATTTACATCCAAAATGTTATTTATGATTTATTTACTGTTATAAACCATTGAGAGTCAGCTGGCCTGATAAAGTGTCATTATAAATCTATTCTACAAAATAAAATAAACCTAAATTGTTATAATTACATTTCATTCTTAATCATTATCTAAGATATGATATTTGCTGATAATATGCAAAACAATATCTGTGAATTAGATATTAAAATTGCATCTCAAGGGGAACAACTCTGGACACAAGGCATCAAGCAGTTCTTGTACAAATTTATTGGTAGAACATGTCCTGGAATTTTGTTGTGACAATAGTTATCTCAATAACGGAATAATGATAAAAATATTTTTATTTCTCAAATCAGTATATTCTAATCAAGTGAAAATAAAATTTAAAAAAACCTGTCGTCATCATAATTATAGATTAAATATATCATCAGAACAAGTCAATCAAAAATTCAGGACAGTGCAGTTGGTGAGGATATCCTTTATTTTAAGGATATGTTGGTGATGCCAGAACACCCAATCTCTTTCCTCCGATGTTTGCCTTGGTTTTCTTCAAGGGAAGCATCACCAGGGGATGAAGAGAAATAATGGTTATCGATGTAAGGGGAATAATCCATGGTGGGAAAATCAGAAAGGTTAAGACTTCAACTCTGGATGGGGAGAGAGAGTTGGGGATAAACTTTATTCAAGATCAGTAGGAGAAATGAGTGGATAAATTATTGCATGAAATACTGGAGAATCTGAAACATTTTGTTCTTCATTAAAAATTAAAATAATTGGTATGGATCTCCTACTATTGAGATGGGGAAATATAATTTGATGTATTTAACTTCCAATTTCAATATACTGCAGTTATAAGAAAATTCTGGAATCTGTGATGCTGCCACATTAGGTCTGCTGTGAAGACATTTGTGATAAGGCTTTAGTGAACAAGCTTATCCAGCAGTTAGTTGTAGTCAATGTGTGTAAATGCTCTGAATGCTCCAGTGAAAATGTTGACTTTGTAAAGTTCATACTAAAAAAACTGAACAAATTGAAAATAGATATTTTACATCACATGCATAGATATGTTGATAAACATAAATTACAGTTATCAAATTTATTATCATGATGTATTTATATGAATTACGAGTAAACTGCATTTATGATACTTTGTGATGGATAGTGCATGAGTTCGTACATTGGCTCTGTAGTACATTGTCATTTCTAGCTCACCTGGCCCAAATGTACTGTTGGACCTACAAGGCATTATCATGTAATTGGTCATTTGTTCATCTAGTCCAACTGTTGGCCCAATTTTTCTGTGCCAGTAATACATGGAGGATGTTTTAAGTTATGATACATTTTTGGAGGCTTTTGTGTTCTCTAATGATTTAAGATGAAATTGTTTTACAATCGCCAGTGCTTTTCCCCCAATGAGATGATAAGTGTTCTATGATGTGAATAAATTTTTTTATTTTGTGAAAAAGTTCATTATGTGGGTACCTGTGTTGTGAATTGACAGGGAAAAAAGGAGACCCTTTTACACTGCAGATTTTATGTTGTTAATATTATTAAAAAATAAAACTTTTCCTTCATGTTCCATATGCCATTTTTTATAGGAGCACGATACCGTCGTTTAAACTTATACATCTGTAATGCAAATATGCATGAAGACAGTGTTGTGTGTTAGAAATGTGATAGGTGTTATGTATATAGCTTTGTTGGATAAAGCTACACATGTGATATATGCTAAATTAAATCTTCATTCCATTGTCATTGCTTTGCCTGTCCAAAGTTATAAACAAATATAAAACCAAAAAAATCAACATTATTTGTCTTATCTTTAAATTATGAAAGTTTAGAGTATATGTAAATAGATAAGGTATTTAATAATATTTTCTTTACCTCAAAGATTTTGTGTCAAATGATAAAATCACATTTTTGTATTTTTATTGTCCTCAAAATATTACTTTTGAGCGACTTAAAATCAATTGAAAGTTAAAACTTTTCATCTTTTTTCATGAAAAAAAATCCAAATTTAAGTTAATCTCTGAATGTCGCTTCAAATCACTCGATTATTCTGATATGACGAAGTAAAAATGTTGATTAAATGGCATGTTCAATGTTCATAAACATTTTCCGTATGGTACACGGTACATATGGATCATCAGATATAAATCTTTGCAGTCATTTATATTGTTAAAGTTGTGAATGATCTGAAGAGGAATTTGGGAATTAAGTTGAAAATGATAAAATTTATGCATATTCAACAAATTAATGAGTTAATGATCACTGTCTTTCATGTAACAATATTTTGTTGTTGGCTATATTTGAGATGCTGGTGCTTTATTTCTGTAGAGTTTTTCTTTATCTGGAAAATGATGGAAACTACGTTTTCTTTATCACATTATTACACAATGTTGTGTTACTAAAAAGCAAAAATTTTATGTTTGATTATTAACGAACTGAAACTTGCAAGGTAAGGAAAGGAAAGCACATTTTTAAATGGTCATCTAAACAATGGTAGGAATTATTTCTTTGTAATTTGTTCATTGAAATAAAATCACAGAACATTTATTTTGGAGAGGAATACAAAACATTTTGTGTTGTTACCATCATTTTTCTCAGTGTGGGTGAAAGTTATACTGTTGACGTAAATAACAAAGTGAATATTTTACCTTTATATTCTACTCCATCATGTGTTAATCTGTATAATGGTAACTGGCTGTTAATGTTTCAGACTTATAAGAGTCCCTTGGATGTCTGTGAAGGACAAGATATATAATAACTTCCAGTAGGTACTATTCTGCAAAGCGTCAGTTGTCCAAATGTTTTAATACTATTGATAATACCAATATGAAATAAACACAATGAAAAACATGAATAGATGTGTTAGTTATATTTACAATTTGTCAGCATGATAAGGGATTATCAACATTGTTGTTCTTAGTTTTCTAGACTCTCCTGAAGACCAACTCTGGGTTGGGTGGGATGTTGGATGTTTTCATTATAGATTATTGTTCTATTGCTGAACATATTAATGACAGTATTATAGTTTTGAAATTAAGTACACCTGCCACCAATGAGCGTTCAGATGTATTCATCATTGCAAACTATATCCCTCCAATCAATAGTACTTTTTAACGTCCTTGAGGAGTCCATAAGTCGATATCAGGATTAAGGCAACATTATGGCTATTGGTGATTTTAATAGCAGGACAGGGTTGAATGATGACTTTGTACAGAATGATCAACTGAATGAGGATTCTATCCAATTATTATCCAATGTTGTAAACTATCAGCCTGATATTGAAACCACTGATAGGCGAAATATGGACAAACATGTTAATCAATTTGGTAGAAACTTACTGAACCTATGCAAAGCCACCGGCCTTCGTATTGTCAATGGTAGGCATGATAACGATGCAGAAGGAAATTATACATTTTATAGCAAAAAGGGATCTAGCCTAATCGATTACGTTTTAGTAGATAAATATTGCATGGAAGTGATAGAACATTTTGTTTCTGGAGAATTTACGCAATTCTCTGATCATTCTCCCGTGACCTTTGGCATCCAGGTAGAAGCCTACACGACCGTCGAATTAGTGCCAAATATAAATCAAACGATTTCTGATCAGACTGAAAGTACAACCATTGGATATAAGTGGGTCCACGATAATAAACAGGACATTATTTCAGCTATACAGAACAATATTGAACTTTTACATGATCTGTGTGACATTTCAGATAATACTGATGAAAATGTTAACAAATGTATTGACAATTTCTCTCAGACGTTAAATAGCATAATTATCCCTTTCTGTTCTCGCATGAAAATCCCTTCTGGTGATCACCAGAAAACACCTAAGGTGGACAAGCCGTGGTTTAATGACGTGTGCAAGTCCAAATACAAAGAATACAAACATGCTTTAAGCTCTTTCAATTCCTGTAAATCTCATGAAAATAGACTATTACTGGTAAATAAGGAAAGAGCCTATAAAATTTTGGAACGTAAACTGAAGAATCAATACAAACACCAGCAGGGTAATATGTTGAATTTCATGAGAAAAAATAACCCCAGAAGTTTTTATAAGCAATTCCGTAAGAAGAAAAATACATCGAATAGTAAAATATCTCTTAATGAATTTTTTCATCACTTTTCTAGTGTAGCTAATGTGGATACTAACGTAAATGAAAATATTCCTGAATTTTTCAGAAATTATGATCTTAAAGATGCGGTTTATGAAGAACTTGACTTAGAAAATTCTCATGAGGAAATTGGTATTGCTATAAATAATCTGAACTCCAATAAGGCTTGTGGCATGGATGGCATCCAAAACGAGTACTTGATCCATTGTAAGGACATTCTAGTGCCATGTCTCTTCACACTATTCAATAATGTTTTCAAATCTGGTCATTTCCCCCATAACTGGTCAATTGGTAATATTATCCCTGTTTTCAAGAAGGGTGATATTGACGACACTAATAATTATAGAGGAATCACCCTAGTCAGTTGTTTAGGAAAACTATTCACGTCTATCTTGAACCGTAGGTTACTAGCATTTGATGGTAAATACAATATCCTTACTGACGCACAATTTGGCTTCCGCAAAAATCTATCCACTGTCGACGCTATTTTTGCCTTACAGGCCTTAATTAATAAAAGTATTAAAACTAAGAAAAGATTATACTGCTGTTTTATAGATTACCGTAAGGCATTTGATTTTATTAATCGACAAAACCTGTACTATAAACTAATAAAAGAGGGTATTGAAGGTAAGATGTTGGTTATTATACGCTCGCTATATCATAAAGTTAGAAGTTGTGTTAAATATAATGGGTCGAATTCTGACTTTTTCGAATGTAAAAACGGTTTGTTGCAAGGCGAAGTACTATCCCCTATATTATACTCCTTCTACGTTAATGATTTTGAAATGCAATTTATAAGTGACAATTGCCCAAGTATCGAATTACAGGAACTGAATATGTTTCTGATCATGTATGCAGATGACACCGTTATTTTAGCTGAAACTCCTGAAGGCTTACAAAAACTGTTAAACTCGTTGCTTAACTATACCATGAAATGGGCGCTAACTGTTAACACTGATAAAACAAAAATTATGATTTTCAGAAACGGTGGGGTAATTAGGGAAAATGAACAGTGGTTTTATAACGGTGAAAAATTAGAAATTGTAAATGAATTCAACTATTTAGGTATGCTTATGAATTACAATGGCAAATTTAGACAAACTCAGAAAAAAGTAGCAGATCAGGGACGTAAAGCATTATTTGCAATCGACAAAATTTGTAGAGAGAATTTTTTTCAACATTGAAACTCAACTATCCGTTTTTGATACTTTCGTACGTAGTGTTATAAACTATGCCTCGGAAATATGGGGTTTCAACCAAGCACCTGATGTCGAAAAAATACAAATTAGTTTCTGTAAAAAGTTGCTAGGAATTAGAAAGAGTGCTTGTCACAATTTTGTTTACCAAGAACTTGGGCGCTACCCTTTACACATCGTGCGAAAATTAAGAATTTTTAAATATTGGATCAAACTCAAAAACACAGATAACTGTATACTTCAGGCAAGTTATGGAAATATGCTACAGAACGGCGATAGTTGGGTTCTGAGTATTAAACATGAATTGTATAGAAGTGGACTAGGGTTCATATGGGAGTCTCCCAATGTTGATAACGTAACATATTTAAAAATAAAATACAGAATTTTGGACATTTTTCAACAAAAATGCCACGAATCTATAATTTCAAGTCCGAAAGGACATATTTTTCAACATTTAAATAATTCGTTTACCCTCCAAACTTATCTGAACAAAATGAGCAGCCGAGTCTATCAGAGAGAAGTCACTAAAATTAGGACATCCGCCCACTTACTCAATATCGAAAGAGGTCGTTTTAGGAATATTCAAAGAACTGAACGAAAATGCCATGTCTGCGATAAAAATGATATTGAAGATGAATTCCATTTTATACTTATTTGTCCTTTATACAACGATTTACGCCAAAAATTAATCAAACTGTTCTATAGAAGAAACCCAAGTGTGTTTAAGTTAATCCAACTGTTATCTTCTGATAATGTAACAGAATTAAATAATTTGGGGAAATACATTTTCCGCGCGAACAAACGCCGAGCTGAATGTCTTGTGTTACAAAATGTACAGCCGTAAATTGCCATCCATGCCATTAATGCCCTATCTTTATCTATATTATTATTTCTATGTTATTGATCTATCTATATTTCATCATGTGTTTGTTTGTCACGCTCTCAAGGTTTTCACTCTCTTAATTGTTATGTTATGTATTTATATGATTTGTATAATCTGATTAGCGTTTGCTAAAGGAATAAAGAAATTGAAAATTGACCCGGTCATAGTGGTTAAGAGTGGGTGTGCGGGGAATGACCACCAAAACAAAATCGTTATCGGCAAGTTTCATTTAGTAATTAGTAATTCAAGAAGTATGCAAAACCATTGGTCATGAAATTATGCATAGCTACAAACTTATTTGATAGTCTCTATGAATTTATCCAAAATCAAACAAAAATCTTCAAATCAAAGTAAAAGCTTGTCTGGACCCTCCAGTTTCATTAATTTTCTATAACTGTATGAAATCAATTACATAGTATTATCCACGCAATCAAGGGTACTACGGAGTACTACAAAAGTACCAGATACAACGATTTATTTATTGAACACAACTTGTGCAAAATGCTGAACACCATTGAATATTTGCAAGGAGATTACGATGTACTACATACTTATGTTAATCAGGAACGATTGGGGTATTACAAAAGATGCTCCACTGCCGACAGAGCATAAATGATATTCATCATTTGAACAATAATTGGTGTTTAATCGTGTATATATATGCCTAATTAACACAAAAACTAACATAAAATAATTTGTTTTGCCTTTGGTGCATGCGCAATCATTACTCCATTCTATATAAGATATAGTGCCACGGAATTTTTTCGGGATGCAATTAATTATTTTTCATATTTTTAACTTGAAGTAAAATCATTTTCAGTCCTAATCATCTTATTTGTAATTTTAAAATTAAAACCTATACATTGTTAATCTTCTTCTTCCTGATCAATAGTCAGACTCGAAGGGTTGAGTACATTTAAAGGCCCATTACCTTTCCGGAGCAAAATATTAAGGTTTCTTCAAAAACATTAATAACATTAGATCTAGTAAATGCATACCGATGACCTAAAATAAGGTTACTACGGCGGCGTATTAGGGCCACTACAAAATTTTATTTATCTTGTACTATGTACGTACAAGTTAGTATCTTGTACGTACATGTACAAGTTAATATCTTGTACGTACAACTTAGTAATATGTACGTACAAGTTAGTACTGATTTGGACAAGCGAATTATGGCATCAAAGCCATAAAAACAATTCGTTAGTTAAGATTATTAAAACATAAAAAATGCCTTCATCATATTGCCAACACATATTCCTGCACTTAATTGACTGATGAATGTGTATACAATTATGGACTTTAAAAGCCGTTACTAAAACAAAACTCGTATGACTGAAAAAAACCCTTTAAGTTACATGTAGGTCTGAAACAAAATCCAAAAACTTTTCCACATTGCCATAGAAAATACATGTATACTCTATTTCATAGATACCATTCCATTCAGGTTACATTCTAATGACCTTTGTTAGAGACATTGCCTTTGTACAGAACCCACACAGCAATATTACCGAAAACGTAATTTCGTCACAATAAGCATATATGTGTAGCTATGTTATGCTTGTTGGACGAAATGCCGGACTACTCACAGGGCCTGGCACGAAAATTTTTAACCAACAGTATACATATATATATGTTATAGTATCGATACTATAATATGTATATGTATACTGTTAGTTTAAAAAAATCGTGTCAGGTCCCTGTGGGACTACTTGCAACTGGAAAATGATGACGGCCCTTAGGCTTTACTTAACTTTTTCGTCCCCGTCAAGAAATTTGGAAATAACAAATTGATAGGCCATTAAAACATGATCTCAGATGGAATGTGTCATATCCTTTATGGAACGGTCTCCATATTCTGGTTGTTTAGAGTAGGACCTACAATTTCCGGAAATACGAACCGAGATTCGATTTAAAATTAGCCACTTCCTGGTTAAGCAGGGCAACTTTGTTCGTCAAATGTTTTACTAAAGATAGGTAAGTACTCAAACTCATTTAGCCTACTTTCTTTTAAAAAATCAATGTTGTCTACCGATTATGTCAAAGGTGCGCTCTTCTACACTGTCCAGATCGACCAATGTGTTTGTCGACAGTGACGGGTGCATTATTAGCAGATTTTGCTAACGTTAGGGTTGTCCCCCTTCCATCGCCGCTATCTAAATTTCACTATTACTAAGGATTCAGAGGGCTTCACTAGAATAAAGTTTTGAAATTCATTTAATTAACATATCAAAATATACAACTTATTTTTAATTACATTTTGATTCCAAG
This sequence comes from Argopecten irradians, assembly GCF_041381155.1. NCBI lineage: Eukaryota > Metazoa > Mollusca > Bivalvia > Pectinida > Pectinidae > Argopecten > Argopecten irradians. The sequence continues at coordinate 53,898,263 of NC_091134.1, forward strand.
TGCAACAATTAGGACATCATCAATGATCCCAAAATAATTATGATAAGAAAATATCAACGTAATACCCAACCATGTGTCGAGTAAATCATTTTATTGTTTAAAAACGTCTCTTTTTAATTTTAATTTAACTTCATTTTAAATTTAAAGAACATATCTTTTTCCAGTGAACGTTTACAAAGCATGACTTCCCAAGACATCAAACCAAAACCAGAGTTTTATCGGAGAGTTCTGCCTGAGGGATGTATCGCTTTCTCGTCAGCAGAAGGAAAGACAATCTTCAAAGAGGCTCTCGAGTCGGGTCACATGGGTTGTTTTTTCAAAATGGCAGCTCAATTTAGTACCCAGGCTGAGCCAGCTTTCTGTGGTCTCACGACCCTTGTGATGATTTTGAACGCTCTGGAAGTAGATCCCGGGAAGATCTGGAAGGGTCCGTGGCGATGGTACCACGAAGATATGCTAGAATGCTGTGTTTCTTTACAAACCATCAGAGAACAAGGCATAACGTATGACCAGTTCAGTTGCCTTGCCGCTTGCAATTCCCTCGATGCAGAATCGACCAGGGTAGACGACACCGCCACGATAGAAACGTTTCGAGATCGTGTAGCAAGACTAAGTAAACAAGATGACCAATTCATCGCCTTATCATATAGCAGAAAAACGCTTGGCCAGACAGGTGATGGTCACTTTTCCCCTGTAGGAGGATACCATCCGGACCGAGACCTCGTGTTGGTGATGGACACGGCTCGGTTCAAATACCCTCCACACTGGGTTCCTCTTGTAACTGTTTGGGAAGCAATGAAGCCTCTCGATAAAAGCACAGGTAAACTATTGCATCAGTTCAGTTCATTGAGTTAAGACAGCAATTCATGGGTAAGTGGATGTTAATCAGTCCTGTATTTCTTCTAAAGATTTGCTGTTTATATATCAAGTAACGAGTGTTAACTTGTTCACCAATTTGTTTTATGTATTTTCAGGGAAGTCTAGGGGATATTGTATTTTGTCAAGAATTCACAAGGACGGTTCTCTACGTCTATTCAAACTGTCGAAATCCTTCAGCGTTTTCTTGCCTTGTGCTTGTACCACTGGTGTCTCAAACTTTCTACACCAATGGCGAGAATTCCTGATAAAGGACGTGGGTACTTTGACAAAAGTACTTACTGAAGAGGCAAAGTCCGATGATGATGTGGACATATTTGGTCGAGTTATTCCTTCGCTACTGAAATGCGCTGGGTGCATCGCGCAGAATGAATGTATCCTCACTACCTTTATGGATATTGCTAATTTCACAGCAGAACACCATGCCCTGAAAGATGCTTTATTACAGCAGCTTGAATGTCTAAAGCTTTATCGCATTGTCCACACTGTTTTAAGGAGCGCCAGTTCCGGTTCCTGTTTAAGCATTGGAAATGCTGAAGAGAACAATGTTGTTAACTCAGACAAACAATGTTGTAAAATGCCCTCTTCTAAACGTGCGAAAATCTCTGATACCGCCATGCTTCCGACACACTTCATCGCGGTTTTTATGCTTTGCTGGCCATACGAGCTTTTCAAGATCTCTGGGATTGTGACGGTAGGAGAACAGATGGATTCATATGTCACCGATTGGATGGAAGGTCCAGCATCTAAAGAGTTGAAGGAAGAGGTGTCACATCTAAAACGACAGCTGCTAGTGTTGTTGAGAATGCGTCTGGACAATTTACGTCATTGTGACTCGACCTCTTCGTGCGCAGTCTCCGTATGTGTTGAGAACAAGTAACTTGTACTGTTAAAGGAACAGGTATGGGGTAATTAAAAATGTAATGGCAATTAATTGTAATGCATTACAGTTTTTCAAGTAATTGAATGTAATGTGTAATTGAAGCAAATTTCAATTACATGTAATGGTTATTAATTAATTAATTACATTACAAAAATGCATGAATTGCTCAATTACTTTTCAATTACATTTCAATTACAAGTGACGTTTTTTAGATAGATTTGTCAGATTACATTTTCCATATTTCTGTTCTCACTAAAGTTTTCGTTTTTTAGGTCCACCTGAGACGAAGTCTCAAGTGACCTATTCTAATCGCCTTTTGTCCGTCGTCGTGCGTCGTGCGTCGTGCGTCGTCCGTCGTATGTCCGTAAACAATTTACATTTTCAACTTCTTCTCCAAAACTGCTGAAGCAATTTCAATGAAATTTTGCACAAACCTTCTAAGGCATAAGGCCAATCAAAATTGTGAATTATATGGTCCCCACCCCCCAGGGAGCTATGGGAGGGGCTAAAAGGGGTAAAATTGACTAAAATTTCAAAAAATCTTCTTCTCCACTCACAGATGTGATGGAATTAAATACTCTTCATAGATAGAAAGGTCCTAAGGTCCTTTACAAAAATTGTGAATTATATGACCCTGGGGTCTCAGGTTTCCCCCTGGGGAGGGGGTTAAGTTTACTATAGTTTATATAGGGAAAACACATTTTTGAGTATTATTTGATCATTTGTAATAGGAAATGAGTCAAATATTGTCAGAATTATCCGTATGAGATGGCCATTGAATCCTATTAACCAATTTTCCATAACTGACCCCCAGTGGCCTTAGGGGCGGGGTCAAAAGGGGTCAAATAGGCTATAACTTCAAAAATCTTCTTCTGCAATTCTGGAAATGGTAGAATCACATACTCTTCATAGATGGAAAGGTCTTGAGGTCCTTTACAAAAAATGTGAATTATATGACCCTGGGGTCTCAGGTTTCCCCCTGGGGAGGGGGTTAAGTTTACTATAGTTTATATAGGGAAAACACATTTTTGAGTATTATTTGATCATTTGTAATAGGAAATGAGTCAAATATTGTCAGAATTATCCGTATGAGATGGCCATTGAATCCTATTAACCAATTTTCCATAACTGACCCCCAGGGGCCTTAGGGGCGGGGTCAAAAGGGGTCAAATAGGCTATAACTTCAAAAATCTTCTTCTGAAATCCTGGAAATGGTAGAATCACATACTCTTCGTAGATGGAAAGGTCTTGAGGTCCTTTACAAAAATTGTGAATTATATGACCCTGGGGTCTCAGGTTTCCCCCTGGGGAGGGGGTTAAGTTTACTATAGTTTATTTAGGGAAAACACATTTTTGAGTATTATTTGATCATTTGTAATAGGAAATGAGTCAAATATTGTCAGAATTATCCGTATGAGATGGCCATTGAATCCTATTAACCAATTTTCCATAACTGACCCCCAGGGGCCTTAGGGGCGGGGTCAAAAGGGGTCAAATAGGCTATAACTTCAAAAATCTTCTTCTGAAATCCTGGAAATGGTAGAATCACATACTCATAGATGGAAAGGTCTTGAGGTCCTTTACAAAAATTGTGAATTATATGACCCTGGGGTCTCACGTTTCCCCCTGGGGAGGGGGTCAAGTTTACTAGGGAAAACACATTTATGAGCATTTTTTGCTCAATTTTCATAGGAAATGAGTCGAACTTGTTTAGAATTATTAGCCTGAGATAACATTTTAATATCATATCTATATTGGTCCTGGTCAACCCCCTCGGGCAGAGGGGCGGGGCCAAAAGGGGCAAATAGGCTAAAACTTTAAAAATTTTCTTCTTAAATACTGGAAATGGTAGAACCAAATACTCTTCTTAGATGGACAGGTCTTAAGGTGTTTTATGAAAATTGTGAATTATATGACCCATCACGTTTTCCCCCTGGGGAGGGGGTCAAGTTTACTATAGTTTATATAGGGAAAACACATTTATGAGCATTTTTTGCTCAATTTTTCATAGGAAATGAGTCAAACTTGTTTAGAATTATTAGCCTGAGATAACATTTAAATATTATATCTATATTGGTCCTGGTCAACCCCCTCAGGGCACAGGGGCGGGGCCAAAAGGGGCAAATAGGCTAAAACTTTAAAAATCTTCTTCTTAAATACTGGAAATGGTAGAATCAAATACTCGTCATAAAAAAGGCAGGTCTTAAGGTGTTTTATGAAAATTGTGAATTATATGGCCCTTGGGTCTCAGGTTTCCCCCTGGGGAGGGGGTAAGTTTACTGTAGTTTATAAAGGGAAAAGACATTTTTGAGCATTATTTAGTCATTATAATAGGAAATTAGTCAATTGTAGTCAGAATTATCCCTATGTGATGACCATTGAATCTTATTACCAAATTTTCTATGACTGATCCCAAGGGGCCTTAGGGGCGGGGCCAAAACGGGTCAAATAGGCTAAAACTTCAAAAATCTTCTTCTGAAATTCTGGAACTGGTAGAATCAAATACTCTGCATAGATGGAAAGGTCTCAAAGTCCTTTACAAAAATTGTGAATTTCATGGCCCTGGGGTCCCATGTTTCCCTCTGGGGAGGGGGTCAAGTTTACTTTAGTTTATATAGGAAAAACACATTTATGAACATTATTTGCCTATTTTTCATAGGAAATTAGTCAAACTGGGTTAGAATTATTAGTCTGAGATAGCATTTTAACATCATATCCATATTGGTCCTGGCCGACCCCCAGGGGCCAGAGGGGTGGGGCCAAAAGGGGTCAAAATGGATAACATTTCAAAAATCTTTCTTCTGATTTCACAGATTTGATGGAACCAAATAATCTTCATAGATTAAAAAGTCAAATTTATAAAATCACTGACTGACTTCAAGGGCCTGATGGGCAAATATATAGTGTTTATATGCATGTCTTTGTTTCATTCTGTATCTGAACACAGGTGACCGTTAAGGCCCATGGGCCTCTTGTTTCATTTTAGCTTTAGTATCCTTATGATTAGTTACAATGAATGTCTACCGTATAGTTTGATAACAGTACTTTATTTAGCATTCTTGATCATGATCAATAGTGAGAATAATGTCTTTCCTACCTATGCCCTTAATTGTTTAAATTAGGTATAAAATAAAGTTTAATTTGAAGAACAGAGGGTCTAGACCAGCTACCTGGTAATTATAGATAATCATACCTTGGGGACAAACAGCGTGAGAACAATTGATCGTTACCTTCACTATTGCTAAGCAGGTAGCTAGGTATAATGTTAGAATTACACCTAATGAGAAATTCAAAGTGACACTAGGTATATGGCTTAATAAAAGATTTAGTTTCCAGCACAAATTCGTAAAAGAATATACATATATATATAAGTAAAAAAGAACCGTGTCCATGTGATGGTTTCCATATACATAAAAAGAAAACACAACTATAAAACAGTTTTTTCCTCCCTAGCGCTTTCTCGGCTCATGCCGGTCTTCAGGGGTTTGAAAAAACTGTTTTATAGTTGTGTTTTCTTTTTATGCATATATATAGACAAAAATATGGAGTAAAATGTATTACAATGACTTTATCACATCTATAGAATTTCAAGATGGCAAATTATAATATATCGTGTACACACAATTATTACCTAATATTTTTTTTATTTTTGTTACTTCTACCAATGTAGACTATTTTAGTCTCCGAACTATGTATACCTATTTCTAATCACACCAATTTTGAAAGTCTGATAATTATCAATGTAACCTCAAAAATTAATGTATTTGGACATGATTGTATTGACCGATGAAATGTGAAATATAAATACTTATAATATGACTGTTCTTTTAAATGTAATATTTGGAAATTTAAAGTACCTTATTAATGAATGCATATCTTAAATTAGTATACAAATGTACATGGATATGTATTGTATAAAGATAGCTATTTTTATTAATATAGTTTCCAGTACTAGTCCGTGGGATAAAAGTTGTTCTTTTACTAAAACTGAAAGTAATGGGAAATTTAATTAATTACATTGGTAAAGTAATGGTAATTTAATTAATTACATTACAAAATACATGTAATGGTAATGGTAACGCTATTTTAAAATGTAATGTGTAATTTAATTAATTAAATTGCTATGTAATTGAACCCATCCCTGTAAAGTAAAGTTGCCTTAAAATATACAGAGCCAAAGTAAACGTCAGGATATATTCTATACTTTTTTTTACCATATGTGGTATCATTGATGTGTTGAATTTGTAATAAAATTTGCATTAAATTTACATGTGAATCGATACCACATAACAGGTGGGCTATCAGCCTTCGACATGGTATCTACAGTCGAGATAACACTTAAGGTAAGTATTTCAAATATATCAAACATGTATGTTCGGTTTCATCAATGCCCAACTATGTTGGACCAGGGTATCCACTTGTACAGAATACTTCAAAAATGAAACGTCATTACTCAAAATGTGTTAAATGATTGTTAACCCGGTGTCGTTGTCAGCATGTGTGTTCCCATCGAGAGTGTGAACTTTGAATATGATCTGGATGCTATTGCATGTACTGTATTGTCTTTGGAACAGATGAACGTATGGTACATTGTTCTTTGCCAGCCTGTTATTTATCAAGAATCTCGACGCAAATCTATCTTTTTAAAATTTGTTTGCAAATGTTTTATAGACTTATTGATATTTGGAATTAGGCCTTTTTATGGTATAGTGTTATTGCAATTTAAGCAAAAGCATATTCTCAATACTTAAATTCATCACTTTGATTTTTATTTATTTCTCAATAAAAAAAAACCCAAAACAGTTATATATATTATGTATATGCCATTTAGGCGAGGTAGATCTACTTCGAATAAAACAATGAAATAACGATGCACCGATTATTTTATGTAGATTTGTTTTATCGTGTTACGTTTGATCTGTGTCTGTTTCTGAACGAACGACAATTTTCTTCAATCTACAAATGACAGCCATTTGGCGTGGTCGATCATTTGATGAGCAGTTGGAACTCTTGGGGTGTACAACATTACCTCGGATGTGATAGGTGTAAGAATATGTAAGAAAATCAATCATTTCATTTTAACAATTATTTAATGTTTCAAATAAAGCGACTTATACAATCTGCGAAATAAACTGGTCTTTACTATTCTAAATATTATCTTGAGATTAAAGTGTTATTTACATGTAAATATAATTTTAGTATTGTCGTTTCGCTATTTTCCGCATTCTGTATTTTTATTGATTGTAAAAATTGATGTACTTCCGCAATGTTTTGCCGCGCCTCGTTTGCAATTGACATGTGCTTCAACAGCCACGCTAAAGGCTGATTATTTTTTGCTGATGATTTTTGCTGAAATATGGCTGAAGGTAACGGCGGGGCTCGCCCCAAGCGAACGGGAGCGGGAGCAAGACTAAAAGGGTTTATCGACCCCCTTCAAAACGAAGAAGAATTCCGCGAAAGTGTTACGGAAGACGTTTTCCATGAATCTTTGACGATGCCAGATCATGGACCCATGCCGGGGAGTGATGGCGACCACGTGGACGATCATGACGACGAAGAGCTACAACAACTGCAAAGCGAACTGAAAAGGATAACAATTGACAGAGAAAAAATTACGATTAAGATTACGTGACACCAGACAATTCTAGAAATCACGGTCAAGGTTAAGAATGTGGAGCCGTTGCCAGTGTCGGTGAGTTCATATTGAACGATTTGAACAATATCAACGAACAGCGAAAATGTTTAAAAATCGTAAACCATATCTGGCAGGACCCTATTCCCCAATATGATACTGTGAATCTAGGCAAAATATGGAGGTGAGAATAGATAAAACTCGTACTTCGGAAAATGTTACACTAGAACAATGGGGGTTCGCGAACATCCAAATCATGAATGCCCTAACAAAATCAGGCAATCTCCCCAATTCTGCGCCATACTTACAGTATACAGCTGACATTTTCCGGCTCGCGTCCAAGTATGTTTGGTTTTCCGTGCTCCTTTATGATAAGCAATATCGAGAACAACAAGCCAGGGAGAATTTTGAGTGGGGGACATACAGACAAGATCTGCGAGAGTTTAACCTTGTTCATAAATCCTATAAAGCCACGTCTAGGGCATTTCAAGAGGCCGGCATTCAAACCCTGTTTCACAACAGTGCACCGGATCGACGTTTGAAGGGTCCCTTCCTGCCTAACGAGAAAGAAATCTGTCGTAGCTTCAACAGTAACATGTGTACGCGACCGACATGTAGGATGGCATATAATTGTGCCATTTGCCTTTCATGTGTTTATTCGGCCGTTAACTACTCCCAAGACACTTCCAAATCTTACCCCACTGTCATAGGGACCCCCCAAAACGGACCAGCTCAACAGTAGACTGTACAAACTGTTTAAAACATGGGGCGTGGGAAGAACTGCTCCCCAACGACTGTGAGGATAGGGAGGAACTTTTAGTTGGTATACGTGATGGATTTAAGCTTACTTCAAAATTTGGTCCATACCAAGAGGTCGTAAGAGTCAATTATGCCTCATCAGCTGCTTTATATAATGAAAAAGTTGAAGATCAGATACTCATAGAGGTATCGCTAAAAATATCATAATAACAGATACAAAATCGACAATAATTGGTTCGCTTGGAGCTGTCCCTAAAGCTAACGGGGATGTTCGCTTAATTCATGATGCTAGTCGGCCTATACATGTATGCTTAAATTCTTATACCTCGGATACAGATTGTTCTTATATGGATTTAAAAAGTGCTATTTCTATCATTAAACCAGGTGATTTCTTAGCAAAAGTGGATTTAAAAAGTGCCTACCGCCCAGTAAAAATTCATCCTTCAGACTATGCACTCACAGGCTTAAAGTGGACGTTTAAGGGAGAAACATCACCATCATATATGTATGACACAATAAAACTGTGATTGTGTCAACGAACAATATGACCACCATGAGCATTATTAACAAAGGGTCCTCTAAGAATAGTGTACTTATGTTTTGTTTAAGATTGTTATTTTGGAAATCTGCATATTATAATTTCAAAATCAAAGCAAAATTCATAAATGGACGATTTAATACTATCGCAGATAGTGCTTCTCGCCTTCATGAGCAAGGTCAGCTTTCTCGTTTGTAAAGTGTTGTGACTAGTTATAACCTTATTGACTTTACTGCCGATGAACTGTTAAAGCATGTTTCCCCTTCTTTTCTATGTTATAGGTGGGGATTACGCGGATCCCCAGATAGAGAGACTCAAACACGGTGTGAAAAGACTGAAAAAGAAGGGGTGGGCTAGTTCCACATAAGAGACTTATAAAACTCATTTACAGACTTTTTTGAGTTTTTGTAAGGCCCATAAGCTAGCAAGTGTTCCGGCAGATATAGAGACTGTAGAAATGTATGTCGCCTATTTGGTTGATGTGAAAAAATTCAAATATAGCAGTATAAAATCTTACTTAATTGTCATATCAGTCTTGCACAAGTCTGAAAATCTACCTGATCCTACTACAGCCTGGCATGTAAAACATGTCTTAACGGATGTTAAGAGAGAAATTGGCACAACACAACCCTGTAAGTCCCCGTTTGTTGATATTTTAGATTTTACTTGTAAAGACAACTGTGTTTTTTGGGCAGCCTGCCTTGTTGGTTTCTTTGGTTTTTTGAGACCTAATAATTTCTTAGTTAAAGGTGTATTTGACCCATCCCGTCATGTCCAGTGTCTGGATTTGTTGCCTCACCCATGGGGTATGTTATTGTCTTTAAAAGTTGTAAAGACCATGGAATTTAGAACTGTTCCTATTGAAATTGTTCTTCCCCGTTTACAGCTAGGTCACCCCCTTTGCCCCTGTGCCCCTTTTCAGCAGCTTTTAGTACGACCAGATTTGACCCAACCTCTGTTCCTCTTATCCTCTGGAAAGTGCTTATCCTACTCTGGTTTCCTTAAGGCCTTCCGCTTGGTTCTCTCTCAACTAGGGTACTACGCCGCTTCCTATGGGGGTCACTCTCTGAGGCGGGGGGGGGGGGGGGGGGGCTGCTTCTTGGGCTAGTTCGTGTGGTGTCGCAGATGACGATATCCAACTTCTAGGTTTATGGTCTAGTGATTGCTATAAACGCTATATTGAAACTGATAGGAGCCAACGTATCAATGCTATGAACCTCTTTTGTTTACCTCTTCCTCGTTAACCTATATCCTAAGCCCCTTTTTCTTTACTTTTCAACAACTTGGGTTTGGACCTATATATCTCATGACATTTGCAACGCTCATTTTTGTTGTATTCCCAATTTTCAATTGATAGATACAACCAGGTCTGGTACAGTTAATAGATGTTCTCTGGAAGTGGTATCCATTAAAGCCATTATTGTAATAATGTTGTTGCTTCCTTTTATTAGACTATCAGTAAAGTGTTATTTACATGTGAATATAATTGTAGTATTGTCGTTTCGCTATTTCCCCGCAATCTGTATTTTTAGTGCTTGTAAAAATTGATGTACTTCCGCAATGTTTTGCCGCGCCTCGTTTTCAATTGACATGTGCTGCAACAGCCACGCTAAAGGCTGATTCCCACCCTCTCGGTACTATTACCATGGTGTGTTGTGCCTGCTTCTTGCTTAAAACACCTTTCTTTGTAAAATGTTTGTTCTATGTTTACCTTCGCGGTTAGACCTATATCTCATGACATTTGCAACACTCAATTTTTGTAGATCTATTCTCAATTTTCAATTGATAGATACAGGTCTGTTTATAGATGTACTCTGGAAGTAGTATCCTGTTATAATGTTGTTGCTTCCTTTTATAAGACTATCACTAAACTGGATTTTTTAATTCTTACATATATGATACTGATCTGCGATTAAATAGATGCAGACGGTTAGTTTAAGTATGTAAACTTAACACAACTTTCGAATATCAGCTTATATTTCCCTATTGCAAAGTAGGCCTACCGTTAACATGTTTCTAAAAATAAACATTTACAAAAATACAGCATGGAGCTTGTTCACTTCATATTGATACATGTCATGTCAGAACAAACAACTTAATAAACCTTTCTTATCACTTAAGGATGTATTCTTCTGAGGTTTCAGTCCCGTTGAAGTCTCGTTTCAACATAGATCAAAGAAGTTATGAGATTTTCAAATATAATTTATCAGTATCTGTAGCAAGTTGCCAATAGCAAATTTTGTCAAAAAATTACATATCTATTTTTAGTAGATTTTTTTATACAGGGATTTTTAGAAATGGCCCATTTGGCGGCCATTTTGAAATTGCGTCTTTTTTCGCTTCAAGTAGAGCCACAGTTTTACCATTTTTTACTGAAATTGTTTTTAATTAAATCATCACTGCGCCAGCATTTTTAGCTGTATGTAGCTAATTTTTGCTGCAAATCGTTACTAGGTTCGTAGTAATTAAAATATTGAGCATTAATATGTGAAACGATACACTTTTGTGACTTTATTTTTACACTTAATGGTAATTTGGGCACTTTTATTTTTTACTCTAAAATACTGAAAAATAACAAAAATTCAAATGGGGCAAAAAAGTAAGCACACGGACCCCCAAATTTTCTTCCTGATTTAGAAAGAACAACCGTTTCGCTATTGATATGCAAAATAATAACAAAAGTTTAATACCAGAACTTTTTCTATAAAGTGTTAAATTTGGCAAAAATGGCTGAAAATGGTGCATTTTGTAGCTCAAAATTAAGGGGTAGGGGTAGCATATGTTGTTATTCTGAGAAAAAATATTAGTCTAATTGATCAAAACTGGTATATTTTTAAAGAAGACTACTAGAAAATGAATTCTACAAACATTCATACATATCAAACACCTCATTAGGAAATTATGGCTTTAATCTCTATCTTATATGGTCAAAACGGCAAAATTCCCATAAAATCCAATATTTTGTCAACTAGGTGTCTTTGAGTGACAAAAGCTCAAAAACAAGCACACGGACATATGTTTTTTCTTCCATTTTCTTTTATGGTATGAACTCCTTTTTCCAAAAATCTATATGAGAAAAAAAGTTTAATACAAAATTTTTTTGACTTCTCAGAGGTGTACTCACTTAACTACAGATGTAAACTTACAATGTAGGTGCAGAGGGGGTTGAAACCATCAGTGATGTTTTGTTTGTGATCATGCGGTCGTACCAAATCGTTATAAGAATGTTCATCGAAAAAATAGTTCCAAAGAGGGGAGAGAACTATAAACAGAAAACTGATTAGTGAGTAATAAGGCCAAAAAATAATAAGTCTGTCTGTTTAGGATTACCCAACCGACCATATTTTTTTTATCCCCGACCCTATTTTTTCCCCACTTTTTTACGAAAAAATAAAAGTCGGGATTTCGATCTCAGACTCCGGTTCCGGCCATCATTTTAGAGCGAAGACATTAAAAAAAATCCTCCCGACCTACCGACTCTATTTTTTTGCCAATGTGACCCTAAACAGACATTTTTTTGGCCTAATAAACACATAGTGATAAGACAGTACACTGTTCATGTCCTGTTTATACAGTGTATATTGCAGATATAAGTTCCGATTGAGTTAGCCAATTAAACGTTATGTTGGAAATTTTGATGCTTTCTTCTAAAAAGAAAAATCATTGATTCAAAGTGGCGTAGCGCCCATGCATGCTTGCATGCTTGAGCATGCAAAAATAATCTTACTAACTTTTTTTTTGTACAGTCAGAAAAAAAACCATTTGTATACACGTAACGCTGCAGAATACAAATGATGTATATATATGTACGTGATATGACCGACTGTATGCCTAACATACCTTTGCATTTGAAAGGCTTAGTGAAGATTGGCCATTCCGGATATTTTTCATTTAGGACAACTTGTCTTTTATTAGAATAATCTATATATTTCCGGTTACAAAGTTGTAATGCGCTGATGTTTGAATCATGTCGAAGAAAATATTAGACTTCTTCACAAAAATCCCACAAGCCAATGTGGATCTTGAATCGGCAAACACTAATGATGCTCACAATAGTCCAAATATTTTTACGTCATGTACTAAATCGGACCAAGAAACTGTTTTGGCAACCAAAGAGAGTCCGAATTGCATTGATCTCGGAGACTGCCGGCCTATGTCTGACCAAACAAAGAAAGTGGTTTTGCTAGAAACTGGAGTCGAATGGATCAATTATCCTTTTCCACAAAGGTAAGTCAGATTGGGAAACTAAAGTTTGTATAAATGTGCGAAAGATAATAGGCCTGTTGGTTTTAGTGCATATAGTATTAGCTATTAAGCCTAGCTATAGGCCTACTGTTGTAGATGGCACTTACGACTTTTCCAGCGTTAAGTTAATGTACTATCGAAGTCGGCAAGTATTTTTCTTCAAGGAAACAGTTGCTAAATTTTGGTAAACTGTGTTGATTTAATCGTTTATTATTGATGAGCGACAGGTTTTAAAAATCTGTGAAAACATACACACACACAAACAAAAACATGTATATTATAGAATCCACTGACATTTTTGTGCAATTCCAAATGCTTCTGCATTAAGTTAAAGATAGGAATAGGCCTGGTATTCTTGGTACGGTAACGCATCGGCTTTGATTGATGTAGCAGACTAACAGTTTAACCGATAGGCTCTATCGTGCTAAATTAATAGTTTAACGTTTACAAACCGGAAGGGGGCATTTGATATCCGGCGCTATAGCATCATGTTTATTTTTCAGAAAAATCCATGGCCGTGATCGAAAATTCAATCACACCTGGTTAAAAGACCACCATTGGATGCGTTATTCTGTCTCCAAGGATGCAGTTTATTGCGCGTACTGCTTTATATTTGGCGATAAATCTGGAAAAGAGAGGCCATTTGTATCGCCTGTAGACGACTGGATCAACTTGTCAACTTACGTCAAACGTCACGAGGGCGCAAACACTCCACACCATGGATGTCAAATTCTGGCGGACCATTTTATGGATATCATGACGGGAAAAGACGAGTCAATCGCATCAAAACTCGACTCCTCGCACAAATCAGATGTTGACAGAAACAGGCACATATTGAAAAAAATAATCGAGGCGTTGCTATTCTGCGGTCGGCAAAACATTGCCATTAGAGGGCATACTGAAGAAAAGAGCAACTTCTGGGCAATTTTGAATATTCTTTGTGCATATGACCCCGTGGTACAAGATCATATCACTAACCCAAATATACGGTGTAAGTACAAATGAATTGATTCAATTACTGGCGTCTCGTGTGACAAACACAATTACCTTACGAATGAAGGCATCACCATACATTGCCGTTTTGGCAGATGAGTGTACAGACAAATCTACCAAAGAACAATTGTCAGTGTGTGTTCGATACCTTGATACAACAGAAAATGGTGAAATCTGTGTCAAAGAAGACTTTCTCTGTTTTATACATGTAAAAAGTATCAGAGGCGAGAATTTGACTCAGATAATCCTAAACGCTCTCCGGAACTTTGGACTTGACATCGAGAAATTAAGAGCTCAGGGATATGATGGGGCATCGAATATGTCCGGGAAATTCCGCGGTGTACAGGCTCATCAGACAAACAGCTCCACAAGCAAACTATGTACATTGCAAATCACACCAATTAAACCTTGCTCTCGTTCATTCATCCTCCCAAGCCTGTGTACGTACCATCATGGGTACAGTGCAAGATATTGCTTTTGCCTTCGACTATTCAGCAAAGCGACTTCACCTATTTAAAGACGAGCTTTTTGGTAACCAGAATGCTAGGGATCAAATGGAGACTCGAACCAAGCTACGAACATTATGTGAAACAAGATGGTCAAGTCGTGCTGACGCCCTGCACACATTCAAGGCTGCTTTCAATGTAGTTGTTAGTAGTTTAGAGGCATTGAAGAACGACGGAGATGACAAAGCAGGCGGGAGATTGGCTGCGATTTTGAGATTCGAATTCATTATTGGCCTAGTTGTTTCAGAACACATCCTCAGCGGCACGGTTAGTCTTTCCAACCATTTACAGTCGGTGGATTGCGACCTAATTGAAGCCATCGCGGAAAGCAGAACTGTCATTAACATGCTTACAAATGAACGTGCTGATGACAGTGTCTGGGATGATTTGTATGACCAGGCTGTCAGTATAGCCGCAGGCTACGGTATTCAGCCCTGTGTGCCGAGACAGACTGGACGACAGCAGCAACGTGCAAACTACCAGATACCAGATCCAAAACAGTACTGGAAAGTCAGTTTGTTCTACGTTTTCCTGGACCACTTACTGTCTGAACTGAAAACACGACTTCTGGAAAGCGAAGGTAGATTCAAAGCGGAGTCTCTTTTCCCACGTAAACTTCAGCACCTTACTACTGACGTCATCGACGCTGTGTATGATGCTTTTGAAGCCGACATATCTGACAAGGCCTCATATCTGATGGAAATTCGACGTTGGAAAGCTAGATGGGTAGCAGTTACATTCACAGAGCGACCGAAAGATCTTTGTGAAGTAATTGACAAAACCAATAGGGACTTATATCCAAATCTTCGCGCCATTTTCAGTATTCTGTTATGCATGCCAACATCAACAGCATCAGCTGAAAGATCATTCAGTTCAATGAAAAGAATAAAAACGTACTTGCGGAGTACGATGACAACAGAGCGACTCTCTGCCCTTGGTGTGCTCCATGTTCATCGCGACATTGAGGTCGACATTGAAGGGGCCGTGGATGACTTTGCCGCAGCCAAGTCGAGGAAGTTGCTGTTTGTTTAGTCTAGTACGATTAAATGTATGTAAAATCACTAATGTTCTAATTTTGTGTATTATATTTGCATGGTTATAAACCTAAATATCGTGAACTCCATTGATATATTTTGTAGTTACCATAGAGGTAAAATAGTTACAACATTGTAACAATTTCCCGTCAGCTTCTGGGGGGCTTCGCCCCCCCCCCATACCCCCCACCGGGGCTTCGCCCCTGGACCCTGAGGAGAGGGCTATCGCCCCCTGCACCCCCAAGCATGCAGGTCTTTCCAAACCTAGCTACGCCGCTGATTCATGGATTCTCACTCGCCCTGCATCTTTCTGGTACGCCAGGTTAGTCGGATATTAAACCTATAAAGTATGTGTGCATCGGTGAACCTGGGCACGTGCAGTGTGAATCGCTTCGCGGCTCAGGATTCACAAGTTGCACGTGTCTGCAAACCGACTCTGAGGTTAATATGCATTACGTATTAGAATAGAATTCAAACAATGTGATTACATGTATGACCATAGAGACGTACCTTATAGCGTTATTAAAGTGCTGAGTTGCTCAGTCCAAGCTTAAGTACCCGGCTAAAGGTTCACACATGAAAAATTAAAACCAACGAATCAAACGCGTAAGGGACCCTTCTCTAGACCGTCCCGACTGTTTCTTACGGGTGAGCATGTATAAGGGACCCTTCTCTAGACCGTCCCGACTGTTTCTTACAGGTGAGCATGTATAAGGGACCCTTCTCTAGACCGTCCCGACTGTTTCTTACAGGTGAGCATGTATAAGGGACCCTTCTCTAGACCGTCCCGACTGTTTCTTACAGGTGAGCGTGTATAAGGGACCCTTCTCTAGACCGTCCCGACTGTTTCTTACAGGTGAGCGTGTATAAGGGACCCTTCTCTAGACCGTCCCGACTGTTTCTTACAGGTGAGCATGTATAAGGGACCCTTCTCTAGACCGTCCCGACTGTTTCTTACAGGTGAGCATGTATAAGGGACCCTTCTCTAGACCGTCCCGACTGTTTCTTACAGGTGAGCATGTATAAGGGACCCTTCTCTAGACCGTCTCGACTGTTTCTTACAGGTGAGCGTGTATAAGGGACCATTCTCTAGACCGTCCCGACTGTTTCTTACAGGTGAGCATGTATAAGGGACCCTTCTCTAGACCGTCTCGACTGTTTCTTACAGGTGAGCATGTATAAGGGACCCTTCTCTAGACCGTCCCGACTGTTTCTTACAGGTGAGCATGTATAAGGGACCCTTCTCTAGACCGTCCCGACTGTTTCTTACAGGTGAGCATGTATAAGGGACCCTTCTCTAGACCGTCTCGACTGTTTCTTATAGGTGAGCGTGTATAAGGGACCCTTCTCTAGACCGTCCCGACTGTTTCTTACAGGTGAGCATGTATAAGGGACCCTTCTCTAGACCGTCCCGACTGTTTCTTACAGGTGAGCATGTATAAGGGACCCTTCTCTAGACCGTCTCGACTGTTTCTTACAGGTGAGCATGTATAAGGGACCCTTCTCTAGACCGTCCCGACTGTTTCTTACAGGTGAGCATGTATAAGGGACCCTTCTCTAGACCGTCTCGACTGTTTCTTACAGGTGAGCGTGTATAAGGGACCCTTCTCTAGACCGTCCCGACTGTTTCTTACAGGTGAGCATGTATAAGGGACCCTTCTCTAGACCGTCTCGACTGTTTCTTACAGATGAGCATGTATAAGGGACCCTTCTCTAGACCGTCTCGACTGTTTCTTACAGGTGAGCATGTATAAGGGACCCTTCTCTAGACCGTCCCCACTGTTTCTTACAGGTGAGCGTGTATAAGGGACCCTTCTCTAGACCGTCCCCACTGTTTCTTACAGGTGAGCGTGTATAAGGGACCCTTCTCTAGACCGTCCCGACTGTTTCTTACAGGTGAGCGTGTATAAGGGACCCTTCTCTAGACCGTCCCGACTGTTTCTTACAGGTGAGCATGTATAAGGGACCCTTCTCTAGACCGTCCCGACTGTTTCTTACAGGTGAGCATGTATAAGGGACCCTTCTCTAGACCGTCCCGACTGTTTCTTACAGGTGAGCGTGTATAAGGGACCCTTCTCTAGACCGTCCCGACTGTTTCTTACAGGTGAGCGTGTATAAGGGACCCTTCTCTAGACCGTCCCGACTGTTTCTTACAGGTGAGCATGTATAAGGGACCCTTCTCTAGACCGTCCCGACTGTTTCTTACAGGTGAGCATGTATAAGGGACCCTTCTCTAGACCGTCCCGACTGTTTCTTACAGGTGAGCATGTATAAGGGACCCTTCTCTAGACCGTCCCGATTGTTTCTTACAGATGAGCATGTATAAGGGACCCTTCTCTAGACCGTCCCCACTGTTTCTTACAGGTGAGCATGTATAAGGGACCCTTCTCTAGACCGTCTCGACTGTTTCTTACAGGTGAGCATGTATAAGGGACCCTTCTCTAGACCGTCCCCACTGTTTCTTACAGGTGAGCATGTATAAGGATTATCCAGAAAGCATCAAAATATTATTGCTTGATTCAGTCTAAGTACTTATTGATGTTTATTATTTTTAATATATTTATTGTAGAGACACTATAATGGTGAATTGCACTTAAAATTAAAGTGATTTTTTAAAACTGATTTGATTCCAATTTTAATAGTTTGAAGATACAAATTGAATATATAGCCTATATGTATCTAGATTGAATGCCACGAGTATGGTTTACATTGAATATCTTTCTTTTCCGAAGACTGAAATCTAAACTGAAAGAAATCAGCTTTCAGGGAAGATACGAAGATTAAGTATTATTTTGATGAAAGATGGAATGAACAATAATGTAATGATACCGATACGAAAGCGTTGCCATAATTTATGATACTTGTGTTTTGGTCCACTAATCACAGTGTATGAACGGAATTGTATAGTATAATTATTAGTTGTTTTTTTGTATAGTCACTTGTGAGTATGGAAGCGGGATGAATGAAAACAGGCATGGTGTACAGGTCGGTAAAACACCAAATATCGGCATTATTCGTAACTACAAATATGTTTAACATTATAGACTTCCTCATAACATGTATATTAACAAATTCATGAACATGATTTTGAAAATAATGTTAGCAATAGATAAGAATCGAAGTGTAATCACTGAATTACGATCAGAAATGTGATGTGTTTTCGGAGGAAATTGCGTTTTTCCCCGTTTTTCCAGAAATATATGTTATAATTGTAACTTGTATGAGTAATTTGATAAATTATTTATTTACAGTTTCTTTATTCTTCATCATTCGTAATAAGAAATGACTAAAACATATCTTTTAGTTTTGTATAGTCGCTTGTTACTCTACTGTATAGTCGCTTGTTTTAATTAAAAAATTACTGTATAGTCACTATCACAAAAAATCTCATTACAAAAACGTGTAAAGTTGCGTAAATCTAGTTTTTTATTATTTGATACATGGAAAGCTCACTTTTTATCACGTAATTCCTGGGCGACAACGATATTAAATATGTACATACCAATCGATACAGACGTACAAGGGTAGATTAGATGCTCATCACTATCATCACTAATACAAAAATACTATACACTTCCGTTCATACACTGTGTTAATTTATCCTGTTTATAATTTGACTTAATTGTGTAATTTTTTCTTTTCAGTGTGTTTGTCACATGTATTTTTATTCAACAAAGCGTGTCATTTTTTTCTCAAGCTTAATTATACTTTAAAGTGTATAATAGCAGACGAAAAATATATTTTCTGAAGGTTTAAATAGTATTCAAAGTGGTATAGTACTTGTGTTTATCATACCAGAGAAAGCCTCTGAACATACCTGTTACATAACCACGAAACAAAATATGGCATAAATATATTGTTCTTTATTTCTTATGAAACACATAATAAAATATGTTGACAAATTCCACGACACTGTTAAGTATATTAATTGATACCGTTGGACTTCCAAATCATAAATACGGTTACGCACGTACAATATGTACGCTGAACCCACACCCGAGTCAATGTCACGTTATTTAAACAAATGCATTTACATAATTACCGAAGTTAATGGAATTATTTTTAGACAGGACCATGCACCTAATAAGGTAATCACACAACTGTAAGAGCGATTTGAATAGTTCTAGACAAACGTTGCTTTATTCCACTGGCAAGGTCCAGGATTCGGCATACGTTTCACCACAATGGGCTTTTCTGGCATATCACAGTAAAACCAACTAATTTCCGTTATATATGAAAATTGTATTGTGTCTTAAACTGAATTGTCCCTTTAAATTAGTTTTATATCACCCGGACTGGCTTTTAAACATTTTAGTGAATAAGTGAATTTATCAATGTTAACATCTGATTTAATGTAGTATTTGCGTAATGTCTTCACATGCAATTACACCCAAAATTATCGTTTGCATTAAAAATGAATAAAAAATTATTATTGTACAGATTATGTACTCTAGCTATTGTTGATGGTGTTGAGTTCTATTTACACCTTTTCTGTAATTCTCCTGTAACCATTTTAGCCTCTCTTGTTCCGTTAATATGGCTATTATGTAATCGCCAATTTATCATAACATGTTGTAGAAGAATTATATGTATGAACAGGAATTATTGATCTCCGTACTTAATTAGGTTTAAACACTTCTCTTCATTCAAAAAAGTCTAGTAGACTTAAAAATGATACAGTTCAGATGGCTTTTTTTATAATTTTATCAAGAAATACAATATATTATTTGCATGAACTTTTTTTCGAAAATATGCGAAAAGCTTGTTTTATTTTTAATTATTTCCATTTCTTCATTTTTATTTCAACAGGAAACAATTTATTTATATTCGTAAAATGTCATCACAAGACACGAAAGCTGCACCTGAGTTTTATCGGAGAAGTCTGCCCGAGGGATGTATCGCTTTCTCGTCAGCAGAAGGAAAGACAATCTTCAAAGAGGCTCTCGAGTCGGGTCACATGGGTTGTTATTTCAAAATGGCGGCACAATTCAGTACTCAATCAGAACCAGCGTTCTGTGGTCTCACAACTCTTGTAATGATTTTGAACGCTCTCGAGGTGGATCCTGGGAAGATTTGGAAAAGTCCCTGGAGATGGTACAATGAGAACATGTTAGAATGCTGTGTTCCATTCAAAATCATTAAAGAAAAAGGCATCACCGACGATCAGTTTATTTGCATGGCTGGTTGCAATTCCCTCGAAGCAGAATCGACCAGGGTAGACGATACCGCCTCGATAGAAACGTTCCGAGATCACGTAGCAAGACTAAGTAAACAAGATGACCAATTCATCGCCTTATCATATAGCAGGAAAACGCTTGGCCAGACAGGTGATGGTCACTTTTCCCCTGTAGGAGGATACCATCCGGACCGAGACCTCGTGTTGGTGATGGACACGGCTCGGTTCAAATACCCTCCACACTGGGTTCCTCTTGTAACTGTTTGGGAAGCAATGAAGCCTCTCGATAAAAGCACAGGTAAACTATTGCATCAGTTCAGTTCATTGAGTTCAGCTAGCAATTCATGGGTAAGCGGATGTTAATCAGTCCTGTATTTCTTCTAAAGATCTGCTGTTTATATATCTGGGTTCCTCTTACAGCCATTTGGGACGCTATGAAACCTCTAGAAGAAGCCACGGGCATTAGATTGATTTGTTAAATTACGTATTTATGTTAAATCGGTTTAAACGATCATCCTGTTTTAGGTTATGCTATGCTCATTGACATTTCTTAATCAAGTTTAATTCGCTCATTGTAAGTAGTATGTTATCAAGTTTAAGCGTAATTGGTGTGTAAACTGGAAATAGGGCTTTAAAATAGTATACAGACGAGTTAATTAAAAACATTGTAGATAGCTTAATGAATGTTATCACGAGTGATAAATATCAGATTATATCAAATAGTCTCACAGGTGGATATAAACAATAATTATAAAAATCTCAGACGTTAGGCCTATAATATTCTGCAATATTCCAAAGTTTTTACTTTTCCGGGCTAATCACAATTAATCTTATAAAAAAGGAAGTAACTGTTATAGAATATGTGATAACTTTGGTGTAACATGGATTTGTGCCATGATATTGAAAGCATGTTCCTTTTTCTTTTATGATATAACAATCCACTGGAATTTTAAGGCAGGGGATCATAGTCGGTACGATCACATGGTAACTCCTTGCTGAAATGATATAGAGTATTGCCACCTTTGATTTGAACGCTGGGAGGATTACTCCACTGACATACGGGCTGTGTAAAAACTTTTGTATCTTCTAATTTGCAGGGAAACCAAGAGGTTATTGCATCTTGTCAAATATCGAGAAAAGTAGTACACCATCAACGTGTTCTTGTGACAAGACTCTATCCTCGGCGCTCCCTGTTGATAAAGGAAGTGGTACACTTGCTGATGAATACCAACCTATAATGGTCAACTAGAATAAAGTCGTCCATTCATTTTATCTCTGCGGCTTTGTGCACAAGTACATAAGGAAAGTGCTATTTTTGTTACAAGCATGAAACTTAGTAATTCATTATAGCTCAGCGGATTTGTGCACAAATACATAAGAAATGTGCTATTTTGGTTACAAGCATGAAACTTAGTAATTCATTATTGCTTAGCGGATTTGTGCACAAATACATAAGAAATGTGCTATTTTGGTTACAAGCATGAAACTTAGTAATTCATTATAGCTCAGCGGATTTGTGCACAAATACATAAGAAATGTGCTATTTTTGGTTACAAGCCTGAAACTTAGTAATTCATTATAGCTCAGCGGATTTGTGCACAAATACATAAGAAATGTGTTATTTTTGGTTACAAGCATGAAACTTAGTAATTCATTATAGCTCAGCGGATTTGTGCACGAATACATAAGAAATGTGCTATTTTTGGTTACAAGCATGAAAATTAGTAATTCATTATAGCTCAGCGGATTTGTGCACAAATACATAAGAAATGTGCTATTTTGGTTATAAGCATGAAACTTAGTAATTGATTACTAGAATATGCTGGACGTCTATCGTAGCAGAAATGCACTTCTGGCACAGCTGAACTCCATCATCAACAAAGAATATCTAAATAAATTAAGTGTCATAGTTCTACGATGGTTCATTTAGAAGTTACAATTTTGTGTATTGATTCTCGACACAGCATATCAAAAACACGACACTCCTTCTCGAACGGTTAACTTAGATCTATAAGGATACATTTTTTGAAAATATCTTTAATAAAAGGTTAGGTGTCACCTGTCCAATTACGTGAGTATTCTCATGCACTCCAGTTTCTTCCCGCTCTAAGACCCCTCGCTCGCTTACATCCGTCCTCGATACTCCAAGGATTTCTAAGTTATATCCTTACCTAGCCCGAGATACTTTGGCCCTGACACTAGACTTAGACATTATGACAGATAGATGTCTGTCGTAGGGCCAGAGCGCAGAAGAACTCGAAATTCTGGAATAAGCCGACACCGTTTGGTATCGGACCAGGTCATCTCCGATTCAGACTGACCACCGAGAAGCACCACTAACCTTAGTCTATTCAACAAATGAATATTATATCTACCCAAATATAGCAATCCGTCGAGATTAAAGGTGATTTGCATACTACGAGAAAATGGCGACGACGACGAGGGAAATTTAAAGTTGCAGAAAATACTGTGTTGACACTATAGAACGTGCATGCGTGATGAAATTGATGGCTATGAGTAGATAAATTATTCATTTGTTGAAAAGACCAAGGTAAGTGGCTATTCTCGGTGGTAATATTCTGTAAGTAGTCTGAATCGGAGATGACCTGGCCCTTTACCAAACGGTGTCGGCTTATTCCTGGTGTCAGGGCCAGAGTATCTCGGGCTAATCCACACTTGGACTATCGCATAGCGAAACTGGAGGCAAGACAGTTCAAGAGAAAACAACTGACCAAGCACAGGCCTGCAGAGACTTCCTTTGAAGATTACATAGCAACTTCAAAGTCGCACAGTCATCCGTTGTGTAACGTTTTTAGATTTTTTCATGTACATCAAATGACCAAATTACCTGTGTCTTCTATTGCCTTCAATTTTGCTTCGACATATTGCATGGGTGGATATAATGTCAGTGATAGTAAACCTTGGAGTATCGAGGATGGCTTACATGTAGGCCATCTGAAGTGATTTGTTTAAGTTTATAACTTGTTTCAGAATCGATGTATAATAACTAAAAATTATATTAAAGTCTTTTTTTTCTCTATTGTTCTCTATTTAAAAAGAGAATACATGTAAATATTGTGATCAATGTTTTATTTCAATGATAATTTTATATGGTATCCAGGTATTTGTTTAATGAGTATCAAGTCCTAATTATTATGATGTGACAATTTGAATGTTTGATTCATCAATGTTAAATACACCATGATATTAATTTTATTATTTTCTTGTTATGTTATCATCTTCATAAGAAGGGCCGCGGTGGCCGAGTGGTTAAGATGTCCCGACATATTACCACAAGCCCTCCACCTCTGGGATGCGGGTTCGAATCCCATGTGGGGCAGTTGCCAGGTACTGACCGCTGACCGGTGGTTTTTCTCCGGGTACTCCGGCTTTCCTCCACCAACAAACCTGGCACGTCCTTAATTGACCCTGGCTGTTAATAGGACGTAAAACTTAACAAACCAAATCATCTTCATAAGATGGCCCTTTGTCAATTCACAATTTTGCATTTGATTTAGGTTGATCATGCATAAATATGATTCTAGAGCGCTCGAGATGTTTGACATACCGTTTTTAATGCTAGACACATTTTAATACATTTGTAAGTTGAACACTCCAGATAATCAATTCAGAAAGGAAATTTGCATGTCACAAATGGACCCCAGCTGTTTCATCATTTAAAAGTTAAAATATATGGCTCCTAATACAAACACGTAAACCGTAGTGTCACACATCCTTTTTACTTTGATATTCATACGCCAGGGCCCTATTGTTCAAAAGGGGATTAGCACCTAAATAGTATAATTTCCATTTCAAATTATGGAGTTCTGAAGAATTCTATAAAATATTGTAAAGATATTATCACTAGAAATTATTTTTATCTTGATTTGAAAATTGTTATTACTCTGTGATTAGCCCACAGTGGGGTAATTAATTTTGAAATGCTCTGAACACCACAAAAATCATCTGATCTGTATGGTGGCATATTTTTAGCTTACATTGAATACAACTCCTTACTGGTCACTATGGTATATGATATGATGGGATTATGGGCTCTCTGATTGGTCCACTCGCTCCTTGGAGTCAATCAGAGAGCTTGTATCAAATCGGAGACGACAGACAAAAAATGGCCGAGATCGGTGATCATCTGTTCTGCATGACAATAAATGGAGCGTGGGGATCGCTAAGGGATACGTATGTGAAATTTTTATAAGTAAGTGAGTTTATATTGAGGATCTGCACTTCAGGGATGCATTCGTTGAATGGATGGCGATATTATTCGGTCTGTGCTCATTAGGGAATCGTGACCTAGGGATGTAGCGTGTACTTTTCCGACTAACGATTTTTACACGAATCCCCGTAATTCAACTTTCGACATGAAATAACATTCGCCCATAATCCCATCATATCATATACCATAGTGACCAGTAAGGAATTGTCTTCAATGTAAGCTAAAAAATATTCAGATCGGATGATTTTTGTGGTGTTCAGAGCATTTTAAAATTAATTACCCCATTTTCTGGAAATGGGATTCAGGGCTAAGTAAACAACCTTTCAGTATTTTTTTTTTCGCGTCGTAAACCTGTGATTAGCCTAATCACTTTTTGAACAACTGGGCCCTGGTGTTTTCAAAACTCGCATTGTAATAACTACAATTTGCGATGATACTTTATTTTGCTATGGGAATGAATATTAAAAAAGATTTTCTGTCTAAAATTTTCTTTCAATGTATATCACCTGATGTAATGTAGTTGTATTTGATACAGAAATGAAACAGGCAATTCAAATGCATGCTAAAGTTTCAAAATTAATTTATGTTTGAGCTTTGGTGTTCGAGTGGTTAAAATGTAATGACATATTCTTTTTTAATTTGAAACACTTTTTATTTGCTTTTTTTTACACATGTATGTAACAGCACAGAGCCAGATTACCAAAAACATCACTGTCTCGCTCATTTTCTCACTTGGGAGAGATAGATTCTACTAGTGCCTTCCGATCAATGTAGTGTTTTGTATTGACATATTACCACAAGCCTTCCTCCTCTGGTCGCGAGTTCGAATCCCATATGGGAAACCTGACTCGTTCTTAAAATTTACTTCATGGAGATGAAAACCACGACCACTTTATAGTAAGAATTATTTCATTCCTGTCTAGGTCATTATGTTAGTGTAAAACAACTATCGCACCAATTAGTAATCTTGCGCCAGTGTTCAATTATGGAAGGCAGGAATATAATGTACGGTGGCTGATTTGTGCCATTTCGTCTTTTCGTCTTTTCGTCTTTTCGCCCCGAAAAGACGAGAATTAAGAAACCTTAATTTTCGTCTTTTCGCCCCGAAAAGACGAAATTTAACAAATTTAAATTTCGTCTTTTCGAGGCGAAAAGACGAAAAGTCAAACACGAAAAGACGAAAGTGATACACGCTAATTAGCGACTTTGATTCTCGTCTTTTCGTCTTTTCGCCCCGAAATGACGAAATTTAACAAACCTTAATTTTCGTCTTTTCGCCCCGAAAAGACGAAAATTAACAAACCTTAAATTTCGTCTTTTCGTCTTTTCGTCTTTTCGCCCTGAAAAGACGAAAATCAAACAAACCTTAATTTTCGTCTTTTCGCCTTCCGGTCCGGTGTGGAAGTCATTTTGAAATCTTTTTATCTTAATATTGACTTAATTGCTCAATATGGAAGTATCAAAGTAGTTTAAATGATAACAATAGATTTATTAAATTGATAGTATTACAAGTATCTTCATCAATAACTAAGATTAGAAGTTTTAAAACAGAAGTCAACATGTTTGTTTACAGCAGTTACGTAGATTTTTCACACGTGGCATATGCCACGTGCCACTAACAGATTCATCATTCCGCAAATCCTTTAGTGTGATTGATACATTTTTAAAAATTAATTAATATCTTATTTTTTGTGTTCTAATCGCCCTCTTTAGCAATTACGCTTATCAAAACATTGCCGTGTATATGTTAGGACCATAATGAACATAAGATGCTAAACGTAGCACTTACAGGAGTTGCCTCCCCTACACAACTTAAAAAAAGTTGTCGGCTGGTAATATTTGAAAGCGTTTTAACCACGGATAAACTTGTTAACAAAATAATTTATGAAAGACAACTCGTGAAGACTTTGAGTTTAAAGGAAGGACTTGTACCTAGAAATTGCTCAAATACAGTTAATTGTAACAGTCAATCAGTAGGTACAATGTACTGTGTATTATTTGAAAAGACATTTTGACTACATACATGACATGGTCTTCATCATAATTGTACATTAGAAATTACATTATAATCTCCGTCGTATATGATAGATGACAAAGTATATCTGTAATTTGTATTTTTTCGGGGCGAAAAGGCGAAAAGACGAAAAGACGAAAATTAAGGTTTGTTAATTTTCGTCTTTTCGGGGCGAAAAGACGAAATTTAAGGTATTTATAATTCGTCTTTTCGGGGCGAAAAGACGAAAATACGAAAATTAAGGTTTGTTGAAGTTCGTCTTTTCGGGGCGAAAAGACGAGAAGGCGCTAATAAGCTTGCTTCACTTTCGTCTTTTCGTGTTTGACTTTACGTCTTTTCAATTTAAATTTGTTAATTTTCGTCTTTTCGGGGCGAAAAGACGAAAAGACGAGAATTAAGATATTTAATTTTCGTCTTTTCGGGGCGAAAAGACGAAATGGCATAAATCAGCCACCGTAATAATGTGGTATGTTTTTCTCTTTTATCTATCGGAGTTTTCGCGCAAATGTGCTCAACTTTCATTCTCCGTAAAAAAAATAGTGTTTTTCATGAGTTGTATGAGTTAAAAAAACACCAAATTTATCGAGTTCTATCTTTTTCATTTTTGATACAAACTCATGACAAATACAAAATGATTAAAAACCAATTGGTTCTTACGTGAATACTGCAAGTACAAAAGGTATAACTTGTACAACACAGACAAAGTATGAAACTATCAAAATAATAAAACAACAACAAAATAATTAAATAAGCAAACAAAATGAAAATAAAAACGAATACGCAGGAACCATTCTGTAAACGAAGATTAAGTTTTCTAGCTTTAAACCAGTGTCTATCGGAGCGACTTATCAGAGAATTGTATCGCCTTCGTCTACAGAAGGAAAGATGCTCTCACGGAAGAACTAGAGTCGGGCCACATTAAATGCTATTTCAAAATGGCACAACAATAGTTTACCCAAATGAAGCCGACTTTCTGTGGCCTCACAACACTTTTGGTGATTTTGAACGCTATCGAGGTGGACCATGGGGGAAATATTTTACCAAATAAAAAAAAAAATCTTTGAAATATAAAACAAAGATGTAATGAAGTGTTTTCCAAATTGAAAATGTACAGGCCCCTGAAATTATTGAGTAAGAAAATCACTGTTAATGTAAAATCATCAAGAGCCGATGATTCTATCCCGTTGGGGTCGTTTCGAGATCACGTTATAAAACTAAGAATACCCTATACCAGAGAATCGTGACCTGATTGGAAAACATAACATACATTATGTTAGGGATGTTCAGAGGTTGCTTCATTTGTCAAAGGAATGCATGCTATTGGAAGACCTGGATATGCCTGCGGTGTGACGTTTATCAAAAAAGAATATCACATGGATATGCCTGCCATGTGACGTTAATAAAAAAGGGGGGAACACAAGAGGAATATTTTCAATAAACAAGAAACATGATTTTGGTGATAATGTTTCGAAATATTGTTTCTTTCCTGGCTTGGAGATTTCATTTGGTGGATAGAAATGATAGTGGTTAGCCGTGGAGCAGTAGTGACACTACTATATAAACCAAATCTATGGATTCGCAGCAGTATGATTGTGATTTATGTCAGATAATATCAGAAGATCATTTCTCATCCTTTTTTAATCGAGAATTCCAAATACAAAACATACCAAAGAATTAATCTACATCTTTTACTTTAAACACATTTTATTGTAAAACACAAAAGGATCAGGCACAAGTTATTCCAACTTAAACATCCGTCTCCTAACATTATAACACAATTAACATATTATACATGATGACTTAGATATCTTATACAGATTAAACAAATCAAATAATATTACTTTAAATAAATTTAATAATAATTGTGTAGTAAATGCTGTTGTATGTTTAAAGCTTATATGTATGTTCAGAATCTTCCACTGGACCTAATATACGATTGCACATGTTCAAAAATTTTACAATTTACCTCCAAAGCCAAATTTTCATCACCAAAAAGCAGCAAATTAAGGTGTATTTCCAGATTTTGCTCATTAATTTCGCTAATTAACTTTGTACGGGCATCTAAATAATTAGGACATTCTAAGAAATAGTGATAAGCATTTTCACAATGATTTCCACAGTTTGTACAACGAGAATTTTCGACTATATTTGAACGAAAAAGATCGTCATTTAGATTGCTACATTTGTGCCTCAATCTGGTGTGAACAATATTTAATTTTCTGTCACCATAGCTAAAATAAATTGGTCGATGAGAGACTATTTGTTGGGAAAGTGCAATCTTAAAAGAAGAAATGGGTAATGAATTAATATCATTATCTAAATTATTCCAGTTTCTTAAAGTAGAAGGTAAGAAAGACTTGAGAGTGGAGGAGAGTCGATAGTTTGGAATACAAAAGTCGTTATTGTTTCTTAGAGCATATTGATTATTTTCACCATCTACATTTTCTACATCTTTTAGTGTGCTAAACAATAACACATGTAAAATGTTTGAAGGTTGCAAATTTTCTACAGGGAAACATGACTTACTTCCCTTGTACCATAGTTTAATTTTTTTTTTTAATAAATTCATTAGGGTGGGATTTCGATACCGTTAATCAGCATGCATGAGATTAAATATCTTTGGTGGTTTGCAGATGATGATTTAATTGAACATAAACACTCCATTACAGGGACTAAAATGTTCAGAAAATCATCCTTATTTCTAGGTTTATGACTGTTAAGCACAATTGCTCTAAAAAGTAAAATAATTAGTCATGAAAATGCGAAACCAAATAGCCACAAAAATAATCTGATTTGTAAAAACATAATGACTTTTAATGAATATCGAATTGGTGTTGACAAAAAAGCTACATAGTGTTTTGAGGGAAGCAGATTGATGAATCGATCATAGCATCCGAATCCAACAGCACTGAATCTATACACAATCGTTATTTTGTATCAAAATAAGAGTATGGTATTACTGAGAGAATGATATCTTTTCTCATTCTTCATTCCCCCCTCCTTTTTTTAACCCATTCTCAATATTTATGAACATCATACGAACATGCAAATGTTGACACATGAATCAGTCATAAACATTTACACCATAAACGTGATAACGTATGATACCACACGTGTTGTCACATATCTCAGTGATAACACAGAGAAAGTCTTGGTAATTTACCACGACTTAAATTATGGATCTATTGTCTTACAATAAATCAGATATGAAATATAATAACAATAAATTTTACCGGTATTCTTACCATAAGTTGTTATTTGATAATGCTTAGTGGGAACACCAAGATTATAACAGACAGTTAGTATCACGTAAACACATATAGCATACCTTGGTTACCGCGCTGTGGTACCGCCCAGCTGGGTGTCATGTGTTGCTGGTCATCGAGGTCCAGTATCAGATCTCTACTGACCGCTAGATCGTACATGACGAATGCTCGTGGATTGAATCTCAACAAAGAAAACAGGTAGATATACCATTGTTTTTAAAATTTATACCAATTATATAATTTACAATTTAGTTAATATAAAACATTATGACGTCATTCTGATTAAAGGTGTTACACCATGCGATAACCTCATTCTAGATATCTTGCTATTTCTCTCCACTGATAAAAAGTCGAGTTGACATATCCACCTTGTACCTGATAACCTCTTCACGTGTAACAATGTATTTCCTCGTTAGATGTGACTAGCTATGTAATGTCCTAAATTATCACACGGATATAACAAGATGTATTTTTAAATAATGTATGAAGCGGTGTTGTGAATAACTTTTTATATACGTATTTCAATTAAGATAACTAAAATAGAAAAAAAAACATCTAACAGATTAAGCAAACAAATAAAGAATTATATCTGTAAAACTGTGAACCAGTGTCACAAATTCCCGAGGCTTGCCGAGGGTTTTACATTTTGTGATCCCGAGGGTAGAATATCTCTATCCTTCATATTCACGTATGAAAGATTATTTTTCTCTCAAACCATGACGTTTTATTGCAATTTTACTTCTATGATTTCCCGCCATTTTGAAATAAATTCGAATGCAAGTCGATTTTCCATGAAAATTGCATGATATTTTCAAGGCAAATCCCGTTGTTAGTACCTTTTAAAGAAAATCAAGTCTTGTTTCTGAAAAAAATGTTAAAATTCTACTTTGAATATAGTGATTTTGTTGACGCTGTGACGTTGCGAAGCCTTATTGCATGGGCATGAGTAGACCAGCCAGTATTACACGTGTAGGTATGAGAGAAGTACCTATATATACCTTTTATATTATATCATTATCCTAACTATACACATAATGAACCAAGTCGTCAATAGTTTTTATTATTGTCAACTATCACAAAATACATTTTTTTCAGATGTCAGAGTAGTTTCTGTATGTTAGCTTATATTTTTTATAAGTTTTGTAGAATGCGATGCTTCAAATAGACCGAGCCAGTGTGTGAAAAATATGCGCGATAATGTTTACTGATTGCATGACGATGTCACCTAGCTTTTCGACCCACTATATAAATCCATCAACAAGCTATATATCGTCGTTATTCTCTTTTTTGACCCGCCCTGATTCGTCGCCAATATATCAGCCTTACACATGGTTGTCCCCTGTTTTGACAGTCAATATCTTCGCATTTGTTGTTAGGCTTCTCAACCCTTGGTGATACAGACTGATATAAATCAAGAGTCATTTATTGGTCTTATTATAAAGCTTGTTTTATAAAACCTTATTTCTGTCCAACAAAAAAACCAAAAAACAACCAAACAAACCATCAGTACGTCAGTTTTGTATTTTAATTTTGTTTATCTCGCAATATCATATAAGAAAGGATTAAAGTTTAACTTCTTTATGCGGTATACTTTGTCAGTACTACATCCAACCGAAACAAAATCACTTGGCAGGTAAAAGTGCCTGGTGCAGATTAAACCTCTTATCGTTCTGTATTACGGTTTCTATTCTATATTTTAACCCGTTGCCATGCTACATATTACGACCCCTATTCTGTATACCAACCCAATATGGAACGCACCTTCCCTGTATTACATTACGACGTCAATTCTCTATTTTGACCCACAATTAATGCATCTCCCATTATCTGCGCGGGCGAACTTTTCATTCCATTTCCTGACAGAAGTTCCAGGTCGTTATCTAAGTCAGTGGACTTATCCTATATTTACTTTTAGACGTATCAGTAGGTAGACCTCTATATCAACAAGGAATAAATAGAGGATAAACCTGTAACCTCATACAAGGAATGTGCTCTTTATTTTCCAAAACGTCCAGTCTTCAAGATTTTCTGTCACACCTTAAATAAGGGCATTTCAGTCCAAGTTCTGTACCTGCCTACCATTTACAACGATCTTCTCTAGACAACTATGTTCCAATTCTCATGATTTATAATAAAACAAATCTAAGCGATAAAATATGAATATAAAGTCAATATACAAATGTTAATTGATTGGGTATGGATCAGTTATTATTATTAAGTGGTTCCAATAGAAAGAAAACAATACAATTTAAAATGCCTTTGATATAAAACAATATCTGAAGAAATATATATTACCAGGTTATATTGAGCTAGAGAGACCTTGTCGTCGAGGAAGAAGGGGTATGATCATCCCTTGTCTGTTGAGGACCGCGGCGGCCAAATGGTTAAGATGTTCCGACCTACAATCTCTAGTCCATCACTAGAACATACAGTAGGTAAAGTAGGTATTTTAAAAACAGAGAATGGGTCGCCATTTTTTCTTTGACTTGTATTTGAAGATAATGGGCCTAGTTTCATGAACATGAATCCCTTAACTTAAGATTCTTAATAAGAAAGCATTACAGATTTTAAGGAAGGCTCCTTAACTAAGATTTTTCCTTAACTTCTGTAATGCTTTTCTTTGTTAAGAATTGGTCATGAAACTGGACCCTGAAAAGTTTGATTTTTACGCACTCCCAAGCATGATTTAATTTGCTTTTCAATATTTATACAATGTAACAATACCAAGATATACAAGATTTATATGAACGTTCAAGGGCCATAATTTTATATTTCTTTCACTTATGACCCCAATACAGGCTATGCAAATATGAATAATATCATTTGTGATATAGAGCTAACCTAAGAAGGTTGTAAATACTTATGATGAAGTAGATGCATGAGGATATAGCTAAGATATGTGATTTTATGGTTTATAGACTATTGAATGTAAATACCGACCTCAGCGGAGCTGCGGTGTCAGGGTGGTTGAGATATGATAGATTTAGAGACTTAAGATTTAATAAACCTGTTCGTTAGAGGTCTATTAGCCATGTCATTTGTTTTAAAATTTGCCCATTGTGTTTTCGAAGATGAGAAATCGACCACTTAACGGGGTTAAAACTGTGTAGCTGACTGTGTTATGTGTAATATGATTGTAGATAAGACTGGGATACATAGGTAAGAGCGTATTAGCACACAGCAAGTGTTAGATTATCACAGGATAAAGACTATAGTACAGTATATGGTGGTTCATAGCCCACTATCTCTTGCTTACTCAAGGTATGATGTAATGGCTATGATGTCACCATACCAATTGTGTCTTTCTGCATGCTACTTAAAAGGCTGACTTATTCTGTGTAACGAAAACTAGCGCTTGACATTTAAGAAGAGATAATACGTTTCGGAGTTGTAAGCGTCTTTTTATTATCATAATTCTGTGTTTCCACGTATGTATTTTATTCTTAAAATAATCTATTTAATTGATTAATTATATAGACATAATTGGATTGTATTATCAATATGGTGTTTTAAATTTCTTATTGTCATTATGCAATTATTTTGACTTTAGATAACGGGTCATCTGTACAGGCCCCTGAAATTATTGAGTAAAAAAATCACTGTTAATGTAAAATCATCAAGAGCCGATGATTCTATCCCGTTGGGGTCGTTTTCATTTCAACAAATTTTATTGACAAAGATGATACAGGTCAAATGGATTAAATAACAGGCAAAGCCTATATAAATTCTCTCCAATGGTGGCAAAAGTAATAGTTTAAACTTACATCAATTATAGATTTTATATTTAAGTTTTGAAATGAAATTTTACAACAGATAAAGGGAGATAACTCTTTTGCATACTCCATTCACACAACACACATAATACAAATACAGCTATTATTTTAATACAAGAACATGTTATATTACTAATTAGACCAAATGTTACTCAGATATTGACAGACAATGACCAACAGTCCATGTGTATATATATATACACTTGTCATTGCTCTCAATACTGTTAAATTTCCTGAAAATAATTGAAAATATACATGTATATTCTTTTAATAAGATAAGTGTATGCTGTATATAGAATAAAACAAAGTAACCGTATTAAAACAACCATGCTCAACAAAATACTCCAAGTATATCTTTATCAGAGGATAATTAGAGTAGAATTTATACAACGTTATTCAAATGTTGTTGGTTTTTTTTTTTTTTTTTTTAAAGAGAATCTTAAAATTTCAAAAGCTTATTTCAAAAACTTATGTCAAAAACTTATGTCATGGCTAATTTAAATCATATAGAGATTAAAACGTCTAGATTTACCTATATATAGGTGAACATCGTGAAGTAACTGTCTGTTTATAGTTTTATCACAGTCAGGACAGCCTTGAAGAAGAATATTGATATCAATATGGTTATGATTTGCATAACTACTAATGGAGGTGAACAGGGAAAGTCTATGTTGGTCATATAAAGGACATTCGAGG
Organism: Argopecten irradians; assembly: GCF_041381155.1. Classification (NCBI taxonomy): domain Eukaryota; kingdom Metazoa; phylum Mollusca; class Bivalvia; order Pectinida; family Pectinidae; genus Argopecten; species Argopecten irradians. Next base: position 53,932,885 of record NC_091134.1, read on the forward strand.
GGGTCGTTTCGAGATCACGTTATAAAGCTAAGAATACCCTATACCAGAGAATCGTGACCTGATTGGAAAACATAACATACATTATGTTAGGGATGTTCAGAGGTTGCTTCATTTGTCAAAGGAATGCATGCTATTGGAAGACCTGGATATGCCTGCGGTGTGACGTTTATCAAAAAAGAATATCACATGGATATGCCTGCCATGTGACGTTAATAAAAAAGGGGGGAACACAAGAGGAATATTTTCAATAAACAAGAAACATGATTTTGGTGATAATGTTTCGAAATATTGTTTCTTTCCTGGCTTGGAGATTTCATTTGGTGGATAGAAATGATAGTGGTTAGCCGTGGAGCAGTAGTGACACTACTATATAAACCAAATCTATGGATTCGCAGCAGTATGATTGTGATTTATGTCAGATAATATCAGAAGATCATTTCTCATCCTTTTTTAATCGAGAATTCCAAATACAAAACATACCAAAGAATTAATCTACATCTTTTACTTTAAACATATTTTATTGTAAAACACAAAAGGATCAGGCACAAGTTATTCCAACTTAAACATCCGTCTCCTAACATTATAACACAATTAACATATTATACATGATGACTTAGATATCTTATACAGATTAAACAAATCAAATAATATTACTTTAAATAAATTTAATAATAATTGTGTAGTAAAAGCTGTTGTATGTTTAAAGCTTATATGTATGTTCAGAATCTTCCACTGGACCTAATATACGATTGCACATGTTCAAAAATTTTACAATTTACCTCCAAAGCCAAATTTTCATCACCAAAAAGCAGCAAATTAAGGTGTATTTCCAGATTTTGCTCATTAATTTCGCTAATTAACTTTGTACGGGCATCTAAATAATTAGGACATTCTAAGAAATAGTGATAAGCATTTTCACAATGATTTCCACAGTTTGTACAACGAGAATTTTCGACTATATTTGAACGAAAAAGATCGTCATTTAGATTGCTACATTTGTGCCTCAATCTGGTGTGAACAATATTTAATTTTCTGTCACCATAGCTAAAATAAATTGGTCGATGAGAGACTATTTGTTGGGAAAGTGCAATCTTAAAAGAAAGAAATGGGTAATGAATTAATATCATTATCTAAATTATTCCAGTTTCTTAAAGTAGAAGGTAAGAAAGACTTGAGAGTGGAGGAGAGTCGATAGTTTGGAATACAAAAGTCGTTATTGTTTCTTAGAGCATATTGATTATTTTCACCATCTACATTTTCTACATCTTTTAGTGTGCTAAACAATAACACATGTAAAATGTTTGAAGGTTGCAAATTTTCTACAGGGAAACATGACTTACTTCCCTTGTACCATAGTTTAATTTTTTTTTTTAATAAATTCATTAGGGTGGGATTTCGATACCGTTAATCAGCATGCATGAGATTAAATATCTTTGGTGGTTTGCAGATGATGATTTAATTGAACATAAACACTCCATTACAGGGACTAAAATGTTCAGAAAATCATCCTTATTTCTAGGTTTATGACTGTTAAGCACAATTGCTCTAAAAAGTAAAATAATTAGTCATGAAAATGCGAAACCAAATAGCCACAAAAAAAAATCTGATTTGTAAAAACATAATGACTTTTAATGAATATCGAATTGGTGTTGACAAAAAAGCTACATAGTGTTTTGAGGGAAGCAGATTGATGAATCGATCATAGCATCCGAATCCAACAGCACTGAATCTATACACAATCGTTATTTTGTATCAAAATAAGAGTATGGTATTACTGAGAGAATGATATCTTTTCTCATTCTTCATTCCCCCCCTCCTTTTTTTTAACCCATTCTCAATATTTATGAACATCATACGAACATGCAAATGTTGACACATGAATCAGTCATAAACATTTACACCATAAACGTGATAACGTATGATACCACACGTGTTGTCACATATCTCAGTGATAACACAGAGAAAGTCTTGGTAATTTACCACGACTTAAATTATGGATCTATTGTCTTACAATAAATCAGATATGAAATATAATAACAATAAATTTTACCGGTATTCTTACCATAAGTTGTTATTTGATAATGCTTAGTGGGAACACCAAGATTATAACAGACAGTTAGTATCACGTAAACACATATAGCATACCTTGGTTACCGCGCTGTGGTACCGCCCAGCTGGGTGTCATGTGTTGCTGGTCATACCGCTAGATCGTACATGACGAATGCTCGTGGATTGAATCTCAACAAAGAAAACAGGTAGATATACCATTGTTTTTAAAATTTATACCAATTATATAATTTACAATTTAGTTAATATAAAACATTATGACGTCATTCTGATTAAAGGTGTTACACCATGCGATAACCTCATTCTAGATATCTTGCTATTTCTCTCCACTGATAAAAAGTCGAGTTGACATATCCACCTTGTACCTGATAACCTCTTCACGTGTAACAATGTATTTCCTCGTTAGATGTGACTAGCTATGTAATGTCCTAAATTATTACACGGATATAACAAGATGTATTTTTAAATAATGTATGAAGCGGTGTTGTGAATAACTTTTTATATACGTATTTCAATTAAGATAACTAAAATAGAAAAAAAAACATCTAACAGATTAAGCAAACAAATAAAGAATTATATCTGTAAAAGGCAAATTTACAAAAATTAGAAAAATAAAAATAGAAAAATAGAAAAACTAAGTTAATTCAACCACAGAAGAACCAGTGTCACAAATTCCCGAGGCTTGCCGAGGGTTTTACATTTTGTGATCCCGAGGGTAGAATATCTCTATCCTTCATATTCACGTATGAAAGATTATTTTTCTCTCAAACCATGACGTTTTATTGCAATTTTACTTCTATGATTTCCCGCCATTTTGAAATAAATTCGAATGCAAGTCGATTTTCCATGAAAATTGCATGATATTTTCAAGGCAAATCCCGTTGTTAGTACCTTTTAAAGAAAATCAAGTCTTGTTTCTGAAAAAAATGTTAAAATTCTACTTTGAATATAGTGATTTTGTTGACGCTGTGACGTTGCGAAGCCTTATTGCATGGGCATGAGTAGACCAGCCAGTATTACACGTGTAGGTATGAGAGAAGTACCTATATATACCTTTTATATTATATCATTATCCTAACTATACACATAATGAACCAAGTCGTCAATAGTTTTTATTATTGTCAACTATCACAAAATACATTTTTTTTCAGATGTCAGAGTAGTTTCTGTATGTTAGCTTATATTTTTTATAAGTTTTGTAGAATGCGATGCTTCAAATAGACCAAGTCAGTGTGTGAAAAATATGCGCGATAATGTTTACTTCGACCCACTATATAAATCCATCAACAAGCTATATATCGTCGTTATTCTCTTTTTTGACCCGCCCTGATTCGTCGCCAATATATCAGCCTTACACATGGTTGTCCCCTGTTTTGACAGTCAATATCTTCGCATTTGTTGTTAGGCTTCTCAACCCTTGGTGATACAGACTGATATAAATCAAGAGTCATTTATTGGTCTTATTATAAAGCTTGTTTTATAAAACCTTATTTCTGTCCAACAAAAAAAAAAAAAAAAAAAAAAAAAAACAAACAAACCATCAGTACGTCAGTTTTGTATTTTAATTTTGTTTATCTCGCAATATCATATAAGAAAGGATTAAAGTTTAACTTCTTTATGCGGTATACTTTGTCAGTACTACATCCAACCGAAACAAAATCACTTGGCAGGTAAAAGTGCCTGGTGCAGATTAAACCTCTTTTCGTTCTGTATTACGGTTTCTATTCTATATTTTTAAACCCCGTTGCCATGCTACATATTACGACCCCTATTCTGTATACCAACCCAATATGGAACGCACCTTCCCTGTATTACATTACGACGTCAATTCTCTATTTTGACCCACAATTAATGCATCTCCCATTATCTGCGCGGGCGAACTTTTCATTCCATTTCCTGACAGAAGTTCCAGGTCGTTATCTAAGTCAGTGGACTTATCCTATATTTACTTTTAGACGTATCAGTAGGTAGACCTCTATATCAACAAGGAATAAATAGAGGATAAACCTGTAACCTCATACAAGGAATGTGCTCTTTATTTTCCAAAACGTCCAGTCTTCAAGATTTTCTGTCACACCTTAAATAAGGGCATTTCAGTCCAAGTTCTGTACCTGCCTACCATTTACAACGATCTTCTCTAGACAACTATGTTCCAATTCTCATGATTTATAATAAAACAAATCTAAGCGATAAAATATGAATATAAAGTCAATATACAAATGTTAATTGATTGGGTATGGATCAGTTATTATTATTAAGTGGTTCCAATAGAAAGAAAACAATACAATTTAAAATGCCTTTGATATAAAACAATATCTGAAGAAATATATATTACCAGGTTATATTGAGCTAGAGAGACCTTGTCGTCGAGGAAGAAGGGGTATGATCATCCCTTGTCTGTTGAGGACCGCGGCGGCCAAATGGTTAAGATGTTCCGACCTACAATCTCTAGTCCATCACTAGAACATACAGTAGGTAAAGTAGGTATTTTAAAAACAGAGAATGGGTCGCCATTTTTTCTTTGACTTGTATTTGAAGATAATGGGCCTAGTTTCATGAACATGAATCCCTTAACTTAAGATTCTTAATAAGAAAGCATTACAGATTTTAAGGAAGGCTCCTTAACTAAGATTTTTCCTTAACTTCTGTAATGCTTTTCTTTGTTAAGAATTGGTCATGAAACTGGACCCTGAAAAGTTTGATTTTTACGCACTCCCAAGCATGATTTAATTTGCTTTTCAATATTTATACAATGTAACAATACCAAGATATACAAGATTTATATGAACGTTCAAGGGCCATAATTTTATATTTCTTTCACTTATGACCCCAATACAGGCTATGCAAATATGAATAATATCATTTGTGATATAGAGCTAACCTAAGAAGGTTGTAAATACTTATGATGAAGTAGATGCATGAGGATATAGCTAAGATATGTGATTTTATGGTTTATAGACTATTGAATGTAAATACCGACCTCAGCGGAGCTGCGGTGTCAGGGTGGTTGAGATATGATAGATTTAGAGACTTAAGATTTAATAAACCTGTTCGTTAGAGGTCTATTAGCCATGTCATTTGTTTTAAAATTTGCCCATTGTGTTTTCGAAGATGAGAAATCGACCACTTAACGGGGTTAAAACTGTGTAGCTGACTGTGTTATGTGTAATATGATTGTAGATAAGACTGGGATACATAGGTAAGAGCGTATTAGCACACAGCAAGTGTTAGATTATCACAGGATAAAGACTATAGTACAGTATATGGTGGTTCATAGCCCACTATCTCTTGCTTACTCAAGGTATGATGTAATGGCTATGATGTCACCATACCAATTGTGTCTTTCTGCATGCTACTTAAAAGGCTGACTTATTCTGTGTAACGAAACTAGCGCTTGACATTTAAGAAGAGATAATACGTTTCGGAGTTGTAAGCGTCTTTTTATTATCATAATTCTGTGTTTCCACGTATGTATTTTATTCTTAAAATAATCTATTTAATTGATTAATTATATAGACATAATTGGATTGTATTATCAATATGGTGTTTTAAATTTCTTATTGTCATTATGCAATTATTTTGACTTTAGATAACGGGTCATCTGTACAGGCCCCTGAAATTATTGAGTAAAAAAATCACTGTTAATGTAAAATCATCAAGAGCCGATGATTCTATCCCGTTGGGGTCGTTTTCATTTCAACAAATTTTATTGACAAAGATGATACAGGTCAAATGGATTAAATAACAGGCAAAGCCTATATAAATTCTCTCCAATGGTGGCAAAAGTAATAGTTTAAACTTACATCAATTATAGATTTTATATTTAAGTTTTGAAATGAAATTTTACAACAGATAAAGGGAGATAACTCTTTTGCATACTCCATTCACACAACACACATAATACAAATACAGCTATTATTTTAATACAAGAACATGTTATATTACTAATTAGACCAAATGTTACTCAGATATTGACAGACAATGACCAACAGTCCATGTGTATATATATATACACTTGTCATTGCTCTCAATACTGTTAAATTTCCTGAAAATAATTGAAAATATACATGTATATTCTTTTAATAAGATAAGTGTATGCTGTATATAGAATAAAACAAAGTAACCGTATTAAAACAACCATGCTCAACAAAATACTCCAAGTATATCTTTATCAGAGGATAATTAGAGTAGAATTTATACAACGTTATTCAAATGTTGTTGGTTTTTTTTTTTTTTTTTTTAAAGAGAATCTTAAAATTTCAAAAGCTTATTTCAAAAACTTATGTCAAAAACTTATGTCATGGCTAATTTAAATCATATAGAGATTAAAACGTCTAGATTTACCTATATATAGGTGAACATCGTGAAGTAACTGTCTGTTTATAGTTTTATCACAGTCAGGACAGCCTTGAAGAAGAATATTGATATCAATATGGTTATGATTTGCATAACTACTAATGGAGGTGAACAGGGAAAGTCTATGTTGGTCATATAAAGGACATTCGAGGGGGTCGTTTCGAGATCACGTTATAAAGCTAAGAATACCCTATACCAGAGAATCGTGACCTGATTGGAAAACATAACATACATTATGTTAGGGATGTTCAGAGGTTGCTTCATTTGTCAAAGGAATGCATGCTATTGGAAGACCTGGATATGCCTGCGGTGTGACGTTTATCAAAAAAGAATATCACATGGATATGCCTGCCATGTGACGTTAATAAAAAAGGGGGGAACACAAGAGGAATATTTTCAATAAACAAGAAACATGATTTTGGTGATAATGTTTCGAAATATTGTTTCTTTCCTGGCTTGGAGATTTCATTTGGTGGATAGAAATGATAGTGGTTAGCCGTGGAGCAGTAGTGACACTACTATATAAACCAAATCTATGGATTCGCAGCAGTATGATTGTGATTTATGTCAGATAATATCAGAAGATCATTTCTCATCCTTTTTTAATCGAGAATTCCAAATACAAAACATACCAAAGAATTAATCTACATCTTTTACTTTAAACATATTTTATTGTAAAACACAAAAGGATCAGGCACAAGTTATTCCAACTTAAACATCCGTCTCCTAACATTATAACACAATTAACATATTATACATGATGACTTAGATATCTTATACAGATTAAACAAATCAAATAATATTACTTTAAATAAATTTAATAATAATTGTGTAGTAAAAGCTGTTGTATGTTTAAAGCTTATATGTATGTTCAGAATCTTCCACTGGACCTAATATACGATTGCACATGTTCAAAAATTTTACAATTTACCTCCAAAGCCAAATTTTCATCACCAAAAAGCAGCAAATTAAGGTGTATTTCCAGATTTTGCTCATTAATTTCGCTAATTAACTTTGTACGGGCATCTAAATAATTAGGACATTCTAAGAAATAGTGATAAGCATTTTCACAATGATTTCCACAGTTTGTACAACGAGAATTTTCGACTATATTTGAACGAAAAAAAGATCGTCATTTAGATTGCTACATTTGTGCCTCAATCTGGTGTGAACAATATTTAATTTTCTGTCACCATAGCTAAAATAAATTGGTCGATGAGAGACTATTTGTTGGGAAAGTGCAATCTTAAAAGAAGAAATGGGTAATGAATTAATATCATTATCTAAATTATTCCAGTTTCTTAAAGTAGAAGGTAAGAAAGACTTGAGAGTGGAGGAGAGTCGATAGTTTGGAATACAAAAGTCGTTATTGTTTCTTAGAGCATATTGATTATTTTCACCATCTACATTTTCTACATCTTTTAGTGTGCTAAACAATAACACATGTAAAATGTTTGAAGGTTGCAAATTTTCTACAGGGAAACATGACTTACTTCCCTTGTACCATAGTTTAATTTTTTTTTTTAATAAATTCATTAGGGTGGGATTTCGATACCGTTAATCAGCATGCATGAGATTAAATATCTTTGGTGGTTTGCAGATGATGATTTAATTGAACATAAACACTCCATTACAGGGACTAAAATGTTCAGAAAATCATCCTTATTTCTAGGTTTATGACTGTTAAGCACAATTGCTCTAAAAAGTAAAATAATTAGTCATGAAAATGCGAAACCAAATAGCCACAAAAATAATCTGATTTGTAAAAACATAATGACTTTTAATGAATATCGAATTGGTGTTGACAAAAAAGCTACATAGTGTTTTGAGGGAAGCAGATTGATGAATCGATCATAGCATCCGAATCCAACAGCACTGAATCTATACACAATCGTTATTTTGTATCAAAATAAGAGTATGGTATTACTGAGAGAATGATATCTTTTCTCATTCTTCATTCCCCCTCCTTTTTTTTAACCCATTCTCAATATTTATGAACATCATACGAACATGCAAATGTTGACACATGAATCAGTCATAAACATTTACACCATAAACGTGATAACGTATGATACCACACGTGTTGTCACATATCTCAGTGATAACACAGAGAAAGTCTTGGTAATTTACCACGACTTAAATTATGGATCTATTGTCTTACAATAAATCAGATATGAAATATAATAACAATAAATTTTACCGGTATTCTTACCATAAGTTGTTATTTGATAATGCTTAGTGGGAACACCAAGATTATAACAGACAGTTAGTATCACGTAAACACATATAGCATACCTTGGTTACCGCGCTGTGGTACCGCCCAGCTGGGTGTCATGTGTTGCTGGTCATCGAGGTCCAGTATCATATCTCTACTGACCGCTAGATCGTACATGACGAATGCTCGTGGATTGAATCTCAACAAAGAAAACAGGTAGATATACCATTGTTTTTAAAATTTATACCAATTATATAATTTACAATTTAGTTAATATAAAACATTATGACGTCATTCTGATTAAAGGTGTTACACCATGCGATAACCTCATTCTAGATATCTTGCTATTTCTCTCCACTGATAAAAAGTCGAGTTGACATATCCACCTTGTACCTGATAACCTCTTCACGTGTAACAATGTATTTCCTCGTTAGATGTGACTAGCTATGTAATGTCCTAAATTATCACACGGATATAACAAGATGTATTTTTAAATAATGTATGAAGCGGTGTTGTGAATAACTTTTTATATACGTATTTCAATTAAGATAACTAAAATAGAAAAAAAACATCTAACAGATTAAGCAAACAAATAAAGAATTATATCTGTAAAAGGCAAATTTACAAAAATTAGAAAAATAAAAATAGAAAAATAGAAAAACTAAGTTAATTCAACCACAGAAGAACCAGTGTCACAAATTCCCGAGGCTTGCCGAGGGTTTTACATTTTGTGATCCCGAGGGTAGAATATCTCTATCCTTCATATTCACGTATGAAAGATTATTTTTCTCTCAAACCATGACGTTTTATTGCAATTTTACTTCTATGATTTCCCGCCATTTTGAAATAAATTCGAATGCAAGTCGATTTTCCATGAAAATTGCATGATATTTTCAAGGCAAATCCCGTTGTTAGTACCTTTTAAAGAAAATCAAGTCTTGTTTCTGAAAAAAATGTTAAAATTCTACTTTGAATATAGTGATTTTGTTGACGCTGTGACGTTGCGAAGCCTTATTGCATGGGCATGAGTAGACCAGCCAGTATTACACGTGTAGGTATGAGAGAAGTACCTATATATACCTTTTATATTATATCATTATCCTAACTATACACATAATGAACCAAGTCGTCAATAGTTTTTATTATTGTCAACTATCACAAAATACATTTTTTTTCAGATGTCAGAGTAGTTTCTGTATGTTAGCTTATATTTTTTATAAGTTTTGTAGAATGCGATGCTTCAAATAGACCGAGCCAGTGTGTGAAAAATATGCGCGATAATGTTTACTGATTGCATGACGATGTCACCTAGCTTTTCGACCCACTATATAAATCCATCAACAAGCTATATATCGTCGTTATTCTCTTTTTTTGACCCGCCCTGATTCGTCGCCAATATATCAGCCTTACACATGGTTGTCCCCTGTTTTGACAGTCAATATCTTCGCATTTGTTGTTAGGCTTCTCAACCCTTGGTGATACAGACTGATATAAATCAAGAGTCATTTATTGGTCTTATTATAAAGCTTGTTTTATAAAACCTTATTTCTGTCCAACAAAAAAAAAAAAAAAAAAAAAAAACAACCAAACAAACCATCGGTACGTCAGTTTTGTATTTTAATTTTGTTTATCTCGCAATATCATATAAGAAAGGATTAAAGTTTAACTTCTTTATGCGGTATACTTTGTCAGTACTACATCCAACCGAAACAAAATCACTTGGCAGGTAAAAGTGCCTGGTGCAGATTAAACCTCTTATCGTTCTGTATTACGGTTTCTATTCTATATTTTAACCCGTTGCCATGCTACATATTACGACCCCTATTCTGTATACCAACCCAATATGGAACGCACCTTCCCTGTATTACATTACGACGTCAATTCTCTATTTTGACCCACAATTAATGCATCTCCCATTATCTGCGCGGGCGAACTTTTCATTCCATTTCCTGACAGAAGTTCCAGGTCGTTATCTAAGTCAGTGGACTTATCCTATATTTACTTTTAGACGTATCAGTAGGTAGACCTCTATATCAACAAGGAATAAATAGAGGATAAACCTGTAACCTCATACAAGGAATGTGCTCTTTATTTTCCAAAACGTCCAGTCTTCAAGATTTTCTGTCACACCTTAAATAAGGGCATTTCAGTCCAAGTTCTGTACCTGCATACCATTTACAACGATCTTCTCTAGACAACTATGTTCCAATTCTCATGATTTATAATAAAACAAATCTAAGCGATAAAATATGAATATAAAGTCAATATACAAATGTTAATTGATTGGGTATGGATCAGTTATTATTATTAAGTGGTTCCAATAGAAAGAAAACAATACATTAAAATGCCTTTGCTATAAAACAATATCTGAAGAAATATATATTACCAGGTTATATTGAGCTAGAGAGACCTTGTCGTCGAGGAAGAAGGGGTATGATCATCCCTTGTCTGTTGAGGACCGCGGCGGCCAAATGGTTAAGATGTTCCGACCTACAATCTCTAGTCCATCACTAGAACATACAGTAGGTAAAGTAGGTATTTTAAAAACAGAGAATGGGTCGCCATTTTTTCTTTGACTTGTATTTGAAGATAATGGGCCTAGTTTCATGAACATGAATCCCTTAACTTAAGATTCTTAATAAGAAAGCATTACAGATTTTAAGGAAGGCTCCTTAACTAAGATTTTTCCTTAACTTCTGTAATGCTTTTCTTTGTTAAGAATTGGTCATGAAACTGGACCCTGAAAAGTTTGATTTTTACGCACTCCCAAGCATGATTTAATTTGCTTTTCAATATTTATACAATGTAACAATACCAAGATATACAAGATTTATATGAACGTTCAAGGGCCATAATTTTATATTTCTTTCACTTATGACCCCAATACAGGCTATGCAAATATGAATAATATAATTTGTGATATAGAGCTAACCTAAGAAGGTTGTAAATACTTATGATGAAGTAGATGCATGAGGATATAGCTAAGATATGTGATTTTATGGTTTATAGACTATTGAATGTAAATACCGACCTCAGCGGAGCTGCGGTGTCAGGGTGGTTGAGATATGATAGATTTAGAGACTTAAGATTTAATAAACCTGTTCGTTAGAGGTCTATTAGCCATGTCATTTGTTTTAAAATTTGCCCATTGTGGTTTCGAAGATGAGAAATCGACCACTTAACGGGGTTAAAACTGTGTAGCTGACTGTGTTATATGTAATATGATTGTAGATAAGACTGGGATACATAGGTAAGAGCGTATTAGCACACAGCAAGTGTTAGATTATCACAGGATAAAGACTGTAGTACAGTATATGGTGGTTCATAGCCCACTATCTCTTGCTTACTCAAGGTATGATGTAATGGCTATGATGTCACCATACCAATTGTGTCTTTCTGCATGCTACTTAAAAGGCTGACTTATTCTGTGTAACGAAACTAGCGCTTGACATTTAAGAAGAGATAATACGTTTCGGAGTTGTAAGCGTCTTTTTATTATCATAATTCTGTGTTTCCACGTATGTATTTTATTCTTAAAATAATCTATTTAATTGATTAATTATATAGACATAATTGGATTGTATTATCAATATGGTGTTTTAAATTTCTTATTGTCATTATGCAATTATTTTGACTTTAGATAACGGGTCATCAACTTCTCAAAAAAATGTCTATGTTTTAATTAAATATATATTCAGTTGCCTTGATTCAGGCCGTAATTCTATTAATTACATGAAAATATCTTTTCTTTTGGATCTTCTTTAGATTTTGAATTAACAGTCAGTCTGTGTCCTAGGCACAGTTATACCCGGAAATATGACGTGTTGCCCCATTTATTTATCAAAAGTCTCACCTCGTTAAGAATAATTTTCAGTGGTTTTTAAAACAGCATTTTGCAGTTTACCTATCAAATGTTTAGTTTTCTTTAAAAAAATCATGTTTGAAGACTTTAGTTTCATCTTATACATATTAACCTAACTAACATGATAATTTTCGTCATCTTGTGAGGTAAGATGTGCTTTCTAATATATGTATACTTTCATCTTCCCGGCTGCTGAATGGTTAAGGTATTTGGACATATTAACATTAGATTTCTCTCTGCGAGGTATTTGTAAATTCCTGTGAGACACAGGTCGTTTATGTCTCGAGAAAGTCCTTACGTGGCCGTTGGTTATTTTTAAACATTAAACAAAATAAATCTTATTCTTTAAGTTATATGTGCCTAACTGTTCGAAACTGTTTATACCATAAAGCTCTTCAGTAATCTATAGATAAGTGTGGATCATCCAAGTTGTGACAGTATGATGCATTTTGAACATTGCTTAAAACACAGATTGTTGACACAGTAGAAGTTCTTGTTATATTATTTTCATCTATTATGTTTGTTTGGATGAAAACATACGTATATGCAGAAGTCACTTCACAATTACTATTGACCATGTAAAATGTTAAATAAAATTGTATACTACATATGTACATCGTGGTTTTACCATATGTAACAATTCCACTGCTATATTGTTTTGGCAGTACTGCCAAAACAATTCGTTTTATAGCTCTTATTTTTCTGTGTGAAATTTAAACCACATGATTCTCAAATTATTGTCGTCAGCATGCAGATATTACGACATATAACTTTAAACTTCTCTTCTAAACTGCAGTATGTTTGATTTCGAACGTTGTTACGCTTTACAAAGTATTCACTTACGAACAGGTTTTATCAACTGTTAAATTGTATGTAAGAGTGAAGATGCAACCAATATCTACCGAAAAAGCATCTTAAAGGGGAGAAAATCCCATAGAGAAGTTTATATAGTATGTAAAGTTTTACCCCCGCCTGTTTGTAATCCTTTACCAGCTGTGCAGTAGACATACATTGTAAATACATTGATTTTATACAACATTAACATCGTGAAATGTATCAGTGGCCAGTGGTTTATGTCATTTAGCGGAAATACAAGACTGAAAGTTTACCTGTATAGACACAGGTGACTGACAACTAGGTGAATTTTTAGAACTACTGTCTCATTTTATTTCCACAGACGATGGGGACGGTACTGCACATTACGATCCTAGCCTTTATCCAGCTACAGGTATGACGATTTATTTCTTACACTAGCTTATAAATATGCTGCAATCAATCTGAACAAATAATCTCTCTTAATAAAATTAGTTATCCGATAAAGAACAAAGCGGAGTTATCAGGATATGACACACGATGAAGTGTTAACCTGAGAATGTGACGGAGATATTGTAGTGAGATTCGTAAGATCAACTCGATTAAGCAGCATTTGGTTCCATTCAAGTGTTTAATATCATCAGCGAAACATATTTCTCTTATTTTTCATAAAAGACATCCTGTTTTTTATCGGAAACATCATCATACAATAAACCTTGCAATTTCAGCGTGTGATTCAGATTACAGATATAATACTCTTACTATTTATCAACATAGATTTACTGTAACCGTTGTAAGACTTTCACCAGAATGTTACAGACAACAATACAATAATAATTATACATATAAAACGATTCGATTTAATCTAAAACGCAAATACGTGTACTAAGAATTCAATATGAGAAAATAAGCTTATCGTAGAAAAAAGGAAAATTATTGCAAGCTTAAAATCGCATACATCAGAGTTTTATCTAGATCTCTAGTATAATCTAGACACTTCGCGATAGTAATCACAGAAGCATCAAACTTGTATTTATTACAATATACGATTTGTATTCATATCCATTGAAATGAGATATACAAAATGTGTACCTTCGCGCTAACGAGTCAAACGACCGACTTATGTTAGAGCGCATAAACATCTCAGTAAAGTTGTACTACACGATCGTGGGACATTCTTGTTGGGTTGGATGTGGCTAAAGTTGTGCTTCACGATCGTGGGACATCCGTATGGGGTTGGACGTGGCGTGACTTCCCTCTCCTAACGATCACCTAGGGTGACGAGACACTGTAACATCTGATGTTAACGCTGTGATGTGTTAGCAATGATTTCGTTCAGCTCGGTTCGTTTGTGAGCTGAAATCAGGTAGAAAAACTGCACCCTTATTATTTGTACTTAAGCTTATGCTGAACGTCACAAATTTTTAAGAATATAATGTTGATTGGGAGTCTAAGAAAGGGGTTTTATTAAACAGATAAAGTTACGCTACCCAAATTGGTACACTTTTTGAAGAATATACGCCTTTAGTTTTTCATCATTTTGCTTACTTGTCAACAGTGCATATATTTATAAATAGGAAGCTTTGAAGTATACCCGGTCAAGCCCTGTGTTTCAGCAGGTTCCCCAAAATGGTACACCTCCTAAAGATTTGAATAGTAAATGTCTAGACATGATAAAAATGTTTGAATTCATTGAAGAGAGTTAAAACATTTGTTAAATAAGTCACATATCTGTCAAAAATATGCCATTCAGCAATTGTTTCCCTTGCTTTAAAATATATGGTGTTTTAGAGTTGTCGCACAACATTTCTTTCGGGATTTTTTTAATAACCAACATGAAAGAATTTAACATATGAAAATCGTCACAGTTACTATTAAGCACCTTAATTTTTTATCAGGACAATGATTGTCGGTCTAGATTGTAAACCGAAAATTCTGCTCAATATATATCAAAAGTGTACCATTTTGGGTAGCGTACCAATTTGAGTAGCGTAATGTTAGTAATTATACATAAGCGGTCACTAAGGCAGGTTTTACTGTGTTTGGAAAGAGCAGTGACAAAGCAATCGTAAATCAAATTTAATATTATTTTATCACATAACTGACCCGTCCAGCCATGTCATATGGCCATGTCATAAATATCGTACATGTAAGACACATGTGTAATAACACTATTATGACGTCACATGTAGTTTTAAATATAATCTTAAACTCGTGATTATGTGATATGAAATTTATCAAACTCGTTAAATAATTTGATTTGCCAAATATATCAAATTATTGAACTCGTTTTATAAATTTCATATCATATAACAACTCCTGTAAGATCCTCTATATACAAAATATAAAACGGAGGCAGATAAACAAAACATTTTTTCCCTTCTGAGTATGGTACAACCAGCTCCATATGGTTATTTCTTTGAGTAACTTTAATGATTTTTTTTACTGTCTTGCTACTGTATCATCAATTCAAAAGTTCAAAAGATTAACAAAGTTCATTAACATAAATCAATCTCTCGTACATCGAATCACTGATATACTGACAAGATATTGATATTTCAAAACTTATTTTTTAGAGGTTTGAGTTATTACACAGTTTTTCATGATTTAATACGTTTATGAAGTAGACGTATGAACCTCCGTTATCATAAATTAACCCTTTTGACCTTCAGTATTAATTGCATCCTGCTCTGCTGACACTGTTTAGTCATTATTAATAATAGCCATTGTACCGCATCCCTATCACGAATGACACTATATCCTGTTGGATGAACTAACGGATGTCCTTGTACGTACGAGCACAAGGTCCTTGATCACATAGGTGGACTCTAATTGGCTATAATTGGAGGCCAATGGATTAAAAATACCTAATTAATACTTCATTTATCACCATGATAATATATTAAGATAGTATTATATACTTCGACAACATCCTGGAAACAAACTGTAAATATATATATAAAGAAGAAGAAGAAGAAGGTCTTCCGTGTTTCAAACTAGACAAACCTTACTCAATCAATCTGTCTCAATATCAGTCTTCATTAAAATGTCTAGATATGCTTAAGTACGTTCAAGATCTTTAAATTACACGTGCATTACATACATGTTTCTTAGAATATTATTAAAATAATTGAAAATATGTTATGTTAATAACATACATAACAGCCAAAGGGCAATGGATGACAGGCTAGCAAGCATACCTCTTATTCTCTTCGTTATTCTGGTCATGGGTCGGCTTTTTCTAGGAACTCCGACGTTTAAGACAAACCTCATCACAGTTAATATGTAACACATGTTACCACACAAACTAAATTGTATTATCTCCATCATACCGATGTAAGGTGTTCTCTTTAACGTTTTAGATAAAACCGAGACTTATATCAAACGATCAAAGCTTTTCAAAGGACGTACGCATTTAGACAAACCTCATCACAGTTAATATGTAACACATGCTACCACACAAACTAAATTGTATTATCTCCATCATACCGATGTAAGGTGTTCTCTTTAACGTTTTAGATAAAACCGAGACTTATATCAAACGATCAAAGCTTTTCAAAGGACGTACGCATTTAGGCAAACCTCATCACAGTTAATATGTAACACATGTTACCACACAAACTAAATTGTATTATCTGCATCATACCGATGTAAGGTGTCCTCTTTAACGTTTTAGATACTTAGTGAGAAAATCGTCTACTTCTTACATACATATAAATAAAGCATTTGATTTATTTTTTGCAAGAGCACATTTGCAATGAAGGACATTCTTTCTTTAACGTCTTCCACCTCGTATAAAATACAAGGATACCAACTATGCTAAACAGGCAACTTTTACTACTTGTTTAACCTATTTGATATCATTGAACCATATTACTAACATTGTATAGGTAGCTGATGGAATCATTCTGTCCGATCCTGACTGCGGGACCACAAAGGGGTGTTACCCTGAGTCCTGTCCGGCCACCGGATGTTCCGATTTCTTCGTTAGTTGGGAGGACGCTGGAGACTACCTCCGGTTTGAAATGACGTCAGTGATATCTGCTGGTGACAACCAATGGGCAGCTTTAGCCTTCTCAAAGGACGAGTTCATGGTAAAAGGCTCACAGACAGAAATATCAATATAGCATCTTATTTTGGTTAACATACTACGAAATGGTTCGTTTAAAAACAAAACAAAAAACAGGAGAGTTCTTTAAGTTCTCTTACAGAGTATCGTTATCATCTTATGAAAATAGTTATTTTTCTTTAGAGATATGTAAGCGTACTTGCTATAACGGTAGTTGTATTTAGCGCATTTAACACTGTCTGTGAAGCGCTAATTCATGTACAGCGCTAAATTTAGTGAAAATGTGTTTCCGGTATTGAACCATCGAATTTCGCCAAATTATGTCCATACAAATAGATCATAGTATACAATCTTTCGTATTTTGTTTAGAATAAGTACGTTTACTGTAGGTTATTCAGAAATATTTTGTCTTTATATTCTAAAACAAGTTTAATTATATTTCTTTCTTTAAAAACTAAACCGTGACAATGACATATAATATTTTATGGGTTTTTGTTTCCAGACGGATGCCAGTGTTGTGATGTGTAGAGTAGAAGGTGGCGTCTCGACGATAGAGATGGGGCACACCGCTCTGGTCAGTTACGCCTACACAACTGCGTCGGTACGGATCACTCACTTCATCCACTAATAATACGTCATTCATAAAACTTAATATGCAGAAATCAAAATTGTTTTCATTCTGAACGATAGAGTTTAAATTCTATTTTAATTTCTGTTAAAAAAGAGTGATACATTTAATCATCCTCATTTCTTTTGTTGCTTATGACATTTTTGGAGTGTGAATCAATCCAATCATTTTTAATAAAATCGTATGATGTCAACAATACTCCATTTTGATGGTAAGACGGGTCTGTATTATCATTTCCACAGACTAACTATGGCATACAGAATATGGCTGTGAGTCGCAATGGAACGGAGGTTGTCTGCACCTTTGACCGCATAAAAAACGCAACTCAGAACGAGGCTGAGGTATTTGACCTTGACCAGCCTCTGCATCTCTTGCATGCACATGGTTCGATCACCGCTGGTGCGTTATAAGTGATTTTAATTTGTGTTCGTTGAATAACTAAATCATTGTAAAATTTCTGCTATTATAATGTATATTGATGTAAAGTAATGTAAAGTAATTCCTTTGGAGGTAGAAAGTGTTAATATCTTATTTAAATATAATCTAAAATGCGAAGTTTCGTTTACTACTATTTCCTTTTATTTTCATTATCAGAGGATCTTATAAAGGTAACATAAAATCACTATAAGCAGAAAATTTATAGATGTGAAATATTCCCTTTCCTCAGGTGTTCCAGGGTACCACGCCCTCCGATCTGTAACCCCAAACACTATTGACTTCCTCAATATCACACAGCCTTCACAAGGGACAACTAGTACACCCACTACCTCACAGGTAAGATTACAGCCCTCCTCGATATCCCAGGGATTAATATCCACCCATGTCATAGCAAAATTAAAAGCATTTCAGGGGATAAACCAATTGCATGCCTTCAAAGACTAACATAAGATTACAGAGAGAGACTACCAAGTTTCCAATGTACCATTAGTCGATTGTTTTGATACACATCAGATGACCTAACTACATGTTTTATATGGTGCCACACAAAGAGCCTTCAGCTTTGCTATTACATAGTCCAGTTGTGGATAGGAAGACAGTGTTAGTAGCCCCTGGAGTATCGAGGATGGGATGCAGTCGGCAATTGATAACCAGTACATGTATAATATGCTAAACTATATGAATTGATGTGCAAATAAAATCACCAATCGTTGGTAAATGGTAATTAACATCCCCTTTGTCAGTTATGTTGATTTGATACATACACTGATTTTTAAAAACTGTATTTGCCTCTTTGTCTTCATAAAGCCTGGAGGGTCCGTTTCATTGGATCCAGCATGTGGAGTAACAAAAGGATGTTTCTCAGACTGCCAGGGCTCGAGCTGTTCTGTTCTTGTGACGTGGATGAATGTTGACGATCAAAATGTCGAATTCGAGATAATTTCAAATGTTCCTGCAGGATCAGATAGCTGGGTTGCCATTGGCTTCTCTGACGACAAAAATATGGTATATAAGACAAAAATATTTTACAATTGGAATCGTTACTGTTAAACAAATCATCATGCAAAGTGAAGAGATTGAGGATAATGGCAATTCTACATTTATTTTTAGTACTCTGTCTGAAGTCTAAATGAGATCGGTAATTACATTTAAACAGCATATTTTTGTTTGTCATTCTTGGAGCATTAGTAAAACTGTAATACATTTGGGCGAAATCTTAGAAGCGCTTCAATATGATTGACAATTAATATTCCCTAGGGATCAGACAGTGTAGTTGCCTGTGTCACTTCCGGTGTCGTGTCAGCCCAGACGGGATATAACACCGGTACAAGATACGGAGCTCTCACCCCGGTGTGTATATAATACAAAAACACTTAATGTTGTCAGTTTTACTGTTCCGAACACCTGTCCTTTCTTCATTGTCTTTAAACATGATAAATCTAAATATTTACTCCGAGTAAAATATATTCCCATCGTTCATAGTCAATGGGTTTATCAACGGATCAGTTGAAATATTTATAGATGCATTCAACGGTTGATATAGACTTGTATAGACTACTGATCATTAAAGATTATATAAATCTAGTCTAGTATGATATTGGTTGTTGCTTTGAAATTGAAACCTTCTGTGCGATCTTGTAGGATAACCTTGGTCTTTCCTCCGTTTCTGGGAGCGTGGTTAATTCTGTCCTGAACTGCAAGTTTACACGGAAGACCAACATTACTGGAGAGCCGACTTTCTATGATATCCGACAGAAGTGGCACCTCTTCTTTGCTCGGGGACCTGTGCTATCGGGTATGTTACAAAATGCCTAAAACTGTCCACATTTAGCTGGAAAATTCAAAACTTCGTGGGAAAAACTTAATAACAACGAATAATTCGTTGATGCATTCATGATGTAAGTAATCTGTGGAAACCGACATTTCCCCATTTTTTTATATCTCTGGCCAAACCACACATATACATACACATTGAAATAAGATAAGATAAATAATGAAATAAGGCTTGTGTTGTTCATCATTGTTTATAAATGGCACAATGCTTGAACAAATAAAAAATAAAATGTGTTTAATGTCACTTTCAGGAAATTTACGGAAACACACCCAGACACCATTGATAAGCGATGGAACTGTTGATTTTCTGGGTGCCGATTTACAGAGTGCAGCAAAGCTGTCTTATATCCTGGTGGAAATCCACGGTTAGTCTTAATGCACAATCTGTAAAGTTCGTTTCCTTACCTGACATTCGCTACCTGTTTATAACTCAGATAATCTTAATATCACGATTCGATACCTGCCTGTCCCCTTTAGAATTCGAAGGATTTAGCTGTTGTTTGATTACATAATCGGTAGAGAACCTGATTACCTACCCTGACACAATCTAGGGTGGTTTACGAAATTGATTTTTGATATTAATCTTTCCAATACTTACGATGTTTGAGCGTTGTTTTGATCAACAGACAAGAATTTGCCTTATTCCATAAAATTGACGTATTCTTTAGATTTTGTTCTGCTTAATGTTTGTAATAGAAATTGGTTCTACATTTTAGGCTCCCTCATGGTTGTGGCTTGGGTTCTATTCTCTAGCATTGGTATCTTTGTCGCACGATACCTCAAGCCGATGTGGCCCAACTCGACCATACTAGGACAGAAAGTCTGGTTCCAGGTAGGAATACCTGCGTATGTCATAGTGAAGTCTCGACTCCATTTGACCTTTGACTTTTATTTGTTTGGCGGAGCAAAGAACAATAACTCATCGATGATGCCTTTCTCTATTATTAATTGAATCAATTGTTAAATTCATTTTGTGTTTGTATTACATTTGTGTATTTTGTTTGTATTCGTCATTTTTTTGTGCTGAAAAAGATGACATGTTGATATATTATTTTTTTTTCTAGATCCACAGAACGTGTATGGTGACTGTATTCCTTCTCACAGCTACATCCTTTGTTATTATATTCATAGAAGTCGATGGATATGCATCTGAGGTAAGTACAAGGATACTTTCGTCCATAATTATATAACAAAGACATTGTAATCTGTGGAATAAATCGCGTATCATAAATTTCTTTTATAACGATTATGATGAAAAATCCTTCGGGAACGTTTGGCGTTATTCCAAAATGAAAAACTTTTCGTCCATGATACCATACAATACGTCGGGATAAAATTGGGATCCATGTCCCAGAACAATATCGATTTAAAAAAAATTCCCTTGCCAATTTTCCTGGCTTAACCCTAGACTTCCGATATCTGACAATGCAAACCGACTTTGATTTAAATCAAAGGACCATTGAACAAGTTTTGTTCGGATATCTACTTGTACTACAATGAACTCACATGTTTTAAGACACACCTATCTAGTGATAGGTGGATTTCACTGTTAAGAATTCAAGACTAAACAAAAGTAATATGAATAATACACGTGGGTCATTTCACATGATATATAAATAATATTCTAAAAGCACGCAACTAAACTAATAATCCGCTGTTAACATCAATTCACTGCGAAGGTGAGACTAAATTAGACATCCATGGCGTCTTTGATACAGCATACAGCAACGATGATAACTGATTATTTTATGTTATAGGTTGGAATATCTGACGACAACCATTCTTTTGCTCAATATCATCCCATACTTGGTATCGTCGTCATGGCGCTTACTGTTATAAATGTAAGTAGACTGTGCATTAACAAATGGTTTAAAGACTTATCGCATTGCACTTGTATAGCAGTGTTCTTATATCACCATTTCATTGATCATATCGGCATTTGTGTTTTTCGATATGCGAATCTTTAAACTTTTGTCTTTCCTTGATACTGATAATCCAGGGGTTCCGGTCACTTACGATCTTTACAACCCTGGACATTGTAAAATTGGAGGCAACAATACAGAAAATGTAATTTAAAGTTGTTTGGTGTACATCAAAAGAGCCGTATAACGGAAATATGTGATTGGCTGTGTGGCTTTGATATTGGTCGTCGCTATCTCTGTAGTCTTTAAAGGAAATCTTTGCAGGACTGTGATTGGCCCAGATGTTTTCCACTGAGCTGCCTCCAATTTTACTATGAGAGAATCCCTGGAGTATCTAGGATGCTTAAGTACATGTTTATTGATAAAACGCACATTACATTTATACGCAACTAAAAGTGTGTTTCATTTGCTGTTATACAAATGTAACTTGCACAAAGTCGTTTGCCTTTCAGCCATTCATTACATTATTTCGATGTGCGCCAACTGACAAGCGAAGACCTATCTTCAATTTCTATCATTGGTTTTTCGGGACGACGGCACATATAATGGCAGGCACGTTTACTTTACTGACACTATATAAGTATACATACCTCTAAACTTGTATGTATGTCATGATGTTTTTAAAAATCATTTTTTATTGATTTTCAAAGTAGAAACAAGATACAAAAATGAAACCAACTGGTTCAAAATTACTCTCATAATGTTAGAATGATATAAAAATGAATACAAATTTGCAATATAGATACTTTATGAATGCCATCTCTAAATTTCAGCTGTGACTATTGTGTTCGCCATGTATCTGGACAAATCCAATGTGCCAGAGAGTGCCAGATACATAGCCATAGCCTACATTTGTGTGTTCGTCTTCCTCGATTTGGTGTTGGAGATATATCTGCTGATACAGAGAAAAAACTCAAGTATGTATTTATTCATAGTGTTCTTTGTATATTGTCATCAGATAAAGGTTACATTCTTATCAAGTAAATCGAAACAGTGTTATTAATGAGATGATAAATCTATATCTAAACGAAAAAGTAAAAATAAAATATTTAAAATTTGCAATCCTTAATAAGCACTATTGTGTTGCGACACTTGATCCGATACAAAATCTATTCAAAATACAATGTATTGATCAATAACATCTACTTTAAATGTGTAGAACATTAGACATTTTGATGATGCAAATCAAATTATTTTCGCATGCGGTAATTTTTTTCATATTTCGTGAGCAATAAAAATCTGCGAAAAATAATCAACTAATCCACGATGCAAATTTTGGGCATGAAAACGCGAAAGTAAGTCATCGCAAAAAAGATGGTTTACATATTCAATGAATGGATTTTAGTCTATCATTTCTACTTTGTATTTTAGGTAAAACGTTTGACCTTGAGCTCAAGCGACATGATGCAGATGCATTGCCTGATACAGCGACGGTATCGCCCAAAACAGAGGTTAGTTCTGTTTGAATCAGCTACTTGACTTCAATAGCAACTATACCATAGGCTTGTTGTTAAATGTGTCAATCACAATATCAATTATCTGCTTCTGTATATGAACTCAAAAATTTATTGAAAAAACAACGATTCGATTGTGAAAGAGATATTTCCTATTCTTAAATTTCTCCTGTTTAAGTATTCAATGAGAAAAATTGAAAAAAACCTGAATAAAATGTTATAGTAATTTTATGAGTCAATTCTGTGTTTATGATTTATTTTTGCCATTTTCATTGCAGGAGAGGGGTCCATTTGCGAAAGTTCTTCTAGCATTGCAGATACTGTCGATGACGGGTTTTGCTGTTGTTCTAATAGTCCTGATAGCAAGAGACTTGGACGATTGAGTTCGAAACAGACCAACTATATACATTTAGAGAAAGCATTCGATGTAATTAAGCATATAACGTATGTAGTTATGCAATTTACAGTCATATCATAATTAAAGTATGTATTGAGATATTTGTAAAAAATGTATTTTGAAAAACTACTTAACACGTATTTTCTCTATTGAAAATTCACGTACAATCTTCATTTAGACTTAAATTAGACCATTCGTAATTATATTTCTATGCTTGTCTTCTATTTTTGAAATACAGTGTATGTCTGGTCTTTCTCATGTTTATATTATGTTTTGTTCATTTGTATATTACAGCTGAAAATAAATATTTAATAGAAATAAACATTTTTGTTGCTATAGCGTGATCATCTGTTTCCATGGCGATGAGTAAACAACCTTCTATGGTTTATGTTTTGTCACTACCCCAAATTTCATTTAAGCTAAAATAATTTTTGGAACCAGTTCCGTTTAAGACAAATTAAGGTAGATTGGAGAAAGAACGATATCTAGAAAGTGTCCAAAGTGATGACAATTGTCTAGAGATCTAGAAATATTGGTACTATTTATGAGTCCCGTTTATGGATATTTTACGCGTTATTCCAATATGAGACTCTTTATTGCAAGACCACTATTCTGTATGGTGCCTTAATTATATCTTTCCTGGTATCAAGTGTTGTATTTGTCCGAGCTGATGAGGCAGAAATGTGATTTTGTTAAAAACATACGAAGACAGTTCGAATGGAATAGGTATGTATGAAATGTTTTCCTTGAATTGGACACGTAAATGAAGAAAAAAGTAGTTTTCATTAGGCAAAATTGAACACATTTTCAAAACATATTTATCTTCAGACACAATGGCCCACTTAACATTGATTAATCTCTCATCCCGCATCTTTGAACCAATGCCAGTGACATCTTCCAGCATAGAAATTTAAGTTCCGGTATAAATAGGGAGTTTAACCGTCTTTAGCTATTCAAATGTACATAGAATCTATCAGGCCTAGCGCCAAAATCGGTTATAGTACACAGATGTATGCAAATATATCACACAGAAAAGGTCACACGATATATCGGCTATAAAGAATAGGATAAAGTTTACCTCTGCATAAAAGATATCTGTTTATAAATAATATCTGTGCTTGATCTCTGGGTGATTCTGTGTAGTCAGTGTCAATTGTACCCGATTCATGATTGATATCTTAGATGCATAAATGGTGCAGTATATATAGCTTATAGAGAGAAAAGTTTACAACCAGATCGCTGAAGCAAACACATTATATCATGAATATGAGAGCAAACAAAACCATATTACTCTGGTATATCTGTTTTATCTGAAGTAAATCCTCCATTTCGAGAGCCACCTACGTATGCCATTTGTCACCACATTACGTTATCTATATAATAATACATTTTTCTCATTGTCGTTTTTGAAAGAGTTAAACGTTAATAGTTTTGCATATGCGTTATAGATGAAAGTGTCAATAAAATGTTTGCACATTTGTAATCAGGAAAACAGCATGATATTACAATGCAAGTTACCTGTGTACCTACTGCTTCTATTGATAATATTGCAAATGGAATGACGTCGGTTGTGTTTTTAATCTTAAAATTATTTTTGAATTATCCAAGTAAACACTTGATAACATAGTAATCCTAAGCTTGCCTCTATATCAATACCCTCCTCTGAAGACAAAAACGACCTCATGATATAGAATTAAATATAGAAAATACAAAGGAAAGAAATATTTTAATAATGTTGAATGTAATACACCTTTCGGCGAGTGGAGGCCGAATGCGGAAGTAGACTTTCAAAATGTCATAAATTTTGATGTATAAAAATAGTTAATATAAAAATATATTTTACAATAGAAGACATGCGAACCAAGGTTTTGTTGTATGGAATAATAAAGGAATATCAATATTCAGTTAGAAAGCATTGGCGTTAAAATGAGATCACCCAAATACTCTTGCATGGAGAGAGTTTATGAAGGTTTTATAAAATGTTCTATATTCTTTTCAGATTAATAAAATATGTTACCTGTTAGTGATCGAGATCGGGTTATCTCAGTCGAGGGCTAAGATTTTGTAACATAATAACAACCGAGGAATGCTACAAAATTTTAGCCCGAGACTGAGATATTCTACCCGATCTCGATCACCTACAGGTAATAAATTTTTTTTCTCGTGCCTCTTAATATATAACAAAACCCATCTATACGCGTTCAGAGCGTGAAATTATCCCGCCTCCTGGTTCAAAGCCGATTAACCATTTCGTCTGCGCTTCGAATTCATTCATTCCGCGTCAAACTATTGATCGGTTATAAATCGTATTTAATATACTCAATATTACTCGCTTGCAGATCCAATATCTATAGGTACTTCAGACATTATGTCATTCTGCTTCTAAGACGGTGATCAATGGCCGAGTGACAGCTGAAAATTCAAAATAAGGTTTCTCTTCCTTGACACATTTGGTATTGCTATTGGACGGAAATTGGCCATTGATGTTCTATTTACAATGTATAACAACAAGTGATTAATAGTAAAATATGTTGTTATCACCTGATGATGGTAAGCGTTGTCGTCCATGCCCCATCTTCTCATCCGTCTACTTTGTTATTTAATCCCGTCATTATGTTAAAGGCCCATTACCTTTCCGGAGCAATATATAAAGGTTTCTTACCAACATTAATAACACCAGAAAATGCATACCGATGATCTAAAATAAGGTTACGACACCAAACATATGCAAGATTTCCTGCGTAATATATGAAAACAGTGGAGAGTCAATTCGCTGTTTTGCCGTCTGGCGCAGTGATAGTCGACTACCGCGCGGTATTTAGGACGACGGCGGGAAACATAAGACGACCCGCGTTATGAAAATAAACATTTTATTTATTTTAATCAAATCGTTCATAAGGTGATGATAAATGTAGTATAAACGGTAAGTTAATAATTTTAAGGACTCTACAAAATTATCGATCTTGTTTTACATTCCCATTTTAAAAATTAAAAGCCGTTTCGGAAAGGTAGTGGGCCTTTAATATTTTTTTTAAATATGTCAATTTATCTACAGACGTTGATAGCTAATTAAACTTTTTCTATCGACAAACACACGGTCAACGTGCCTTATATGTTGATTTTGTGATATTGTTTTTGCAGATGACGTGGATCTTTATGTGTATCCTTATTGCTTGGGTTTACACAGAGGTAAGATATGGTCTAACGTACAGCAATGAAACGATGTCTTCCTGAAATACGTACGCAAATAAATTTTAACTTTATATGTGTCAGTTCTTGATTTAAATCTCTAATTACAATTTTGTTTTGTTTCTGGTAATTTTGCTCCAAGTTCTGAACGAAATTATGACTTTCAATTAATTTTCAATGACATAGCTAACTTCTCGTCCACAACAATGGCAAAGCTAACTACTCATCCATTACAATTACATAGCTAGCTACTCATCCATGAAAATTACATAGCTAACCCACTCATCCATGACAATTACAAAGCTAGCTACTCATCCATGAAAATTACATAGCTAACCACTCATCCATGACAATTACAAAGCTAGCTACTCATCCATGACCATTACGCTGCTAAATACTCGTAAAATGTTGGATTACAGTACTTGCTACTTTATGATTTTCTGTGCGACCTTCTCGTTATATATATATATATATATATATGTAACATCTAGCCTACCACTGGGGTCGTGCCGCCAGATCCGGCCTGTGGGACTACAAGGCGTTGTTGGCCAGCGGTGTGTCCTTCCACAGGCTGTAATGACTTCCAAATCAGTTGGTCTTTCGAATGAGAGTGGAGTATGTTGGTCAAGGTGACCATTATATTGCACTGGGTTTCTCAGGAAACAGGCAAATGGGATTTTTTTTAATTTGTTATTAAACATTCACAACAATATAAAACAAAAAATGTATGCTATTTACAAAAAATGTAAACTTATTACAAGAAATTACAACATTGCTATGCATGATTTGGTAAACTACCATTGATTAATCGTCAGTGAATCAAACTACCATTTTTACTGTTTAATGGGAACGGAATTCAGATATCAAGATTTTTCATTACACATCTAATGTTTTGAATTGATCAGACACTTTCATTCTATCAGGCAAGGAGCAACATCGTCATGTGTCGGAGTGATCGGAGCTCTAAGAATGTCGAGCTCGGCCACACTACCGCTGATCAAAGGTACTTCTCTTTACCAGTGAGTACTCTGAATTATCACTCTAATTTGTATTCGGCAATTATTTTAAAGATACATGTACACTGTATAAAATTCCATTTTTAGTGTTATAACAATGTTCACTTATTCACTGGATGTAGTAATAGTGTGTCCTTTAGTAAAAAAACAAAGCAAAACAATAATAAAATAAATTAATTTAAAAAGGGATGCCTTCCATTCCCTGTTCATGGCTAGGGACACAAAACATATCTCTAAAAACCTATCTAATAAAATAAGGTGGTAAGATTGCAAACCTTTTTTTGATACAACACTCTTTGAAATGTCACTAGTGATAAACCAACAAGGTCTTAACAAGGTCAAACTACTTCAAATGTCTTATGTAAGTTTATTTGTTTATTTAGCATGTAGAAATTGCAATTTCCTTGATTCCTTGAACCAAATATATCTTATTCTGAGAACTTTGAATGAAACTTATTGTCTCCTTTCGCTCCGCTATATTATTTTAGCTTGATAAATTAATTGCCATTACCATCGTATTCTATTCTTGTCAATACAAACTGATTTCAGACATATGCTCGACTCCGGAACACGGCTTTTAGCGTCAACAACATCACCACGTGTTCTTTTGATAGGATCATAAAACCTGGACGGGTTAAAACCAATAATGTGGGGAGTCTTACCAAACCTTTCTACCTCTTACGTGCATGGGGACCGGTGACAAGTAAGAAAGTGTTTTCAAATTATAACAGGAAAAAATCAAAACAAAGAAATATATATATATAATTTACTTTCACACACATGAAGAATTAAAAACAGATACAATATCCCTTTTTGTGACATAATATACAGGATATGTATAACCCGTCATTATGAATGTGGTCGAATTTCCAGTTTAAATAATGCTTTATCTGAAAAAGGTTTTAAGCCAATGTATTTACCTATTCATTTATTAATCAATTTTTCTCTCACATAATGATTGATGACTATCAATTATTATTCATTAGAGTTATGTAATAAAGTTTTTTCCGACGCTTACTATGGATTCCGTTAAAGCTATAAACAACCATACCGTGGAAGTATTTAAGTCGTACTTTCTTCAACAGACCAAATGTAATTGTGACTTGAAATTACACATTTATATTGGTTCAGAAAAAAAACTTGTAGTCTTTATTCTCATTTTAACAGATGGTACACCTGTCCAGCATATCTCTAGAGGATCGTCTGTCGTTGCTTTCTCCGCCGCCGGACATTCTGTGCTCTCAGCAACTACAACTATTGGCGGATGCCTCGTGATGACCGTTCTGATTCTCCTGTTACCATAGAAACCGTAACTAACTTCCACCAACTTTCCATCGGATGTCAAGGTTACCAATTTGTTCCCCCTGTTACCACACGCTGGTCTCATGGAAACCCACCTTTACCTCCAGACTCCCAAAAAGAAAATGATTTGGGGGAGGTTTCCTGGTTACTAAATTGTTATTTATATTTTAACAGGAGTGAGGGTAACCAAGCGGTCATCATGTCATATTTCTGTCAAACAACGGAATGTCCTTATTACAATCACATCATCTCTCTAGTATATAGTAACTTTATATTCATACTGTTTATAGCTATACAATTGCTTTCTCCTGAAGGTGATTTCATTATATCTGAATCGCTGATCATCGCATTTTAGAAGAATGCATTATTTTATCAAAAACTTGTCATTATTAATTACTATTTTTTATTACTTCCTCAACTATAAAACATCATTTAGACAACCCTCAGCGAAAAACAATCAACAATAATTAAATCATGATAATTCAATTCAATTTTGTCTTTAACGAGCATTTTTATTGGTTAAACAATTCACTTAATCAACCAATAAAGGAAAACAAAATGGTGCCTCCTTTTGTTACGTCGCTTCTGATCGGCTGAGATAACGGCGTAATGATTTCATAGAAAAAGAGTCCAATATGAATTTGTAATTTTTATGAGATGAGCCGTAGGAAATTGAATTATTAGGATTAATTTGAATAAATTTGTTATGTTATGGAGTTTCAAAAGTAAAATCTGGGATTAGATGGAAGTAACATTCATTTAAGATTATATATATATATAATATACAAGAATTACGTTTTCCTGATAACGTTTTCATGTCATCCTCAATACAAACCATATCCCAATTTACGATATTACTTTTACATCTTTTGTATTTGTATCTTTTTGTTTGTTTGGAAATTAAATCATTGATACTTTTTGTTGTTGTCTTATATAATATTGAATCAGATAAATTGATACTACCGGGATGAATCCAGCAACGATACTGATTTCACGAGGTACGAATTAATTTGTGCATAATCTTTCCCATCAGGTAATTTAAATCATTGGCAATGCCTGTGTAATATTTTAAAATTACCTTTATGTATAATAATGAACTTTTGACAATTTTACTATAAGACAAGGATTTATCACCAAACAAAAACAGTTCGACTGTTTTAATCGGAATATATCATTACAAACCATATGAAGAATCATTACACAAATAATGCATTCTTTGTGTGAAGCATGTTTCTGTTGAAACGTACCACAATAAAACACAATTTGAACAGTCGCATGGCATTATTTCAAAACTACTTTTATGAAAATCGCTGCGATTGTAACCAACTATGTTAAGCTAAACTGTGTTTATTGTAAATTTAAAAAAAAAATGAAATGCAAGCATTTTCAATCGGTATCGTCGTCCTTATAATGGTCTTACTTAAACAATTATCTTACACTTAAAAGTGGTTTCTTATTGATATATTCTATTCATTTTATTTTATAATATTTTACTACAATTTCAACTCCCACAATCGGTACATATGGTACATATTGTTTCATTTATAAGCTGATTGGTTTCAATGTATCTATGATATGTGATTGGTACACGTTATTTTAAAGATTTTAGTAACATAATATACATAATGGTGACTAGAGTTATCACAACAAAATTTCAGAAGGGATACAAAGTACCAATTATACATTAAGGTAGATATTATCTATCAATATGTATGTGTACACGAAGGGATATGAACGGAAACTAGCGATGTAGTGGCGGGGTTGATAATAGGTCAGGCGCATCACCATTGCTCCTCTTGCCATCGACAGTGTCAGGATTGAAAGGTACGTTAGCAATCTATTAACATTGTATCTATACAAATATATGTTACTTACAACTCAGCATTTAAAAAAGAACCAAGAAAAGTTTCAAAATATATTTCAACTTACGATTATAAAGATTGAAAACCATTCTTTAATGCATTTAGCTGTGCTGTAGGCTCGATGCACACTGATTTAAAGCACTGAACTTAGTATTTAACTCAACAATGTCTAGGAAATATTTGTTTGATATCAGACTTTTTCATTTTAAAACTCACAGTGTGATACTTCGTTCATGTAACTGTCATTTTTACATGGCACCTTTTATACATTAGAAACACATTGTGGTCTGCTAGTAATAATTTAAACCAACTTTTTTCACGACTACTAAATTAGATTAACATTCGTGGACTTAAGAATCAAATACAAATTGTTTTCAATATAAATGATGTAGATATCAATATTTGAAATAAATTTTCGCGAAATTACTTGGATTGCGAGATTCGAGAGGAGGAACTCGACTCATATCAGCTCAAGTAAAGGTGGTATTTGCTTTCTTTTCTTAGATTTTTTCGTGACTTATCCCTATCTAATCATGACAGTGTGAACACCTGACAGAATTGAGCTAGCATTTGGTTTTGAATTGTTATAATATATTATGAATATATGACGACTGTATCATAACAATTTCTACTTAAGGTTAGGCCTTTGTAGTGAGTAGTATAATATGCTACCTATGTCTGGCTCATTTTCACCATCGTGGTATAAAGGTTTCTCCCAGCCACGTCATCCAGATACAACAGCTAATATATCCGTCATTATACATTGATGACCTTCAGACTGGGGTATACAGTCAGCTGAAACAGGAATAGGATTAGTGAATATGTTACATTATAATTACGTGCTGGGCCTCCTAGTATCCGGCATACTGAAATAAAGAGAAGCATTTGAGGTAAGGAGAGCGTGAATCGCCGTCTAATACAAATAGAGTTTATCAGATCCTTCACTGTTTACATATATCAGAAGCTGTTTGTCGATCATCCCAGCTAGCTGCATTCACCTACCCATTTTTCCTATTTACATTTTTATATGTTAATATATGTATGGCTGATCCTACCTTACTAAAGGGAAAATGCTCGCATTTGGAAACAACGTTTACCAAGATATAATAAGTTTGTTATAAACACCAGCATATATAACGTTTGATGCAATGTATCCTATTGTTCCTGGATATCCAGAAGTAAGAGGTTGTGATAGATAGAGAGATATCTCCAGTCGTAAAACAGAATTGTGATTCATTTCCTGCAACATGATACAACGCCCAACGAGACATAGGTTTCTGTACTACGATCTAATAGACGTAGCAGTCCCCATACTTGTAAATTTTCAAGTAACGTTAATTATATATTCTAGTAAGGTCAATTGCTATTCACAAGTTGTATTATTTTGCTTTCAAGATGATATTTAGTATGAGCACTTCAGACATTATGCTCTTCCGCTTCTGACATTATGATCAATGACTGATTAATTGCTGAAAATATTCAAGTTAGGTTTTCGCGTCCATGCCACGTTTGGTATTATAATTGAACGCGAATTGGTCACCGATTGCCTACTTACAGCGTTAATGATATGTAATTAACAGTTGTCAGTTGTTATCACCCAATCATCGTCAGCATTGTCCTCAAGGTTTTATCTTCTCGTCCAGTTTCTACTCTTATAGTCGAACTTAAGTCTACATTCATCTCTTTTTAATCACATTTGGGACGTTATAAATGTTCTGTCATGATGTTGATAATTTTGTTTTTAAAATATGTCATTTATCTAGAGGCTTTGATATCTAATGATTTTTTTCTGTCGACAAACACACGGGCAACATGCCTATAGTCTCTTTTTGTGATATTGGTTTTGCAGATGACGTGGATCAAATTTGCGTGCATCCTTATTGCTTGTGTTTACATAGAGGTAAGAATAGTCTACCGTACAATAATTAATCTATGTCCTTAATCACGTAGATGTTCTTCCTTTGAATAATTTTTAGAACCGAAACACTGTCTAGAATATCTGCTGATTATGATCATGAATCATGACTGGGATAAATCAATCCATCTGGCTATACTATACTTTAACATGTACTGCAAATTGCTTGACAGTTTATGAAGTGAACATTATATTTGCCATGTTTTTGTTTAAATATTCAATTGACAATCGATTTCATTCCTACTGTCACTGATAATTGATAAAGGGCTGTTAGATCGGGGTTGATTTTATGTACTGTAAACAATCTTATTTTCGCGATTACTTTATTTTAGATGTCCATGGCTTACTACTTTTTGATGGCAATCAATTATCGCGATTTTCTATCGACTGCAAAGTAAATGTACAAATGTTAGTTTACAGTACTTGCTACGTTTTGTGTTTTGTACAACCTTCTCAACATAAATATATTTGCAACATCTAGCCTACCACTGGGTTCGTGCCGCCAGATCCGGCCTGCGGGACTACAAGAACATGTTGGCCGGCGGAGTGTCCTAACACTGGGTGTAATGACTTCCAAATCAGTTGGTGGAACACAAACTCAGGCTACCTACGCTTTCAAATGAGAGTGGATTATGCCGTTCAAGGTGAACACTATATAGCACTGGGTTTCTCAGCCAACAAGCAAATGGTAATTTTTTTTTATTTATTTTAAAAATCAAAACAATAGAAAACAAAAATTGTATGTTAATTACAAAAAATGTATCATGCATCCTTTGGTAAATACTCATTCATTATAATCGTAAGTGAATAAAACTATAATTTTTCACTGTAAAAGGAATTCATATATCAAAAAGCTTCATTACACACGTGAGAATTGATGAAGCTCGTTTTCATATTATCAGGCGGACAGCAGCATCGTCATGTGTCGGAGCGATGCTAATGTCGAGCTCGGCTACACGCCTGCAGAGAGAAGGTACCTCTCTAGACCAGTGAGTACAATTATCACTCTTATTTATATTCAACAATTATTATCATACGTGTACATTGTATATACAAATTTCCACTCATTAAGGTGAGGTCGCAACAGTGTCATCTAGTAAGAAAACCCGATGCCTTTCATTCCCTGTTCCCGGACAGAGACACAAAACCTGTCTAAAGGGCGACAACTAAAACAAGTTGAACTAACTGTGTGGTAACACTCTTAACGATATCACTGCTGTTAATGACATGGTTTTACTAAACCATCAAGGTCGTATTCATTTTTACCAATTTTTTTACTCCAAATGTAAGTTTATTTGAACAAAATGGAAATTTCTTTTATTTCTTAATTAGTTGACCCGAATATATCTCATTCTGAGAACTTTAAACCTTTTTATCCGATGAATTATTATCATTTTAAGCTTGATACATTATTCGACATTACCATAATGTTCTATCCTAACCAATGCCAACTTCTTTCAGAATTTTACTGGACTCCGGAACACTTCTTTTAACGTAACAAATACCATTACCACGTGTTGGTTCGATAGGATCATAGAGCCTAGTGAATCTGAAATGAGGACTCTTACCAACTCGTTCTACCTCCTACGCGCATGGGGGCCGGTGGAAAGTAAGGGAGAGTTTTTAAATTATAACAGATTTTTTTTTTATAAAAAATGCAATGAACACATGACTTATTAGGATTCGATACAGTATTAATTTTTGTGACGTAATATATAATACGCCATTATGAATGAATAATATTTGAAAAAAGTCAGTGTGTTTATCTATTCATTTATGTATCCAATATCCTCTAACTTAATGATTTATGACTATTAATTCATTCAGTAAATACGTGCTATGTTATTACGTTCTTCATAAAAGATGCTTACTATGATTCCGTCAAAGCTAAACAATCAGGGAAGGATTTAAGTCATATTTTCTTCAACAGACCAATTAAAGTGTAATTGTGACTTGAAATTGCATATACATATTGGTTCAGCAAAATTTCTCAATTTCCAATTTAACAGATGGTGCACCTGCCCAGCATGCCGCGAGAGGGTCCTCTGCCGATACTTTTGCCTATCCCACCCAGGTTGCCGCTGGACATTCTGTGTTCCCAGCAACTACAACTATTGGCGGAGGCCTCGTGATGTCCCTTCTGATCCTCCTGTTACCATAGATTCGTAACTTCTAACAACTTTCCATCGGATGTCAAGGTTACCAGTTTGTTCTCATGGAAATCCAATTTACCTCCTCCCTCACGAAAAGAAAACGATTTGACTTCAGGTTCCTGGTAACTAGATTGTTATTTATGTTTTAACAGTGGTCATACTTCTGTCAAACAACGGAATGTCACTCCACTATATAGTAGTTATAGTTATACTTACTTTTAAGGTGATTATATTATATCTATATCAGGATAGTTATACATTTGGTATATTTTCTATCATCAGATTACCAAAGGATAAATTTTTGAATTAGAAAGTATTTTATATTAGTTTTTTTTACTACATCATCAACGGTTTAACATCATTTAGTCAACTCTCAGTGAAATGAATAAAACTTTATTCTATGTTTTGACTTTGTAAATTCTTCGAAATGTAGGTTGTTGCAGTTATGTGATAAAAAGTATGTTAAGATTGTGTCCATTTTCTATGAGATTTTATGAAACTCGTAAAGTTTTAATTTTTTTGCTCGCCAAATCTCGCAAAAATAAAAATTCATTTAAGATCCTATATGTTCATTGCACCATATTCAAGAATTATATTACGTTTTCCTTAAAACGTCCATATCATTCTCAATAAAAACTATACCCCAATTTATAATACCTGGTATTGCCTTTGTATCCTTTATATTTGTATTCTTTTGTTCGTTTTGGAAATAAAATCATTGATTCTTTTTGTTGTTGGTTTATATAGTTTCACCATGCTGCAGTTAAAAACCTTCCGTTAAAGCATACTTTATTTCAACTATATCTCGGTTAAAACCTGTTTCAATTTTACTCCATTTATTGTTCATGTGAGAAATGAAAATTATTAAAACTTCAGTTTAAACTTTTTTTTTATTTCCCAAAATTGGTCAGGTTTACTATTTGATATGCTGTTATAACATGTCTCGAGTTCACCTTCCCGATGACCTCAGTATGTGACTATGTATAAACCAATGAGAATAGTGAAAAATCAGGTCACATTTAATAGCGGAAGTGATCTATTAGAAGATTTGTTCGTCTTTTGGAACTTTTGAGCCATCCTTTGAGGTTGTTTTATTTTTTAAAAACTTCAGTCGCCTCACACATTTACACTTGATTCGATAGATTCTGACAAAATAATTTGAGAGGAACTAATTAGTGTCCTTGAATAACTTATTGTTGACAGCTTTACGATGTGTTTTACAACAATAGAAAAGGCAGTAAACAAACAAAACTGGCGTGTTCTAAAACATCTCGATTTTGATCAAGATGGAACATTTTCAGTTTCAGGATGATTAAAATTACAATTATAAGATGATCTGAAAGATGTTTCAAAATAATCATAATAATCGATTCTTAAGCCTGGTACAATTGCTTTTTTATCCAAGGCCATACATTAAGTTTAAATTACAATAAAACGCGAAAATATAAATACTGTGCACATGTTTCCCCTTGAATTTTAATTCCAACGAAAAAGCAAACATTTATTTTCACACAAACATTGACTACAACGAAGATCAATGATTTCCCACTAGACCGATATACACATTGGAATGTTACAAGGATTCCTTGTTTTCTTGAAAAATGTGTACTTTTTATTAAAAAATTATGGAAAATCCGTGCATTTGCCATGCAATTTATATTACTTAGAATTACTAGTGGATGTTAAAGAAATAACAGGAAAAATAAAATTGGGTAGAAAAATTACTCCTTTTCCCTAGTCATCACACAAACTATGCCCCATCAGTCCACTGTAAATAAATTATGGCCCCATCAGTCCACTGTAAATTTGTGCCTTCATCAGTCATCACACTACAAACTTAGGCCCCATCATCAAAATTTGTCACCTGTACAATATATGCCAAGCATTCATCACTAAACTTATGCCCCATCATCACTGTATTGTGCTATCTCATACTACAAACGTATGCCCTCATCATCTACCCTGTAAACATATGCCCTAAGCATTCATCACGTTATAATCTTATGCCCTCACACTCAGTCATCACCTGTAAATTATGCCCTCATCACACTAAGCTTTTGCCTTCATCAGTCATCATACTACAAACGTATGCCCTCATCAATCATTACCCTGTAAACATATGCCCTAAGCATTCATCACGTTATAATAGTATGCCCTCATCACTACTGAGTCATCAGAGTGTAAATGTATGCCCTCATCACACTATAGCTGTTGCTTCTCATCAGTCATAACTTGACTGTTAACATACACTTATAATATTACATCAGTCATCACACTGTAAACTTGTATGCCATCATTCAACATACCCTCACCAGACTGAAATATCTTCATTAGGCATCCTTTCACAACATTTGATGTCCTCATTAAAAAAAATCAGCTAAAATATTATGTCCATATGACTTGATAACACATCTCATTTTGTGAATGAATCTGTTCCAAACTGAAATTACACCTAACACACTTTAAACTGATTAATTTATCTAAATCAATAAGCATCATTTTGGTCTTTTGATATCATACACTTCACCAAACTGTGTTGGTCAGGTAACAACTAAGAGTCTGCATATATACATAAGGGGCCGCGGTGGTCAAGTGGTTAAGATGTCCCGACATATTACCACAGGCCCTCCACCACTTGGATGCGGGTTCGAATCCCATGTGGGGCAGTTGCCAGGTATACGTACAGACCGCTGGTCGGTGGGTTTTCTCTGAGTAGTCCGACTTTCCTCCACCAACAAACCTGGCTCGTAATTACACGACCCTGGTTGTTAAAAGGACGTCAAACTAATATTAAGAGTCTGCAGCTTCATATCAATGGCTTGGTGAAAGTACGAGTGACAAAATGACAGAACTCCATATATTTTAAGTATATAACAAGCTCCTTCGATGGTATACACAGCATCGTCATGTGTCGGAGCGATGCGAATGTCTCGCTCGGCTACACGACTGCAGATCGGAGATATATCTCTATGGTAGTAAGTAGACTAAATTATCACTCTAATTTATATTCTACAATTATTAAGATACCTGTATATTTTATAATGCTCCATTTGTAGTATTAAGTCAATATCCACTCATTTATCGGAGGTTGTAATAGTGTCCTCAAGTAAACAATCCCGATGCCTTTCATTCCCTGTTTATGGACAGAGACATAAAACCTGTCTAAAGGGCGATAATCAAAACAAGATGTTTTCATTGAAAACGCTCTTCAAATATCACTAATGTTAATTTAATAACATGGTTTTCCTATCCAACAAGGTCATATTAATTTTTCATAATTAATCTTAACTTCAAATGTAAGTTCATTTGTTTTAGCTTGCACAAAACTGAAATCTCATTAATTCCTTATTAAGATTTCAAGATTTAAGATTTTATTTGTTACTCTCAGACACATGAAAATGTGTTACATGAGGACATAATGATATACATAGACATATACATGACAAGATGGACACAAAATATACATGTACAAGATATACAAATACATAGAGTTATAATCGTATAATGTTTAAAGTAATTTCATTATCTTTCTTAGAAAAATTGCGAATTTGTTTAAAACTTGGATACTGCAGATATTCAATAGACGCTCTAATTTTAAAAAAGTAGGATATTTGGTGTTGTACTGAACAAAATAGGTTTTTTCTAATAGCTTTAATTTCCCTTTTTTGACATTTGAAAAGATAGTGAAATTCATCTCCGATATCAACTTGACATAAATTACATATTCTATTTTCTTTCGGGATACCGAGCCATCGTCCAGTTTCAATAGGGAACTTTATATTTGAGGTACGAAATTTTGTAATAGTAATTCTGTTTTGTTCCGATAACTTTGTTAAATAACTTTCGAAAATAAATTCTTTTTTTAAATTTTGAATAAAACAGACCTTTGGACGAACCATTTTTGTATAAAAGCGTCACGTAGACGTTGTGCAACTTCATGCTTATAAAAAATTGCATACATAGGTATTTCATTATCGAATATATATGTGAATCCAGTATCATTAAAAATTTGTTTAACACGATCTAACCATTTAAACCGTATTTGTCCATTGCGACTTAAACTCGCCATTAGTCTATAAAAAATATTACTTAATTTATTTTCATTTAACAAAAGGTTGTTCCAAAAATTTAACATTCTCAGCTTTACCTGTATTTCTAACGGATGTCTTCCCAATTCACCATAAATCATATATCCAGGCGTGCTAGCCCTAACATTTAAAATTCTTTGTAAAAATTTAAGATGGGTTTGTTCTAAAATCTTGAAATCTTCGCAACCCCAGATTTCTGACCCATATAACAGAATCGGTTCAACTAAAGAGTCAAATAGCTTAAGATGTAGATCTACTGGTATTGCCTGATTTCGGATTTTAAAAAAATGAAAATATAGATTTTTGTGCCTGTTCTGTAAGCTTCTGTCTAGCCGCCATAAAATTTTCGTTAAATTTAAAAGTAATTCCGAGACATGTAAAGCAGTCTACAATTGTCAATATTTCATTGTCGAGTATAAAGTTGTTTTGCCGTCTACACTTTCTCTTGCTAAATAACATTACTTTAGTTTTAT
Source organism: Argopecten irradians (assembly GCF_041381155.1). Lineage (NCBI taxonomy): Eukaryota > Metazoa > Mollusca > Bivalvia > Pectinida > Pectinidae > Argopecten > Argopecten irradians. The sequence continues at coordinate 53,972,937 of NC_091134.1, forward strand.
TAACATTTACTTCTAGCTTCCACACTTTACAATATTTGCTGAAATTATTCAGTGCAGCATGCATACCTTCAACACTTTCCGCAAAAATAACAGTATCATCAGCATATAATAGTACAAATACTTCTAGTAAAATACGTAATTCTCTGGTTATAATCTCATTAAGATTTTGGAGAGAAGTACTACCTTTAGATATCAAAAATTCCTCCAGATCATTAAGAAACACAGAAAACAAAAATGGAGAGAGATTTTCACCTTGGCGTACCCCAAATTGACAAGGGAAAAAGTCAGTGGTTTCCGAATGGAATTTCACACAGGACTTGATATTATCGTACATATTGTATATTATTTTGAAACATTTACCCTATATACCACTTTTAATCATTTTCTTCCAAAGTCCTGTTCGCCAGATAGTATCGAACGCCTTACGAAAATCAACGAATGTGCAATAAAGTTTTTTACCACTTGATGTATAAAGAGATATTAAAGTATGCAAAATAAAAATGTTGTCCATGGTTGAGTGGTTTTTCCGAAACCCTGCTTGATTTTTAGATAGTAAACTAACAGTATCGGAGTATTTGTTAAGTCTGTTATTAATTATACGTGTAAATAGTTTTCCTAAACAGCTTATCAAAGTAATAGCTCTGTAATTATCGGGGTCATCAGGATTTCCTTTATTTTAATAAATTGGTTTGATCACGCCGATTGTCCAACTTTCTGGTATTAAACCAGTTTCAAATATAATATTACATAATTTACAATACATTGACATTAATTCAGGAGACGAAAATTTGATATATTCATTTAAAATGTTGTCTACACCAGGCGCTTTACTATTTTTCAGATGGTTAATAGCATTTTTAAGTTTATCTTCCGATATCATACTATTAAGTATAGTGTCATTCTCTTCGGGGATGACGTCATTATTTTGATTAGCTACGTCATTTTCATTATCATAGACAGTCTGGTTTTCGTTTTAAATTCTTTAAAATACTGAAATAGAGTATCTATTGGAATTTCGCCATTTTTTGTCTTACACTGTGAATTTTTATTTAGAGTATTCCAGAACAGTTTAGGGTTATTTTTAGAAATCTGGCGGAATTCTTTTGCGCATTTTTCTTTGAATTTTCTGTGATTTACACGGATTCTTTTCCTATACTCTGTTCCTTTTTTATTCATGTGATTTTTACTAAAAGTCGATTTAATACGTTTATATGTACTTTTAGCTCTGTTAAATTCAGTGCGAGCTGTTTTACATTCTTTATTGAACCATGGCTTATCTTTACCTTTTTTTGTATGTCGAGGTTTTTTAACTCCAAAAATATCTTTGGCTGAAGTAGTTAGCACAGAGCATATACTTTTTACTACATTGTTAATTTGATCATTAGTAATCAAACCAGAATCCATTGATTGCAGTCTATTTAACGTGTTCTCTATATTACGGAGACTGTCCTGTTTTGTCTGAATAGCTTCAGAAAACATATTTACTTTAGCCTGTTCCCATTTACATTATCAGTATGTATATGTAATTGGTCGTCTTCTGCTGATACCGGTAATGGAATATTTTGGCATGATTGTAAATTACAGGAAAATTCTATTGTTTTATGTACATCAGAGAATAAAGGGTCAAAATCACAAATTACGAAGTCAGACACTAATCGAAATGATTCTGGAGACATCAGCAGGTAATCTACAACACTAGTATCTTTAAAGGTTGTTACACCAATACATTTATCTCTGTAAATACGGCCGTTAGCAATAAATGAAGAACATCTTTTACATAATTCTAACAGTTTTGTACCATATCTATTAGGGTGCGCCGTGTCTTCACTATACCTGGTAAGACTTATATTTTGACTTGTAAGTTTTTCGCATGCATATACATTTTCAACATTAAGGACTGAATATATCCTAACTCAAAACTTTGAATGAAATTGATGGTCTCCTTACTGGCCGCTATTTTTTTATTATTATTTTTAAGCTTTATGAATTAATCGCCATTACCATTGTATTCTATTCTTGTCAACACTTACTAATTTCAGAACTTTTTGGACCTCCGAAACACGTCTTTTTACGTTACAAATGGCATCACCATATGCTGGTTCAATAGAATCATAGAATCTACATCTTCTAGGTTCTTTGATCTGAGAAATCTTACCAGCCCGTTCCACCTCCTACATGCATGGGACCCTGTGACAAGTAAGAGCGAGTTTTTAAATAATAACAGACACCATTATGAATGTTATCGAATATGAAAGCACTTCGAAGGAAACGATTTACAAATTATAGAATGCATCATTTTAAACTCATGGATCGATTTTAAAATGAATAATCGGGTAAAGCTTGGCTAAAGTCGGTCACAATGGTAGTACATTCATTTTAATTTCTTATGAAATAGAAAAATAAAACTTCCCGTCAAGATCGTTTTACATGCAAAGAAATAGATTTATTTTAACGGAATCATGGGGCTTTTCTTTAATTGCAATGGTCTAAACTGGACAATATAAGCAGAACTTTACCGTCGTTTTGATATGCAAGTACCTTTGGAAGGCTACTTAAGGCATTTAGACTAGTTTTGTCTGCCCGACTATTCACTTTAAGTCAAGGTGTATCTTTTCAATTTATTCATCCAACTTAATGATTGATGACTATCAAATAAATCATAATTCATTGGATATGTATATATTTTAAAGTTCTTTCGAAAGGACGATTACAATAGACTCTGTTAGAGCTAAACAATGGTATCAGTGAAGGATTTGGGTCATACTTCCTTCAACAGACCAACTAAACTGTAGAACTTGTAATTTTGATCTGACATTACACACATATATTGGTTAATGAAAATTTCTCAATTTCCCATTGAACAGATGGTGAACCTAGTCATCATACTGTGCGAGCATCATCTGGCTTTACTTAGGCCTATCCCACCCAGGTTGGCGCCTGACACGCTGTGCTGCCAGCATCTACAACTATTGGTGGCGGCCTCGTGATGACCCTTCTGTTCCTGCTGTTACAACAGAAACCGTAACTTCCAGCAACTTTCCATCGGATATCCAGGTTACCGATGTGTTCTTCCCTGGTACTTCACGCTGGTCTCCTGGAATCCATCTTTACTTCCAGACTCACAAAAAGATAACGATTTTCCCACGTTACTTGATTGTTATTTATGTTTTAACAGGAGTAACCGCGCGGTCATTATGTTATACTTCTCTCAAACAACGGAGTGTACTTATCACCATCAGTTCACTCCTCTAGTATTTACATTGATACAGTTACTATTAGTTTATAAGTGTTTATATTATTTCTAACTCATAATATTTATATATTTGTCGTATGTCTGATCATCACATTTCAAAAGGATGGATGCATTGTTTGATTCGAAATTATTCAATATTAGTTTCTATTGTTATTTCTTCATTAACGATATAACAGGATTTAGACAAGCAGCAGTGAAACACACTCAACATTAATTTGGTAAATTTATGATAATTCAATTTTTGCTTGTAATGAGTATCTTTATTCGCTGAAAAGTTCACTTTATTAATCGATAAAGCAAAAAATGTCATCGCCGTGTGTAACGTCGCTTCTAATTGGCTGAGATAATAAGATTATGATTTCATGGAAATAGGGCTTGGAATTTTGAAGGTTAGCGGTAGTAATTGAATTATAAGGATTAATTTGATTTTTTTTTTTATTATGGAGATATAACACAAAAATATTTGTGTACTCAACATTAGTTGAATATATTCTCTATGCATTAAAAGAACGTTTTAACTATGATTAAAACCTTAATCGCATTACATAAACTAGTATATATGATATTATGTATTATAGGAATTATATAGTGTGTATTTATCACATATTCGGCTTGATATCCAGTGACTTTGCCCGTGTAATGTTTTTGCATATGTCATTTGTGTGATATAATCCAGAGCGCTTTTCATCATTAAAAAATCTGGCTGGAAAATCATGGTTACGTCGACGTCATGACTTGACGTCATTAAAAATGTCGTGACGTATTAGAGGTTGTCGTGACAAAAAGGCGGCCTTCGCTGGATAATTGCGACACATTTTGACATTGAGATTCATCAAAATGTAGGTGGTTGTAGTTAAGTAATTAAGTGTTTTAAATGTATGTTAATTTTCTATGAGAATTTATGAAACACGCCTCGAAATTTAAGTTTTGCTCGCCAATCCTCACAAAAAGTTTCTCACACTCATTTAAGAAAATCTCATATGAAATGAACATTCATTTAAGATCCTTCAATATGCAAGAATTACTTTAACGTTTTCATGTCATCCTCAATACAAAGTATACCCCATTTTATAATATTCCCTTTGCATCTTTTATGTTTGCATTTTTTGTTTGGAAATAAAATCATAGATTATTTTCATTGTTGGTTTAAGCGTTATTTATTCAGACCATAACGTGTCAGATTCACTACATTTATATCAGATATTGTGCAAATATATCAAATAAATTAATTAAAAAGTAAAATCCATCTTTCTGTATTTTGCAGATTTGTAAACTGAGTGCTATAAAATAGTAGTGTGGAACTTAGTGACCTTTCATAATGCAATGTGCAAATTAAGTGAATGTAAACAAAACGGCGGGTCAATAACGTAGATGAAGCGATCACAAAGAAATTCTGAGAGAAACTTTATACTTGTGTGATGTACATGTACCGGCAGGCGACTAATTGTCGCCTAGTACCAACTTTCGCTGTTTCTGTATGATGAGATCATTGGCAGTACTCCGAAAAACAATTTTCAACTCTTAATTACAGTGCAATGACAACACGTGAAAATATAAACACTGTGCACATGCCTCCAAACGAATTTCAATCCAAATATAAACCCCAACGACAATAAATGCTTTCGCACTATACCGATATATATTAGAAACTTTGTCTTCTTTCATACGTTTTTCTTATGATTGAAAATGTTTGGTATTTCGTATAGTCACTTTTAGTTATGCCAAGGTCACATAAAGACAGCAAACCGTGTATACAATGTATTGCATGTGATGCACGTTTGTATACTGTGATATATGGACATGTGTCTCCTTGTGATCCTGAAAACTCTTGTATATCTTAAAATACTGTCTTACTGAAGCATAACACAACAAATACCCCGAACAGCACACCCTACCCGCTCAAATCACATTGACAACGGGCAAACCAGGCTTCAAAATTCCTTTACAAGGAACATCTAGCAGAGGCAGAAGTTTTACCATTTTAAATGCTATGGTGCGTCTTGTTCACGGTAAAGAAGCCAAAAACATGCATCACATGTCTAATCGATCATTCGATAGGGAAAAAGATATTCTTGTTATATATATGCGTGTCTTGACTGCTTTGAAAACTTTTTATACAGTTGGAATCTGTGAACATTAAAAACCTCTGTTAAATTGCTCTTTATTGCTGCTTCCGGAAGGTTCCACTGTAAAATTGTGTATTTAATGAATGATAATTTGACTTTGAGAGCAAAGAATCCTTTGAATGTGTAGAGAAGTTGTTTGTTTTTTGCAACAGTAATGTGCAAGAAGATGTAACTGGTCTATGGCTACTTGATAAATAAATGATTTTGTAATGTACCAGGCTTGATGTCTATGTGGTTGAAGTGATGACAAGCCTTTTGTATAGCATAACTTGTTCTGAACCTATGGTATGGTATTTGCTTTGTATATTGTGCTTACTTCGTATGTATTCTATTGAATTTGACTTAGAATCATATGTCTGTACTGCAATCTTATTCGGATTTGGCCTAGATATATATGGCAGTGATTAAGCATACATGCTTTGTACCATATAGTTTTATTCTCCGTAAGCTGTCAGGAGTCCATATATATCAATGCTTGTCCTTATGGAACTGATCAACTTGGATATGAATTGAAAGTCAATATTTATATTGAGAGAAGTATTACATTGTAAAATCAATATCACATGCATGCATGCATGGCATGTGATAGGAATTCTTCAATGTTTTGTTCTGTTTATCATATACTGCATCAAATGAAATTTTAATTACAAAATTTCAATAACACAAGAACGTTTGCTGGACATGTGAATTCAGAAAGCAATAAGCTAACGACAATAGGTAGCATGGCATTAATCTTGCAATGTATTCCTTGACCATAGCTATTGAAGAACGAATTCAGCTTGTTCAACTTCCTTACTTAAAAATTGCTCCACCGCCGACAGAGCATAAATGATATTGTAAAATAATTTATTTCGCCTTTGGTGCATGCGCAATTAGTACTTCATTCCATATAGGATATAGTGTCACGGATTTTTTTCGGGATGCAATTAATTATTTTTGTATATTTTTAACTTGAAGTGAAATTAGAAGCGCAAACTTTTCAATGGTGGTAATGGTGTAAATTAAGTACTTTTTGTAACTGAAGAAAAATACTAAATCCGTACTACACAGGGCAGGAATGCGGTATTTAGTAAGTATACGATAAGATCCAAATATTACCCGAATCTTAATATAATCTTAGTCAATGCTGTAACAAAATGGGTTGACAATTATGCTTCTAATGAGTTTTAATATCTGAGTTAACGTGATTTTAATTGATCTGATTCAAAGTAATCTCTTGGTCAAAACATTCCTCGAAGCTTTCCGGCTAAATATATTGCCATGATATCATATGTCCACAGTTCCTAGTCCAGGTATTGCCAAGTACCAACATGCGTTCCTGTTAAATCCTACTGTCGATGTCTCAGGTTTTCAGGTACTGTTGAGGAGCACGAACAGGGTGAGAGCGAAGACAAACATGAGTAGTATCTGTATACCAAAGCCACACTTCACAGCGAATTGTTCTACCTATTAACAAAGACAAACGAAGACAAACATGAGTAGTATCTGTGTACCAAAGCCACACTTCACAGCGAATTGTTCTACCTATTAACAAAGACAAACGAAGACCAAAGTCTACCTATTAACAAAGACAAACGAAGACAAACATGAGTAGTATCTGTGTACCAAAGCCACACTTCACAGCGAATTGTTCTACCTATTAACAAAGACAAACGAAGACAAACATGAGTAGTATCTGTGTACCAAAGCCACACTTCACAGCGAATTGTTCTACCTATTAACAAAGACAAACGAAGACAAACATGAGTAGTATCTGTATACCAAAGCCACACTTCACAGCGAATTGTTCTACCTATTAACAAAGACAAACGAAGACAAACATGAGTAGTATCTGTGTACCAAAGCCACACTTCACAGCGAATTGTTCTACCTATTAACAAAGACAAACGAAGACAAACATGAGTAGTATCTGTATACCAAAGCCACACTTCACAGCGAATTGTTCTACCTATTAACAAAGACAAACGAAGACAAACATGAGTATTATCTGTATACCAAAGCCACACTTCACAGCGAATTGTTCTACCTATTAACAAAGACGTATTCAGGAATATATTACAAAACGAAGATTCAAGATGTCAGTTAAAATAGAACAATACTTTGTTATATGACAGCTTCTTTATAACCTTTTATGGTTTTATATTTATCGTGAATTTTGTATTCCCCTTGTCGAACACATTCAAATTATTAAGTGAATCAATACATAAACCGGGCTAGCTTAACATCATGTACAGACACAAATTACTGATAAAAATATTAGATGTAAAATTAAGAAATGTTAACGTATGAAAATACGAGGTATATCAAATTGCGATTTACACTAACTGAAGAGTTTTGATTGAAGTGCCCATTATATACATGTACTTTGTGTATACTTACCCCTCGTAATCCATCCGGAGTGAGTGATTGTCTAATGTCTACTTCATCTGCTTTCTTCAGCTCAATGTCAGTTTGTTCTAAAAAATACAAGCATTGTTATTCCATCGCGTCAAAAATATTATAATTTTATACGATACTCTAAATGGGAAGACATATTTTATCATAAAACAGTTTTTCATGATATTCTTTGGGTTTTTTATTTTTTTTTATTTTTCAACTTCCGTTTTTCAAACTGGCCAATATTTAACATGATTTATACACGTTATTATTTTTTTGTGTGTGTTTATTTACCTTCCTGCAGCCGATCTACGTTTAACCCCTTAACTCCCAAGATTTTCCTTTATACGTTGTTATTGATTACTATTTTGTGTTTGGTTACCTACCTGCCGACGCTCTACGTTTAATTAACAGGTAGAATTCCAAGCAGATGTTGACGATCACAAACACCCACATGTAAGCTATTGCCACACCGGATGCAATTCCGTTGAGTTGAGACTTCTCAAGGTACGTTCCAAAAATAATTGCAAATGCTGAAAAAAATTGACCATTTACATATCAATATCTGTTTAAAATTACATAATACACATCGAATAATGTCATCCATAATCAACAGTAAACATGCATTTGTATATATTATTATCAAAAAGTAAAATTTAAATTGTTTTTCATTTTAGTTATTTAAGTTAAGAATTTTTGTTTCATTTTGAACTACTACAATGAAAATGGATTAGCATGAATTAATATTTACAGACAATACAAACATCTATTAAATCTTTGATTGTCCTTTCAAGGAATGTTATAGTTGACAGCTACACTTAGCGTTATGTTCCAGATTTACCAAATATACTTCACTTATAAACACGCATGGATACTGTGTGTCATTACTAGACGATTTGGTCACAACAGAGGGTTGAGAGACACATTTTCATTAATAGAAAACAGTATGATAGTACATTACCGTATTTTTAAATGTTATACAACATAATATCATAAGGACATTTTCAGTTTTCATATGACACGTGTATGAATGTATTCACTTCACCTGTTAACGTTATTACCTGCCAGTACGTGGGCACTAATTCCACAAAGGCGATGGGCAAAGTTAAATATGGGTCTCTTCTCGTGGTCCGGAGAACAGCGAAACATTGCCATAACAGGCTGTTCTCAAAACGAAAAGATTGATTGTGTTTCAGGTTGAAATGAATCATGAAGTTAATAGGATGTTAAACCAATCAAACAAAATTAAATCAATTACGAGGAAGACATTTTGTATTTCCAAACCACCTCATACATATGTATTTGAAAATATAACATCTTTTAATTACGACAATGATATTGATTGCAAAAAAGGCAGACTCCATCTCTTTATGTTTAAAAGTAAGTGTCTCCTCCAAACAAATAAATGCATATATGACGAAATAATTGTGTTACATTTGCTATGACGAGGATAGTGACGATAATGCCGAGAACGGGATGGAGACGTCCTAGGGTTATACTCCCGACCACCACACTGATGTCCTAAAATATACAAATCCATGACATTTTACATAGACAATACATGGCCAATCTCTGGAAATCGATGATACATTTTGGCGAGGACCACGAATGACAAAAGCGGAGAGTGTATTTTGACGTTCTCCCCTGAGTCACAAATACAGCCTATATCTTAAAAGATACTCACCGTGCTAACTTTTTATCCTGTAACATTAATAAAGGCACCATTTTCAAATTGAAATCAAATACATTTGTCTGTTAAACCATGTTTTGCCTCAAAGGTCGGTCAGTCGATAGGTCTGAGGATGGATGGGTCGATAGATGAATGGATTGGTAAGCTGGAGAAAAAGTGACCGGATGGATAGATGGACAGAAAATTTTCATAAAATACCCTTCTTTCATTTCAAGTACTTTAAAAAGTTTAGTGACAAAGACGTTGCAAGATAACAACATAAACTCGGTCATATCGGAAAAGTACTTACATGTGCGTAGCCACCAACTTCCACGAATATGATAATAAACGATATTACGGTTAATGTCATGACGCTCCCCATACATATCCTGTGAACCTATGAAGACATCAATAGAAAATTACAAATACTTGTAGTTAACATTTCTATCGCTTCGGTAAATATTTATAATGATATTTGTGTGTGATTTGATAGAACTGTCGAACTTAAATTTCTGTCTAAAGACAGTAGGATCCACAAGAGTAAACATTTTAACTAGAATATTAGAACAAACATCCTTACCGCAAACCAAACCTTTGTCCCCAACAGTGTAGAATTTGGCCAGAACGGTTTCATGTACCTGGCCACGAATATTCCAATACTAGCGATAAAAACTCAGGCAATAATCATCAGTGAACCTACAAAACACGTACAGGCCATAATAATCATCGAACTTACAAAACAAGAAAATTAATGAAAGCATTTTCCTATATAGTCATTATATGTATATGAAACTTCTTAAGTAGGTCCTAATTTGGGGGTATATAGCATTATTATCGTTATAAATAAGGTGGACATTAAAAGAATCCTCACCGTGCGCTTTTACGAGAGGGTATGACAACACTATTGCGCCTGAGGAAGAGATTGACTGGAAGTTCAAAACATCTCCACTGATAGAAGGAATCTGCGCATGCTTTGATGGGGTACCTGGTCGAAAGAAATTGAAATGCACGATTAATTTATATGGCTCATTTAATATTTATCTATTTTTCATTTGATAAGATACGAAAGTCATCAATTTGAATTAATTTTAAACATTTTGAGTGAAAACATAATTTTGATAGTTGCAGGTTACATGAAAGCACTCTCGTTGACTTACAAAGGATATTGAGAAAAAGTGGAAGTGATTAACATATATGAAATTTTATAAAAACAAAATACTGGTATATCATCAGGCCCAACAACCTAATGCAGGTTACATGAAAGCACTCTCGTTGACTTACAAAGGATATTGAAATGTTAGCCTGCGTATGAATTCACTATCTGAAATGGTAACTAGCCATTCTATTATTTAATGAAGAATAATACATGTACGGGTACGGGTATAATACGGGTGATTTTCTGACCATTTAATTTCTTCTTAAGTCCTACTTGCACTGTTTATTTAGTGGCTGCAGAATAGTCTGGTTTTGGAATCAGTGACGCAGAGATTAACCCTAAGGTATGAGTTAGAAGAACATTTTCATGGGGAAAATTGCCTAAATTCATATATCTGGTAATGATCTACGATTATCAGATATCAATTTTGCAAAAGATGGTACTTTGGATAGTTACAATGATTTTCATACGAAAATACAATCAGAAAAATTTAAGGTACTACAATACCTGCAGACGCTTGTCCTCGGGCAAACAGAATATGCCAGTTCTGTTGTAGGTCGAAAAATTCTTGTTGTCCAGGAATAGAGATTATCCTGGTGAAAGAGCAGGTCATGATAGAACCAGTCAACGACCCGGACACGTCCGATAAACCCATGCTCTTCTGTAGAATAAAACATCATTCTTTTATTTTAAATGATTTTTGTGACATTCAAAAGGCGATAGCAGGGATGCAAAATACCATTTGCAAAATTTGCAATTCGCATTTTGCAACTCGAAATTTACATCTTACAAAATGAATCATTCCCCATGGACATTACTTGAAATCAAATATTTTTATTTCTTTTAGGCTTTAATATAATCATTTATGGTTAAAGTCAATATTAGAACAATGTTTTAACTCATCAACTTTCTTTATCAATTGCCCATGTTTGAGGAGGAAATATAAATTAATTAATTTCGCACGCGATATTATTTCATGTATTACGTGGTAAAATATAAAGTAATAAAATACACTGCCGCTACTTTGTTTTGTTTACATGCATAGCGAACATATAAATTATTATATCGCCATGAAAAAAGTTGTAAGCCATGAAGACGCGAAATCAAAACGTCGTGAAAACATGCAGGTTAATGGTATAATTCTTTGACATATATAAGTAGTGCTGTTGTTCCGGTATAAGTTTATACAAAATATTAGTCTATATTTACGTTAGAAAGTGCTCTGTATGACCGACCGTCAGTATAGCCAGATTCAGCAGATATTACTCCACCCGAGGTTACACAAGCCACAACACTGTCCGAACCCTGTAGAACGCATACAAAAATGATTTTGTTTAGCTTACTGCTCCATATTGAAATAATTTAAACTGACGATCACTCTTATAGGGACTCTCAGCAATATATTAGGTGTTGATGTTTCACGAAAAGGGGGAACCAAATTGGAATATGTAATTCTGTATATTCTGTAGCGACATGTACCAATATTATTTCAAAAGGATGCATATTTTTCCCCATAAATTATTGTTCAAGTTATGTGCTTATTGATGCTACCAGCTTTTCCTTGCAATTATGCCTACAAATTATGAAATTATAAACATATGAACATGTATATATAATACAGTACCATTGCTCTATCCGCAGAAAACCCGATGGCTATCCAGCTGTTTGCACCAGAATCGACAGATGAAATTTCAAATTCGATCTGTGTAATGCTGATACTTCTCCATGACACAATAAAGGCACACTGGGAGGATTCCGAACAGTCCGAGAAACACCCCTTCGTGACGTCACATGCCTCGTCTGCTTGTAGAACCAACTGAAGAAGGCATATGCAAATAAGCATTAACCTGTGCAGTCCAATGGAACATTTAATATCATCTTTAACCTCGAGCACGTCATTCATGCGCGAGTTGAATTTTGGCCTAAATAATATCGCGGTCGAAAGTCAACCTGTTTTCACAGAAAAAGGATAATTCCCTAGACAGTCGTGAAACTTCCAGAGGGTAAAGATTTCTTCTCCATACCCTTAGGTAGTGATAGATCCTTTTGATTTTTTCCGTGACAAAAGTGAGGGATTTCTCTCTGAAAATTGGGAATATTGGTTTTTAAATTCTGCATTTACATACTGTTACAGTGGGTAGAAAAAAATTAAAAACATCGTTTTCCTGTCGTTCTTTCGTTTATCGGTCGGATTTCATCGATATCTTAAAGCGATATTTGGTTTTATTGGCCAATTATGGACTTGACATAGCTTCTCATATTTGTATGCATGGATAATTGCCTCGCTGTAACATTTTTAAACTTATTTCAAAATGGCGGGAAATCATATATGTAAAATCGCAATAAAACGGCGATGTATGAGAAATCATTACACTTAAAGATTCTTTGATATGTGACTATGCAATATATGGATATTTTACACTAATGGTCACAAAATGTTGTAAAACCCGACGCTTGACCCTCGGATAAAATAGCCCTATCCTTCGTATGCAGCTATAAAAGAGTCTCACATTAGCATATATCTTCACATTAGAGTGTGGATACGTAGTTTCGCACACGTTTGGCATTGATTTTAATGAATTTCAATCACTCTCATTCAGAATCAAGAACGGATGACTTACATCGACAGCTGTGCAAGTGCTTCACGACACACGAGATTATGTAACCGGATATGCACAAACGTATCACTGCGAAAGGGAGCTGTTATTAGTGCAGTTCCACTCTTGAAATGACATCTAAACTCGATCATATTTCGAAATAAAAAAGTGACTTCTCGCCGCCATTTTCGCTACAAATAAGTGACCGCTCCCCATAGGAAGTAATGTAAACGAGGTCAGTGGGTCAGGTCACCTTTCTGCCATTTATTGAAAAATCGCGAAAAATGGCAGGTGGCGAAATCACGTACCGTACTAAATTGTAGCTAATGCAGGCTACTACAACGTATTAAATTATGTTATACATGTATAGAGCATTTCTGCGTCAATATTAATTTTACGATGTTACGGTGGCTGATTTGTGCCATTTCGTCTTTTCGTCTTTTCGGGGCGAAAAGACGAGAATTAAGAAACCTTAATTTTCGTCTTTTCGTCTTTTCGCCCCGAAAAGACGAAATTTAACAACTTTAAATTTCGTCTTTTCGCCGCGAAAAGACGAAAAGACGAAAAGTCAAACACGAAAAGACGAAAGTGATACACGCTAATTAGCGACTTTGATTCTCGTCTTTTCGCCTTCAAAATTCTCGTCTCGTCTTTTCGTCTTTTCGTCTTTTCGCCCCGAAAAGACGAAATTTAACAAACCTTAATTTTCGTCTTTTCGTCTTTTCGCCCCGAAAAGACGAAAATTAACAAACCTTAAATTTCGTCTTTTCGTCTTTTCGCCCCGAAAAGACGAAAATTAACAAACCTTAATTTTCGTCTTTTCGTCTTTTCGCCTTCCGGTCTGGTGTGGAAGTCATTTTGAAATCTTTTTATCTTAATATTGACTTAATTGTTCAATATAGAAGCATCAAAGTAGTTTATGATAACAATCGATTTATTAAATTGATTGTATCACAAGTATCTTCATCAATAACTAAGATTAGAAGTTTTAAAACAGAAGTCAACATGTTTGTTTACAGCAGTTACGTAGATTTCTCACACGTGGCATATGCCACGTGCCACTAACAGATTCATTTCCGCATTGATACATTTTTTAAAAAATTCATTAATATCTTATTTTTTGTGTTCTAATCGCCCTCTTTAGCAATTACGCTTATCAAAACATTGCCGTGTATATGTAAGGACCATAATGAACTTAAGATGCTAAACATAGCACTTACAGGAGTTGCCTCCCCTACACAACTTGAAAAAAAAAGTTGTCGGCGGGTATTATTTGAAAGCGTTTGAACCACGGATAAACTTGTTAACAAAATAATTTATGAAAGACAACTCGTGAAGACTTTGAGTTTAAAGGAAGGACTTGTACCAAGAAATTGCTCAAATACAGTTAATTATAACAGTCAATCAGTAGGTACAATGTACTGTGTATTATTTGAAAAGACATTTTGACTACATACATGACATGGTCTTCATCATAATTGTACATTAGAAATTACATTATAATCTCCGTCGTATATGATAGATGACAAAGTATATCTGTAATTTGTATTTTTTCGGGGCGAAAAGGCGAAAAGACGAAAAGACGAAAATTAAGGTTTGTTAATTTTCGTCTTTTCGCCCCGAAAAGACGAAAAGACGAAATTTAAGGTTTGTTAATTTTCGTCTTTTCGGGGCGAAAAGACGAAAAGACGAAATTTAAGGTTTGTTAATTTTCGTCTTTTCGGGGCGAAAAGACGAAAAGACGAAAATTAAGGTTTGTTAATTTTCGTCTTTTCGGGGCGAAAAGACGAAAAGACGAAATTTAAGGTTTGTAATTTTCGTCTTTTCGGGGCGAAAAGACGAAAAGACGAGATTTTTGAAGGCGAAAAGACGAAAATTAAAGGCGCTAATTAGCGTGCTTCACTTTCGTCTTTTCGTGTTTGACTTTTCGTCTTTTCGTCTTTTCGCCGCGAAAAGACGAAATTTAAATTTGTTAATTTTCGTCTTTTCGGCGCGAAAAGACGAAAAGACGAGAATTAAGATATTTAATTTTCGTCTTTTCGGGGCGAAAAGACGAAAACACGAAATGGCATAAATCAGCCACCGTACGATGTAGCCTAAAATAAAACTTCACACAGTTTGTATGCATTTGTAAGTTTTTTATTATTTTGTAAAGAAACATATTCATGCATAAATGGAATACTAATTTAAAAAGTAAATGTTATTTAAGCGTCAAAGTTGATCTGCGTAGTATATTCTAGATATTTAAAGAGAGGTGAGTTATTGTTTACGAATGTTATGAAGTTTGAACTTCAAATAGTGTCGGTTTATTGGATAATGGATTGCAGGGGCATCCAAAATGAACATAGCACGAGCAGTTACAAACGGATATGTATCAAGGCTATGTGAAATGGTTAAAGTGCTGAAGAAAATTTTCCTGCTGAGTTCTTATCCAAATTGGCATCATTCTTCTTCATTATACATTAATTAGCCTACTGACTGAAAACCGGCTTGACTGGTATCAAATCCTTTTATCTATTGTGATGTTTGTATGACCACTGATGTCGTATGGCGCAGTGAAAGTCAATTAACGCGATTATTAGGACGACGGCGGGAAACATAAGACGACCCGTGTTATGACAATTAATATTTAATATATTTAAATTAAATTGCTTAGGAAGTGATGGTAATTGTATTATCAGCGTTAAGCTATCAGCGTTAAGCTATATTACTTTTGCGACTCTACAGAATAATCAATCTCGACATTACATTCCTATTTTAAAAATAAAATGCCGTTTCGGAAAGGTAGTGGGCCTTTAACGATTAACATAAAAAGAATAAAATTCCAAAAAAAATTATTGTGAATTAATATCGTGATATTTCTTCTTATAAACTCATACACGTGAAGACAGCTACTCCGGATTTGAATGGATTTCTAATTCCCCAATTTTACACGTACATGTGTGAATTCCAATCGAACATGTTATTGAATGAAGTTTACTTCAGAACTGTGTAACAAGATTATAAAACGTATAACTGTTATGCTACTAAATACACTTTTTTATGATGTACACTGAAATGAAACACATGGATTTTTGTTGGGGTTATTTTTTCCGTGATAAGGTTGTTTTTTTTATTCGTAAACGCATGCATAACTCCTTTTTTTTAATCATACGAATATGAGCCCAAAGTGTGAATTCGGAATTACACATTTGGCATTTCAAATATTAATCTTTAGCTTTTCTTCCACGAGATCTTCTTCACATTAAATGGACAAAACGACAGTAACGTGGTATCACACAAGCGTAACGATTAGATGCAAGCATGTCATGAATATCAATGGAACTGTATTCTGGGTGGCTGCGGAGATGGTTGGAAGATCCTTGAGGGTAGATATAGGGACTGGAATCCCGGTAGGGACAATGCTTGGCAGTGTTGGTGTATCATCAGTAGTTAGCTGTCCTATATCCATCAGGGACACCGGGGCAGGACTGGACCCTCTGGATAAATGACCAGTAGGAAGGCCTGTAATAAAATTTAAAATAACCATCGAACACTCTTCTGTTTACAAAATACGCATTTATCAGCAGCAAATTCCAAAACTTTAGGTTATTTTCTGGTTTTATATTTAGAGAGATTGGTAGAAGAGACCAATTGTTTAAGCACAAATGTATTAAAACCCATTTTTAATGAGTTTTATGAAGCAGAAACAATGATTTCGCATGCAATACTCAGCTGTCCCTTCCTCCTATCGGTCTTAAGCCTCAAGTGTTTATGATAGGACATATAGATATTTAAAGGAACAATTCAGTCTAATATCGGAAACAAGCCAGTTCTAACGGAAATTAGATTTGTTGCAATTGGTTTTACTGTGATATGTCAGAAAAGCCCATTGTAAAGAAATGTATGTGAAATGTTCAAACTCGTTTGCTGTCCGCCATTATACATTGACGTCGGACGTCTTGTATGCCGAACCGTGGCCCTTGCCAGTATGGTAAAGAAATATTTGTATAGAACAACTCAATTCGCTCTTACAGTAGTGTGTTTACGTTATTAGGTGCATGTTCTTGTCTGAATATAATTTCACCAACTCCTCACTGGTTATGTATTGCATTTGATTACACCTGCTTAATCGTATTGACGATTTGGAATTTCAACGGTATCAATCAATGTGGAATTTGTCAATATTTCTTGTTTTATGTTTCATAAGGAATACAGGACAATACATTTACGTCATGTTTTGTAGGTTATGTAACAAAATAAGCCTAATTGAATTGTCCCTTTAAATATATTTAAAATGTCAAATATATATAGTGAATAAAAAAGATGATTTCCATTAAGAGTACCTAATTTCCTATCAAACATTTTATTAAAGAACATCACATGTCCATACTAATACAATATTAATGGTCAAATACTTTTTAACTTTATTTATTAGTTTCTATGCAGTACCCATTATTATTTACCATTAACGATTAAGCCCTCTGCATTTAGAATATAAAAGCTGTTGCCATCTAGAGCGAATATCTGATCCGTGAACTCAACCGGCTTCTTAATGCGAGAGAACAAACACTTCAGGTAGTTTCCGACAACGGAAGAGCTGGCGTTCTGCAGGCTTTTTTCTGTGGTCTGTAAATAAATATGATCATTAAAAGTTCGGTGATATTAATATATAATACACAGAAAGGTTATCCTCAAGAATTTTCCAATCATACTCTGACTTCCTGTTTACTTTCAAAAAGAAGATTTAGATTCAGTTTTGGATATTCATACTGAAATAAATCTTCAATAAAACCAAGAAACAGGTAATAAAAGGACAAGAAATTGACACATTGATAGTTAAGGTCTAAATTGGCCTGATCAGTTTTATTTTATTATAGTCATGCGGTCATCTAGAATGTCTAACATATATTTGCTTTTTTTATTTGATATATCATCGTTACAGCAAAATAGGTGATAACCTACTTTCAAGGCAGAATACGATCTTCCTACAGCCGCTGTGTGTCCTATTTCTGCTGATTTTGTGTCAATCCTACACAAGACTACACTAGCGTTGGGCTGTTAATAATAATAAAAAAATCATTTCATTTTATACCGAAAATCGAGTCTAGTAAACAAGTCAAAAACAAATCAAAGAAATGATGTACCGCGATTCTAATGTTATTTTCCCCATTTGTTTTCAATTTTACGTAAATACTAAGGATGTTCTTTTGATCGAAATTCTTTGTGATATATTAACTAACCATTTTAATTAATTCATATTCATAATTATATTTAAAATCGTGGCATCAGAACTGTACTCTTTATCTGATCCAATCTCAATTCGTGAGCTAAACATTTCATGTAGGTTTTTATTGATTATTGTCCTAACGAAAATGTTCACGTGTGTACATTGTAAGCGTTTAACTCTGTGTTGTTGCAAGGATGTATATCTAAATCAATGGATAAATCCATGGATAAAAACAGAAAAATAAAAACCATGCAAATCATTTTGCAGCATTGGTTAACACAGATTTACCATTAGACTGTCGAATGAGAACCCAACAGCAGCCCACTGCGTCCCAGATTGCTGGACTGAAGCCACCAACTTGAAATCCATGAAATCGCCATTGTGCTCCCAACTGAGATGGAAATCGGTACAGCCACTAAGGGGACATGTGGCGGGGTAGCAACCCTTGGTTATTCCGCATCCAACATCTGGAGTTATCGCAGGAGATACAAGCTGAAAACAGAGTATCGATGATATCATCTACATTTTGCTTTATCTTAATATGTATTGTTGCCGCATCACTAACATCCTCATTTGTCAATGTGGAATCTCCAATAGGTTGCTAGCAGTGGATTCGTTATTTGAATCTCTAATACCCAACAACTTACTTGCTGCTCACTTCAGTCGCATCGTTTGTCAAAGGCTGCGAGGCGGACTTTACTGCAACATGTGCAGTGACGAATGTAACCATTCCGAGGCGGACTTTACTGCAACATGTGCAGTGACGAATGTAACCATTCCCAGTGGTTGTGTTTCGTTTTTACTCCAACGATCTTCTTAATTAGCACAACATTAGAATCGAACAATTTATTAGTTGTTCAAAATGGGATTTCATTTAGGGAGAAATTTTCAAATTCTGATAAATTTATTTCACATCTTCACAACAAATCTTCATGAAGTTTTGTTCTCTGACGAAACCCCCTCCCCCGTAAATGTTTTGCATACGTTAAAAATAATTTACAACCAATAAGATAATTACAAAGTAGTCATCTACCATCACCTCTGCCTCTTGTCGAAATATTCCTGTTAGCTGGTTCTGACCGAATCGTTATTTTCTTGCATTCCAAAAACTTTCCGCATTTTTTGACATATAGTTGCCTTTTCAAACGTGTTACAAAATAAATCAATATTTTCTCACAAGGTAGATAACTCACTTTAAGATAAAACCGGAATCTTCAGTAAATTACGATAAGCGAAATCATAAAATCGTATTTCCTTCATTAATCGATGATCTAATTGTGATGGATTTATATCTCTTATGGATCAAATATGTATCATACTTATCATTTAAAAACCAACATGTGATACACATCAGTCATCGACCTATACATATAGAAAGTTCTGCAACAAAAATATCTGATTGATGCAGATATTCGTGTATTTAAATTCGAATCACACATGTAGGTTAAACCTATCTTTAACACTTACCGAAGGTTGGATAATAGCAATCGCGGCCAAAGTTAGTATCTGAAACATCTGTAATAAAAAGATGGATTATTTAATTCCAATGTTGTAAACACCATGTTTGAAGCACAATAATTAAAGCGCTAAATAATCGTTTATAAAACCATGTTTTCAAATTTAATTCATGAAAAGGAAACATAAAACTGTAAGCGACGTTATCAAAATAGATATATACAATCTGATTGTGATTAATGCCAGCAAAATGAAATACTCTGACGTCTGAATTCTAAAATGGTGAAGCACAACATCGGCAAATAAAATAAAATTGAGAGAACATGTCCACTTTCTGTATCAATTTCATAATGTACACGCTAAGTAATCGTTTATAAAACCATGTGTAAAATCGTAATGTAAAGTTATGTATACATAAACCTACCTTTAGATTTTCTTCTTATCGCTTCCGCGGAATCTGCTCTCAAAGTAAAAAGTATGTGAAACTTGGCTTGGTCTTATATACCGCCCAACAAAGTAAGATCCGTTCTGAGACTAGCGACCGGAATGTTTTTTCCGTTTCCATCCATATACATGCATATTTTGCTTTAACCTAGTCTGACTTTATTAAGCCAAGCTACAGATTACAGGTTTATCTTAAAATTCTGCCTTCCTTGTACACTTGGATTACTTAGAAATGTTCATTTCATATGAGGTTTCATACAACGAGTCGTACAAATGTGTATTATGCGAGTATTGGCGATCATAAATTAAAACTTGTAGACGAGTTTTATTAAAGTTTCTATGAAATAAACACTTTACTTTAAAGTGTACACGGAGTGATTTGGTATATAAGGCTTGATAAATGCGTCATTGGATAGAATTTAGAATGGCACAAGGACGAGTTTCATAGCGAATACGGCATTTTTTATCAACAGTCTACATATCGAAGAATATCAACATCAAAATATATTGCAACGCTCCATCCGAGGTCGCAATTTTGTCGCGTCAAGTCATGACGTCATAATGGTTCCTAGTCAATAAAAAACGCTCCATGTCATATTACACTAGTGACATGCAAAAATATTACATGGAGAAGTCATTGGATATCAGGCGGGTTATGTGATAAAAGTTTATACTTGTTTAGGAGTATTTAGGAATTGTAATCTTTCAATACTTTAGAATGAACACAGGGCTCAGATTACACTTAAATGTAAATAAAAAATGCAAAAATGTATATATTTCCTACCTCGATGGGGAGTATTTCAGTCATAGTGAACTTCACAAAATGTAAATTACCTTAAAGCAACTATTGCACTGATTCGTAGGGATCTGCTCTGGTTACAAGTCAAAATAATCTGATGACTAACTTTTGTTCTAATATAGAGTTTTGGAATTAGGAATTCAGAGTTAAAAGTTAAAAATGTAATAAAGAAATATGGTGACGTGCTGGATTTTTAAATATTATGAAACAAAGAGGGTTATTTAATGTAAAATGTGTTTTTATCGGAATTTCACTGTTTTGAGCATACACACGACAAACTAAAGCAATATTATGCAAATTAGCTGCCTGATAAACATGAATAATTGCAAAATTGACCAAACCAGTGTTTTTTGTTTTTTGGTTTTTTTTTCTTAAATAATGATATCAAACTGTCAACTCATTATTTTTATTTTTGTTCATAACAGCTGTATATGTTACCCCTACCCCCTAATTTTTGAAAATGAAAATAACTATATTTTTTACAATTTTTGTCAGATTCAGCGCTCAACAGAAGAAGTTCTGATGACTAACTTTTTAAAATTTTGCAGTTTAAAAGGAAAAAACCCATTGGTGTTTCTAAAACTATCATAAAATAGGGGGTCAGTGTGCTTGAATTTTTATCCCGATAAAAAAGATGTTATTTTAACAAAAAAAATTAAATCAATAGGTTATGATTCCAACCTTAAATGCTTATCATTTTCATCTCAGTGAGCCTAAAAAAGATCTACAGCAAAAAATAACTTCATATAGCTGAAAATGTAGCACCGGTGAGTTACCTCTTTACAAAGATTAACAAATGGATCTTTCCAAAATCGCGGCCAAATTGCTCGATTTTTAAACTTTGTGTATAAACAAATTCTACATGTAATATGAGTCTATTTTTTTTTTTTTTTTTTTTTTTTTTTTTTACATATTTTCCATAAGGCAACTTGCTACAAATTGACACAATAAGTTTTTGAAAATCACAAAGACTCTTTGATTAATGTGAAACTGAAACGAGACTGAAACGAGACTTAAACCTCACCTAGCAGATCCTTAAATGAGACAAAAAAGGTTCTACCGAAAGCGCAAGTAATAAACATTTGAAAATGGTTGCCAAATTGGTAGCCAAGAAATATTTCCATACATAAAAAAATCTTTAGTCATTTTTTAAACGGCAACTAGCTACATATGTTTAAACGAGATTTCAACATACCTGAAACTCATAAAAAAGTTTATGATGTGTAGTAAAACCGGTAAATCTAGAGAAAAATGTTGATTAACAGTCAATACCTGGCACCTTCCTATCTTGGCTTATGAAATCGTATCTCAAAGTAGTGAGCAAGTGGTTATATGTCTAAACCTCGTAAAACGCGGCAACACAGAGAAATGCATATAACAAACATAGAAATATATCATTTCTTATTTTCTTTTTCATCATTTCAATTATCGTAATTATCCCAACCAAATATTTAGCTAGAAAATATCTATTTATGTCACAGTAATATATGTTCATTACGTAACAAGCTCCACATCCATGAAGCTGTTTTAATTAGTGGGAAATTAACTTTTGGAAAACCTTATTATCGTTCAAAATTCTCTTTTCAGGAAATATTGGCTTATGTGTTTAAGTGGAATACTACAAACAAAGACTTGAACATAATATCACATACTTGTATTTTATCTTAAACACCTTAAGTTGACAAATGTATATATAGGATTGTTATTGTTGTCTTATTTTAGAAATCCACATATTTCACTTATAGACAAACGATTGATACACTCTCTATGAAGGCTTTAGTACACGAAAACTACATTGTAAAGCGGGCCATGCAGAACTTCATAAATAGAGAAAATATTATGTTCTTACCTGCGTTTGGCAAGCGGGAATTAAGCATAAAATAGCAGTTAACCACATCATTTTGAGCACATCAAGCTGAAAGAAAGAGATGTACATTATGTTTAAGAAATATACACACATTTCTAACGTCTAAGTATACACAGTGGCATTAAAATGTTCCCATTTTTTCCGGAAAGCAGAAATATCACATTTGGTTGTTTTATGGCCAGTCAGTGATAACATGGGTTTGTGAGTTTCTGTTCAGAAATCAGATGAAAAATAGAAGTAGGTCACAGTCACCTAGTTAAGCATTTGTTCTATTTTTAACATTAAAATCATTTCGCTGAAAACTTTCATTTTACAACTATGTGATAACTTGACTTTGATGTTTAGCACTCCATGTCGATCTTGATATCTCTGACACCTCTCTGAACACATCTGTCGTGCATATAAAGCGTATTCGTCTAAGATTTTGCATCCTTATATTATGTGGTGATATCTATCCAAATCCAGGCCCCAACCAAAATATTTAGCTAGAAAATATCTATTTATGTCACAGTAATATATGTTCATTATGTAACAAGCTCCACATCCATGAAGCCGAATATTCAGATTTTGACATATTATGCATATCCGAGACACACCTCGGTACCACCATATATAATAACGATATTGCATAAGAGCACTATGGTCTTTCATTAAGGAAGGATAGAGATAACAACGGTGGTGTACTAAAATACGCTAAACATAGCATTAACATTAGACGCAGGTTAGATCTTGAATGTAACAGTTTGGAAATGATATGGTCTTAAAACACAACACATAATAAATCTGTTATACTTGGCTGTCTGTATCGACCCCCTTTTCCTTAGTTTATTACTGGGACCTACTAGATAATTATATTGAGAAAGTTATAGAAACACAAAAATACGTTATTCCTGTAGGTGATATAAATCAGGTTATGTTAAATCTTCACACGCTTTTACTCAAATATGTCATTTTAATAGGTAAGTTGTTAATTTTAATAGGTAAGGTGTTAATTTTAATAGGTAAGTTCTTAATTTTCTATACTTCAGAAAATCACAAACTGATATTTACAGTAATGCCATTAAACTATGATTCTTAAATAAAAAAAGTAGTAATTTCAAAAAAGAAACTTTTTCATAATTACTTCAAAACAATTATGATTACTAGCATATAAATCTGTAAATAATAGTAATCCTTTGTGATTTCTGAAGCATAGAAAATTAAAAACTTACTTGTTACCATACTCCTTCTATCCGTAATACTGAATGAAAGTATATTGGGGCCGCTCGACCGTCTACTGATAACTAGGGAAATGCAATTACTTTTAAAAGCTCTTGTTGAAAGTGACCTTGAAGGAACGCAAATATATACATGTAACTCGAATTTTCTCCATAATGTACAAAAAACTGTTACTCATGACTTTTGTTGTACTTGAAACAGAACTTTATTCTTTTTGACAAAAAAGGGTTATTTACATTATTTTTGTCTCACAGAAAAAACACTGAATATATATATAGGTACCAAAAACAAAGAGTGATTGCATTTTTTTTCACTTTTTTCTCTCGGTTTTTTCATTACCTGAGAAAAAGATAGATTCTTTACCGTCTATTTACTGGGAATGGTCAGTGACAAATAATTATAACGATAGTTAGACACTATGGAGAAGCGCATTAATTCTATAATTGGTCTCGAACAGTGAGCAAGCTTATATATAATTTTGTCGTGACCGGAAATATTGGTGGGTGAGGGTGCGTTGACAGCGCCTCGGTTGAAAGGGGTATCACGTCCTATGGTGAGACAAGTAGGTTTAGGTCGGCCCAGTTGTTATGGATATCGTTGGATTAAACCCTCAGTACTCCCACTATTAACTACACTGTAGATATTGTGTACTTTGTACATTCCAATTAGGTCTAGGTTGACTCTACTGCTTTTTGCTTTTGTTATCTGTTTACTTTATGTTTTATGATAAACTGTTGACATTTATTTCATTTTCTGGTTATACTTTCCATTGTGTCCCGCCGGGATCTCAAACGAACATTGAAGAGGGAGAAATTAAGGAATAGGTGATGAGCCATATATTTACTTAAATACAACGCGAAGTCCCATCTCCACTATACAAGGAAGGCTCATCCATTCGCCGAGACCCCCTCCTACTACACGTAGAAGAAATCGTCAACATTCTAAAGCCAAATTGTATACATGTAACAATCTTGTCTCATGGAACAAATTAAGAACCCTTTGGAATCAGGTTATTTCTTCAACCCAGGATGCAAAAGAAAAATATCTATCTAAACTTCAGTCCTCTTTAATTGATAAAACTATACCGCCTGACAAATGGTGGTGAATAGTTAAGTCAGTTATGAATCTTAATTACAAAAATGAAACCGACGCTTCTCTGATTATTATTGGTGATATAAAACTGCATCCCATCGACAAAGCTTATCATTCAATGAATATTTTACATTTATATATTTTTTCTAATAAGAATGCTGACGATCTACCTCCAGAAAGTCCACAGCCACAGCATACTTTTTCAACTTTTGACATTACACAACAACTTCATCTTCTCAACACCATTAAACATTCAATAATAATACTATTCCCACTATTCAAAAAAGTTGTCTCTCATTCGATTATAAAACCTCTTCATGAAATATTAAATAATTCTATATCATATGGAATGCTTCCTGATGTGTGTAAAAATGCCAATGTTAGACCCATATATTAAAGGTAAAGGTTTACGAAGTGATCCTTATAATTATTCTGTGACTCCTATTTTTAGCAAAATTTTACAAAAAAATGTATTTAAAAAATCTTTTTCAATTATCTTTCAAGACATAACATAATTTCAAGATTTTTACCTGAAGATTCAACAACCTATCAACTATTAGCTATATATGACACAATTGTAAAACATTTGGATAATGGTAAATAAGCTTTTGATCGTGTTTGGCATGATTGTTAATATATAAGCTTAATAAGCTTAATAAACATGGAATCTATGGTAATATGTAGATATGGATTTCATCTTTTTTGAAGAATAGGAGATAGAGATTGATCTTTGATGGATTCAAATCGAAATATTCAAAGGTTAAAATACTTTTTAATCCATACAGGCAGGGTTACCACAGGGATCTGTCATGTGACGTATTTAAAAAAAAACAATTTTATAAGTTTATGATATTGGTGATGATATTTCTTCTAAATGATGTTAAATTGTTTGTTGACTATACTTCATTGATAAGTCTCATTGAAGGAAATAGGCAGGAATCTGCTGAAATTCTAAACAATGATATGAGAAAAATATCTTCATTGGCTGAAAAATGCTTTGTAATCCTGATAAAACTGCATCTTTTCTTTTCTCAGGGCGATTTGACTCCCTAAGCTAGTGTGCTTCATGAAATTTACCTCTGTCCGTTTGGCTTTCATTTTGGTTATGAATGCCAACTGAAAGACGTTCAATCCTTAAATATATATATATTGATTTGTATGTGTCTGTTACTATGTTAGGATAGGGTGTGTATATGCATTTTGTCTGTTGCCCCATTCCAATTTCTTTAACATCAGACAATAAAATATTCTGAAATGAAAATGTGGATCTTGACATGACCTGGTTAAGATGATTACACCCTAGGGTCACATGGGCTGTTTATGTTTTATGTTGTATTCATTAAATGGTATCGTCTGGCACTAAGAATCTTCTGTTTTTTAGTGTTAAAATCAATTTTCATTTTTTTTTGCTCGTGGTTCTAGCAAAATACCTCATGCATTCATCATTTGTTGTACAGTGTGAAAGCATGTTTCTTAGAAAATAACTGCGACAGGAAAGTGTTCCCTTGAAAGACACTTTATAGATGTGCCTCTATTAGCTGTAGTCTGTTGACTTATTCAGTCTAAGAAGAGATACTGGGTGGTTAAAGTAAAATTAAAATAATATTAATCACATGAGCTGGGAGGTAATGGGCATACATTAGGTCATATTCAATTAATGGTATCGTCTGCCAACTGGTTTCCCAGTGTTTGAAGCAGGTTATTAAATTATTTATGACAGATCCCTCGTAAAAGCTTAACAAGATGTCAAATCGTTAAACGTTTCAATTCACAGGAGTATGAGATGATCATCGATATCAGTATCAAAGTACTATACTAAAAAATCCTAGATTTTAACCTGGACATTGGCAAACGTTAATAGTATAGTCTATTCCAAATTATTTGGTTATGTGATGTCTCGTATAAAACTCTCAAATATTCACTATACAGTTTATAGTTTTTCTTGGTTTACGGTTGGCATTTATAAATAATTCTTCGATCCTGTCAAGATAATGCCCATTTCCATCATATGAGGAATAAAGAGCATCACAATGGTAAATACCCAAAATGGTCTAAGAGTCTATACATAAACAATATAATCCTTAAACATATGACATTCAAGCAAAAACATTTGGATTTATGAATAATGATACATGTATCTAACGTCGCTGTATAGCTATCATAGTATGAATGTAATTTACTGACCTTTCACTTTCTGTTTGTTCCAATAGAAATTAGTTTATTATCGTAAGAACATGTAGGTGTCAGAGTCAATAACTTGTCATCAGCAGCTTCCGGCGGATACTTCCGTTTATTCATTATCTTACCGGAAGAACGAATATCAAGTCTCAAATTATACACCAGTATGCACATATATATCCTTATACCTCTATACATATACATTCATGCCTATATATACCGTTGCGTAGTGATATTTTACTGTGATGTATTGGATAGAGCATCTTTGTAATTATTGGAATATATGTGATAATTAATTAAGATATACTAGGCTACTACTGGTGATACGTAACAATCTTAATTAGGAGACACAGCACAAAGACTATTGGAAATCAGACCTCGGATAATATGGTCAAAACAAGATTGATAATATGGTCAAAACAAGAGGTCGATTTAGGAAGATATTTCTAAAGATTTTTTTTTATAATAAATGCATGGTTATTAAACTCATGTGTCCTCAACGTTCACGAGAAGTACATTAGACGTTAAGATAACCCTTTATATATGATATCAAATATATCAGTTGTACGATTATCATTAAACATACCAATGACTGTCACTTCAAAAATGAAATAATATCGCAGACACTTTTGTACATATCAGTGAAGATTGAGGCAATGATAGCATAAAACAGAACAGAATCGTCAGCGTCAACGTTAAAATATCGATTTTATTGACAAAAAAACCCTGTGAAACGACTAATTAATTATCGTATGGTCCATTGTTACAAAAAATCAGTATGACTAAAAGTCTGTATAAATTACATCTTTGCAGCAACAATTGTTGCTAATGGAACAGTCTTGTGTGATTTAATTATCTAAGTGGCTTGGTGTGGATGGCCCGTAGTAAACAGCACGCATGTGAACAATAAGTGAACCCACAATGTGGAGACGGTGAACTGTGTAAAAAAATGGGGAATATATCATTGGTCAGGGCGTTGGTCAGTGTCACAGATCTGAACGTGGCTATTTGTTCACTGGTCATTAACACAGTTGCCTCTGTTACGTTCTCTAGATGTCGGAATATTGTCCCACAAATCAAAGTGCTCGTATATAACTTACTGCTGATCCAATGGCTATATACGGCATGGATTGTTGTTAGTCAGTCGATTGTTTCACATTACGGATTCACGCTTTTCCCATCTTACTGCAATGCATTGCTTGTGGGTATCATAGAAATCATCGGGATCTCCACTGGAATCGTGACCTGTATGGCTGTCGACAGAATGTTAGCCTTATGTTATGTGTCGTGGTATATGGTACACATCACAAAAGGAACTACCATCGCACGATGTGGCACTATATGGCTATTGATACAGTTCTTTGCTTGGATCCCTTTAGCTCACAACGACAAAAGTGGTAACTGTGTTGCTTCAATCTATAATGATTTTCATCTGGAAAAACTGCTTCTTGGTATATTTTTCTTCTACTGTGCTTCGGTTTCGTTGGTTTGTGTGTATATGGTCGCTAAGAGGATACGAGGTGACAGAATGGTGGTGCCGGTGGAAACTTCTACAAATGGCTATATAAATGAAATGCCAATCACGATGTACAACACACCGATAGTGATTTTCGCTGTCGTGATGATCGTGTTTTCTACCTGCTGTCCCTTTGTGGTATCGTTTCTTCTGTCGCTTGTGAACAACAACACATTGAATGCAGACAATGTTATGCTGATATACGCCGAACTTTACCATGTCGCATTTCAAATATCTTTTACAATTACAACGACAGTGTTTGTTTTCGTATTCAAAGAAAGTCGTATTTACTTCCTAAGAACATTCTTCTGTTGGTATCCAAATTTCTTGGAACTTGCAGATCGTTTGGAGCGTAAATTGAAAGAAGAGGATGGAGAAATTGTTCCTCGTCGTATCCAAAGTCAATCATCAGCGAACGTTGTGTCACCTCTAGTTGTGGTCAGACCGTCGTCTGTTAGTGATAGCGAGGGAATGGATGTAAATGATATAGACATCTTTGTTACTGATACCTCTAACGGACAAGGGCCGAGGGCCAGGACTGAGGACCGCCATGGATCAGATATTAGGTACTAGGAAAGGTTTGACATTATCAAAGTCAATTAGGCGCACAAGATATATAATGATGGGATTTGTGTCAACTGTATGAATTGGATGTTATTTGTGTGGCAGGATTTTAGATTATGTTTGCATTTGATAAACAATAAGGATTTCTTCAATATTTACAAAATTGTTGTTTATTTATTATTCATCCATTACATATTGATTGATGTATACTTAAATTTAATATCAATTAAGGTAAATATTATTTCAAAATGCCATTTGTGTACCAAGTTAAAACAACTCAATGTCTATGCTTTTTTGTAAAGTCAATGCTTCTTTAAAGTCATAAAGTCATTCGCATTGTATCTTAATTCGATTCTTTTGATGTCCGCCAAAGTACGCAGTTAACTGTTCATCCGTTGTCGCAGAGGGAGCCTTCAGTCTTGCTATGATATAGTCCTGGGGTGGATGTTACTCTAGTAATAGTAACCCATGGAATGTCGAGGATGCTATTAAGCATAATGATATAGTTACTTGGTGAAAGGTATATAATTCTGACCAGCTGTACTTGAAAATAACATTGTTTTGCGCATTCTTTATCAAAATTCTTTACAAGCGGTTCAACAAACAAATCACACATGTAAAGTACGAATGGTTAGCCATGATGTATACGGCTTTTGATCAAGTAAGTTTCCTTAAACCGACCAGAGAAGTGATTTATAGACATTCACAATATCGTGTGGACATAAACATGAAGTGGTTATGCTGTAAGTATGGAAATTCTTTGGTGGTATCTATTCATAGCAGTTAGGGAAATGTTTCATTAAGTGATGTTCAATGTATCATACGCCTGGAATACTGTTATATCAGTATTTGATTAAAGAGCATAAGTTAAGATCAAATTCCTTTGGTACTGTCAAAATATATATGAAAAAAATCATAAATAAACAGACAAATGTAGATAAACAAATAAATGTTTTTCGACATAACCATTTCACACATGTCATTAATGCAGATCAAAGTTAAAATTGACTTAATCAGTGGGTAAGTTACTTATCAATAAGGAGACACTTTAACTTGCACTTTACCTTTAGTATCATATATCGAAGGTTCGCCACACTTAATACATAAACTATATGCTGTAATATCACGAATAAGTAAGTGATGATATAAGGTATATATCATATTCGTTTCATTTAATCAAGGCTTAAAGTTTATTTTGTTTTACGTCCTACTTACACCCAAGATCATTTAAAGGACATATCCGGTTAAGGAAAACTGCTATACGCGGGTTTCGAACTGAGGGATGGACGGCTTGTGGTAATATTACAAAAAACAGAGTCTTATCATGTTTTTTTCTTCTATTTCGGCAAGCAAATCTGCACATGTGGTACATTCCAATCTCAAATATCTCAAAAAAATAAATAGAATAGTCTAGATGGAAAAATAAATGGATACAGTGGATGTAAAATTTTCATCAGATGGGATGATCAATGCGATCCATTAGAAAAAAATAATGTCACGGGTTTTTAATTATTTTGACCATCATAGCTTCGTATTTAATGAAGTTTTTTCAAAAAGATGTATAACAATAGTTCAATTTTAGATTTGTTTTCGAAACCAAGGTATAAACAAAATTCAGATTTTCAATGTAAATTGATAACAGCCATAGGTGGAATCGGGTGCACAGATGTAATCAGCTCGATGACCTACTTATTTACCTGTAATCAGTGCTATATTTACTGATGTCGGGTGGATTTATCAGTGCACGAGGTCAATCTCGTAAACAAAACGTGTTCGATATTCACGATCACGTCCATTGATGTACTTCAGTATACAATGTTTTGTAAGATATGTTTTCACCACACGGAGTAAGAAAGATATGCTTATTATAACTTATTTTGATAAATGATTATCTGATGAGATAATAAATAAAATTTGTAAT
Organism: Argopecten irradians; assembly: GCF_041381155.1. Classification (NCBI taxonomy): domain Eukaryota; kingdom Metazoa; phylum Mollusca; class Bivalvia; order Pectinida; family Pectinidae; genus Argopecten; species Argopecten irradians. The sequence continues at coordinate 54,004,377 of NC_091134.1, forward strand.
TAGAATATTGGTTATGGTCTATTTCATTCCATATACGAGGGCATATAGTAAGAAAATGTTATTTCTTATTTTAAAAATGCTTCACCGCCGACAGAGCATTAATGGCATTCATCATTTGAACAATAATTGGTGTTTTATCACGTATATACATATGTCTAATTAACACAAAAAATAATATTAAATAAGTTATCTTGCTTTAGGTGCATGCGCAATCAGTACTTTATTCTATATAGGATATAGTGACACGAATTTTTTTCGGGATGCAATTAATTATTTTTCATATTTTTAACTTGAAGTAAAATTAGAAGCTCAAACTTTTCAATGGTGATAATGGTGTAAATTAAGTAAATTTTGTAACTGGAGAAAAATACTAAATCGTCTGCTCCCGTTTTTGATAGTGAAAAAATACCATTTGTCAGCGGCATAGCATCTTTAAAAAGATGTTAGATTATTTTGCCTGAAAGAATTGCATGTCGAATATTATTACGTCATTCACGTGGAACGTTTACGCCTTGAAAGTTTAGAAGCGGCACAGTCATTGGCCAAACAAAACTACTAGCTAAACTATCAATGCTCCGTTTGTTTTATTGTAACAATATGTAAAAGCATAAAAACACATTAGTATATCGCTGATTTGATTATAAACATTATTCTCAATAATGCTTAAATATGTTTTTGCTTGTACAGCTTTGACAAACATATTTGTCATATCAGGATTTGAATGGCACATGTTAGAGCTTTAGAGCTTTATAAGTAACATATAGGTTATATAAAATGGGAAAAGAGCGCGCCCGGTGAATATTTTAACAGCAGCATTGCTGCTATAGAACTGATATGACAAGTTATTGAAGTTTTGAAATTTACAATTGCACGAAAATTTCTCCATGTTGGTAAGTGTCAAATAGAAAATCGTTTTCTCCTCCCCACGAAATTGAACAGCTATAAACCGTACGATGTTTATGATATGTATATATGAGATGCTGTACATTCCGTAAATCACTTTTATTGAGATAACACTACGTCCTAAGTCAGGACGCACACATGATCATCATGTGCCGGTTTATAAACTGCACCTGATGATAACACCAGGAAATCTGATATATTGATCTGATAATGTTATCCTGTGTTCTGTACACAGTGGAGCAAGGTACACACACAGGTGGGCAGCATATTCTTATTATTTTTCATTATTTTGATATTCGTGATGAGTTTCATTGTATGGCCCTACGGAATGGGAATGTTATTATAAAGTTATATTACTTTGACATCGTTAAATAGATCAACAGAATAATATCAAGTATATAATAATACTACCCTGTATAAATAGCAGCTGATACAGGTCTAACTAATTACATTAATAGTGATCTTTCGTGCTTTTACACATGATATTATTTTGAAATATTAGAATTGCTGAGATTAATAATAACATTATTATTTATGAAAACTGCCATATCCTGCATGCTTAAAACTTTTACTGATCGACTCTATTCACGTGACTGTCACGTGACTAAACGTGTTTGAAAATTAAAGTGAACTTCATGTACTGTTACTGATAAGCCAATCTGATTATATCCCATTTTGTAGATTATATCCCATTTTGTAGATTATATCCCATTTTGTAGATTATATCCCATTTTGTAGATTATATCCATTGTACACTTTTGCCGTTCATTACTCCACTCTCAGTAAATCGGACAAAATCTTCATATGAGTCACTGCATAGAAATAACTAACTAATGCTATGTAGCAATCACTATCATCAGTTTGGAGAAAAAACTGTTATTTGTAAATTAAATTATTAAAACAACAAAAATGAGAAAGGTAACATGTTTTAATAATTTATGAGCTACAGTCGACTTCAGGTTCCATTTTGCTCATTTCATATCTCGTTCATACATTCAATGCCACAGTTGACTTCAGGAACCATTTTGCTCATTTTATTTCTCGTGCATACATTCAATTTACTTTCTCTTGTGATTTCATTTAATTGAATGTTTGTCTTGTCAAAGAAAACTCGTGAAAACGAAAATTGATTCTCTGTCAGTCAGAACTAGCTATATTAAAGCACCGAAACTTTGGTACATTCCAAAAGCGTTAAAAAATCTTACTGGACAATATGTTGGTGTATGACCACATATTTCGACATTTGTAGATCCGGTACCATTACACGGGAGGATGAACCGTCTATTTTACGCGTGTATGCTTGGTTTGGCTGTCACTGTAGTTGGTACAGCTGACACTAATAACAGCACTTCTACAGTACAGGTACGTTAATCAGTACAAACACATGTTATACGAGGTTTTAAAAAACTAGTTAAAGGTACTACTAGACTCAAAATATCAGTCAAATATTTTTTACATTAAAATGCTAGAACAGACTACGATCTATTTTCAATATACTTTCAACAGAAATGCCCATGACGTAATATTTTTTGTTGTTTTTGTTTTTTTTTTTTTTTTTTGTTGTTTTTTTTTCATAAAAAAAAAATAAAAATTTAATATCCCAGACATGTTATACATCTGAAGGCTGCCAAGGTTGGGGCGTAATATTTGTATCGTAAATTAAGTATTTCTACTTCATCGACAATTATATGAGATGCAAAAATAAAAGCATTCAAAATTTCAAACAAAACTAAAGAATCAAATCAAACAAATATGGATACTATTTTCTTCAGACGTATGCAAGATCATGATCGTTATTTATTTATTTATTTATTGTGCTATTCAATTCTCATTATTTCAATTTGGATTCAATGAATACGGGGCAGAATTAAGAAAAAAATAAGTCATACACATTTAGTGTAGGAAGGGAAAACCAAACAAACACAATATGACTAAAACACACACAACAAAGCGATTGAAAATATATCAATACCGTCCATATATTGTATAGCAATCTTTTTCTTACAGCGACGGCGACTCGCACTTGATAATGACTGTGACACAGACTGTTTCCAGAAATGTGATAAATTTGGTTGCGAATTCAGAGTTAAGTGGAAGAAAGTCGGTGATTACGTGGAATTCGATGTTCAGCAGGATATATCGACTCTGACCATTATAAGTGTGTGGAACGCCATAGGATTTTCACAAGACCGCGAAATGGTATAACTAAATATTCTCTTCACAATCGTAGATACTCTAAAATGAACATTTTCAAATGTTCTTATATCTCTTTTATGGCAAATAAATAAAATATTTACAAATATAGACTTGATGTCATGCTAAATAGTTTCATAAATAATAGTTTGTGTTTATATTGTGTACATTTATGTTACTATTGTAGAATAAGTCTTTAAATGACATTAATGCGATTATTAATGATATTAAAAAAGATTGCATCTTTCAGAAATATTTTAAAAAAAATTCATACATAAAATGTACCTGTTATTTAACGTTAAATTGCTTCATTTGACTTAGTACATATAATGTATGATGACGTTCCTACAGCCAGGCGCCAGTGTGGTGATGTGCATATATAACGACTTATCGATGGAAATAGACATTGGCTACAACAAAGGACACAGCTACGAAAAGTTAAGAGGCGTATGTTTAGCTTCTTTTTTATTATTTAGAATATATATTTTCTGATGTACCTCTGTTCAATTCAAAAGTTATACATATTGTTTAGAAATAAAGAAAAATATTGGATGAAATCTACAAAATGATCTTATATCGTGACTATTGTTTCATTAACGTTTTATAAACCTAGAACTCTATTGTTTTATTTCTCAGGCATCCAGCACATTAAAGAACAAACATGGATCTGTCGTCGACTTTATTTTTACCTGCAGTTTTCAGCGTCGTATTGACCCCGACTTTCCTCACGAGGCTTCATTGTCACAACCGGCATACCTGATGGTTGGTCAGGGCGAAGTCGGTTTAATCACGGGTGATTACATACCTAACAGAAGATATTTGAAAATTATTCTTAATTACAATTTCATTAAGTATTGATGTAACCATTTTTTAATTTCAATGGGGTATGAAAAATAATGTTTGCAAACTGTGTGAATCCATAGAGCGGATTCTCAAAAGTTTACAAACAAAATTTTGACATCAATGCTTATAATTAATTTTACAATCTTTTTGATAAGTGTGTTAAAATGTATCATTCTGGTGATCAATAGTCAACGTCAATGTGTCTATTGAAAACATTAATTATAAAAATTAATAAAATCAATTATATTGATATATTTCATATGACTTCACAGCATAAGAGATTAAATGTTTTTTTAATGTTTCACAAAACAAAATAATCAAAGTATGCAAAAGAAATTATCATTGAGAAAATGTTTTAGAGATTTAAAGCATAAAAACTATCCCAGTAATACTTAAGCGGAGGACATCAAAAGGTCTACATCATGTTTTAATATTGAACTAGTACTATTATGACGAATTTTAGAAATTTTAACTTTTTTTAATTAAAGATCAGATATATAAGCATGATCGAGACCCTGTGATCTCTGAACTCAAGTTTGACTTCATACATAGTCCGGATCATCCAACAACTACCTACACTCCTGATATCACAATAAAGGTACATTTAGTTAAACATCACCATGTAAATGTTAGTCTTAATCATGTTCTAAGATGTTTGAAAAAAATACTATAATGATAACTGCTTCATAAAAAAAACATTCGCTATTTTCAGTACTTGAAACACAAAAAGTGTCTAGTTATCGTGGGGAAGCTAATTCCATCATTAAGGAACGGTGTTAAATAGAACATATGTGGTTTTTGTTTTGAAATTCCATCAGAGAAATCCGTGATTTGCGTCTTCTCCGGCACATTTTTGGCAAGCAAGCACTCACAACATATAGATACGTTGTAAATTATTGATATTTTAATCAATATTGATTCCTGTTTAAGCCTGCTCCATTTGTGCTGGATCCGGATTGTGGAAAGACAAAAGGTTGTTTCCGAAGCTGTGACGATACAGGGGAATGTTCTTTCCAAGTGACGTGGCAGGAGGCTGGAGATTTCATAGATTTCACAATGTCACAGAATATCAGTGCTCCAAACAACTATTGGGCAGCACTTGGGATATCGGACGATCAAAACATGGTAAGGAGTAACACTTTTAATAGCGAAGCAAAGTGGGTTTTTTTCCAAATCATCAAATTTGTCAATAATAAGTATTTATGTATTACTGGGATTTTTAATTATTACACATATTCTATGAAAAACTGTCACTTTTTTGAAACACCCATTTATTGTACTACAAAGGATTTAACTGAATAATCAAATGACTTAATTTATATTGTTAGACTGTTAATGCACATTATTATCATCTTATCGTTGTTCTTACGGTAGGTTTTCGATAAACAATTTTTGGGAAAGCATTGCATAAAAATATTAATATCTGTTTCCTATGTAAATGAGAAATATAATATAAACTTCAATACGTACAGAAAAATACAAGTGTGATCATGTGTAAGGATTTCGATGGAAAAATTACAGTAGAGCTCGGCTATACTCCTGGGTACTCGTACGAAACTGTTGCAAAGGTTGGTATTTCTTACACTTGGCTGTTATTCAACTTTCATGAAATTGGCCTCCAACCTAACTTCAAATTTTTGATTTTATTATGTTAATTCGTTCCGAGTTAATTCATTAAAAAGGAACATAAATAGTGTTCTATAAATAAAATAAAAAAACTATAATGTGTACTGACTTTTCAGAATACCAGTTATCTTGTTAACAAAATCTAACATATGTTTGGTGTGTACTGACTTTTCAGAATACCAGTGATCTTGTTAACACCAGCGGTTCACTTGAAGATGGAATCTTTAACTGCAACTTTCAGCGAAGGAAGATAATCACTGACTTTAATGACTCATTTCCTTTAATCGAAACACATTATGTTATTGTTGGTTATGGACAAGTTATAAATGGTAAGACATAATTTAATTTTGTATCGCGTCTCATGTTAAACTCTCCATCTTAAATACAACATAACTGGTTCATTGTACGAAAACACACGTGTCTGATGTAATATTTGCCATAGGGACTTCCTCTTTATAAAGTCAACCTGTTAATTAATAACGCTATCTGTTGGCTCAAATGACCAATTATAACACAATGTGACCAGTGTATAAAGACTCACCGCGTATTATATTCAGCAAAGCGTTCAAAGCACGCAGAACTAATCAAGTTATGCATTATTCAACGATTCCCAAATTCGGGTTATGCAAGGGCGTTTTGGGGTTTCAGGAACGTCCCCCATACATTTAATAGTCATATATTTCTCTCGCTTTTCTCAATTGTTACACTCATGCATTCCCCCTAGGCATTTGGAAACCGTTCAAGACACGTCTATTGCGATCATTTGTGTGTTTCAGTCATTATAAAACACATGTTCATGTCAGATTGATGAGTATACCGCTTTAGAAATGCATATGTTTGAACAGGCACACCTATAATGCATGAGCTTTTTCCGACGGTCAGTCAACAAAAAGAGGACTTTATCCATGTTGGACCAGAGATGACTACAGTACATCCGGGAGATATAACCACTGAGGTTTGGGGATTACGACACGTATATAACCGACAATGAACTAGCATTTTTGTTTTTGTCCTTTGCCTTAAAATTAAAAAAAAATCTTGCTGTCATTGATTTTAAGATGCAACATCACTGTGATTGCAGCAAGGAAATGTTTTCTACAGAAGTTTTGAGATAAAATTTATAATGTAGGTGAAAAAATGATGGTTATCCTAAGGTCATCATTCTGTTATATGACTATAAGGAAATAAACAGTCTTTCTGAACTATAAAAAAGACAAATAAAAAAATGCTACCTTTGTGAAACATAACAAAAAAATGCCTGTAACATTTACAATATTATTTATAAAATAACAATAAAATTAGGATTGAATATTAAACATAACGATGAAGGATATTTTCTTCTATGTATTGAATTTGCCATTCCTTTTGTTTTTGTCACAGCCGGGCCCGATCGTGCCTGACGCTGATTGTGGGGTCACCAAAGGTTGTTTCTATAGCTGTGACAGCAATGAAGATTGTATGTTCCAAGTGACGTGGCAGGAGGCTGGAGATTTTATAGACTTTACAATGTCACATAATATCAGTGCTGCAGACAACGTGTGGATAGCCCTCGGCATATCGGACGATACCAACATGGTAGGAACTGCTTAATGAATTGGTTCAAATTTTCAGCATCAGAATCAGATGTTTTCAACCGTCACTTTCATAAAATCTACTTACCGGGGTACATACATTATATCATATTTGTTACAGAAAAACACCAGCGTGGTCATGTGTAAAGAGATGAATGGCAGCATTTCAGTGGAGCTCGGCTATAATCCTGGATACGCATATAACACCGTGGCAACGGTATGTGTTCTATTAGCAATGATTTCAAGTTTTTGGTTAAACATATCACATAACACGAAAAATCAATCAATATACAAAAATAATATTGAAATACGGACGTCAATATCCGTTTAAAGAGAAATGCTGATAGTTCCCATGTTCGACAAATAATCAAGTTTGAAATACCACAACAGGACTAATTATCTCGATATGTCCCATCGATGACACGCATACCTGCTCACTCCTCCGAATAACTTGTTTCTAGGTTCATATTTTACGAACCTATAAGTCTAAATCCATGTTTCCTTTTATCATCACAGTTTTGGTTACCATTGTGCCCCATTGTCGATATTGTTTAAATCTGACACAGAGGTTTGATTCATCCTGATTTTCGTTTACTACCTTCCAGAATACCAGCGATCTTGTAAACACTAGTGGTTCACTCGAAGACGGAATATTCACTTGTAGATTCCAAAGGAGAAAGATAATTACTGAGTTTAACAACACTCTGTCGTTGACAACAAGACGCTTCGTCATTGTAGCTAACGGTTCCATATCATCTGGTAAGAGTGTTTACACTTAGAAAGATTGTTACTCTGATGATTTGATATCTTATCGCATTGTAGTACATAAAGTGATAGTATACTGGTTACACATATGGGTACTCTTTGCAATAATTCTCTTGGAAGCAGGCGCTATTGAAGTGGTGCGATATTTAACGTGAACGTATTGTGGCAACAGTATTACACGACGTCATTATAACGTTGCGCTTCGATTAAGGCGCCAAGATGGCAGACAGGCCGTGGTGTAGGTGAAGGAAACAAATGTTGCTTTTCCACAAAAAACAGCTCACTAAATCCTCATGAAACTGAATCTCGTTTTTTTTAAACAGAATTCTGTGATAATTTTGATAAGGTAGCAACGTTAATCAGCATGCTGTGGAAATAAGGATAGCGGTACGAGGGTTTATGTTACAATGAAATGAAAAGAGCCCATTCACACGGGAGGGTGATTTACTAAACCAATTATGGCTTGATTGAGAGGACACTATTGCCTCACAGTATTGCTTCATGATGGAATAGTGCCCTCGGCTTCTTCTCGGATACTATTCCATCCCTCGACAGTACCACGAGGCAATAGTGCCGGCTCAACCAGGCCATAATAGATCAGTATCATTGAAATAATTCCATTTGTTAACGATGAAGGTCGATATAGATTGTTGATATTGTTTCTTTAGCTAAGATTGTTGAATCGTTGATTATCATGCTGGAAACCAATATATTTGAATCCTCGACGTTCTCTCCACAGGAATAAGTTTTTTCTCGTCCCTTTACAGTTAAATATCATCCTATCCAATATATTGTTTAACGCATGTGCAGAGACATACAACTACATTACATAATATTTTGGCTTGAACAGGATTGCCACAAAAGCACACAACCCCTCCGGCCGTAAGTTCGCAAAAAGAAGACTTCATCAATATACATCCCGAACATACCACAGTCAACCCAGGGGAGATAACAACACAGGTATGCCACAGTCATAGACAAATCACTAGTACTAGTGTTAAAATTGATATAATAAACAAATGCAAAAACGGTTCATATAGGCTGATTGTAATTGTGAAAACTATTAAATAACGGTAAATTTAATAGTTTATCCATTCATTTTAAGAATGGTTCAGACATCATTTGTCACATGTACCGCATATTTTAAAGACTTAAGTTTCCAACAACGTTAACCCCTGTTCACTATACCAAGAATGTGAAAATTTAATTTTATCATTATAAATTCGTCACAGCCCGGCCCGATCGTGCCTGATGCTGATTGTGGAGTCACCAAAGGTTGTTTCTCTGAATGTGACAGCAATGAAGATTGTATGTTCCAAGTGACGTGGCAGGAGGCTGGAGATTTTATAGACTTTACAATGTCACAGAATATTAGTGCTGCAGACAACGTGTGGATAGCCCTCGGTATATCGGACAATACCAACATGGTAGGAACTGCTTAATGGTTTGGTTCAAATTTTCAGCATCAGAATCAGATGTTTTCAGCCGTCACTTTCATAAAATCTACTTACCGGGGTACATACATTATATCATATTTGTTACAGAAAAATACCAGCGTGGTCATGTGTAAAGAGATGAATGGCAGCATTTCAGTGGAGCTCGGCTATAATCCTGGATACGCATATAACACCGTGGCAACGGTATGTGTTCTATTAGCAATGATTTCAAGTTTTTGGTTAAACATATCACATAACACGAAAAATCAATCAATATACAAAAATAATATTGAAATACGGACGTCAATATCCGTTTAAAGAGAAATGCTGATAGTTCCCATGTTCGACAAATAATCAAGTTTGAAATACCACAACAGGACTAATTATCTCGATATGTCCCATCGATGACACGCATACCTGCTCACTCCTCCGAATAACTTGTTTCTAGGTTCATATTTTACGAACCTATAAGTCTAAATCCATGTTTCCTTTTATCATCACAGTTTTGGTTACAATTGTGCCCCATTGTCGATATTGTTTAAATCTGACACAGAGGTTTGATTCATCCTGATTTTCGTTTACTACCTTCCAGAATACCAGCGATCTTGTAAACACTAGTGGTTCACTCGAAGACGGAATATTCACTTGTAGATTCCAAAGGAGAAAGATAATTACTGAGTTTAACAACACTCTGTCGTTGACAACAAGACGCTTCGTCATTGTAGCTAACGGTTCCATATCATCTGGTAAGAGTGTTTACACTTAGAAAGATTGTTACTCTGATGATTTGATATCTTATCACATTGTAGTACATAAAGTGATAGTATACTGGTTACACATATGGGTACTCTTTGCAATAATTCTCTTGGAAGCAGGCGCTATTGAAGTGGTGCGATATTTAACGTGAACGTATTGTGGCAACAGTATTACACGACGTCATTATAACGTTGCGCTTCGATTAAGGCGCCAAGATGGCAGACAGGCCGTGGTGTAGGTGAAGGAAACAAATGTTGCTTTTCTACAAAAAACAGCTCACTAAATCCTCATGAAACTGAATCTCGTTTTTTTAAACAGAATTCTGTGATAATTTTGATAAGGTAGCAACGTTTATCAGCATGCTGTGGAAATAAGGATAGTGGTACGAGAGTTTATGTTACGATGAAATGAAAAGAGCCCATTCACATGGGAGGGTGATTTACTAAACCAATTATGGCTTGATTGAGAGGACACTATTGCCTCACAGTATTGCTTCATGATGGAATAGTGCCCTCGGCTTCTTCTCGGATACTATTCCATCCCTCGACAGTACCACGAGGCAATAGTGCCGGCTCAACCAGGCCATAATAGATCAGTATCATTGAAATAATTCCATTTGTTAACGATGAAGGTCGATATAGATTGTTGATATTGTTTCTTTAGCTAAGATTGTTGAATCGTTGATTATCATGCTGGAAACCAATATATTTGAATCCTCGACGTTCTCTCCACAGGAATAAGTTTTTTCTCGTCCCTTTACAGTTAAATATCATCCTATCCAATATATTGTTTAACGCATGTGCAGAGACATACAACTACATTACATAATATTTTGGCTTGAACAGGATTGCCACAAAAGCACACAACCCCTCCGGCCGTAAGTTCGCAAAAAGAAGACTTCATCAATATACATCCCGAACATACCACAGTCAACCCAGGGGAGATAACAACACAGGTATGCCACAGTCATAGACAAATCACTAGTACTAGTGTTAAAATTGATATAATAAACAAATGCAAAAACGGTTCATATAGGCTGATTGTAATTGTGAAAACTATTAAATAACGGTAAATTTAATAGTTTATCCATTCATTTTAAGAATGGTTCAGACATCATTTGTCACATGTACCGCATATTTTAAAGACTTAAGTTTCCAACAACGTTAACCCCTGTTCACTATACCAAGAATGTGAAAATTTAATTTTATCATTATAAATTCGTCACAGCCCGGCCCGATCGTGCCTGATGCTGATTGTGGAGTCACCAAAGGTTGTTTCTCTGAATGTGACAGCAATGAAGATTGTATGTTCCAAGTGACGTGGCAGGAGGCTGGAGATTTTATAGACTTTACGATGTCACAGAACATCAGTGCTGAAGACAACGTGTGGATAGCCCTCGGTATATCGGACGATACCAACATGGTAAGTGAATGTTAATTCGAAATAAACAAAAAGATAATTCTGATCTGAGAAAATTTGTATCTTACACCATATTTCTACTATACCATATATGTGTTTTCTCAACTCTTTGGATTGCAATTGTTACATAACAAGTATGAACTCTGTTTTGATTGACAGACAATGTGACTTTTGATGACGTGATTCTGTGCATCTTTTGATTGGCTCTTACCTAACAGATCACTTTCATCATAGACTAATGTAAGAGCCTACATTGAATAAAGTCCTTTCGTTGTTTTTATAATGTATAAATGTCAATTTTGAGGATTATTTATTTGAATTTTCTCTTTTTAATTAAAGAAAAACACCAGCGTGGTCATGTGTAAAAAGATGAATGGCAGCATTTCAGTGGAGCTCGGCTATAATCCTGGATACGCATATAACACCGTGGTAACGGTAATAGATTGAAAGATTTGTTCCTTCTGGTATTCGCCGTATTCACGAACAATCAATGATATTATTGGTCACATGAGAATGCTGACGACATGAAAGACATGTGTTCCTGAATTGTTCATGAAACAAACATATTAATTACATCATATCAAGAAATCTAGAATAATATTTTTATAGATTTACAATGCTGTAAGCAATATTTCGACATTATAAGTAGTTATTGTGTGTGTTTTAGTACATAAAATGTTATGTAATCCTTGCAAAAAAAAAGAGAAAAAAATTCTCTCCTTCTAGGGGATTTAACTTTTCAGAGCTCTTGAGTCTATAAAATTGATATTATATATTTTTCCAGAACACCAGCGATCTCGTGAACACCAGTGGTTCACTCGAAGATGGTATATTCACTTGTAGATTTCAGAGAAGGAAAATAATAACCGACTTCAATAACGCGTTTTCACTGACAGAAAGACGTTTCCTGATTGTGGCTAATGGTACTTTATCATCTGGTAAGATATCAAAGATATCAAACATATTATTTATCTTATAGCTCATCATTTGATATATATAGGATCCTAAATGAGCATTCATTTCATGAGCCTTATATTTGGTAACACAAATTTAAGATAATTTGTATCACATAACTACAACGACCTTCATTTCAAAGAATATTAACGCAAAAATGTGTTGAGAAAATCCAGCAGAAGCAGTCATTTTGTACTCCCGTCCGCGAATCCGAACGCCACTTTATTGTTTCATTCCTAAGTAACAATGGATTTCCTGTCCGACACAGCCAATGAAAGTCGCTCTAGGTTATATTACACTAGTGACATACATGTACATTAATTAAACACTCTTTATGTTGAAAGAATTTTTTCTAACAGGGATTCCACAGAAGCACACAACCCCTCCTAAAGTCAGTTTAGAAAAAGAAGATTTCATCAATATTCATCCAGAACATACCACGGTCAACCCAGGGGAGATAACCACACAGGTATGAGTTGACAGTAAATGAAAATAAAATGATGCTGACTGTTTACAATATATTTCTGCTACTTTCTGCTTTGTAATTAATTTGTATGTACAGTTACTTAGAGAGGCTTTTTTTCTCTTTTAGCCCGGCCCGATCGTGCCTGACGCTGATTGTGGAGTCACCAAAGGTTGTTTCTATAGCTGTGACAGCAATGAAGATTGTATGTTTCAAGTGACGTGGCGGGAGGCTGGAGATTTTATAGACTTTACAATGTCACAGAATATCAGTGCTGCAGACAACGCGTGGATAGCTCTCGGTATATCGGACGATACTAATATGGTGTGTACCCTTGTACCATAAATTTTATTTTATCATGAGGCTTAAGAATACCAAGAACCATGTTTTCTTTTAATCTTAAAGCTAATCGCACATTGGTTTGTAGAAGGAAAAGCTATTACCAACAACTTGACTCATTCACCCTTGTAGACACATTTAAGCTCTTCTAAATCAACGACTTAATCAGTCCATTATGAAATTTCAGGGATAGTTTACGTTATACGGGTAAAAATATTTGTTATAGAAAAACACCAGCGTGATCATGTGTAAGGAGATGAATGGCAGCATTTCAGTGGAGCTCGGCTATAATCCTGGATACGCATATAACACTATAGCAACGGTAGGCAAATTAGATTCTAAATAACAAGTAAAAAAAAGTTTTTGTTTTCATTCACTTCGAACTTTGAATCAGACAAAGTCATGTTGATGTAGTATTATACATTTTCAATTATATTTCTTACGCAAATATTTGCTTTAATTCATTTCCAGAATACCAGCGATCTGGAAAACACCAGCGGTTCACTCGAGGACGGAGTCTTCACTTGTATATTCCAAAGGAGAAAGATTATCACTGATTTTAATGATACTTTCTCACTGATTGAGAAACGTTACATCATCGTGGCAAACGGCTCCTTAGTGTCTGGTAAGTGACATTGCAATGATTCAAATACGTTCAATATGAAGTATAGACATATTTCAAAATTATCACAGAGAAGTGCCTCCTTCCACATTCAAAATTATTTGACATGAAAAAATATGGTGAACATTTTCAAACAGGGATTCCACAGAAGCATACAACCCCTCCTACAGTCAGTTCAGAAAAAGAAGATTTCATCAATATACACCCAGATCATACCACGGTCAACCCAGGGGAGATAACTACACAGGTAAGCTGAAGTTGTCTTAACACAGGAAATCTTATTTTGCAGATAGCTTTTCCTTGTTAGTCTTTTTATATGACTGTAGGATTTTATTGATGTATTTTTACTACAATGATGTATCACAGATCATTAAGAAGCCCTCTTTATCCAGAAAATAAAGCAAGAACATTGTTACATATTGTTGTAGGCTTTCGTATTTGTATACTAAAAAATGTTTTCAGCCCGGCCCGATCGTGCCTGATGCTGATTGTGGAGTCACCAAAGGTTGTTTCTATAGCTGTGAAAGCAATAAAGATTGTATGTTCGAGGTGACGTGGCAAGAAGCAGGAGATTTCATCGCATTTACAATATCACAGAATATAAGTGCTGAAGATAATGCATGGATAGCCCTCGGTATATCGGATGACACTAACATGGTAAGAGTAGGGGATTTATTTCAGGTACTGTACAGATACAAAGGGTAAATGAATGATACAATTGTTCACAGGCTATAATAGAAATATTTTTAATTCTATTTCTTTACTACAATTAGCATTTTGATTCGTCATAACAGTCTACTTTATATAATATAATTAGGAGACGAATAAATGAATATATCTTTATCGCTTTAAAGATTTATCAGTATAAATACTTTTTAAACATTATGGGGACTATTCTCACAATACTTTATTTCTTGAGATCTCTTTTACGGTTTATTTGGTTTACCCATATAACAAAACAAGCAATGTTAATTTACAGAAAAACACCAGCGTGATCATGTGTAAGGAAGTGAATGGCAGCATTTCAGTGGAGCTCGGCTATAATCCTGGATACGCATATAAAACCATGGCAACGGTAGATACAATTATTCCGATTCCTAGTTCTTCTGTTTCTCCGTTCTAGATCGGTTTATATATTTTGCTTAATATGCAGAATATCGCTTAATACGCAGCAACACAATTTTCATTATAATGATTCAATGACTTTGTTCGCAAAAAGATAATTATAAGATTAACGTTGATAAGTTTACATGCTTTGGAGGATTTCGGTTTCAGTAACTTTTATCAGAAACACTCTATCAGTGTACTGTTATATTTTATTTCAGAATACCTCTGATCTTATCAACACCGACGGATCTCACGTAGACGGAATCTTCAAATGCAGTTTTCGACGTAGGAAGATCATTGAGGACTTTAACAACACATTCAGTTTGACGGAAAATCGCTATCTCATTATTGCCAACGGTCTGATGTCGGCTGGTAATATATCATTTAGAATTCTATATAGAGCATATTTATAGAAAAGTTCGTCTCAGCAGTTCGATCAATAAATAGGTCATTGCTTATTACATATATGTATAGTGTGCTCATTATTTATTTTCGTACAATTAGGTATCCCACAGAAGCACACAACGCCGCCAGTTGTAAGCCCTAATAAGGAGAATTTTATCCATATAGTCCCTGATACGACTCCGGTAAACCCAGGAGATATAACTACACAGGTAACAAATCTTTTGTTGATAGGCGGTAAAATTGAAGTGTTATTAATCCATTCAGGTTATGAGCATAATGTTAAAAATATGAAATATATCATTAAACATATGATCACAGTCTTTCAGTCTCAAATTGATGAAAAACTATTTTGAACGGAAAAAAATGAAATTAAAGTTCTTGCTTACGAAACTAATGCTATCTCTGAATTGTCCGTAAGAATTTATTACAAAGGCCGTTTTCGATTATTAGGTTCTGATTAAAAGACGGACCTGGTGATTTTATATTGTTTTCAGACGAGCCTTGACAAAGCCCTCACAGGCTTGTATCAAAAGCTACAGCGTCAGGATTTGTACTTGAAATAATTACTTTAACAAACGGTCAAGCCGGCAGTTCCGAATAAACGAAAACGGCCGAAATCACAATGGACTTTTTTGTTTTGTTTCCCTATCACAGAGCGGGTCGACCATAGTAAAGGACCCGGAGTGTGGTAAAACAAAGGGCTGTTTCTCGGACTGTAAGGGACAAACATGTACATGCCTTGTCACATGGCAGAGTGAGCCCAAAACCAAGACCATACTGTTTGAAATAGCCTCCGTTGTAACACCTGGAGCAGACGACTGGATCGCTATAGGCTTATCTTCAAACGGGAAAATGGTATATACTCCTAAGAAACTTCACTTTACTTTTCGTATATACAAAAGTCCCGCATTAGTCAAACAAATGTATATAGGGATTGATACTTCTGTTCAATATCTATGAAGAACCGTAAAGTCCACAAAAGTTTCAATCATAAGAATTATTTTTTATAACCGTCACCACATGTTTATTTTTTCACGTTTGAATTGAGTTTTGTGCCTTATACAAGCGACATAGTAATGTATTGTATATGTATATTTACAGGCTAAATCTAGTGTGATGATGTGTATCCTGAAGAATGACGTAGTATCTGCAGAACTTGGTTACAACAACGACGACCCTAACTATCAACCACTTTCTAACGTAAATGTTTTGTTTTACAAATAAACGAATGATTGACAATGCATCCTTGTAAACGTAAAAAAATAGATAAATCAGGTGTGACATTTATACAACTCTTTCGAATGGAATTCTTCAAAGAAATGATAAAAAGAAATGCATACAAGATATAGCATGCATACTTTAAAATAGTTGGACGCGTTAAACAGTTTTTCATATCTCGATGATATTTAAGATGTTTCAGTTATATGAAAGTCGTGTGTGTTTTTTGTACAATTGGTACAGAGTAGGAAGAACAAGTTACTGCGGTTAACGCAATTGTTCCTCAACATAGACTATATGTTGCATCAAAAAAGCAAAGATCATGAAAAATCTTCTTTTCATATATATAGGACGTCACTTATTTTGTATGTAGCGGTATATCAGGATTAAAAAGTCAGGAATGAATATCTTATGTGCGTTTATATTTTTTACCAAGTTTGTCATAGATAATTCACACACAGCTGCGCATAGGGTGTCCGAATATATCATCTTCTAATTTCTTACAGAAAACTGAATTCCTGTCCGATATGAGTGGTTCCATAGAAGGAAACATCATGAAATGTGTATTCCAAAGAGCGAATCAAGTCTCGGGTGCTTTAAGTGCCGATAGTAGCAAGATCTTTGATCTAAACAAACAATGGTACCTGTTATTTGCCCATGGACTAGCGCCATCAGGTAAAACTATATATGCAAATATAATAGCTATATAGTGAAAGTAGCACAGAATATTGACTGGCAGATTGGGCATAAATATAGTTAAATAGCTGAAGTCAAAATCAAACACTATTTTCCTTCTTATATTAGATTGCTATTCTGTTGTTACATTGCGCTGTTGATACTCAGTTTTGTTTCAATATATAGTATGCTTAGTGTATTATGTAAAACATGATGGCAGGAGTTCCCGAGAGACATAAGGAGAAACCAAAGACCAGCAAAGGAAAAGTAGATTTCCTTAAATCATCAGACACGGGAATCGGAAAGCAGGAGTCTGGCCTCGTTAAGTTACACGGTAGGTAGTTTAGCTATGATGGCTAGAATAAGGCATCAACGGTATTCTGTATGTATAGGTAAACGGTTTCCGCAAATTACAATAGCTAGCTGGGATTAAACTTACAAAACTGCTATCAAGTAATAAGATTGAAATAATAGCAAAGCAAAAAAAATGTGAAATGTCTAACTATAAACAAAAATGATCTATAAAAAGATAAAATAGATTTTACATGTCATTTCGTGTAGGTTTTCTGATGATACTTGCCTGGATTATATTATCCTCTTCTGGCATGCTGATTGCGAGGTATTTCAAGCCAGTTCTACACAAGAAAGTCCTGGGGAAACACCTATGGTTCCAGGTAAAGTATCACGATACATTGTCACTATAAATGAGGATAAGCATAACTTATTTTTGTTGACTTTGATTTCCTGTCTATTTCATTTTAATAGGGAGCTTAGCACACAGCAATGCAAACACAGTAGTGCTAGGATACTATATAAAAATAAGATACATTAGATACAAATTGTATGTTACGTTATACATTTGCAATGACTGTACGATTTCTATGGGTATACCTTATTGGCACACAAACATGTATAATTGACGTTATGCATATTTCAGGTTCACAGGGCCTGTATGTGTACAGTTGTTGTTCTAACATCGATTGCCCTTATTGCTATATTTGTGGAAGTAGGAGGATATAGTCAGGTAAATATTATTCATACATGTATATAACATTTTATATTTCTCCAATATTTGACAGGGTTATACCGCTGTTGCTAGGGAAAATATTAAAAGGGTCTTTCCCTACCTTGAGGGTAGGACAGAGAAATCTCTACCAGAGAAGGAGATTCACGAATGTCTAACCCGAGGCTTGCCGAATAGATATTTCGCTGTCCTATTCTCTAGGTAGGGAATGATGTTTTTTGCCACTGTAATCCCCCCACCAAAGTCTTGAAATCAACAAATACGCGATTTATAAAAACAGCAAGGAATAATCAATAATGAATCAACTTGGCGATTTCCACTTTAGTTTGTCTAAAACTTTGTTTAACCTGTTGTACTGTGATAAACAAGAATCTAAATCATTTCAAAATATTCACAGCCATAGAAATTTTATCTTATATTGTATGAAAACCTGTTAAGTAAGTCATTTTACTTGGTAAATATAAAAGAATTATTGTGAAAGAACGATTGTGATGATTACTAGGTCAAAGATGAGCATGCGCGTGAAGGTCGAGTTCGAATGTGATATTGATTGTCCAATTGGTCTGCAAAGGTAATTTTTTATTTGCATATGACGTTTTATAACGTCCGGTTAATCACGCGAATATGTTCTACGCGTGCAGGCTGTCTTGCCCTGGGTAAGAAATCTTACCCTCGCCGGAAGTGCAGATATCTCTGTCCGATGGGGTACAAAACTCTGTCTTTTACCGAGGTAGGGACAACATGCAATAATGTGACATCATCATTACATGCAGTGACACGTCATTAATTTTGACGCATTGCGAGGTTCTTATGATGACGGCACATTAGAAATGACTAAATTTCCATAAGTACAGGGGGAAAAGAATCAAACATGGGTCTGTCAGGTGGACAGCCTCGGGTTGACAAGCCAAAAACTTCCACGAAGGTTGAGATATCCCTGTCCACCTGACAGATATGATATGATTTGTGGAAATTACGCTTTATTTTAACTATTTCATGTAACAAAATACTTGATGCAGAAAACTTTATCATTACTGTATCAACATTGTTCAACATCTGTAAGTTTCTTTTTAGATACATGCCTTTATAAAGTCATATTGCATTTCATTGCCTTGTAGATTAGTGTGCCAGACAGCATTTCTTACGTTAAAGTCCATCCTGTTCTTGGCATCATCATCGTGGTGTTGATGTTTCTGAATGTAAGTTTTGATAACATTAACAGTTTATTGTTTAATCTGAAAATGGAAATCTCGACAAAGAGGAAAACATTACTGATATCGATTTGATGAAAAAAGTTTTAAAACTCACACGTAATAATTAGAAAAATATGCATACTAGTAGCTTATGTAACATTACGTTTTTCCATACCTGTGATATTACATATAATTGAATAATATTTAAGATGAAAAAAATAATGACAGGTAATCGGTAGGGTCATATTTACGAAAATAATCATAACAAATATCGATGTTTCGGGGTACAGTAGTCTTTAACATTTTTTTCAGCCAATGATGGCGTTTTTCCGCTGTGACCATGAACACCCCTACCGACCTGTATTTAACTGGCTTCATTGGGGCGTGGCATTAATCGTTCAATTTTTGGCGGGTAAGATATTCAAAATGGGGCGCTGATTCTTTTCGAGATTAGATATCAATACTATCATATATTTCTTTTCGGTATATCAAAAGGACATCATTCGCTCAAAAATATTTAGTATTTAGATATAAAAATGATAATCAACATCATTTAGATCTATAATTCAATCACCTTATTTCAAAAGGTAATAAAATCAATATTCAAATTGCATCAGAATAAAAACTCATTTATCACTGCGAAAGTATTGGTATCATTCCGAACCTTAGTCAAACATACGTACTGATGTTTGACTAAGGAATATTTGACCATAAATAAGACTAATCTTAACTATTAAAATTCAGTATTTGTTTCTGTTGTTGCATGGACACCATTAACTCCTTTCCGCTTTTCAGTGCTCTAAGTATTATTGACTGCTTTAAGTATAATTGACAAGATTTGTTTTCCAGGTTTCAACATCAGCTTCGGATTTCACTTAGATAAGGTCAACATGCCAGAAAATAAAGCTGTGGCTGTTATGTTTTGTTATGCTGCAACCTTTATAGGCATGTACGTCGCCTTTGAAATCACCAAGTGCATTAGGAAGCGCTTATATAAGCGTAAGTAAAATCAGTTATAAGTCATTAATTGATATATATATACCAAATAAGTCTCAATTATACGATTGTGGTGATATGACAAAAAGGCAGTTTGATTATGTGAGTTCGTTTATGTTTGTCAAAGAGGATGATACATGGAGTCGTCGATTCTTGAATGTCTTTGGCAGTACGAGAGTTATGAATGAAAGTTTGTGTTAAAACTTATCTTTTACTGTACATGTATCGTTTATATTGTTTTCTATTTTCTGTACTTTTTTACGTATCTTGTCTATTTTTCTCGGAATTTAGATAGTAAGATAATATAAGTAGTGATATGCTACCCCTCACTACAGGAAGATAAAAGCAATAGTTGAGGCAACTTCACCAGACAAAACATTGTTTGGAGTGTACAATGTAGCTGATGGATATAATATACATGTATGAATGTTGAGTGCAGAATGGACCAGTCCTAATTGATGGCAAATAGGTGTATGTTGTCGTTTTTTCAAACCATTTTTATTGGATATAATATGTTTATTCTAGTCAGGGTTGATATTTTGGTTTAAACTGTCTTGACGGAGACATTACATAATGATCATATATATCGATCAATTATTGCTGCCTATGGGCTCCTTCTTTATACCAGAATCATATCGGACGTTTGAATGTTAAAATCTCTATTATTCTGCTCCAGCGAAACCCAATGATGAATCAGAGGAATTTGCAGAGGACATAAATTTAGTTAATAATGACGACGAAGAAGTAAGTGACAATAATACATAATATAATCGGAAAACAAGAAAGCTAATCGGGTTCACTTTTGTAGATAAATGTATTGCAATCTGTGATCCCCGAGGTACACATTTTCATATGGTGTTTTGAGATGTTACTGGAATGACAGTAGGGGCTATTATTCGGCACGAAAAGTGGAGGGTTAAGATATTGTGAACATTTAAGATATAAATACAGGTATTTTTAATACTTTTTATAGTATATATTAGCGTAATCATGCGTTTGTTTTCGCGAATTAACGATTACGTTTAACATTGTAACACGTAAAATTTGTAACATTTTTTTACGTAATAAAGCGTTGTCCAATACGATAATGCGATCAATCAGTCTTCATAAAGAAGTCATATGTGGTTTTATTTTCGTTATAAATCTGCCAGTTTATAAAACAACTATGTATAACGAACTAAACACTTTCGTTAAAAATATTGATATATGCCTTAATCCGGGTATTATTTACAATATCAAATTGAATAAAGAGAAATGAAGAAATTGTTGAATTTGATATATTCATAGTTATTGGTTCAGTAAGATTTTTTCTTTCTTTCGTTTTTTTCCTTATGAATTAATATTTGTATTTCCTTACAGCCGGGCTATACCAGTTTCAAGTTCATCTTTGGATTCCATGTCATAGCAATGCTTTCCTACGGTATAACGCTGATGGCAATGTTATTGTCCGGATAATAACCAGCAAAGTCCGTCTCCCATACAAAGGGTCTCCTGACTGACTAAAGTGGTGTTGATGTATAGGAGGAATACAGCTGTTCTCGTAATATTCATATAGCTCTCAGTGCTATTGACAAGTGATGATGGAATCAGCTTTCGTAGGAAATATTTTATACATACCTCCATGTTGCTAGATAATTAAAATTTTAACGGAATACTGTATTCTCTACCTTTCGCGTTAAATATTGATTGTATATGAATTAAGATTATTGATATAACCACAAGTCAAAAAACAACAATAACACATATTGGTCATTGCAAGTCATATTAACAATTAACTTGATTTATATAATTTTAAACCACACCTATTAAAGTATATTATTTGTTTACATTATTGTTAAGCTCTCGCCATGAAATGGGGGAGGGGCTAAGGGTGTTACCCCTGTCCGTCCTAGAGTGCCTCTTCCCGTCCCGTTTTGTCCCGCCACGCCTTGGTAATGAAGAAAGTATTACTCATGTACATGTCTATGTATCACAACCAGGGTTTGAACTTTTTGATAACCTTTCTTTCTGCAACTTATCATATTTCCGTTAGTTCACATAACTAGTGAAATCATTGCATAATACAATCCAGTGAGAATGTATTTAGTCGTTTCTGTAGGAATCGTTTGTCATATAACTGGGACGTCAATTCATGCCATAAATCTCCTAAAACCCACGTGCAATAACACTAATGCTTTGTAATATGAAAATCAAACTGGTTAAAGGATTTGATATACCATTAGCATTTAGACTAGGCTCATGTAATATTGAATGGCATATTGAACTCGTTTGGCATATTTATATAACATATGAACTCCTCCAATATCCTTTATTTGTAAAACAAAGACATTGTAACTTGATTAAGTATTTTATTCAATTGTAACAGCACTGAGTAATGAAGGTCATATTATTTGACAATGTAGTAACACTATCGTAACCAAACCTGTTATGTTCTTCAACAGGTTACATTCAAATGAATTGATGGAAGCATGCAATTATTGTAATGAACATATGCGTTTAATAAAATAATTAAACAAAGTATGTTTTAATATTCATTTGTTGGTTTGTTTTGTTGATTCAACGTAAATTATAGTTTTGATCGTTGTCATTTTATTTGTAATTTATTCGCATTTTTTTTTCTTTTTATTCATAATGACATTGAACAAAACAGAATATGTACAATAAACGTGGAAATTTTCGCTATTTGCATACATAAAACTTTCACGGTGTTGTTATTTTCGCGGTAGATACACTTTTAGACATTTAACAACAAAGTTCATACATGCAAATATTACGCACAGAGGAAATTTTCGCGATCAATTGACTTTCGCGTAATTTTCGTAAATCCCCCCTCACGAACATTTCCACGGTTACAGTATTTGATTCAATCTCGTGTTTCTGCTTGTGCCTTAACTTTATGATTCAAGCACACATAACTATATGACACGAACTTACATAATGAGGTACATATCTATACATAATTTGCAGCAAATAGCGAGTTTGTAACGATAATGATTATAATGATTGTAAATGGAAATAAAAACATAGGTATAGATTTAGCACGATCCGTGATTAGAGACGTAAGCAAACTTTAGCACCATCTGTAGATAGACTTCCGTTCTCATTCGTTCACGTAAAAGAAAATCGGAAAAACTATATAGATTTACAAGATAGATACAGAAATTAATACATGTATTATGAATCGGAATAATCATATATATTTCCAATCAATCGGCGTTTGACATCAACATCATCGAACTAAGGCGACACATAAACGATACAAATAAAATATGAACTATTCTTATTTTGGAAAAGTTACGCAATGAATTTACGCAACCAAATAAATATATTGACATCAAACTTAAAATGCAAATAGCAAAATAATATATAAGCATAAATTTTTGAGTGATTTTTTAGTTTATTTGTTTATGATTGGAAAAAGCAGGACCTCATTGTAAAGGGTAAGAATAGATCGTATGAAACAACTTGTGATGAATATTATTAAGTGGAGTAAGAGCACAGTAATGCAAGGAATATATATACAGGATAACTGGATACATACAGGAATGTAAATGTACAGGAATGTGTTTTGTGTAACAGGCATATTTTTGATTTGTATATCATAAATAATCTGTCCTCCTGGGTAGGTATTCATTGTAACAGTACGTGAGCATGACGTCATCTTTTTTTCAAAGAAGGACGAGGTCAAACTAATGACGTAACAATAAACAACTCTCAGGAAGGGGCAGATGACTTTGTAAATAGGGGGAAAGGAAATTCATAATACATTCAATAGTACTATACATACTGGTATATTGAAGAAAGATAGTAAGGTAAGGAATGTTATAATAGGGTGTATAAGTATTTAATGACTATTATAGAACTGATGTTGCTTGGATTCGATGATGCATGATTGAATATGATGGCAATGCACAATTTGCAATATCATTGAAGACCCTGATCTATCGTTTGTTTCATAAAAGATGTATTTGGGTCTTGTTGGTTTCAGACGACCAAATTTATTTAATGATATTAACATACAATGTTTGATATACAAATTTCAACTATATGATGTGCAACAAATAATGTTTCATGCTAGTGCTGGTTGGATACATGGCTATGATACAAAAGTATGATGAGACCTGAATATATTGCTTTTAACATACAGAAGAAGGATATATGATGTGTGTGGTACAAATGTATAGAATAGAATGGAAAGAATAGTGTGACTATGCACGTCTTATAGATGGCTATATTGGCAATATACAATTCCACAGATTGATGATGTACTAATATTGATATCAATACTCGGAGGGTGTACCGTATACAATGAACGAAAATATAGATATAGGCATGCTTAAGATGGATATTGGGTACTAACATATGAGGAGTTGTGAGTGATACAAACATAAATATTTGTGTGGGTATGGTAAAATGTATTATATGAATACTATAGATATACGCGTGTGAAAATAGGATATGTGTACATAGAGTTGCTTTATGTAAGAGGAATGAAAATTATAGATATATACATGGAACGGTTGGGTATATGAGTATGATTATGATGCATGATTAACAATGAATAAATAGTGTAGCTATACAATGCTAGAATGAATGAATACTAAAGCCATGAGCAATGGATGATTTGAATGAATACTGTGGCCATACACGTGCTAGAGTATATGAGTATGATACAAAGGTATGATTAACAATGAATGAAGTGAATGCATACTATGGCCATACATATCCTAGAGTTGGATGTATGAGTATGACACAAATGTATAATGAGCAATGTATAAAGTGAATGAATACTATGGCCATACATATCCTAGAGTTGGATGTATGAGTATGACACAAATGTATAATGAGCAATGTATAAAGTGAATGAATACTATGGCCATACATATCCTAGAGTTGGATGTATGAGTATGATACAAATGTATAATGAGCAATGTAAAAGTGAATGAATACTGTGGCCATACACTAGCAAGAGATGGGCATATGAGTATGAAACAAAGGAATGACGAGCGATGAATGAATAGCATGAGATCATACACATTCTATAGGTATAGGAGTATGATAAATTATGTATGGTGAGCACTGACTGAATTACATAAATATGGTTGAGGTTTATACGAAATGAATATTAAAAGATACACAAGCAGGTACAAAAGCTACATCAAAATGCACGGATTAAACTCGATATGTTATTGCTTTATAATTGTGTTAACATGTATGATAATTAATGAAGATTACGTGTTAATAACAGTGATGTATTTAGATACAAAGTATGGCAGAGGAATTCGAATGCATCTGTGGATTGCAAACCTACGATAGACATGCATATGCCACGTTATATTGGTTATATGGGTATGACTCGGTCTATATACCGGTATTACCTTATATGAATGTGATGTCAATAATAGTGTTAATAGGGATTATAATTCTATGATATAGGTCGGAAACTTGTGTATGTCAAAAGTAAATTTCGAGTGTTTCATCCTCGATGACCTTGGGTTAGAAACGAATATTAGCGAGGATGCTTGTGAATATAGTGCACACTGTTGATGCCTAACAGCGAACTGTCTATAAGTAAAATGTGTTTTTTCCCAAATACAACTGTTAATCAAGTACATTTGTATATAGATGGATAATACGATTGATAAATGTGATACATTCCATGGTTACTAGAAAACTCAGGCAAACTTTCATTCTACAAAGTCATGATATATTTACAGGAATAGGTATTCTCTAAATTAGATGAAGTTGTATGAAAAATGATAACGAATTATATATATGTAGCTATGAAATATATACAATGAAAATGAATATATGCATATATATATACATGATGAATATGATAAATGAATATCGGTTAGTTAAGTCATACATTAAATGATACCTAGATATTTGTTGTTGGCGCTAAACTTGTATTTGTCTTTGTATGATTTTAATGATGTTCTCAAGTGATGAATGACAAAATTATTGCATATTTTACTGACACAAATTCCTGATTTTAGTTAACTTTGTTAGATTAGCAAAATATTGAAACTAATCATACAATTAGCATTGGTTAATATCTTTAACTCTGGTGTGTATATACAATTGCAATTTCAAGGCCAACAATATTTTCCACCTCGTGAAAGGATCTGTTTACTAATGCATTAAGGAGAAGACGATGCACTACACCGCAGTCGTTCCTGTTTCTCCTGGAAGGCTGCCAGAAGAAGATGGGTGACTGTTCTTCCCCTGAATAATAACATGTTGAAGATGACGCTTGTTATCTGTGTCTTTTATCTTATTGGACTTGTTATTGAGTAATATGTTCTGATTATATAGAGACATACGTTCATCCAATACCGGTAATTCACGAACTTTTGATTCACATGCAGTTTTGATATCCGGACTAGGTTCGTTTCGTTTTCGCTTTCGTTTGCTTTGTGGAGTGCAATCTTGCGTTATTTCCGGTGTATTTTCTTTATATTGAATGTCATCTTGTGTGTCACTTACGACCGTTAATACTATTGTTGGAATAGTTTCGTTGCCATGGTTATTATTAGCCTCTCTGTCGACGGTAGCTGGACTTACGGCCGTAGTGTTACCGGAAGTTTGATTAGTACCATCCGGGTCTTCACATCCATCCGGCGGTTGTCTTGTACACATCCCAACAAACATGGATAAGAAACATTGTTTTTCACTTTGCCTGTAAAACATGAACGATGACATTTGTATAGCCGATATTTTATAAAGATTGATAAATTCTACATTTCATTTTTGGCGATTCACTATCGTAGCATATTCCGCCCGAGCTATACTGATGAAACTTAAACAGACAAAAACATGTGCTATTCCAGTCATTATGCTAGACTTAATTGAAGTGTTTGAAATGTTTTTGACACACAAAGGTATTTCAGATTTTAGACACTATGATGCTTGAAAACAAACCAGTTTGCAATTTTCTCATTCCTTAAAAAGATAAAGGAAATTTAAAGCGTTTTCAAAATGCGTTAGTATTTATTCCATATGAGCATGTTAAATCGTGTTTTTGAATGAACGAATATTTGTAAAATGATTCAAATCTCTAAAAGTATCCATAGTACATCTTTATAAATGCTAAGTGTTAATAAACGCATGACTTACCATTGATATTTCCTTAACATGAAAATGACAGTTAATATGGCAGCGAGCAGTAAGGCGACCAATGCAGCAGACCCAATGATGATGGTGAGATCTGTTGGCCGAAAATTTAGCAAATGATGTAAGTAATCTAGCAAAATATTCCAACAAATAATCGTTGTTCAGGTTTTGAAAGGGAAATGTAAATTTCAAATGCAATCTTTTTTTATTATTAGATTTGAACGATAAAACATTTTATTGTATTCCCTGCTCTAAATTTTATTGCAGCAAAAAAATATTTTCGGCGGGTTTTTTTTAAATACGTAAAAAAATGCAATAACCATCATCATCTTTACATCTGAATTGAACTAAAACACAAAAAGAAGTTTGCAAGCATCATTATATTGGCATTAATAAATCATTTTATGAAAAAAATAAGGAGTGACTCACGCATCATATCAGAAATAAATGTGCGAAGACATCAATACATTAGTAATCAAAAACGAACCTTCTCTGTCCTCGTTTACTGGGAGCGCCTCTTCTTTCCTTGGCCTTGATGGGCCAGTGTATGTGGTGACAGTGGGATGCATGTCGACCTGTGTTGTGTTGGGTATGGCCTCTGTGTGCAGCGGGTCTGGACTGGGATCGTCAGGGTCTACGTATACCATACACTCCGACTTATGGGCTAGAATAATATGATAAAGGAATCTAAAATAGAGGTAGAATGCTTAAACTGAAAGACTGATATTGCAATTATATGTTGAAGGCTAAAAATGATGATAACAGCCTTCGGTTACTTAATTACAATGGAGTGGAATAAGTCATTGGCCGGGGGGGGGGCTTTTTTTTAAATGCCTTTTCCCTTGATATCAATTCGAGGCGTCATCGATAAGACATAAAATGCATTTCACCATGAGCACTTGGTCCTATTATCATTCTACTTTGTCATGGCTATTTTGTCTGTGTATAATCTGTGTTCATTATTTTTACATTGTGTACAGTTAGTTTACAGAAGAATATCACCGAAGAGAGACACCTCCTCGTTTAATTACAGTACCATACAAAACGAGAACACGTTGTTTAAATATTCAATGATTCCTCAATTATTTTGTTTCAGAGTTGAATGAAATTCATTTCCGAAAAAATATCCAAAAATTTAGTACATCATATAAATCTATATTTGTTTTCACGTCTCATTATAGTTTAACCTACCAGGAATACAGTCGTATATGAGTCTAAAGAATGAGACGTAGTGTCCACATTTGGCAGAGAAAACCCGCCATATGGTGACGTCACACTGCCGACGCCCACAGCATTCGTTGTCCAAGTCGATGTTTTCTATACAATCGCCAACGGTGTACATGCAATACTTGAGCTGGTTTAGGCCGTATATCGCCTCGTTAATCCGGATCACCTTACCCTCCGAACACCGCACGTGCAAGGTCTTCTTACTGTCGTTAACATTTTCGTCTGTGCACTCGAAAATGCGTCCGTCTGAAATATAAACAAGAAATACATTTTACACTCCCATAAAATAATGAGATAAGATAGCATACTTTCGAACTAAAAGGAAAGGGATATGCTACCTGATAACAACTTGCTTTTGTCATTCGAAGAATCGTTATTTGTATGACTGACTGTAGATATTGTCCTGGTCATAAGGTTTACGCTGCAATAGTTTGATCATATATGGATGTTTTCCATGTTTTCCATGTGGTGGAAAGCTGGAGTGTTCGATGAAAGAACAGCTAACATACGAATTGTAGGGTGTGCGTGTTTAGAACCGGCGACCCAATGGTGTACAATGTTGCATGTAATCACCCGATAAATGCTTACCGTAACTGCATATGTAGTACAATGTAATGACAGATTGGTCTAACACATCATGTCACCCACATTATATAACTAATGTTAAACTAAAAGCGAAAACCTATTTAACGAATCTAATGGGGATCTACCGAATACGTAGATATATACTGGCAGTGTCATGTCAGATACATACAAACTTACTTCTGCACATAATGATTCCATTGTCAC
Source organism: Argopecten irradians (assembly GCF_041381155.1). NCBI lineage: Eukaryota > Metazoa > Mollusca > Bivalvia > Pectinida > Pectinidae > Argopecten > Argopecten irradians. Next base: position 54,034,017 of record NC_091134.1, read on the forward strand.
CGCTCTGGTTCTCAGTTTGAGGACGTAACATTCTTATGCAAAATTATCATATAAATCTAACGTCAATTTTCCAAGATTTGAAACTAAGGAATGGTGATATTTCACCCAATTCGATATCATTAAAGGATAGCTAGAATGTAATTATCATAGCTGTATCCCATGATCGAATGTTTACATTTTTGTACTTCTGACGAAAAACGCAAACAAACAAAGCATATCAAGTGCAAAAGACGCTTAATTTTCAAGTTATAAGTGTTTGTTTACTTATTCTCTCATACTGCAATTTTATGAATTGACATCATCAACAGCTATGCCATGTAGACAGCTAAATACTTATAGAGTACCGCCAGGTTGGCTGTAAATTTTTATAAATGTTGTTATAACTTATATGTGGACACTTTGAATTCAACAGTTAACAATGTTAGGTTGTTTTTTTAAGATCGCATGATATATCGCTTACGTAATAGTGATAATACATCATAAAACAGTAATAAACAATAGACAGATGTCAGTGATAGATATATGTATCATTTAGAAAACTTCCAGATAGAATTCACAAAGCATCATAAATATTCCACTTAGAAATAAGTTGTAAAGTTTTGTAAATACTTAAATCACAGATAAGTTCACCTGTTCTAATTACCATATTATCACACACGACAGGGATACGGTAGCGTGTCGTAGGGCGAGGACACACCATCATCTGCCAGTCAGGTGTTCTCACCTGTCGCCTACCTTAACTAATCACCTGTATACACAGGTAAGGAGATGGCCACTTAGCACTTAAAATGTGTGTAACAGAGAACAGGTTTCGATAAAGGTGCTAAAATGTTAAAATTGAGAGGCAAATCATTGAAATACTTTTTGGCAAAACAAAAAAATTAAAACCTGGATATATCAAAATTGTAATCAAAATTACACAGCGATCAAATAATAACAAAACACAAACAGAATGAGATATTATTAATCAATACACGATGAATATTTAAAATATTGTTATTTGGAAGTAACTGAAACTAAATATGAAAAAGATGAAAGAACAAATTAAAGTAGATTATTTATCCTAGTACATGTATTCATAAATCCAACTGAAGTTTAATACGAATATAGTACTAAGCCTTCTGCAATATATTCTCATGTTTAGGTTTCAATTAATTGATTATTGTGATGTTAAGCGGCCCATTCTTTTAACGATGTCAATATGTTTAGCTATCATGCCCTAGAACTCTAAGAAACTTTGATATCCGGCTGTATAAAAAGGGAATAAAACACCTGAAATGTCACAGAGAAGTCACCTTTGTGTTCAGTATGTCATGTTCCCTGGGGTAAAAAAAATGTGTCAGATACTGAGACCCGGCTGAAAATCAAACACAAATCTGTGTGAAGTGTTCTATTGTCAGATATAGTGGCAGTTAAAAAAGTCACGGAGAACTATCTTGTATTATACTGAGGTCAGAAGTTCGGACGGGTGGGAGAGGACAATTCCGCACCTGTCTTTATTTATTGGTCAAAATCTCACAAACTAGAAAATTTGTTCCGGGCTTTTTTTATATTCCTTATGATTGTCTGTCCAACAGGTAACAAGGGCCATTACTTTATGGAAACAATGGATGAATGCATTCCTGTATGAGGCAAAAATCCTTTCCCTTTCTACTAGACTTCAGCGAAATGTTTACAGCCGTCGGGCCTGGCCAAAGGAACTGATAAGTGACAAACGATTGTGATAAATTATTTGAGAACGCGATGGGAAATAAATGGAATGCAGTAACCAGTTGCTGAGAAATTGAGTACAAATTACCAGTTACAAGACCAAAGCATATTTCTGCCCAAAAGGATGTGTAAAACATGAAAGTGAAGTTGTATTTTCGATCATATGCAACTTAATCCTCGACAATTTCACAATTCATAAATACTAAAAAGTATTTTTTAGAGAAACATATCGTCTGATTAAATCAATTTCTATATTATGAACAGATAAATCATGTACTGAAGTGAAACTTTCCTGGCCTGAAATTTAAATACGTTAGATCGTAAAGAAATACCATGTCGTAGTCCCAACGAAGACAAACATTGTACTTTTTTGTATTATATTTACTGTTTAGATATTGGCATAGTGATATACATGTATACAAAACTACATTTTCGAATTCTAATTGATATAATGATTTATAAAACCGTTAAACAACCTCAAAATTAATTCGACAGAAAACAGACATCTCAGAGGTACAATATACCCTTGTGTTTCGGAGTTGAAAGCGCTCCTTGCTTCATCTTCGACACATATCATACAAATGTAGGTCAAATATAGGATACCAGATTACTATGTAAAATCGTATATGTATGATAACGGTGAAAGCAACAAATATATCTGACTTCATATTATATCAAAAGAAGGAAAATAAGGTCTTCATGAAGAGTCGTGGTGTTAACCGTAAGATTCTTAATACTAGTGTTAAGTTTTTTCAGCTTACATGGTCACTATGATAATAAATTTTATTTTACAATGTATGCAGTCTAAAACTTTTGTGTTTTAATGTATTAGGATAAAGTGCCTATATTACATATCATCAAAAGGAAAAGAGAAGTAGACACCTTAAAAGGAGGAACTTTTTTTTTATATAACTTAAACATTTGCTATAGTTTTACCTATCATAAGAAACAACACTTCTTCTATAGTTTACGTTAAACACATCCATCAATTTATAGTAAAGTCGGTTGATCAGTCTAAGATAAAATGCTGACTGAATTATAACAAGAAGCAGTATCTTAAAATACTGTGAGAAATATTCACTTCTCTGCAATCATCAAACAAATAATATCAATAAACTACTGAAGCTTGTTGAAAAATTAATCTATACATATTATTCGATAAAAATAATCTACAATAACATAAATAATTATTACCTACGAATAGCACATATGTAAATAGTAATACAGGGTAAAACTGTATTTTGTTTTAAACTTCTTAAAGTATTTACTTATATAGTAAAATGCGCCTAATTATAAAACCGTCAAGTGACACTCGATTAGATGGGAAAACAGATCGAAATATTTTGCAGTATTACACAATTTGACTCAATTTAGGGACATTATATTTGAAAATTTCTGGAATGTGTTGATCACACAAATCAAACAATACCAAAAAGTGAATGACAAAATAAAAATATTCAACGCAATCTTTAAAAGTAAACATATTCCTTTTTTAATTGACATTACAGTTGGCATTTAAATCCTAACTTGTTTAAAATCATACAATGAACTCTGTGTATTCTTTTGAAACACAATTGAATTAGATACTATATGCATTAAAACACAAAATACATTATAAGATTATGAATGTTTAAAATACCATTAGTGCTTTATCACAATCTGTAACATTTTATTAAATGGTTTTCAAATACATACTTCAGATATTTACCCTAGCTATGCAATCAGATTATCAGTAAATATAAAACGTAACTCAAATACGGAATATCAAAACTAAATCTCGTTTATGAAGATTTTGCCGTTAGATTAAGATAAAGGGCAACATCAGGTTTTTATCAGTGAGTATAAGCGATAGGCATCTTCTACTCTGTAGTATGTACTTACCTTGGCAGTGACAGGAACCGACCAGGAGAAGGAATACTGATACTAGTAGTACACTGTTAAAAGTGTTGCAGCACATCATCCCAAATCCATATTTCCAGATTGACGAGGGTTTAAATCACTGACTAATTAACATTCCGGCCACTACTCACATCGTCACTGGACAATGGTCATGTCGGATACATAGTGGTCAAGTCTCCGCGAAAGCTTGATAGATCAACTGGAACGCGAGTGAGGGGAGGAGAGTTAAGTCGGGGGAAATAATATACGGGAGTCTTTGTGTGGTTTCAAGGTTTGGGTGAGGAAGTTTTGTAACAGACCAGCTGTCTAACTTTATAATAGCCTGCGCTAGCGTAGGCCCGCCTTTGTGAGAACATCTGCCAGGCCAGGGAGCAATCACTGTACTGACACTGTCGTCTGCTGTCGAACGACACCTTGTCTTGGCTCCTTTAAAGGCACAGCATACACGGTCAAACTCTTGTTTTATCAGTGGAAACATACATCATGGAAATCTACTAAGTATACAGTTACACAAAATCACTTTCTTTTGTGAGTTAATCATTGTACCAGATTAATGGGTGCATCTTAAAGAATATGCATTACAATAATTGCAGTTCCAAAATTGAAAGCGCATGGAGAATGTAGCATCATATGAACATATACTTCACTAAGCATTGTTAGTTTAACCGTTTTAAAATTAATGAATTCCCTGTATATCATGTACATATATTTGCTAAAGCTATTGTAAATACACATCACTATGACCAGATCAGATCAATAATAGTAGTTCTATGGCAACAAGTCAAAAATATTGAAAGTGTGAATTAACCACCTATCTTTCATTCAGATATCTATCATTTTTAAATACTGGTACAGTGACAACAATTGATATCATATATGCATTGTATTTGCAATAAAACATGCAAATGAAATGAAAGGCAGAGTTACAAATTTATAATGAACCTGCGCAACATTCATTCACGTTTGTCATCAAATTACATTTAACCAACGAAAAGGACGCTATAACTTTCAAAGGCATCTCTTTCATACCAAATACTAGTAGCACACGTGGCTATGTTTAACTCAAACGTAAATTTGTAAGCACCTGTTCAGCATTAGCATACGTTCTGTGACGCCAATATTACACGTAGTTACATTTATAGTTTTTAAATCTCACACCATGCTTTGGCTAAACTCCTACACGATTTGACCTTGTTTAACCTTAAATCTAAACTTGTGAGTCAACAAAAATATTGATCTCATAAAAACATTTTCGCAAACATTTTCAATCTGTGTGTTTTGTCCTGCCCTAGACAATGGAGGCTCGTGTGATTGACTATCAGTTATTATCTGCACTGGTCCCCTACACGCGTGGATGGGATAACCAAGTGCTTTGTTTGGCACAAAAAGTGTGGATAAATATTTTTAGAATCGTTAGACCATGGCTATTCCTTCTTTAGCCACGTGCATCTGATGAAGCCGAACTATTTGGTCCCTGATATGGAAACAGCCATATCACGTGGCTTCCTTCAAGCAAATAAAACAATAGTTTTAAGACACAGAGGGAAAATCCAGACGGAATGCAAGATTTCCACTCATAAGAGGAATTTTGGATAAAATGTGTAAATATAAAAGATTATCAAATCAGCAGTTGTATGTTTAAAATAGAAATACACTGAGAATATCAATGTTGAAATAATTACTAAACCTTATATCATAAAATATATAAGTGATGAAATTCATCCAGCAAACACCATTTTATACGAAAACTACAAAAAACAAAAACATTGAAGTGTTTCCAAAAATAAAATGATATAGATATTGGTGGTATACTCATGTATGGAGGAAAACTAAAACAATACATGTTAACCATAGTAATTAATCAATAAAAGGTTTAATTCAACAGTGATTAGTGAAAATTAAAAGACTTAATTAGTGATATTACAGCAGATACACTAGTCAGTATACAGATACATATAAATTGAGTTTAGTACAAGCGTTACCACTAAAAGATGTAAACTTAATGGCGGGCAGCTTAAGTGATGTCGTTTTGATATATGTGTTGTTGTTTTTTTAAGTGACAGTGTTATGAGGTATCTATTGAAATGTGGAGAGAAACAGGTGTATACAGGTAAATTAATATTTCACGTAAAACGGCAGGTGCAACGATTATATCCTCATCGCGCGTCTAGCTCGCGAGGCAGCCACGTGTAGCAAAAGAAATCCATCAAATATGTCGCGTGGCACACTTGATAAGGGACGTCCCATCGCTCTACATGGACTTTTTTTTCCTTGATAAGAATAAATGATAAAATTCTTAAGTGACATGCATCAAAACTAAGATTTCAAATACTGTAAAGATTTATATGTAGAATGTGCATGTTGATAATATTTGCTATCATATTAAATATGTGGAGAATATATTGTTGAAAGCAAAAAAGAGTTATTACCTATTTTTCTTTGATAGAAAATATATACCATTTTTAAAGACTATGATGTGTCTCGGTCAGCGTATTAATCTGGAAAAATAATCCCTTGGAAAATCAATGGAATAGTAAGTGTTAATGTATTTTATTTTATCAAGAAGATTTTTAGCATTGATTCCACTATTTTTTTTTTATTTCATCGGGGTATGAAATCAATTTTGTTTGAAAACTTTTATGAGAATCCGCTACGCTTCGCACTCGTGAAAAATATCAAAGTTTTCACCTCACTCTATGAAATATAACTGGTATTCATCAAGAAACAAGGACTATCCTCTATTTATCCGTCTGCGGATAGCTCAAGTTCGTGTCATGACTCTTCTACCACAGAAAAGTCGAGTCTATCCATAGTTTTTCTATCTCTATCCTTCTTACAATGCTGCATATTTCGGTCTCGAAGTCAGCCTTGCGCCCTGACATATTCGGCTACCTTCTTTGTGTGAACTGTTAAATCCAAAATGACCAGCTTGCATGACAACATTGTCGAAATGATATTTGAGAACACTGATGACTTATCTAAATCAATCATGTTCTGGGGATTATTTTCCTCTAGTGAGCTACTAGATAAGTCTTCGCCATATACAAAGTTTTTGATTTAAACATATTCTATTTGTATCAAATACATACAATGGCATCGAGCACAAGTTGTCCAACTTAGTTTAAGCCCTCTCCCAATACAATTTGATAAATACAATAAACTACACAAACTATATGACAATGTATTTACATATGTACAATTTGAAGAGGGGGGATAGATGGAGACGGAAGGATGAGGCAGAAATTAGGATATACAAATAGGTAGAGGGAGACTACAAAGCTGAAAATGTACACACTTGTGTTTACATCCAATTCGAAACTCAAGAACGTTGATTCAAATATCAAAAAGCATTCTCGAAACTCGATCAAAAGAAATCTTTCTTTATGCTTATGCAACACGTTATATATTTTTATCTTACATCTGATGATTTTTTTTCAGTTACATATAATTATTTTTTCTTTGTTTTCCTACTAAATCTGGCTTATTAATTCTTGCATTTAAGCACTATTTTTTTTTTTAATTTCATCGGGCTTTTGTTTGCAAACTGTGTGAATCCGTGGCCGCGGAGTGGATTCTTACAAAAGTTTGCATACATTTTTTTTTCATTACCCAATGAAATTAAAAAATAGTGACATCATTGCTTATAGTAAATTTTGTAATTTTTTTGATAAAATGAAGTTATACGGAAACGTCAATGTCTTTATTGTGACGTCACGATAACATCGAGGTTTCACCTCATTTTTTTTTTTTTTTTTTTTTTTTTTCGTAGTATGCAAAAGAAGTATTTGCCAATAAAAATGCTAGGTTTAGTATGAAAAACAAAGAAAAATCAATATATCCATGGTCAAATATTAACCGTTTGCTCACTGTCTTGTTCCTTGCCCTTTAGAAATAGCAAACAATACCGATATTATAGCATTAACGTAGTTCAAAAACAAAGTAAATTAAATAAGGGCAGATATTATCTGTACCGATAAAATGCAAAACCGTTAAAAATATGTCTGTTAAATCATAAATCAATACCGTAAACACAAAGCCGTAAAGTGAATTAAACTAAAATATGAGCTCGCCATCTTTGGTATCCAAACTAATTGACACGATATAACCGTTAGTCTGTTGGATTGTCGTGGTGTTAATCTGAGATCTCATTTACCATGCATGGCTGTTGACAGTAACCAAACTGGGGTAAAAAATGAGATTATTTGATTTATGCTAGGGGTGATCAAATAGGAAATGTGTATTCTTCACGTTCCATTCAATATTAACAATATACGTACGATATCACAACCATCGAATTTCTGTTAGCAATCCTATTGTAGAAATTCTGATATGCATATCAACATTCACTATTTGTTTTAAACGCATTAACTCATTCAAAGCTATCTCACAGTGATGTAATTGTGTAGAGAATTAAACACTCGTTATGTTTTCTGTGGTTTCAACTTTTGGTGTTACAAAATTGGACAAATTATCTGAGACTATTGGATGCTATTTTGATACCATCAAAACTGAATAGTATTTCATCGATAAAAAAATGCCCTATGCATAGTCATCGTAAGTGACAATTCGTTAAATCAAATTAATGTTTCTCAATAATGATGTACATTGTATACTGTACTTGTAACGCCTTTTCTCCGTTTGTATGTGATATAACATTTAGCACACTAGTAAACACATCTGTCATAATCTGATGAATAAAATGTGAGTTCAGCAGAAAAAAATGCAAATATATGGTCAATATGATTATTCAAGCATATGATTCACTGATATAATCAACTGTTAGATTTAAAATTGAACTCAAATCTAAAATGTAAAACAACAAATCCTAAAAAAGAGTGAATAACGACTTGGCACAGTGCTACCCTTGCCGTTTGGGCCCCGAAGAACCCTCCCGACAGGAGTAGATACTACATAAGTCTGAGTAGAGAAGTTAAGTGTTTGTTCTTTCTACTGCGCCACGGCTCACCCCGTATACACACTGGGAATAACATATAATATACGTCAGTGTTTGATTGTGCAACTTCCGGTAAACAATAAGATCAATAATAAAATATATGTAGAATTAATATGGAGAGAACGAAGTTGGTTGTTCCGCTAGAATGGCACACACATGTAACTTTTTAAGAAAACGAACTTTAAACACGGAATTGTATTGTAATTACCCATATGTTGTTATATAGGATAATGCACCACATACCATAATAAGATTGGACATGTATGTTTAAATCCATTACTTGCACTGTGATAGTTTATAGTTTAATAAGAATAGTAGAATCCCTTTACAGTTAGGCAGGAGATTCTCAACCCGATGGGTAAGTTTCCTATAAATTGTAAAATACGAGGCATGCCAAGATTTTGGCAGGTACATAATGTGCTCCGGAGGGTTGAGATATTCTTTATATTATTTTGTCTTACCCCGGTTACTCTTTTCAAAGTACTAGGATGGTAGAACAAAGTTCTATCTCTTTCTTAGACGGAAAACATATAATTATAATATAACCTGTTGACTCGATCTTATTATAATTAGACTTGCAATTCGTATACGATACGTATCATCGTATTAGAACAGAAATACGAGTCAAATTGTAATTAGATTGCTCTGGACTGTACTTCCACAAGTCATCCCACTGCGCGTTACGACTTCTAACATGAAATGTCCTTTTAAAAGCAGTGATTGTCTGTGTGCGGATAGTTCAAGCTCGTGTCTTGCGGATAGTTCAAGCTCGTGTCTTGACAGTTCCACCACACTTTCGTAGAGTGAATGAACTCTGTCTATTGTCGAAATATATCTGAGAACACAGTCACTGGTTTTCTTACCTCAATTAATCATGTAATCTGGAGATTATTCTCCTTTAGTGAGCTACTTATCGCCATGTACAAAGTTGGAAATTGTACACACTACTCTGGTGTTTACGTCCACTTCTATTCCGTAATTGTCTTTCCTTCATAAAACATACCTGATCCTTTTAACGTTGTTCATCAGTTCAACAGATGCTAGTATTCAATACCGGTTACTCTTTACCCAGACAGTAACTGTTCTGGTATTGCTATTAACTGGTATCACGGTCACCTAAAACCCTGGGTATTTGTACACATTTTTCAAAATAATTGAATTGTTTTGTAGTACCGATGTTAAAACTCTAAGAAATTTTGGTAAATATTTAATTCGGGCAACGGCTAGAAGAAAGGTCTAGAACGTCTTTCTTGTTTTATCTCACACCCGCTTTCGTTGATTTCACTACATGGATGGTTTGGTTTCAAAATTACTCATCAAATAAATTTGCAATGCACATGATTGGGTCTTGGTGATTGATGTTTTCTCATATTGCGGATAAATTGTACAATCTTTGTCGTTTTGCATTGAATCAACGATCTTGGACCATAAAGTTTGACCAACATTCTTGCTCATGATGTTGGAGCTACGACTTAAAGGGACAATTCAGGCTAAAAGAACATTAAAATTTGTACATATATCGGGAAAACCCAGTTCTTATGGAAATTAGATCAGTTGGTTTTACTGTAATATGCCAGAAAAGCCCATGGTGGTGAAATGCGTGTGGAGTGTTCAAACTCGCTCGCTGTCCGCCATTACACATTGTGGTCGAACTTCTTGTATGCCGAACCCTGTCCCTTGCTCGTAGAGTAATGCTACTTTTGTCTAGAACTGCTCAAATCGCTCTGACAATGTAGTGTGTTTACCTTATTAGGTGAATTGGTTCGTCTAAAAAAATCATTTTATCACCTCCTCAGTGGTTATGCAGTTCATTTGTTAAACGTGCGTGACGTTGGCTCGGGTATAGATACAGCGAACATATTTTACCTGCTGAATCGTATTGATCAACGATTTATAATTACAACGGTATAGATTAAAATACTAAACAATGACGTGGAATTTGTCAATATTTTATGTTATATGTTTCATAAGAAATGTAGAACAATACATTTATGCCATATTTTGCTTGTTGGTTATGTAAAAGAATTAGCCTGAGTGAATTGTCCCTTTAAAGGCCCATTACCTTTCCGAAACAATAATTAAAAGTTTCTAAAAATATTCATAACAAAGAAAATTTATATTGCTAGCCTTAGATTAGGTTACAACACCAAACAAATGCTAAATTTCCTTCGTAATCGATGTTTATAGTGAAGATTCATTTCGTTGTTTTTTCATCTAGCGCAGCAATAGTCAACTAACGCGCAGTAATTAGGATGACGGCGGGAAACTTAAGATGTATAAAAAATCAATTAATCTAATTCAATTGTTCAAAAGGTGAGGATAAGTCTATTATTGACGTTGAACTTATAAAGTTTGCGATTCTACAAAATTATCGATCTCGTTTTACATTCCTATTTTAAAAATTAAAAGCCGTTTCGGAAAGGTAGTTGGCGTTTAAAAAACCGTCCAGCTATTAAATTTTCCCGGTTGTGTTGGATTTCTTTCTATTCTACTGGCGTATCTTTATTGATCTGGAAAATGTTAATAGTATATCCACGTGTTATTAAAATCAATAAATCACTAACGATCTTTTCAGTTGATGATGGGTTCTTGGGTGATCTAGGATATGATGCTGGCAGCCTAGCTGTAAAGCTGTTATTCTGATTTAGAGAGATGGTCTCAATTATCTTTAGAGGGTCTGAGCAGAAGATTTTACTTTCTACATACAACAGTAAAATTATACCCAAAAGTCTTGTGGATCGTACGATTGTGCCAGGACGCTTTTGGATTGCAACTCTACTGAAAAGTTTCTGGTCAGCCACTCTTGCTTCCAGTGCTCCATTAGCAATGCAATCTTTGTATTACTTCTCTATTGATCTTGACTTCATCTTTCCTCCCCCACAAAATTTGAAAGCACATTGCCCCTTGTGAATGTATGTCTGATATTGGACATAACTACATGTATCTTCAGGAAGGTAAATATAAGTTGACATATAGAGTATAAAGTATATAATGTAATGTTTGGACAAACTCAAAAGTATAATATGTTCAAACATATTTATTTTATTATATTTATGTATTCCTGATAATAATATACATGTTAATACATATATCACAGAAATTTAAAACACATGACAATCAAATAAAATTGTTAAAGTGAACAGTCGGGCAAGGATGGCTAAAGTCGGTAAAAAATGGTGTGAATGTATCCAGTATAATTTCTTCTGGAATAGAAAAATAAAAATTCTCGTCAAAATCTGTCTGCGTAAGTTGAAATTAATTTAAAGTATAGGGATCCTAAAACGTCCTCCCGGCTGACTATGTCCGTGGTTACATTTCCACGCAGCCTGGCTTTCATTGCTTTCAACTTTTCTTTATTTCAATAGTTAGAACTGGGAAACGTAAGCAGAACTTGACCGTCGTATTAATATGTGAGAACTTTTGGAAGGCCAATGAACGCATTTAGACTGGTTTTCTTTGCCCCACTATTCACTTTAAGCTAAATCTACAAGCAATTAATTTCAAATTATCCAAACTTCTAAACGTCATGACATCATGCTTTTAACTTTTTGTTTTTGTTTTTAAATCATTTTGCAAAACATTTAGAATATCCGAATATGTTATGATAAATGGATTTATCTTAATGCTTTTTTGTATGATTTCATTAAAGTATGAATTTATTACATTTGCTTCACTAACTCTACTTTCATAATTACAATAAATGATATATTATAGCACTAAGCAAATAGAAATTAAAGTGAACAGTCGGGCAAGGATGGCTTAAGTCCGTAAAAATGGTGTGAATGTATCCAGTACAATTTCTTATGAAATGGTAAAACAAAAATCTGTCTGCGTATGAAGAAATTAATTTAAAGTATGGAAATTCTAAAACGTCCTCCCGACTCACTATGTCTGTTGTTACATTTCCACACAGCCTCGCTTTCAATGCTTTCAACTTTTCTTTACTTTAATGGTCAGAGCTGGGAAACTTAGCAGAACTTGACCGTCGTATTAATATGTGAGAACTTTTGGAAGGCCAATGAACGCATTTATACTGCTTTTCTTTGCCCGACTATTCACTTTAAAATGTTATCACAGTTTCATATATTTGAATAAGCTACAAAAGTCCTCTATTATCTCACAGCTTTTGTCTTCACTTTAGGTTTTAGTTCAAAGCGTACAGACACTTTACATGAGACAGTGACTGTGCTATCGGTAAGTCTCTGTTGTACTGTCTTTGTGTTTTCAATATCTGCAGGCGTCTCCTGACTGCCCTGCCACTCTTTTGTCTCTTCCTCTGCTATACTGATTGGCTGACCAACAGTCTGATGCACAAATTTTGCCATTTCCTGGGCTTTTAATTTGGCATTGTGAATTGCTAATAAACTTGCTTGTTGTCTACAAAAGAAGCCAAAAATAAATATGGTAAAGACTGTAAGACAAAAATCTTTAATAAACTTTTAAACACATGGTCATAAAATCATATTTAAATACATAATTTTTACTTTAAATTGCAGATAGCCATAAGCCATATGTGATATTAATTAGGGATGTATATATGTCCTAGTCAAGCATATGAAAATATTTTCCCAGTTGCTTACCTAAGATTCTGCATTGTGGTTGAAGCATGATAGAACTCTGGAAGACACACTGTTACTGTCTCATCAAGCTTCTCTACCAACAGGTTGGCAACTGTCTGACATTTGTGTTGATCTGCAAAAATGGCCTGGAGCTCAGCCTCCATGGCAAAAAGTCCTTCAACTCTTCTGATGGTTTTATACATCTTTATATCCGACTCCTGAAAGGAAGAAAAGTAGAAGCAAAATGTTTGGTAATTTTTTCTATGCTTTCCCTGATGAAATTTTTCTATGCTTGTAAAATATACAAGAGAGGTTCTGTTTTTCAGACAAAAAATAGCATACATGCAGCACTTACTCCGACAATGTTAGAGGTATAGCATGACGAGACACTTTTGATCATTAAATGGTCGATAATGCCTGTCAGATGTTTCTATATATTGACGTCTTATATTATTTTGGATTAAAATTAACTTAGATACAATGTATCTACTTTATTATAAAGCGTGCGTTGATTAATTGACAATTGGCTGTTTAATATTAAATAGTGTAACACCATTTATATTATTACATTTAAAACAGGCAATAGCTACTGAAAAGGTGTCAGCGGAAAAAACGTTCCTTGTTCAACATACATTATTATGTACAAATCTACATCTACCAAGTGATCAACCTCCTTCATCGTGTTGAAGACTATGTTGATATTGAAGTGTGTGCTATGTACAGATGGTGTTTTTATTGTAATACACGTCTATGATTTAATTTCTACTACTGCATATAACTATTAGTCCTAGTATTGCATACCTTTACTGAGTGGTTATGAAATGTTTGAAGTACATAATCAACACGTCTTGTTATGCTAGTTTTAACTTCATCAACATTTTCTTTCTGCGAGTTTATACGTAGAGTCAATTTACATCTGTCGGGTGGCAAGCTCACTTCTCCAACTGCATTCACAGTTATGCATCGATCTGACACCTTTACATTTGTTAACGGAGTCACATTTTCAAAATCAATATCTTCCAACTTCAGTTGTTTCTTTGGAGGACTTGATACTGATGCAAACACATGAGAAGGTTGGAAACCCGCCATCTCTGAGTTCATCAACTGTTTGTCGAAAAAGTTCTGCGTCCAGACTTGTTTTTGTCGCTTAAGTACAAGAAAATAAATTTCCGGATTACATTTATTTATTTCATTGTGTAACTAAAAGTTATCAAGACTATCTATTTTATTCAAACAAATATTGCAAATAAATCTATATTGATAAAAGAAAGCCTTATCTTATTTGACCAACGTACCTTTTATTTTCTAATGATAGAAGCGTCAACCGGAAGTGGGATTCCCCAAGGTGTTTTTTATTCGCATCGTCCTGTCAGTCATATTTCGCCGATATGGCGTCCAAATATGGGAACAGGCCAACGGGTACTGACGGGAGTGACTTTTGGCACCGTGAGAGTGTTGCATGGCAGTACAAACACAGGTATAAAGCATATTTTACTCTCTTAAGTAGCTATGTTAAAATAAAACGGTCGAGTAACACAGACCACATGGATGTACACGTTGCATTGGTAGATATAGGTCTTCGTGTGCTATGCTTTTCTTAATATTCTCTTTTCTGCTATTTTATCGATGTCAAATAGATTATATGATTAAATCTGTTAACCATGTAATTGCTATCTTTTGGGGGGAATTTAGTGGCTTGTAACAAATTGTTGTCAGTTTGTAGCGGTTCCTGTATGCACGGTCGATACTGTAGTGCGTGTGTAAGGTTGCGTGTATGTAACATATGGTTACCGAGAGAATCCATCAGACGCGTATCAACGCCGCTTCACAAATATCCTAGCAGAAGCATCAGAGAACAATCAACAGTTACTCTGTGTGTATAAATACCTACATGTGTGTATGGTTACACAGCGCTTGACCTGGACTACACATTGCTTCCCAGGTCAGAGGAGTAACTTGTTACATTTGATGCCAAAAGCTAAATACGACATATTTGTTAAAAAAGAAAATGGAACATTTATTGGAATCCCCATTTATAGCATAAAATTTCCAACATATTACAGAATGTTTGTAAATAAATTTTAAATCTAAAATAGTTTTGGTATTTAAAAATGCAATAAAATTTGTCTCCTAATTAATCATAAACTTAGTATTGGTATAGAATTGTACCTGCTGCCCCTATTGCATGATCGCAAAAGGCGACTAAATTTAGGATCTTATCTTTTCTCTTCTTCCTAACTGACTTTATGTTTCCTAATGCCTCCCTTGGCACCGCCTCACTTTTGGCCTTGAGTTGGGCGTTTGCCCCCAAGAAGAAGGCTCTGGGTTCTGTCCCCTGGCCGAGACACACCAAAGTCTATAATAATGGTAGTTTCTGCTCCTGCTTAGCGCTCAGCAAACAGGGAGTGGGACGACTGGTTCGCCCATTGTCAATATAATGTGACCGGATGGAGTGCGTTGCTTGGTGTCTTCGGCAGCATGCTTCAGTGATATAGCACTGTAAAAAGGGCAACAGTTCCACTATACAAGAAGACACGACATGAATATACCGCAGTCTCCCAAAACATGCACCTCGCACAACATACACGCAACACACCGCATACATTGGAGGCCGTCCTTACATGACCATAGCTGTTAATAGGAAGTTAATTAATCAAACAAACAAACAAAAATAGTGAAGAAAAATGTAATTCAGGATTTGCTAGTTTTCTACAATATTCTGCAAGAAAGTAGACAAACATTTCCATCATTTGTCATAATAATCCATGTTTCTAGTGGCTGCTTCATTAATATTTGTTATCCAGTTCTGGACATGTTTACGATCACTATATAATACCACTTGAATTATGTTGGTCATGCCATTTTGCTAAATGTAGTAGGAATGCATCTAATATTACAACACAAATGTTTTATTTATCTTTAAATCAGAATTATATTCATCTTTTATTGGTTATCTTTACTTGATTTAAATATCAATTGTAATATATTTACCAGTCATATGTCAGTGATATGGCCATATTAGGGATTTGCTTAGTGATTGATTTGAAAGTCGCTCACTTAGGACCAAATATACACAAAAGAATGAAATTATCGCAAAGTTTATTTCAAATTTAAGTTTATTTACAAATTACATATATCAGTATAATAAAGAAATATTTATACTACCAGGTAATTTTATTCAAGAAGGTCAAGAACTACCTGTAGATGTAACCATGGCCAGTAGGTATTGAAGCCATTGATGTACATATATATATATCTTAGTCTTGCAAATGTTAGAAGATAACAGCATTGGTAGACAAGATCAATAGCCTTCCCTGGCAAATTTCTACACCATTAACAAGAGAAGATTAGATTATATAAAGCATATACATATTGATGGCAAAATGCCCATAACAGAATTTCATCATCATATGTCTGCTAGGATTATTCTTATCATGTGATTCACACTATTATAGTATTATATTATTCCGTGTTATTTTCATTTCCCTTTTAATAAAAATGTCGTCATCTTGAGATATGTACTATACAGTTCTAGTAATTCTACTTGTCATTTGTGGATTTTGATATGATTATCATAAACATCTTAATAGTATAAATTTCTCAAAGGCTTTGTGTTGTGTGAAGAAATTCCATAGACATGGATTTTTTTCTTAAAGTTACATAAAATTATTTGTTTTTTTCTTTCATTTCAGTACAATGAATAAATCCCGTTTGAAGATGGTGCTGGTACTACAGATACTATTATGCTTGATGCTGGTGATACGAGTACTGCCGGGAATGACTGCCTTTCTAGGACTTACAATGTTTGAACGCCTAAAACAATGGGACTTCCCTGCCCCACGTCCTTGGGAATACATATGGATCATCAACTTTTTGGCAGGAATATTAGGTCTGAAGTCACTCCCAAAGAATGACTTGCCCCTTTTGAGGCAGTATGTCATAGGAACAGTAGTTTTCGGAATTTGCGCCGTTGGCTATGGTGTTTTTGATCAGGCAGATGATTTATATGCCTACTTGAATGAGAAGAAGTCTATTGGAACCATTCAGGGATACCCAGCAGTGATTGTGTGGTTTATGTTTCTAACCATGGCTATACAGCTACATTGTTTTGGACTTTATTTTGCAAAACAGTTATACAATTCTTGGCGACCAAGATCAGAGAAGAAGAGAAAGTGAAGCTAATAACATTATTCATTTATTTTATAATTATGTGTGCTTGTTTTATTTGTCAGTTTGAAACTACAGTTTATATTTGTTCATTTTTTGAAAGCAAGAACATATCTATTCCTAGTTCTTTACTTGTATAACTTTATGAGCAGTTGAACCTTGTTAGATTATAAGACCCTTTCCAATTTTCTGCTCGAATTTTTAATTGTTTTTTGAGTCTTTTCTAGTGAAATAAAGTGATTGCCAAAAGTAAGATCTTTCCTTATTTTATCATCAATGAGGAAAATTAATTTGTTGCGACTTTGAATTAGGGTTTTGAAAATCTAGAGGAAATTAAAGATAATAGAAAAAAAAAATATAGGCGATAAACAAAATATCAAATGGCTTGGCATTGTGGTAGCTAACAACAGCAAATAAAGATGATAATGATATATATATATAGAAGTATATATATAACCTTTACGTGAAATCTTTCACTGAAATATTCATTTTAAATTTTAATTTATTGTGCGATACCAGGTATATACTCACCAACCATTCCTGCTGCCTGGTATATATACTCTGGAGAGTCCGCTGGAAATATCCCTTTTTGTTCTCATATGCTTCCACTCATTGGTAAATATCACAGTACAGGGTCTCGTCTATTTTTGTTATATATCTGTTTTTAATGAAATGTAAGTTTTGGTGCATTTTGTATTTAATTCTAAGGAGGAAAAAAAGACATAATTCAATGCATGATTTCTATTCATCATAGACACTAGTACTCCAATCATAATCAAATACTGCCTGTGTTATATAGATTGGATGGTTTCGAAAATTGGAAATTATTTATTCTTGTAGCTTTTAAGATTGGTTTGAATAACAAACTTTTCACTGTACATGACGTGAACTTTAGTTAAAGTTTCTGACAATTTTCTGTAATGAAATTTAAAGTATCATGGTACAATTACAGTGTATTTATTGAAACTCTTTTTTCTAAATAGGTTTTTCATCATGCAATTTACCTTAATTTTGCCTATCATAAGTTTATCATTATTCTAGAAAAAAAATATTACACTTTATCTGAACTAAGACTAATTATCCATATCTACTCCTAATTATCCATATCTACTCCTATTAAATTTTCCTTTTTAAGTTGTTTTCTTATTTCAATAGTAGATATTGTGTACTGTAAGATGTTGTGTTGTTGACAATTCCATAGTTCCATATTTTACGCTGTAACTTGTTATTATATATAGCAATATGATGTGTTCAGAATTTCTCCTTTTTGCCATTCATAATTACTGTTGATTATTCTACAGAGCTGTGTGGTAAATGTTATTTTTGACTGTTGTAGCATAACTGAGTGAGAATTGTGTTATATGATTTTAATTACCGTAAGCGTGTCGTGCTTTATATTTGCCTGTACATGTATTTAAGTATCCAGTAGGTTTCTTATTTGGAAAATTGTATTTTAAAACTTACTATCAGCTATTTAGATTATTGTTGATAAGTTACACATTTTTTCACAGATCTGTAATGTGTACAATATGTAATGATTATCAGATAACAGATTCAATTCTTCCAGCCATTTACATCTGTTACCATAATTTTTTTCCCAACATATTAAATTTGAACCAAAGAATACAAATGATCTACAAATAAGTGTGTGGAAGTGTATATCTTATTAGTTCACTGATTTTCAGTATTGTACTTTAAATCTTGTGATATTAAATCTTGTGATAACCAATCTTGTATAGAATCTTTAAAATTATTTTCAGAAATTTTGCTCAAGTCACAACAATATATATATCGTATCAATATTATATTATGGCATTTAGTTGGAAGAGTTGGAACATATAATCATGAAGTGTGAGACTCAGCATATTAGTTGAAGATTATGTTCTAAAAACTAAAACAAATTGTAGGAATTTATAATTTTGTAAATGACTGCATAAAATGCATCCAGGATGATTTTATTATATAAATAACAGTTTAAACAGAAAAGCAATACAGATGATTTATAAATAATAACAAATATTAGAAACTCTTATAGTATATACTGATATATAAGATGCAATTCTATTTCTTGCAAAAAAAATAGATTATTAGGACCAGGAAAGAAATAGGTGCCTACAAATGTTCCTACGATAAATGTGAAATAGAGACAATGAACTCCACTTTTACTTCTATGTCTATGCAATCAGGATAATGTAAAATATTGTTTTACTAATTAGGTAGCAGATTTTCTATATTTTTATGTAGAACCTTGAAATTTATGAACTTGTTTAAATCTTCTTATATGCACTTATGTATAATGAAGGCAAAGTTTTTGACAGGAAGCTTAAAGCACTTATTTGTTGTTGTTACATTATTGTGTTCAGAGAAAGTAATGTACATTTTTGTGTTACCATGTGCAATAGGACACCTTTTATTTACTACACAATCTTGAGTTGGTCTCTAAATGTATTCATCCTTGCTCTATAATATGCCAAATGTAAAGTTTGGGATTGCTTTGATCTTACTTTAATAATTATCTTTGAGACCTGTACCTGAGCTTTCATCTAGATATGTTGTTTGAAAGCAAAATGATGTTTATTAGATATTCCTTTGTATTGAAGACAGGATTTTTGTTTAAATATTAAGCTCATTTTCATGTAAGACTTTAACCAAGTATTGCAACATGACTGCTGGTTATATAAGTTTAAATTTTGCTGCTGTTCCTACTTTCGTTTTGTTTAAGTGCTGGCCCTGAACATGCACTTTGTGTAGAAGACTACATAAGTCTACTCAGGAAAATTTTAAGGGAGAAGAAATAGATAGATAGCCAAATGAACTTATCTTTCCTGTTGGACACAAAGGTTTAAGTTTGACCTTTCAGCATACATGTGGAACTGAAGTTGACAAGTTTTCTTGTACTAAGGAACTAAAAACTTTGTTTCATGCATGCCACACAAAGAAATTGCTTGCTTTTTCGTTAGAATTTTGTTTCTGCTGTATGCAGATTTTATAATGTAAGCATAAAGAGTTTCTACTCCATATGTTGAGTGTTAAATTTTGAGCATGCTCTTAGATATTTATCAAATCGGCTAACATAAATTTTATGAAACATAGACAAAAAGTGATAACAATTTTTGTTAGTTGTTGAACTCTAGTATTGATTTATGTGTGGAGCAACCTGAATTGTATTGCCCATTTTTCCAACTTGACATTAATTAGCATAGAAAAACATTGAATTATCTAACCATAATATCCTAGAATTCCTAAGACATGAGGGATTGTTTGTGTGCCATCTATAGCAGCATTGATTACCAGTACATTGTATTTAGTACATACCGTATTACAGAGGTATCTGCCCTTATTGGTATATATTTATTGTTGCATCACGTGTTTGTTGGCATAACATCAACTCTTTTTTGGAAAAAACAATATAATGTTCACTTACAAACTTATGATGTCACAATCAATACCTACTGGCAAGGGCAGATAACTCTGTAACATGTAGAATATTTTAAGTCTTGAACTTTTACACCGTTCCACTAGTCTGGTTTCACAGTGTCCCATTAATTTAGGAGGATAATTAAGAGAAAATACATTTTGACTGCACTCCTGGTTTCGAATGTATAGATTTTGAATAGTATCTTGATGGCAGCTTTATTACAGTTCCGTAGTAGTATCTCTTAGAAATACAACACAGAGACTTGAACATCGAATTTCAATCAAAATGAATTTTACTGAAGCTTGTGAAAAAATTGTCAAAGATACACAATTTGTTTTAGTGAGAACTATTCTCTGTTCTACAGTATATTAATGTGTGTACAACAAGCTACTTGCATCAGGAAAAATCATGTATATTGTAGATTGTTTGTTCAATATGGCCCTACATCCTGAGCTATATATGTTTTGATCATAACATTTTGTTACTATCCTAAACTTTTAAATAAAATTTCTCCCTGTGATTGACAAGTGTTGTTCGCATATATTTATTACAAAAAGTTGATTGGTTGACTTAATTCTTTTATTAGTACATACATGAAGATGAATTGACCATACAAAATTTTTCATTGGTTCTGCAGAATCACATGATGTTCTATCTTGACGTTTCAGTAGTGATCAAAGAGCTCCTTATCACATATTACATGGTTACCACTGCTCGTCCTATTCGTAGCTGGTCCAGATGCATCATGGCATCCACTGCCATATCCAATGTAAATTCCTTGGCTATTTTACATCTAAAACATAATTCAGTAAAACCTGTCATAGAAATCATCTCTGTATAAAGAACATTTTGTGTAGGTCTCAATAAAAAAAATAATTTGCAAATGGTCAATTTCAACACAATTTGGTATGTTTATAAATAAGACCAAACACACACGTCTCTACAGAGAACATTTTCTCTTTTTAAACTGTACAAAATATGACTTCAACATTCGCTCAACTTATATATTGAGTACTGTAAGGAAACTAAAATCAAATTCTTAATTAATTTGAAGGCATATTTTGTTTTGGTATGTGTGTAACCCTGGTCAATACTAGCCGCAATATATCGCTCGGCTAGAGAGAACTTCTCTTTAGCTCCATCGGTTGAGCGTCAGACTAGTAATCCAGAGGTCCTGAGTTCGATCCCTGGCAGAGGCAGGTATTAAATTTATTGTAAATCCTGCACCCTGTTACATTGGCGCCCATGTAGGGACTCTGGAATGATACTTCACGATACCTGCAAAGGAATCATTGTGACCCCTGGAAACTCGAGGACGAGTTGATTCCTGGAGGGGGAGTATGTAATCCTGGTCAATACTAGCCGCAATATATCGCTCGGCTAGAGAGAACTTCTCTTTAGCTCCATCGGTTGAGCGTCAGACTAGTAATCCAGAGGTCCCGAATTCAATCCCTGGCAGAGGCAGGTATTAAATTTATTGTAAATCCTGCACCCTGTTACATATGTTTGCAAAAATGGCAATTTATTTACAATATTCAAACTTGATATTAAATTATGAAAATTGCCTTATGACATTTAAAGATAGTTGAATCTATCATGTTCATTTCTGACCCCATACTAACAGGTCTAGAGTCTTGAACAAATTCAGAAAGTGTATTGGAAAGGAGTTGCAAACAGATATCTCCTATTATTAAATTTAATTACTTATTACATTCACCACCACCACCCCCAGATTTAGATTTTTGCATTACCAAAAATGTTGCAGCTAGTAACCTAAAAAGTACATACTTGATGACTCCTTTCTCCATTTTTTCTACAGCATCGTGTAGTATATCTGATAAGCAAGTCAAGGATTTATTTTATTGGTCATTAAAGAGTGATAGTAAAGAGGCAAGCTGTAACAAAATAAACAGAATAAGTTTTATACACTGTACGTCACAGGTACCAAGTTCAATATCAAGTCACTGTCAGTCACCATTCATACGTGATTACCTATTCTGTATTTGCATGTTATAGAGTTATCTGCCCTTATGGAAGGTATTGATTGGGATGTTGTTATTTTCTCTGAAAAATATGATGTGCTAATACTGTATATATAAAGTCGCAATATACCACTTACTCGCATGGGCCGATAACATATGCAAATATGGAATAATATTTATAATGTATATTGAGTATCAGGAAAGGACTTGTTGACATTTGTTTGTTTAAATAATTAATTACCTAAATAAAACAACCGTACATGAGCTGGGGCAAATTTCATGGACAAAAAAAAACATTTCTGAAAGTCCTATTTCAAACATCTGTGATCTTACCCTGCATGAGCATTACACATACATGTATTATACAGAGGTGAACTTTCCTTTCTCACAAAATGGGAGACACATTTAGTTGGTTATCACATAGCTAGTTATTTTCAAAAAATTGCTTGATTTTCACTTAAAAGGAGAAAACTAAGTTTACCAAGTTATATTCAATGTCCCATGAAATCAGAAAAGCAACACTTCAATGGAAAAACTAGTCATTAAAAGTCATTACCAACACACATAGAATATCTAATGTAAAGGATACGTTGATATCGTCCATGTTGAGAACATGACAAGTTCCATACTTTGTCAAACAAAAAGCTAACGCTTGCCCCTCGCAAGAACAACTGTTGGCAATCAGGTGGGTCCAGCTGCAGATGAGATACAATTTAACGTAAAAGGTATCACTATTTATACTGGTATTTTACTAAAGGTGTGTTCCGGATGCAGCAGTATCGTCATGTTTGTCTCCATGGAGACAAAGATACATCACAACACATGTATAATGGTAACGATTTATGAGTTCTATCTCACAGTTATGTATACCCTCATGTTGCTTGTCATCACAACTTAACATTGATTGTGTTTGATCATCCTGTGTCAAAATTGGGATAAGGTAATGAATTCAAATATAAGAGATATCTTTTTATTAATCAAATTTTAAGAAACAAGACAAAGAATAAGTTACATTTATAAGAGAAAATCTTTTTTCTTATACATGGAAAAGTAAATATTTACTGACTGCAACAAATCTTATTGCAATATGCAAATATATGTTTACCTGGAGATTATACTGAGATGTAATCCATTTCCCTGAAGCCCCAAGACAGGAAATTATTTCATGTTTGTGTGGTATTGAGTATTTTCTTTTCTCCTCCATGATGTTTATATCTTCTTCGTTAGTAAACATACAGGCTGTAAAAATATAGGCAAGAGAAACTCTGATGTTAATACATTTTGTATTTTAATCATGAAAACAAATGGCAATACCAGGATGAGCCTGAATGTTTTACCCTGAGAGTTTTAACTACTTGTGTATTAGGACACTGTGATATCAAGTATCCTTGTACAAGAACCTTTACCTGAATTACACTTCTATTTCGTTAACGCCCGCACCTCATGTCTCCTCCAACACATGTTTTAACTCGCCTCCATTGTCAATGACAAAACCAAGACCACACTCCCTGTCTCCTCCATCAACATGTCTTAACTCACCTCTGTAGTCAATAACAACATCCACGCCTACACCTCTTGTCTCTTCCATCAACATGTGTTAACTCACCTCCGTTGTCAATGACAACATCCACGCCTACACCTCCTGTCTCCTCCATCAACATGGGTTAAATCACCTCCGTTATCAATGACAACACCCACGCCTAGTACACCTCCTGTCTCCTCCATCAACAGATGTTAACTCACCTCCATTGTCAATGACAAAATCCAAGACCACACTCCCTGTCTCCTCTATCAACATATGTTAACTCACCTCCGTTGTCAATGACAACATCCACGCCTACACCTCCTGTCTCCTCCATCAACAGATGTTAACTCACCTCCATTGTCAATGACAAAATCCAAGACCACACTCCCTAACTCCTGTCTGTCTCCTCTATCAACATATGTTAACTCACCTCCGTTGTCAATGACAACATCCACGCCTACACCTCCTGTCTCCTCCCTCAACATGATTGACATGTGTTAACTCACCTCTGTTGTCAATGACAACATCCATGCCTACACCTCCTGTCTCCTCCATCAACATGGGTTAAATCACCTCCGTTATCAATGACAACACCCACGCCTACACCTCCTGTCTCCTCCATCAACATGGGTTAAATCACCTCCGTTATCAATGACAACATCCACGCCTACACCTCCTGTCTCCTCCATCAACAGATGTTAACTCACCTCCGTTGTCAATGACAACATCCACGCCTACACCTCCTGTCTCCTCCATCAACAGGTGTTAACTCACCTCCGTTGTCAATGACAACATCCACGCCTACACCTCCTGTCTCCTCCATCAACATGTGTTAACTCACCTCCGTTGTCAATGACAACATCCACGCCTACACCTCCTGTCTCCTCCATCAACATGTGTTAACTCACCTCTGTTATCAATGACAACATCCACGCCTACACCTCCTGTCTCCTCCATCAACATGTGTTAACTCACCTCTGTTATCAATGACAACATCCACGCCTACACCTCCTGTCTCCTCAATCAACAAGTGTTAACTCACCTCCGTTATCAATGACAACATCTACGCCCACACCCCCTGTCTCCTCCATCACACTACTAGCTAAGATATTGGTCCTCTTACTTATGTCTATCACTTGAGCTGTTGAAACAACAAAGCAGAATATAGAACAATATTGTGTATTGACATTTTTCTTATATTACATATATATATAAACCATAATCTTCAATAATATGTACCATTTAAAACATATGTCAGGGTGTCAATGAACATATCCATGCACCAAGTTAAAATGTTGATTAAAAAAATAAATGACAGAAGAATGTAAATATCAAAAATAATAAATGGCTATCCAAAAGATCAGAGAGCTAGTTGTTGTTATGGTTGCCCGTATGCCCTTTGGTATGAGGAAAATCATATGTGAGATGACGCTGTTCTTGAAAAAAACTTACCTACAGATATCTGCAGACCATCTATGAAGTTGCGTTCATCCTGACTACTAGATGTTGTGATAACCTATTACAGAAATAATACATTAATAAGTCTCAAATGTCATTTTTCTTTCACATTCTGGTGCTTTCTTTTCTAAAATTAAAGAAATTATTCATACCATAACTAACAGCTGTAATTATCCTATTAGGATCTTTATACACAGGTAAAAGCTGTAATTATCTCATTAAGGATCTTTATGCACAGGTAACAGCTGTAATTATCCAATTACTTTATACACAGGTTATAGCTGTAATTTTCTCATTAAGGATCTTTATACACAGGTATCAGCTGTAATTATCTAATTAAGGATCTTTATACACAGGTATCAGCTGTAATTATACATTAAGGATCTTTATACACAGGTATCAGCTGTAATTATCTCATTAAGGATCTTTATACACAAGTAACAGCTGTAATTATCCAATTAGATATCTGTATACACAGGTAACTGCTGTAATTATCCCATTTGTTTATACACAGGTATCAGCTGTAATTATCTCATTAGTTTATACACAGGTAACAGCTGTAATTATCTCATTAGTTTATACACAGGTATCAGCTGTAATTATCTAATTAAAGATATTTATACACATGTAATACCTGTAATTATCTCATTAGTTAATACACAGGTAACAGCTGTAATTATCCAATGAGATATCTTTATACACAGGTAACAGCAGGCGATATTACTACAAGACCTCTACCTTTGGGTTGCAAGTTCGACTCCCATGTGGGGCATATGCCAGGTACTGACTGCTGGTCAGTGGTTTTTCTTCTGGTACATTCTTAAATGATGCTGGTTGTTAATAGGAGATTTAACTAATAAAGCCAAAATCAAAGATGCAATGACAGTTCAGTTTACCTTGGCACCCCAGTGGCTGGCCAGGTGAAGTGCTACACATCCAAAGGGAGTGGCCCCGTCCATCACCAGAACTGTGTCTCCCCCACATACTCGTGCCTGGTAGTGAAGTGCAGTATATGCCTTCACGCTGTCCCCTATCCCTGCAGCAGCTTCAGCAAAACCCATTCTGTCTGGCTTTCTTACTAAATTCAAGATTCAAAGTAAATATCAATTTCTATCTCTTCCATCATTGAAGAATAGCTCTTGCTTTAAAGGGCTAACATTTATAGGAATTTAGACTACCAATACTATCATTTAGCACGGTTGAATTTCAAATATTTACATTTTTTCAAACTAAAACACTTCAGCTTGTGTCAAGAGTTAAATTTGTCAGTATTTGTCAGCAGCAAAGCATATCAAAATGGAGTAAGCATCTACAAATGTCTACTTAAGATACGTTATCAATACATAGTCTAACAATGATCTGTTTTGTTTAATACTCACCTATATCATACTCAGACATCAAGCAATATTCTCCACATCCTGAGTATCTGGCATTCAGTGGCACAACCCCTAGTATATAAAGTACTTAGTCATTCAAGGTGAACATTACGGGTATGTAAACAATGGTCTGAATGAAAACTTATAAATGAAAAAAACAAAAACAAGGTACACATACTGACATTCACCAGTAGAACGCGTTTTAAATATATTCATTAGTGTGTAATACATCAACACAGAAACTTTAAGGCCACAAGAACACAAAGTATACTGTTGAAAGATGAAAATTCATCTTTCATACAATCTAACTGTGTATAATCTTCAATTTATTGACAAAATATCTCACCAACGACACTGTCTCCGAGAGCTACACTGGTAACAGATTGGCCAATCTTGACCACAATTCCAGCAACATCATGTCCAACACTATATCTGTCTCTCTGACTTTTCTTGTGAATCTCTGTCAGTATCTGCAATATCAGGCACCATTCACTTAGAGGTTTTTTCACCATTTCTGATTATAACTAGGTAAATGATTAAACTGCACTATTTGATTTCTACTAGACTTCAGTGCTGCAACATCGTTTGATATCACTCAAATGGTATGGTATGATTTTCAGAGAATGAAAAAATACACCTTAGTTACACTACCTTTCTGAATCGACTTTGGATTTTCAAAATGGTAATGTAAAATGAGATTGATAATTTAGAACCTTTTAACCATTGTATGTTTATCATGAATGATAAATGAGATACATGTACTTATGTATGCTATACAGTAGGCTTTTGTATTAAAGAAAAAACTGTCTAAACAATTCAATCTACCTTTTGGTTATATTTAGCTAAAGCACATGCTTTTACTTGTACAACAATGTCAAATTTCTCTGGGGATGGCACCTCTATCTGAAACATAAGAGCATAATGTTTTAATTGTCAATTAAAAGCATGATATAGTTAGAAAATAGAAAAAAAAAAGATGCCAATTGATCGAGAACTCCATCACAACTTAGATGTTCTTATAAGAAATTCGTTAATTATGGATGCCAAATATGGTTAAATTGTAGCTACATGCAGCAAAAAGACTGGTAGACAAAACAGAGAATGACAAATAAATATTTTACCACCGAGACATATAGTACTAATTATGTACATATTACTGTAACAGGGCAAGAGTAGTGTGTCACCAACCGGGTCAAACCTGGACTTACTGGTCCACTGCTCTACCGACTCAGCTAAAGATATTTTCCCCCTAGTGCAAAGCTAGAAAGGAACCTATCTATATGAATAGTATTTACAATTAAAACTTGCTGCATTACCAATACTTTAATAGTGTATGTATTGCACAAAATGTTAATGTATATCTGGACAGTTGGGACATCTGAGAGTTAATAAAAATGTGTAATGGATAATTAAGCATCAAATACTTACATCAGTTTCTAAAGTATATTTGGGAGCTCCATCAGTTGGGCTCAACGCATCCTGTACCACGGATCTCATTATTTCAATAAATGTTTAGGGTCACCTATCTACTACTACTAGCCAATATAACTAAAACTGCCAATATTTGTAAAGCTGTGAGATTTAAAAAATATTACAGATTGTTACATTGTTACATTGTAACAATCTGATATGTAGTGAGTAACGAAATTGCGATAGACATTCTTTGTGTATCGATGAGGCCTAAAATGAAATATGTGCAGTGATTACATTACTGGTGCTGTAAAGAGCTAAAACGAAAATAAAACCGGAAGTGCTTCTTGAAACGACACGCCCCCAATTTTCCCATAGTTCATGTCATTTCCGGTAGAGCTGGGGTGGTGACTGCTGAAGATAAATTTTCATAATTTTTGAGTAACTGCAGACTATATCTGACCTTGGAGTTAACAGACAGACGACACATTCCAGGAAATTATCCATAATTCAATTATGCACGGGATTTAATGCGAAAACGGTACTTGATCTTGCAATTTTTCTAAACTTGGCATACGGATATTTTGGCCGGTGCCATGATTGCATAGGTAAAATGATGTCAAATTCTGTCTATTAAAATCGATTACTTGGCTAGTCCGAGTTATTTCAAAGTATTATCATATATGAATTCCTTCTATGTACATATAGTTTGTGATATTTTGACGACCGGATCTGTTAACAGCAACAACATTTTTGTACACTATATGTTGTATGAATTAGTGGAATTGAATATATGTATTATTATATTGATCACATTTATGTCAATTGGAGATTTTGTATGCTAAAAAAAATCTCATATATAGAGCATTGTGCTGATTTAAAGTATGAGGTTGAGGTAATTTCAGGTTTTGGGGCAATGTTAAAACTCAAATATTTTGCTATAAATTTTTTTGAATTGGTGTGTGGAAAACCAGGCTTTTGTTGCCAACAGTGATACAGTACTGCCAAACAGTCAGAGAGTCTATTTTCACCCTACTGCTGAACGTGTATAAAACCTTATTCCACCTTATAACTAGCTGCGATGACGTAGCTCTGAACGACGGACGGAAGATTTCTGACAGATGGTCGTCGTCAGAGCTACGATTCCGTCCCATTGCCCGTAGTGTTGCAAAACATCCAGCGGTTAAAATGTTGCATTTCATGTGTGTCATGTAATTTTTTAATTAAATTCAACAATATCAAACATTTTTAACATACAATGGTTATTTATTTACCCACCTCCATGTCTAAATTATGTTTTGAAGCACTTTTGAATGGCTCACATCTCCGACACGGCTCACTTGGCCGCCATGATGCTTCTCGTTAGAAAGTCTCGCGCTCCAGATATGGCACCTAGTACCATATATGGAATGACCTACAAATTTTCACTACGAAAGAAATAAATGTTACAAAGTTTTTAACATGAACTTTAAAAATTCTTTTTTGCTTAATTCTTATTAATACTTACATTTGTTCAGTTTCACCATATTTATTCTTAGTTTGTTGGCTTTTTAATACTTTTAAACATATTTTACCTGTTGAGTGTTTCATTTCGTCACGGTTTCCGGTAAATCAAACATGGCGGCGTATTTGAACAGAATTATACATGTGTTGTGTTTGCCTTGGATTTTACCACTAATAGTTGATGAAAGATTATAATCGAAAGGTTTGTGAATTGAATATTGATCATAGTTGTCAGAACAATACAGTTACATAAGGATAATACCCGAAAAATATATTTTTAGCAGTCTCAAAGTGATCACATCGGGGCTTGCAACACTAGCGGCAACGGGGTGGAATTCATACCCTGCCGGGAACCGGAGTGGAGGCAGGGTATGATTATTCGTTCTACCTTATAACTTGCATGAGGTTCCGGTGGCCATGTATATATTTCGAATCACAGTCGCATGACATATGTTTCAAAAGTGTATCCACTATTGTCATGTTAATCTCTAATTAACATTATATCTTCACCCCTGCTGAGAGATTATTAAGAGAACTGATTTTTGCAGGTCAATTTTGGAAGCACACTTATTATACTATACTTATGTAGAAGAACAGGGAAAATATACATTCCTGTCGAGTGCCCCGACCATAGTGTTTCCCACAGCCCCGATTAGCATGGCGCCGCGCCGTGCCCTTTTTACCTGACGCCATGCCCCTATGACCTAACGCCATGCCCTGTTTGTCCCCAGTACACTTCTACTAAACTACCAAAATACCAGGTAGTGGCTTGATAATTAAGTAAACAAAAGAAGTGTGACCACTCCCTTACCCCCTGACCAACACCCCAGTGGCCCTAATTAGCAGCCTTGGGCTTTTTCCACCTTGGCTTGTGGTGTCACTTTCAGGTCTGTGTATTACGTAAGCTGAAGTCAAGCAGCCGATCGGCAGCCTAGAAAACAATCAGCTGGCCTTTCAATAAGTTTTATGACTACAGCTAGTGAGCATTACTTCAAAAACAAATACTGCTTCCAACTGTAAATGATTTACTCACGTTTTTAATGTTTAATAGGCCTATCTATATCGGATGGATGTCAAAAGATTTGCAATCGTAATGGCCGCCATTTTGGGTTTATTGTAATAGTAGATCCGGAGGTATTGAATTTCAGGATTTTACTAATATTCACGTTTTTAAAAATGAAAACGGTATTATTTTTTAGGTCATCTGACCCGAAGGGTCAGGATGACCTATTGTCATCATGCACCGTCCGTCGTCGTGCGCCATGCGCCGTGCGCCGTCCGCCGTCCGCCGTGCGCCGTGCGCCGTGCGCCGTGCGCCGTGCGTAAACTTTTTATTCAAACGACTTCTTCTCAATAACCGGAAGGCCCAGGGTACTCATATTTGGCCTGTAGGTTGCTGGGATGGAGGGCTACCAAGTTTGTTCAAATGAATGACCTTGACCTTCATTCAAGGTCACAGGGGTCAAAAAGGCTAAAATCTTTAAACAACTTCTTCTCAAGAACCAGAAGGCCCAGGGTACTGATATTTGCCCTGTAGGATGCTGGGATGAAGGGCTACCAAGTTTGTTCAAATAAATGACCTTGACCTTCATTCAAGGTCACAGGGGTCAAATAGGCTAAAATCCTTTAAACAACTTCTTGTGAATAACTAAGAGGCCTAGAGACCTGATATTAGGCCTGTGGCATGCTGGGATGAAGGGCTACCAAGTTTGGTTCAAATAAATGACCTTGACCTTCATTCAAGGTCACGAGGGTCAAAAAGGCTAAAATCTTTAAACAACTTCTTCTCAAGAACCAGAAGGCCCAGGGTACTGATATTTGGCCTGTAGGATGCTGGGATGAAGGGCTACCAAGTTTGTTCAAATAAATGACCTTGACCTTCATTCAAGGTCACAGGGGTCAAATAGGCTAAAATCCTTTAAACAACTTCTTGTGAATAACTCAGAGGCCTAGAGACCTGATATTAGGCCTGTGGCATGCTGGGATGAAGGGCTACCAAGTTTGTTCAAATAAATGACCTTGACCTTCATTCAAGGTCACAGGGGTCAAAAAGGCTAAAATCTTTAAACAACTTCTTCTCAAGAACCAGAAGGCCCAGGGTACTGATATTTGGCCTGTAGGATGCTGGGATGAAGGTCTACCAAGTTTGTTCAAATAAATGACCTTGACCTTCATTCAAGGTCACAGGGGTCAAATAGGCTAAAATCCTTTAAACAACTTCTTGTGAATAACTAAGAGGCCTAGAGACCTGATATTAGGCCTGTGGCATGCTGGGATGAAGGGCTACCAAGTTTGTTCAAATAAATGACCTTGACCTTCATTCAAGGTCACGAGGGTCAAAAAGGCTAAAATCTTTAAACAAATTCTTCTCAAGAACCAAAAGGCCCAGGATACTGATATTTGGCCTGTAGGATGCTGGGATGAAGGGCTACCAAGTTTGTTCAAATAAATGACCTTGACCTTCATTCAAGGTCACAGGAGTCAAATAGGCTAAAATCCTTTAAACAACTTCTTGTGAATAACTAAGAGGCCTAGAGACCTGATATTAGGCCTGTGGCATGCTGGGATGAAGGGCTACCAAGTTTGTTCAAATAAATGACCTTGACCTTCATTCAAGGTCACGAGGGTCAAAAAGGCTAAAATCTTTAAACAACTTCTTCTCAAGAACCAGAAGGCCCCAGGGGTACTGATATTTGGCCTGTAGGATGCTGGGATGAAGGGCTACCAAGTTTGTTCAAATAAATGACCTTGACCTTCATTCAAGGTCACAGGGGTCAAATAGGCTAAAATCCTTTAAACAACTTCTTGTGAATAACTAAGAGGCCTAGAGACCTGATATTAGGCCTGTGGCATGCTGGGATGAAGGGCTACCAAGTTTGTTCAAATAAATGACCTTGACCTTCATTCAAGGTCACGAGGGTCAAAAAGGCTAAAATCTTTAAACAATTTCTTCTCAAGAACCAGAAGGCCCAGGGTACTGATATTTGGCCTGTAGGATGCTGGGATGAAGGTCTACCAAGTTTGTTCAAATAAATGACCTTGACCTTCATTCAAGGTCACAGGGGTCAAATAGGCTAAAATCCTTTTAAACAACTTCTTGTGAATAACTAAGAGGCCTAGAGACCTGATATTAGGCCTGTGGCATGCTGGGATGAAGGGCTACCAAGTTTGTTCAAATAAATGACCTTGACCTTCATTCAAGGTCACGAGGGTCAAAAAGGCTAAAATCTTTAAACAACTTTTTCTCAAGAACCAGAAGGCCCAGGGTACTGATATTTGGCCTGTAGGATGCTGGGATGAAGGGCTACCAAGTTTGTTCAAATAAATGACCTTGACCTTCATTCAAGGTCACAGGGGTCAAATAGGCTAAAATCCTTTAAACAACTTCTTGTGAATAACTAAGAGGCCTAGAGACCTGATATTAGGCCCGTGGCATGCTGGGATGAAGGGCTACCAAGTTTGTTCAAATAAATGACCTTGATCTTCATTCAAGGTCACAGGGGTCAAATAGGCTAAAATCTTTAAATGACTTCTTCTTAAGAACCAGAAGGCCCAGGGTACTGATATTGGGCATGTAGGATGCTGGGATGAAGGGCTATCAAGTTTATTCAAATGAATGACCTTGATCTTCATTTAAGGTCACGGGCGGCAAATAGACTAAAATCTTTAAATGACGTCTTCTCAAGAACCAGAAGGCCCAGGGTACTGATATTGAGCATGTGGCATGCTGGTAGCATGCTGGGATGAAGGGCTACCAAGTTTGTTCAAATGAATTACCTTGACCTTCATTCAAGGTCACAGGGGTCAAATAGGCTAAAATCCTTTAAACAACTTCTTGTGAATAACTAAGAGGCCTAGAGACCTGATATTAGGCCTGTGGCATGCTGGGATGAAGGGCTACCAAGTTTGTTCAAATAAATGACCTTGACCTTCATTCAAGGTCACGAGGGTCAAATAGGCTAAAATCTTTAAACAATTTCTTCTCAAGAACCAGAAGGCCCAGGGTACTGATATTGGGCATGTAGGATGCTGGGATGAAGGGCTATCAAGTTTATTCAAATGAATGACCTTGATCTTCATTTAAGGTCACGGGCGGCAAATAGACTAAAATCTTTAAATGACGTCTTCTCAAGAACCAGAAGGCCCAGGGTACTGATATTGAGCATGTGGCATGCTGGTAGCATGCTGGGATGAAGGGCTACAAAGTTTGTTCAAATGAATTACCTTGACCTTCATTCAAGGTCACAGGGGTCAAATAGGCTAAAATCCTTTAAACAACTTCTTGTGAATAACTAAGAGGCCTAGAGACCTGATATTAGGCCTGTGGCATGCTGGGATGAAGGGCTACCAAGTTTGTTCAAAATAAATGACCTTGACCTTCATTCAAGGTCACGAGGGTCAAAAAGGCTAAAATCTTTAAACAATTTCTTCTCAAGAACCAGAAGGCCCAGGGTACTGATATTGGGCATGTAGGATGCTGGGATGAAGGGCTATCAAGTTTATTCAAATGAATGACCTTGATCTTCATTTAAGGTCACGGGCGGCAAATAGACTAAAATCTTTAAATGACGTCTTCTCAAGAACCAGAAGGCCCAGGGTACTGATATTGAGCATGTGGCATGCTGGTAGCATGCTGGGATGAAGGGCTACCAAGTTTGTTCAAATGAATTACCTTGACCTTCATTCAAGGTCACAGGGGTCAAATAGGCTAAAATCCTTTAAACAACTTCTTGTGAATAACTAAGAGGCCTAGAGACCTGATATTAGGCCTGTGGCATGCTGGGATGAAGGGCTACCAAGTTTGTTCAAATAAATGACCTTGACCTTCATTCAAGGTCACGAGGGTCAAAAAGGCTAAAATCTTTAAACAACTTCTTCTCAAGAACCAGAAGGCCCAGTGTACTGATATTTGGCCTGTAGGATGCTGGGATGAAGGGCTACCAAGTTTGTTCAAATAAATGACCTTGACCTTCATTCAAGGTCACAGGGGTCAAATAGGCTAACAATCCTTTAAACAACTTCTTGTGAATAACTAAGAGGCCTAGAGACCTGATATTAGGCCTGTGGCATGCTGGGATGAAGGGCTACCAAGTTTGTTCAAATAAATGACCTTGACCTTCATTCAAGGTCACGAGGGTCAAAAAGGCTAAAATCTTTAAACAATTTCTTCTCAAGAACCAGAAGGCCCAGGGTACTGATATTTGGCCTGTAGGATGCTGGGATGAAGGTCTACCAAGTTTGTTCAAATAAATGACCTTGACCTTCATTCAAGGTCACAGGGGTCAAATAGGCTAAAATCCTTTTAAACAACTTCTTGTGAATAACTAAGAGGCCTAGAGACCTGATATTAGGCCTGTGGCATGCTGGGATGAAGGGCTACCAAGTTTGTTCAAATAAATGACCTTGACCTTCATTCAAGGTCACGAGGGTCAAAAAGGCTAAAATCTTTAAACAACTTCTTCTTCAAGAACCAGAAGGCCCAGGGTACTGATATTTGGCCTGTAGGATGCTGGGATGAAGGGCTACCAAGTTTGTTCAAATAAATGACCTTGACCTTCATTCAAGGTCACAGGGGTCAAATAGGCTAAAATCCTTTAAACAACTTCTTGTGAATAACTAAGAGGCCTAGAGACCTGATATTAGGCCCGTGGCATGCTGGGATGAAGGGCTACCAAGTTTGTTCAAATGAATGACCTTGATCTTCATTCAAGGTCACAGGGGTCAAATAGGCTAAAATCTTTAAATGACTTCTTCTTAAGAACCAGAAGGCCCAGGGTACTGATATTGGGCATGTAGGATGCTGGGATGAAGGGCTATCAAGTTTATTCAAATGAATGACCTTGATCTTCATTTAAGGTCACGGGCGGCAAATAGACTAAAATCTTTAAATGACGTCTTCTCAAGAACCAGAAGGCCCAGGGTACTGATATTGAGCATGTGGCATGCTGGTAGCATGCTGGGATGAAGGGCTACCAAGTTTGTTCAAATGAATTACCTTGACCTTCAATCAAGGTCACAGAGGTCAAATAGGCTAAAATCTTTAAACGACTATGTTGTATTGTACTAATAGTCAGATGACCGTTAAGGCCCATGGGCCTCTTGTTTTTAGAATTTTGGTGTGAATTTATTTTTAGAAAAGATATCTTAATAATAATAAAATTATTAATAGCAAAGTAATTAAAATAAATCAAATTAAAAAGAAATCAACTTTTTTCTCTATCAGATTAAATTGAAATATTTTGCATACTACTCTAACACTTATCTGTATTTTCTTAATTTAGTGCTTGTAAGTCCATTATTATGAAACATGTTATCTTATTCAAATCAATACAGTATTTTTAATATTTAAAAAAGATATATATTAAAATAAAGGTAATTGGATTGAAATAAAGGAATACATTTTGAATTTTCCCATTCTTTTGATTAATATAAATGAAATTTAGATCTTTATTGTGAATCAATTATAGTCATGATCATATGATCTGCAGATTGAATTTTCAAAATCATTTTTTTTCACTCAGAATAATTAAATAGATGTCAGAATAATTAAATAGGGGGGGGGGGGGGGATGTCCTGATATTACTTAGCAACTCAGAGAGTTTAAAGCATTTAAATGATATTAAGTTGAACCAGAATTAAATAAACAACAAGACAGTTTTAAAGATTTCCCCTTGTATTGGAAGTTGTCGATATAACCTTTGTGCCCCTCTGATGGTTATTTATCGCGGTCAAGGTGCCCTTTTCATAACCCAGCACCATGCCCTTTTTTTTCCTGTGGGAAACACTAGACCAGGAATCGAACCTGGGTCTCCGGCGTGGAAATCTACGGCTCTACCGACTGAGCCAAAGAAGCATGCTCCGTCAGCTGAGTGACAGAGACCGTATTTAACACTATGTACAAGCCACACCGACCTGCTCCTTTTACTCTTATATAGCTCTGTTTCATCAAGGATGTAGATGAGAAGGATAAGTCACTCTGGGTTTTTGACGAATATGTCACAAGCACTTTTGTGTTTGTGTACTGACCTTGACATTGGGCAACAACTGATTTCCTTTGATATCTGCTGGCACAACCTTTGATGTAGCTTGCG
Source organism: Argopecten irradians (assembly GCF_041381155.1). Taxonomy (NCBI): domain Eukaryota; kingdom Metazoa; phylum Mollusca; class Bivalvia; order Pectinida; family Pectinidae; genus Argopecten; species Argopecten irradians. Next base: position 54,071,069 of record NC_091134.1, read on the forward strand.
GGTGCAAGGGTTACTGTCTTACTGTCTGAAGTTTTTGAAGTTTAGTAACATTCTACTAGACAGACTACAGAGAAAGAAAAACAAATACTATCAGGATTCTCTACAAATCTATAATCTTAATAAGTACACACCGCTACTGACTAGCAATAATTAGATTTTTGATATGGCTGCTGGTTTATGTATGGTTACTGTGCAGGTATACATACTGGTATATACCTTAGCAGCAAGTAATGTTTATAAATCTTTTTAGCATATGTTCAGTTATATAACTTCAAATAATTGTAGGATAATAGGATGAAATCCAATTCATTTACATTTTGTTTTATTTGTATATTGAGCTCTGGGATTCAACAAATAGATAAATCCTGATGAGGGAGCCAAAGACCCACCAATGTGGCCAAGTAGTGAAGGCTACATCAAAATTTGTCATTCCTTCATTTATATATCGGCCTATATGTATCAATAATTGATATATTAGAAGGTAGACTTGTAAATAAATTGGCCTTGCATATTGTAAGTGCCTGGTTTGAAATTCTGATAAATGATTTAAATTGATACATTGATATCATGTTTTAGATGTTCGTCACATATACTGTACAACAGTATTAAAGACTTCTTTCATGGAAACAGGAAACTTTGTTTATTGTGCGTCCAAGCCTCTTTTGTAGGAATTATTGATTTCCTGAAATCTGCTTAACAGTTGAGTAGTGATATCGATGTGTCAATAATGATCTGTACATGTATATGGTATATATAGTACAAATATCCTGATTGCCTTATCAAACTCTATTGAATTGACCTGTTAGAATATGATCCATGTATGATGAATTATAAATCTATAATATATGTACAAATTGTACTTACATATATTGATGTTAGAGATTAACAAGATCTTCTTGGCTACTAGCTAGTGCTTAGCAATTCTTCTATAGACAAGGGGAAGAATTCAACTTAGAAGCTAAGTGACGGCCATCTCGAATGAATCATTAATTAATTAAATTCCTATTAGTAGAAAATTATACAGAATCCATGTGTAGATTAATTCATTGATACCTCCGGATCCAGTAAGTGTAATAAAAACTAAACTCTGGTAACTTAAGATCAAAAAACGCCTTAGCAAAAGTTGCTAAAACCTTTCTTTTATCTTTAGCAAAAAAAGAAATATTTTAGCAAAACACACCTAGTGCCCAACAAAAGCCACTTTTTTGTCTTTTTAAAATTACGATCTCTACAATAGTGCATAGGGCGAAATTTGCAATGCTAAAAGTAAACTAAGAAAATAATAAAAGAACATGATATTTTCATAATCTTCCACATATCCCTCCCTATTCCTCAAGGCCATAATAAATAACCAGGCCATTATTGTTTCAGTGTTACACTTGGAATGACAAATGTTTAGGAACTTAAATTCCATCTTGAATCATATGGATTTGATAGCTCAGGTATTTAGAATGAAAAAAAAATGAAACTACAAATTTTTTATTTTAGCAATTAGTGTCTTCTATTAGCAAAATGCCCAAAATGCTATCCATAGAGTGGGCACAGCTAAATATCCAATGTTTAGACCTCAAAATGCTTTTGTCTCATTGATGCAACATGCTTTTTAGGTCATCTGACCCGAAGGGTCAGGATGACCTATAGTCATCATGTTTCGTCCGTCGTCGTCCGCCGTCCGCCGTGCGCCGTGCGCCGTCCGCCGTGCGTTAACTTTTCACATTTTGAGCTTCTTCTCAAGTTCTACCAGTGCCATTTAGCTGAAACTTACATGAAATGATCCTGACATGGTCCTGACAAAGTGTTGTTATTTTTTGGGTCGATCCGAAATCCAAGATGGCCGCCACAGCCGCCATCTTGAAATCACATTTTGAACTTCTTCTCAAGTTCTACCGGTGCGATTTGGCTGAAACTTGCATGAAATGATCCTGACATGGTCCCGACAAAGTGTTGTTATTTTTCGGGTCGATCCGAAATCCAAGATGGCCGCCACAGCCGCCATCTTGAAAACACATTTTGAACTTCTTCTCAAGTTCTACCAGTGCGATTTGGCTGAAACTTGCATGAAATGATCCTGACATGGTCCCGACAAAGTGTTGTTATTTTTCGGGTCGATTCGAAATCCAAGATGGCCGCCACAGCCGCCATCTTGAAAACACATTTTGAACTTCTTCTCAAGTTCTACCAGTGCGATTTGGCTGAAACTTGCATGAAATGATCCTGACATGGTCCCGACAAAGTGTTGTTATTTTTCGGGTCGATTCGAAATCCAAGATGGCCGCCACAGCCGCCATCTTGAAAACACATTTTGAACTTCTTCTCAAGTTCTACCAGTGCGATTTGGCTGAAACTTGCATGAAATGATCCTGACATGGTCCCTACAAAGTGTTGTTATTTTTCGGGTCGATCCGAAATCCAAGATGGCCGCCACAGCCGCCATCTTGAAAACACATTTTGAACTTCTTCGTAAGTTCTACCAATGCGATTTGGCTGAAACTTGCATGAAATGATCCTGACATGGTCCCGACAAAGTGTTGTTATTTTTTGGGTCGATCCGAAATCCAAGATGGCCGCCACAGCCGCCATCTTGAAAACACATTTTGAACTTCTTCTCAAGTTCTACCAGTGCAATTTGGCTGAAACTTGCATGAAATGATCCTGACATGGTCCCGACAAAGTGTTGTTATTTTTCGGGTCGATCCGAAATCCAAGATGGCCGCCACAGCCGCCATCTTGAAAACACATTTTGAACTTCTTCGTAAGTTCTACCAATGCGATTTGGCTGAAACTTGCATGAAATGATCCTGACATGGTCCCGACAAAGTGTTGTTATTTTTCGGGTCAATCCGAAATCCAAGATGGCCGCCATCTTGAAAACACATTTTGAACTTCTTCTCAAGTTCTACCTGTGCGATTTGGCTGAAACTTGCATGAAATGATCCTGACATGGTCCCGACAAAGTGTTGTTATTTTTCAGGTCGATTCGAAATCCAAGATGGCCGCCACAGCCGCCATCTTGAAAACACATTTTGAACTTCTTCTCAAGTTCTACGGGTGCGATTTGGCTGAAACTTGCATGAAATGATCCTGACATGGTCCCGACAAAGTTTTGTTATTTTTCGGGTTGATCCGAAATCCAAGATGGCCACCACAGCCGCCATCTTGAAAACACATTTTGAACTTCTTCTCAAGTTCTACCAGTGCAATTTGGCTGAAACTTGCATGAAATGATCCTGACATGGTCCCGACAAAGTGTTGTTATTTTTTGGGTCGATCCGAAATCCAAGATGGCTGCCACAGCCGCCATCTTGAAAACACATTTTGAACTTCTTCTCAAGTTCTACCGGTGCGATTTGGCTGAAACTTGCATGAAATGATCCTGACATGGTCCCGACAAAGTGTTGTTATTTTTCGGGTCGATCCGAAATCCAAGATGGCCGCAACAGCCGCCATCTTGAAAACACATTTTGAACTTCTTCTCAAGTTTTACCAGTGCGATTTGGCTGAAACTTGCATGAAATGATTCTGACATGGTCCCGACAAAGTGTTGTTATTTTTCAGGTCGATCTGAAATCCAAGATGGCCGCCACAGCCGCCATCTTGAAAACACATTTTGAACTTCTTCTCAAGTTCTACCAGTGCGATTTGGCTGAAACTTGCATGAAATGATCCTGACATGGTCCCGACAAAGTGTTATTTTTTAGGTCGATCCGAAATCCAAGATGGCCGCTGCAGCCGCCATCTTGAAAACACATTTTGAACTTCTCAAGTTCTACTGATGCGATTTGGCTGAAACTTGCATGAAATGATCCCGACATGTTCGTGACAAAGTCTTGTTATTTTTTGGGTCGATCCAAAATCGAAGATGGCCGCAACAGCCGCCATCTTGAAAACACATTTTGAACTTCTTCTCAAGTTTTACCAGTGCGATTTGGCTGAAACTTGCATGAAATGATTCTGACATGGTCCCGACAAAGTGTTGTTATTTTTTCAGGTCGATCTGAAATCCAAGATGGCCGCCACAGCCGCCATCTTGAAAACACATTTTGAACTTCTTCTCAAGTTCTACCAGTGCGATTTGGCTGAAACTTGCATGAAATGATCCTGACATGGTCCCGACAAAGTGTTATTTTTTAGGTCGATCCGAAATCCAAGATGGCCGCTGCAGCCGCCATCTTGAAAACACATTTTGAACTTCTCAAGTTCTACTGATGCGATTTGGCTGAAACTTGCATGAAATGATCCCGACATGTTCGTGACAAAGTCTTGTTATTTTTTGGGTCGATCCAAAATCGAAGATGGCTACAATGACACTATATCTAATTAATTTCCTATATGTTAAGGCCCTTGGGCCTCTTGTTTGAAATAAAATTTGTTGAAAGAAATTGAAAATGGATCCTGACATGGTCCTGACAAAGTGACACCATATATAATTAATTTTACTATTGCCAAGGTAGTCAGATGACCGTTAAGGCCCTTTGGGCCTCTTGTTAAAATGACATATCTTGATAGTTTAAGTTTTGATGTAACCATCTTGTCTCAACAGTTTAAGTTTTGATCTAATGTTACCATCCTACTCCAGATTGGAGTGTTTTATATGTAATGGATACTGGTACTTATGTACGTAATAGATGTTTAATATATGTAACCAGGAACTAAGTATCAGAAACTGTTACATATACATGGCTTTCACTTCTGTCATCATTACTACATGATATGTAGTGTAGTGCTATATTTGTTGTGTATCTCTGACAGATCCACTTCAGAAATGTGTGGGAAAAGGAAATAATGACAAGTAGGAAAAAGTTGGATAGTTGATGCAGATACACATTACAGATATATCTACATCTTTATAAAATGGTTGATCAGGATATGAAATTGATTCAGATGAGATACAAGTACTTAGTATGACTATGGAATTAATGCAAGACAGTTATAACTTCTTTTTTTATTATTATTATTTTATATTCAGGAAAATTTATGGTGTGTGTAGTTATTTGCTAGTATTCTTTTTAGAGAGTGACTGTATAATCTAAAGAAGCTTGAAATCCTTTGAAGTGTTACGAAGACACATACATTACAGCAGTGTTTAATTAATATCTAGATCTATGCAAATTTGATGTTTTGCAGAACTGATGGTGTAACCAACTTGTAAGACAATGACAGCAGCAGGAGGTATGTTTATTATCGTATATCAAGTGTCAAAAACATTTCCATCATAGTCACAAATTATGAAGTTACATACTGGTAATGTAAAATGTGTACAAATTTTCATATATTTTCAAATGATGAACCATAGATATTATTTTTATTCTTATCCATCATTTTCCATATATCACATTAATATATTTATCTAGCTATTTTGTAGTATTTGATATTAAAACAAACTCGTCAGTCACTTACACTTGGTACTCATAATTCAAGATAATATATACATCTAGAAGTAGTTATGTTCAACTATTCTTGTAAATTTCACTGATTAATCTTATAATTCTTATTGAGTACCTATGCTATGATATCTTGAAGGTGGAGCTGCGTGGACGATCACGGGAGAGGATCGGACCAAGCATGACTCCCAGTTCTTCCAGCTTAGACCAGTTAATGGGTTTGTTACAGGTAAACATATTGACACACTGCAATATTATTATACAGTAGTTTGATGGAAAAACACATTGGTCTATGCTCATGTTAAATTAATTCAGTCGAAGAACTAAAGACCTGGATTATCCAGGAAAACAGAATTCAGAATTGACAATTTTTTTTTTTTAAATCTATCAGAATGGAAAATCTTTGATTTAATATCATCGTTACCAAAATCTTAGTAGACTTCTAAATGAATGATATAGTTTCTTCAGTTATAATTGTGATTTATTATATTGTAGGTGACCAAGCCAAAGGCTTTTTCATGCAGTCAGGTCTGCCCACTGCCATACTGGGACAGATCTGGTAAGTAGGGTATTGGTACTTGAAAAGCTTAGTTGATTCATTTGTAAGTTTCTTCTCATTATATAATAGATTCAATGTTGCTCTTTTCAAAGTTATCTGTTTTTCAGATCAATCAGAAACATATATACATAGAGATTGGAAACTCCTTCTTTGTCTATGTTGACAGGCAGAGAGACCTCCAGTTTATAGGCATTTTCCCTTGGCTAACTACTTTTAAGTGTATTCTTTTAAACATGAATTTTTTGCATCAACACAAAGTTTAAACATTATATCATGGTTTGATGTGATCAGTTTTCCCAATTGATGTTATTTAATATGATTTTTGAAAGTATGAAAATGAGCAATTTTACCTGGTTTTTCGAAAATCAGGCATTCAAAACCGGAAGTGCATTTTGTTTTATTTTCTTTCCAAAATCGTACTCAAACCATCTGAAAACTACTTAACTTTTATAACGTATCAAAGTTATTCTGCTGTATTTAACTATTTAAGAGTTTATCTAAAAGCCCCTAGGGACATACATAGGTACATCTGCCTATCGTAAAAATGGCGAAGTTGCCAATCTCTATGTATATATGTTTCTGGATCAATGGAAAACGTTAATTTCATACAGTCACTTTTCAGATTTCGTAGTGTATACAATTGCTTTGGTTATTATTGGTAGATGTATTGTGCTATTTTACTCTAATTTTCAAGATTTTGTTTATGTTTCTTTGATAAAATGGGAAGAAAGAAAGAAAAGTCACAAGTGCAATAAAATAAACATGAATACATATTGATAGTGTTCATATATTAGCCTTAAATGCTACTTTTCACACCAAAATTTCACCTTTCTTAATATATATTTCAGGACACTTGCTGACATGAACAATGATGGTAAGATGGACAAGAAGGAGTTTTCTATTGCCATGCACTTGATCAAGAAGAAACTTCAGGGCTATGAGCTACCCAAGTCTCTGCCAGCCTCACTGAAGGCTGACCCTGTACCCCCTATGATGGGGTCGTTTGGTGGCATGTCGTCCGCTGGACCAGGAATGATGATGGTATCTAAGCCTGGTGGTGTGATGGGCCAAGGTAGCTACATGTACTCATACTGATTTAAGCTTATCATTTAAAGATCTTTATAATTTGTATCAGAGTTTTTATGCTCCTGTCCTAAAATGGAAAACATTCATAGACGTTTCTAGTTTGTCAGTCATTTGAAATGTCAAGAAAACTCCCTTAAGGGCTAATTTTGGTCCTAAAAAGGACAAGCATGTATGTTGAAGATGTTTTGTGTTAGCTCAGCTGCTACCTGACTAACAATATATTTAGTATTAGTGTTAAAGGGACAATTCAGGCTAAAAGAACATTAAAATTTGTACATATATCGGGGAAAAAACCAGTTCTAATGGAAATTAGATCAGTTGGTTTTACTGTAATATGCCAGAAAAGCCCATGGTGGTGAAATGCATGTGGAGTGTTCAAACTCGTTTGCTGTCCGCAATTACACATTGTGTTCGAACTTCTTGTATGCCGAACCCTGTCCCTTGCTCGTAGAGTAATGCTACTTTTGCCTAGAACTGCTCAAATCGCTCTGACAATAGTGTGTTTACCTTATTAGGTGAATTGGCTCGTCTAAAAGAAATCATTTTATCACCTCCTCAGTGGTTATGCAGTTCATTTGTTAAACGTGCGTGACGTTGGCTCGGGTATAGATACAGCGAACATATTTTACCTGCTGAATCGTATTGATCAACGATTTTTAATTACAACGGTATAGATTAAAATACTAAACAATGATGTGGAATTTGTCAATATTTTATGTTATATGTTTCATAAGAAATGTAGAACAATACATTTATGCCATATTTTGCTTCTTGGTTATGTAAAAGAATTAGCCTGAGTGAATTGTCCCTTTAATATCAAAGTATTTATCTTCATCTATCATTTTGATTGTCAGATTATGAGATTATTTTATCATAGTCGAGATTCATTGTGTTAGTAAAGTGATAATTTTGCCTATATACCATAAAATGATATTTACTATTTCACTGGTATGTTAGTTTTAATCATGAAGAAGAAAATGTCTAAATGTATTTTGCAGCAGCCATGCCTGCCATCGGTAGTATGGCCCCGACAGCTATGGTGGCCAGTCCTATGACAATGCCGGTCATGTCCAATGGAGTGGCTCCACCCATGTCCCAGGCTGGATTTGGAAGTAAGATCATCTAAATGTAATCTGAAATTATTTGAAGTAGTTGTTTCAACACTGTATACTGTATGTGTCTAAAAAAAAGTGATTTTGCGGCTCGTCTAAAATCTCTATACAATGTTGAACCTCATTAACCCCTAACTTCTATATGTAACTTGAAGACCAAACTTTTCAATACATAATCAAATTAATACATTGGAATACTTTGATAAATTGAAATAGTATCATGGTCCTGCCAAGTTTACCAGGTTTGACTGTATACACATGTAGAATCGGAATATCCAGAATAGGTATTATGTGTTTCCTGGGAGCCAGCTGTAAAATTTCATATTGATACTTTGTTCCTTCTGATAATCATAGTAAAAAATATATTTCAACTAGCAAGATTTACCTTGACAAGAAATGACTTAATACATGTATAATCTTTTGTTTGCCTTAGTGATGGGGATGCCAGCTGGAATGGATGGTAAGCCGAGGGCTGGATCCTTCACTGCAGTTCCTCCACAACCAATGCCGGTCGGGTATGTGAGATACTCATCATGTATTTGTTATATGTATATAGTTTATTGCAGTGTTTGCATTATAGAGAATATGACACTGTAATATGAAATGTATCAAGTAACATACTTTCCCTATTGTCTAGTTTGACATGAGTATGCATTTAAATATAATAATTATATTTCTGCTCTCGAGGGTTGGTATAAACATGTTGTGGTTGTAATGCTATACACGTGTTTATGTTCAAAGACACAATAATTTCTATTGATATTCTGTTTTAAAGATTGTTAACTGCCCGAATGTGTTTGTATTAAAGAAGAAGTATCAACACAAAATGACTCCCTTTCAAAGGTTCTTAGAACTACAACTTTATCATATGTCCGAGCATAGATATTTACCATATCTCTGAAATCTCTGAAAATTTTCTTTTACAGACAAATGAGTTCGTTTGCGATGCCCCATCCAATTAAACTGAAGTACACCCAACTGTTTAATACCAACGATAGGAACAAACGAGGGAGCCTCACAGGTGAGATTTCACTTTAATAGCTTGGAAACAAGACATTTATTTCTGTCATGCAAAAAAGGTGTCAGTATCTCTAGCTTAAATTGGATCCAACCTCCAATCCTCCATAACATTAAATATTCGTATTTACAAATGTCTTTTGCTGGAACATCAATCTACGATTCAATTTCAACATATACATGCTATATTTGAAGAATACTGATATATTTGGTTTTGTTTGTCAGGTGTTGAAGCTAGGGCTATCTTCCTTCAGACCGGTATACCACAGCCAATTCTTGCACAAGTCTGGTAAGTATCTATATAGCTAGTGCATTTAGCATTTTACTACTCGAATGAATCTTGTGATAAGCTCTTCATATGATTCTATCAAAGTTGAGAAAGTTGATTTATTTCAAAATGAGCACAAAAATGATTAAGATGTCATTTCTAGATAATAACAGCCTTCAGCTTTATACATTGAGAACAATTTAGAATAAATGGAATTTTTGTTAGTTTTAAATTATTTGTATGGTGTTATACAGGGGTCTATCAGATGTAGATAAGGATGGAAAACTGACGTGTGATGAGTTTTGTATAGCCATGCATCTGATAGACTTGGTAAAGATGGGCGTAACGTTGCCACCCACACTGCCCCCAGAGCTCTTACCAACTAAAGGTCGCTCAGGTAGCTTTGGTCCACCACAAGTTAGCCAGGCACCACAACCTGTCCCAGGTTTGTGTTCACCTCCATTCTCTATTGTGAATTGCAGAAATTTGTGTATGATCTTTCCAGGGGCCTGTAACTTTTAATTTGGGAAAATACTGCATTTTTCCTTCCTTGAAATACATTTATTTAACAGATTTTTATTTATTTGGGAAAATATTTACATGTTTGCTGTCAAAAGTGCAAATATGTTTATGTAATTAACATATTTTCTATTTTTCCACAAATTATAAGCATGCGTTTTTTATAAAATCTGTATAATTTGCCAACTTATGTAATGTCTAATTTAGTAGAAAATTGTGTGACAAAGCTCTTTCCATGAGTTTTGTTTATTGTCCTGTATCACTGACAGGTAAGCCTAAGGATGCGTTTGAAGACCTGTTAGGAGGGATGGGTATGGCACCACCTCAGCCTATACAGCCCCAGGACAACAACACAAACCAGGAGCCAGAGGAAGATATGTCACAAGGTTAGCTGTAGAACATTCACCAGCAGTTGATAGTTATGTTCATTGTTTATAGGGTATATAGCAAAAGTCATATAGTTATGTTCATTGCCTATAGGGTATATAGCAAAAGTCATATAGTTATGTTCATTGTTTATAGGGTATATAGCAAAAGTCATATAGTTATGTTCATTGTCTATAGGGTATATAGCAAAAGTCATATAGTTATGTTCATTGTCTATAGGGTATATAGCAAAAGTCATATAGTTAGTTTCATTGTCTATAGGGTATATAGCAAAAGTCATATAGTTATGTTCATTGTCTATAGGGTATATAGCAAAAGTCATATAGTTAGTTTCATTGTCTATAGGGTATATAGCAAAAGTCATATAGTTATGTTCATTGTTTATAGGGTATATAGCAAAAGTCATATAGTTATGTTCATTGTCTATAGGGTATATAGCAAAAGTCATATAGTTATGTTCATTGTCTATAGGGTATATAGCAAAAGTCATATAGTTATGTTCATTGTTTATAGGGTATATAGCAAAAGTCATATAGTTATGTTCATTGTCTTATAGAAAAGTCATAGTATATGTTATGTCAAAAGTCTATAGTTATGTCATATGTCTATAGTTAGTTCATTGTTTAGTATAGCAAAAGTCATATATAGTCATTGTTATGAAAATCATATAGGGTATATACAAAAGTCATATAGTTATGTCTCATTGTTTATAGGGTATATAGCAAAAGTCATATAGTTATGTTCATTGTTTATAGGGTATATAGCAAAAGTCATATAGTTATGTTCATTGTCTATAGGGTATATAGCAAAAGTCATATAGTTATGTTCATTGTCTATAGGGTATATAGCAAAAGTCATATAGTTATGTTCATTGTTTATAGGGTATATAGCAAAAGTCATATAGTTATGTTATTGTTTATGTTATAGAAAAGTCATATAGTTATGTTCATTGTTTATAGGGTATATAGCAAAAGTCATATAGTTATGTTCATTGTTATAGGGTATATAGCAAAAGTCATATAGTTATGTTCATTGTATTATAGGGTATATAGCAAAAGTCATATAGTTATGTTCATTGTTTATAGGGTATATCAAAAGTATATAATGTTCTTGTTTTGGTATATAGCAAAAGTCATAAGGTAGATTCTTTGTACTCTAGCTATCTAATTTACACGGAATTTAACACTGCAAAAAATCTTAAAATATTATTTCTTCAACATGACATAATTGTGTCCTTTGAAACGGTCATTATCAGATGTGTATAAGGATCCTTTTATTCAAATAATAAATGATTTTTACTTTAAAGAGACAATTCACTCAGGCAAATTCTTTTACATAAGCAATAAGCAAACTATAGCATAAATGTATTGTTCTACATTTCTTATGAAACATATAACGTAAAACATTGACAAATTCCACGACATTGTTTAGTATTTTAATCTATACCGTTGTAATTATAAATCGTTAATCAATACGATTAAGCAGGTACAATATTAACTCTGTACCCATACCCGAGCCAAAGTCACGCACGTTAAACAAATGAACTACATAACCACTGAGAAGGTGATAAAATGATCTTTAGGCAAGACAATTCACCTAATAAGGTAAACACACTACTCTCAGAGCGATTTGAGCAGTTCTAGCCAAAAGTTGCATTACTTTACGAGCAAGGGACAGGGTTCGGCATACAAGAAGTTCGACCACAGTGTGTAATGGCGGACGGCGAGCAAGTTTGAATATTTCACACACGTGTCACCACCATAGGCGTTTCAGGCATATCACAGTAAAACTGACTGATGTAATTTCCATTAGAACTTGTTTTATCTGATATATATACAAATTTTAATGTTCTCTTAGACTGAATTGTCCCTTTAAAATTGTCTTTTGATTTTAAATGTATTATAAGAAAATAATCAGTCACTTACAACTATCATTTGTAGTAACATTTGAGGATAGACGGAAAGAGAACTTTGCTAAGGGACAGGCTGAACTTGACCGTCGTCGACAAGCGCTTCAGGACCAAATGAAAAGGGAACAGGAGGCTCGCATGCAGAAAGAGAGACAAGAGCAGGAAAAAAGGGAAAGAATTAGGTAAGTCATAGTACTTTTTTCTTTGTGATAAAACAATTTCAATAGTACATTTACTTAACAGGAACTTTATTTCTTCTTTATTATCTTGCATTGTATTGGAGTTTGAATGTATTTTTTATGTAGATTTACATTATGGAAAGAAAGTTTATGAGCACATTTCTATGATAATACCTGGGCTTCACCTGATTTGGAAATTATATTTGTCATTATTACGTAATAGATACATCTCATACGATTATTTGATCACATAATTTTTATGAAAAGGAATACTGCAGTACATTTTGTTTATAAGATTTCATTGTACTATTTTGAAGGCAAGAACAAGAAAGGAAACGACAAATGGAGCTAGAGAAACAAATGGAAAAGCAAAGACAGAATGAGCGAGAAAGGGAAGAACAACGTCAGAAAATAATGGAACAAAGAGAGGTACAAAAAGGATGTCCAAAACATGTATTACCAGTCAATCTTTTACAGCATTGTTGATTTTGTTTACTTGACAAAGTGTTAGTATATGTAGTATTTCTTTTTTTGAATAATGATAATTAAAAACCACCTTACAAACTGCAAATCTCTCATTATGTAATCATCATATTACCAACATACATGTGTTTTAGATTTTCTTATATTGAAATAATTGTGTTCATATTCCTATGTTAATTAGGCTGCCAGACGCGAGTTAGAGCGTCAGAGACAGATGGAATGGGAACGACAAAGGAAAGAACAACTACTGGCAGAGAAACGTAGAGAATATGAGCAGTTAGGCAACCTAAAATCTCGCTCAAGTAACCTCAAGTGTGAGCTGGAATCACAGGTAAGACTGATTCTACTAGAATTGGATGGAAGTTCATGTGAAAATGAACTTATTGTTTCAAACATACACATTTTTTAATATGTCATTCTCAGTTTGATATTAAACATAAAAAATCAGTGATTTAAGTGATATTCCTGTATTATTCCAAAGCTTTATGTTCAGTTTTTCTAAATATGCTGTTTTAATATCAGGAAGGAAAGAAAACAGAAATAACACAGAAAATCTCACAAGTGCGTAATGGTGTGACAGACTTCACAGGAAGTATAGAGTCTATGAGAGGCAAAAGGGATACCAAAATGTCTGAAATGGAAAGACTTCAAAATGAGCTACAGGTAGGTATCTGTAAATCACCACTTTATAAAAAATACTTATTATTTTTATTGAGATAGGTTCAGATTCATCTCCTGACTGACTACATGAAAACTAGTGATTGAATTGAAAAGGTTTTGAAAATTAATCTGTTTTTTCCCCATGTTATAAAATGTGTTTTTGCCCAAAAGTGTAAAATATTGTATTACGTATTTCCAAATGTTTGTGTTACAGCAACTAAACCAGAACTACCAGCGTGTTCAGCAAGAGAGAGAACAATTACACATTCAGATGCAGACAACTGTCCAGAGCAACCCTCTATGTAAGTGTTGGTCATCTGTGTAGACCTGTTTTATGATCATGACTGGAGGTCAATGTTGTTATCTTACATGTCATGTGTGATTCTGCAAGCAACAGTTAACGGCAACAGTTGAAAAGAATTTTCTGGTATATCAATGATGTAAAATTGATCTTATTTCTTTAACAGCGGAAACTCACAGAACAGTATTACATAGTGTGGAACTGAAGAAAACGACGATACAGAAGCTGAAGAAGGACCTGGAACAGATAGAGAGGGACACAGAAATCCAGCTTCAGGAGATCGACAACAACAACTCAGATCTCAGTGTTAGTACACTAAGTAGTGATCATTTGTTTGTAGAAAATATTAAGTCTTTTATAATGCCCTATAAATGTTAGATAACAGTCTCTGAGATAACAGTCTCTGAATAAGATCAAGGAGTTTTGTTATATAGAACTTTTATAAATGGGTGTTAATAACACCTTAATTCTTGGCTTTAAAGATGAAAAATCTGTGCATAATGATATAAGGACATGAGTGTAGTATGTCTATAAAAATCTATAAAGCTTACAAAAAAGAATTAAAAGCTGACAAAAGAATGCCTTCTGACCTGAATTTTGAACTTTATCTTTCAGGAACTGAATACAAAGCTGAAAGATCTCCAGAATGAATTGATTTCCATTCAGTCACAACAGGCTTCAAATCAACAGAAAAAATCAGAACCAGATAACGCTAGTAAATTAAAACAAGATAAATTACGTAAAGAATTAGAGGCTCAGAGACTACGGTAAGATTTAGTATTGTTTAGTATATACACATCATATACATCTGGGAGAATAAAATATTTGTACTGTGAAAAAAAAAAAATATTTAGTATTGTTTCATTTTGATTTCAATTTTAAAATTCATTTCTTAGAGTATTTTAGTTCCAGAATTAGCATGTTTCTTTTCATTGTAATTTTTATATGGTCAGAGATGAAAAAAGGTTTTGGGTACAAGTACTTTAATCTATCCAAATGTATTGCGACACAGATGCTGTTTGTTAATAAGTTAACTGTTACAGTAAAACATGGTTATAACTAACCTCTGGTGACCAATTAAATTGCTTTGTTATAAGTATACTTCGTTATACACACATTATAGACATCTAGGAACCATAATAGGAATGAAAATTAGTACAGTATAACCATGAATTTGTTCTAAACATGTTCTTTATAAACATGTTTTACTGTATTTATATACTGTTTTATTATCAATTTTGGCTATTCATTTCTGTTTGGCTTTTTTTCAGAGAGGAAAATGAAAAGAAGGAAAGTAAGTACTTTAAATATTTACTGCAGATTTTGTTTATGGTTTTATTTTGATGTAATTTTGACATCTTCTCCAGGAAAATCAAAGCTTCTTCAAATGAATACCTCAATGGTTTAAAAATCAGGGGTGCTGTTACTTTCAATTTTATGTCTGTTCCTATAACCTTTTGTTTATTGTAATATTTATAGAATTAACAACAAAAAGTGACAGTGGTTCGTGGTTTGCTTTTGGTAATGACAAAACAACAGCAGAAAGTACTCAAGATGATATATGGAGCAGTGCATTCAGCTCAGAGAATCTAAAAGCTGCCGAGAACAAACAGGACATTTGGGCGTCAGCCTTTTCTAGTCAGTCCACAGGTAAGATATTATTGGTGGCTATTGCACTTGTACTGAAAAGTCTGACAAGTTTATTTTCTGATTTGCTCAAATATTAATAGTACGTTGGAATTTGAACTCTGTAAAATTGAAGACTTGTAATTCAAAGCATTTGAAACTTTTTACTCCATATATTCAAGTGTACTTAACTCAAAGTACATTTTTTACCAAATTCTTCACAGATTTGAGATAAAAAGTTCTGAAACATTATGTCAGATCAAACCACTCATTAGTTTGTATTATAGATACATCGCACTACAGAACAATTCATTGATACAGGTTCATGCAAATTGATTTGTATACAAAATGCACTGTAGTTTGGCTGCAACTATTTTTTTCTGGGAAAAAATCACAGTGAAAAATTGCTATTCATACAATGATCTATTACAGAACCACTTATTGTTAGAAGTATTAGGTAGCAGTAAAAAAAGCGTATTTTAATGAAATGATACCATCTTTTTATTCAGATAAAACCACAGTATCCAGTGATAGCAAGAAAACTAAGTATAAAGTGATGTATCAGTTTGATGCCAGAAACCAAGACGAGTTGGGATTAATGCCAGGAGAAATTGTAATGGTAAGACATTT
Organism: Argopecten irradians; assembly: GCF_041381155.1. Classification (NCBI taxonomy): domain Eukaryota; kingdom Metazoa; phylum Mollusca; class Bivalvia; order Pectinida; family Pectinidae; genus Argopecten; species Argopecten irradians. Next base: position 54,087,186 of record NC_091134.1, read on the forward strand.
ATCCAGTATTATCCTCTGCTGTAATTGTTTTTGTGCAATCATTTTTGGTACAATATAAGAGAGAGGTCATGATTTATGACTGAAAATTTTTGTCCAGGCATGATTTTGCTCAGCTGTTTAGCTTAAATCATCTACATGTATTTTCATTTTGAAATCTATAAAATATTGAAATCATGAGAAGCCTTGTTGAAATGCTTATAAGCGTTTTAATTTTGATGGTTCAGCCATATTTCTCAAGAGTTCTGCTATCTTTGATGTGAAGTCATGCCGGTATGCCTCTAAACATTGTTATCGTGAGCCTTATGCTGTAAAGAAGTATTTGGTAGTCTTTAATCTAAGGATTTATGTAAAAATTCACCTTTTCGTAAATCATTTATAGTTTGGTAATGTTATGTCTGTCCTCAGGTACCGGAGGATCAGAGCGGAGCTGAACCTGGCTGGATGGGCGGCGAGAAGGACGGTAAAACGGGCTGGTTCCCTAAAGATTATGTGGAGATAGTAAAGGAGGACGAACCGTCTAGTCAATTTCCTGGAATGAATGCTTTCAGGTAAAACAGTCTCTCCATTTAACCACTTGTATAATACCTTACCATTTTACATACTTTTCCAGTGGCTGGAAGTATTTATGAATGTTGATTCTACATAGAAGAATTACTTAAACTAATACATTATTCCATATTTTTAGTCATTATTTAACCATTCTAATATTTAGATGTTAGTTTTAATGAAACACGCATTATCTGCCTGTGATGTTTGTGGTGACAGTGGTGCTATGACCTCGACACAGAGTCCTGTACCAGTACAAATAACAACTGCAGAGACTAAAGCCGCAGACTCCACTCCACCTGCCAAGTTTGTTGACGACTCTTCCTTCTCTATTGTACAACCTAAACCAACTGCACCTTCACCTACTCCAGGCCAGGTAAGCTCTACCATACACATACAGGACTAGTTCTTTAGTTTAATGTTTGGATGTATCATAGTAAGAAATGTTTGTTTGTTAGCTTGTAATGGCCCCATCAACAGTGAGGGTCATTGAGTGCCAAACTTTAAAACAACAGTGGTATAAAGTGTAACTTTTACATATTTATATGTTGGCCACAATTCGTCTCCATTGTAAATTAACATCAGAATTCGACATCAACCAAACTTGAGTGTAGAACTTTCCGTACATTTAGTATGAATAATTTGCAGTTCAATTTTTATCAAACAAACAAAATATTTCATTTCATATGCAAATTCAAAGCTTAAGACATTAATGAAACATATCATATAAAATATTGACAAATTCCACGTCATTGTTAAATATTTTAATTAATATCGTTGAAATATCAAATCGTTGATCAATATGATGAAGCAGGTACAATATGGAGGCTGTACCCATACCCGAGCCAAAGTCACGCACGTTAAACAAATAAACTATATAACCACTGAGAAGGTGATAAAATCATTTTTAGGCAAGACAATTCACCTAATAAGGTAAACACACTACTGTCAGAGCGATTTGAGCAGTTCTAGACAAAAGTTGCATTACTCTACGAGCAAGGGACAGGGTTCAGCATACAAGAAGTTCGACCACAATGTGTAATGGCGGACAGCGAGCGAGTTTGAACATCTACACACATGTCACAACCATGGGCTTTTCAGGCATATCACAGTAAAACCGACTGATCTAATTTTCATTTGAACTTGGTTTTTTCCGATATATGTACACATTTTAATGTTCTCTTAGACTGAATTGTCCCTTTAATAAAACATTCAGAGAAATATGATGTCTGTGTATTTTGAAGACACATGTGGATTTCTGTCTTTATTTCCAGGGCACCGCGGCTCCAGATGGACTTCAGGCCCAGGCTCTGTATCCATGGAAGGCTAAAAAGGACAACCACTTGTCCTTCAACAAAGGAGATATTATTGTTGTTAAGGAGCAGCAGGAAATGTGGTGGTCTGGGGAGCTTAATGGACAGGTAAGCAGGTGACATAAGTAAATGGGGCTATGGTCTTGATACAAATATTTTTTGTTTCTATGGTTACACCCTTATTGATAGTCTTGGTCATTTTCCCTCGATAATTTTATAGTAGCTTATAGGGGTTACTTCAGTGCACCAGTTAGAGTTAAAGTAAAGTGTCTCGTTAAAGAACTTACTAAAATCAGAGAATTAATGATTTTAGTAAACTGAGATACATGAATTTTCTCTCAAAGATTCCAACCAGATTAATTTCACACCATAAGTTTTGATTATCAGGAGTAATATGAAAGTGAATGGAATGGTTTATCTATTATTGTTACGATCTGATTTTGACAGGTAAATAGCTTTGGTTTAGATAATTGCTCTAAACTTTACTCTGAATTACTTTTCCAAGTAGCCAAGCCAGTAAATTTCACTGCAGAGAAAGCTAGTTGGATGAAATCAAACTATAAACATATTTTGTTTCTTTCCTGATTTTAAAGGTTGGCTGGTTCCCAAAGTCTTATGTTAAGTTAAAAGGTGCTGGGCTAGCTGGGTCAAACAAAAGGTGAGATACTTACTATTTAACCATCCATTTTCTTTGGTAAAAAAATTGTTGATTTTCACTAATTTGAGGAAAATCGAATTTCACAATATGGCCTCAAGAGTATGTGTACATTTTTTATGAATCAAATTTTTGCAACCATGTCCATGTTCCAGGGAATCAAGAAAATATTGTCCTTGTGAAAATAGTTGGCTATGAAGTGATTTAATTTAAGAACCAAATAGCAAAACCATAATAGGATAAAATGTATTAAATACTATTATATCAATAAAAATAAGATATACCTGGTAGATAAAAAATGAAATGATAACTCAGTATCGCAATCAGTTGTAAAAGTTTCTCTGGTGATATTAGTTCCAGATCCCAGACACCCACCCTGGCCGCTGAACAGGTTGAGGGCGGAGGAAGTGCTAGATCTACACCACAGTTATCTGCCCCTGCACCAGAAGGAGGTATGGTATCATAAACATAAAATAGAATGTAAAACGATTTATATTTTATCACATAATCCGCCTGATATCCAGTGATTTCGCCTGTGTAATATTTTTGCGTATGTCACTAGTGTTATATGGTTTGGAGCGATTTTCATTAGCTGGAAATTCATTGTGACATCAGACAGAAATATTAAATAGACATGAAATTCTTTGTTATGTAGGTATTTGTAGTTATGTGATAAAAAGTATCTTAAATTTGTGTTCATTTCATATGAGATCTTATGAATCTCGTCTTGAAGTTTTAATTTTTGCTCGCCAAGGCTCGAAAAAATAAAAACTCCTTAGACTTGTTTCATAAAACCTCATATGAAATTAACACTCATGTAAGATCCTATACATAATTCCTTTCTCTTGATGTACTATTACCTAGTAACCAACATATGTGACAGTTTAGCAAGTGGTTATTTATTAATCTTGATCAGATACACATTGTTCATAAACTGAAAAAATGCGTATGTTTTATGATGTGTTCTGCCATTTTCCTTTCAGTTCTAAATAAAAAAAAAACATATGACTTTCTGTACAAGCTTATTAGATGGTACAATTTCATTACTTTTCAGAGAGCTATGTTGCTATGTATAACTACACCTCAGCAGAACCTGGGGATTTGAATTTTAACCAAGGTGAAATTATTATGATAACTAAGATGGAAGGAGATTGGTGGACAGGCTCCATCGGAGATAAATCGGGAGTGTTCCCAGCAAACTATGTCAAGAAGTCAGAAGTACAGGTTTGTAGAAAATGTTGGCGTATAAACTGTCGGTGTGTGTATAGTATACTAAATGTAGTCCTTCTGTTGTCTACTAATGCTATTAATGGGTCAAATCCAAGCTACTTTGTATGAGAGATAGCTGTGTTTCCCTCCATTCCTAATGACCTATTAACTTAAAAAGAGTAACATTTACTAAATTGTGAATTGAAATTATCCCAAAGTGAATGTGAAGTCTCTGACTATTTTGATATCAATACATTGTTCCACACTCTCATACAAATTTTTTAGGATTTGATGTGATGTGGAATGAATGCTGATAGAAATCTAATTATTATAGTGTAGTAATTAGTTGGAATATATTTAATCAATTCTTTATTTCCTTAAACTTTCATTTTAGCAACATCATCTTTAACAATGATTAGAGATCAGAACTACTAATTTTCATCTGCATGTCTGAATATTGTCTGGCAAGAAATCAATTCTTTAGTATAAACAGTTTTGATTTTGCACTTGCTTAGTATGTGTTTATTTAATTTGGATACATTTTCTAACACAATTCAATACATATCTACATTTTTCATGATACTTCATGTGCATGATTTTCTCCTGATAGGAATCTCTCAAATCCAGATATCTGTATTTTCAGGATCATCTTGTTAATAAGGTTTTGTGGAAATGTTTTGATAAACATGATGCTGTTCTGTCAGAGCAATTATTTGCATAAGATAATAATCAATATCTGGATTTGTGAGAATTCACTGTATATTGTAAATGGCAGTGACTGCTTGTCTTATTTATGGCATCATATCTTTATCCTAGATTGCTTCTGGTGGTTTTGATTTGCCTCGTAGCCTGTTTAACTCTGAGTATAACACCCCAGTACAGGCGGTGCTAGAGGGTGCTGCAGCTGTATTTAACAAAATTACCAACATTTCATCACAGTTTCCTCAAACTACTGATCAAGTAGATGCTAAACTCTCCACCAATGAAACATCTAAAGATGGCAGTGGATTAGATATGAACTTTGACCCTTTTGGCAGTGAATCATTGAAATCCGCAGGGGAGTCCACTTTTCCGGATCTTTTTGGAAGTGCATCCAGTAAAACACAGGAAGCATCATTTCCTGACCCATTTGGTTGTGATTCAAGTAAAACACAAGAAGAGACACCATTGCCTGATCCCTTTGTGGGCAGTTCCACCAAAACGGAAGGAGGAGGTATATTCCCTGATCCTTTTGGAGGTGATTCTAGTAAAGTTTCCGGAAATGTGTCATTTCCAGATCTGTTTGGAGGGGATTCAACCAAAACAACTGAAGACACACCTTTGGCAGATCCATTTGGAGGGGATTCAACCAAAACAACTGGAGACATATCTTTGCCAGATCCATTTGGAGGGGATTCAAATAAAACAACTGGAGACACATCTTTTCCAGATCCATTTGAAGGGGATTCAAATAAAACAACTGGAGATGCATCTTTCCCAGATCTGTTTGGAGGGGATTCAAATAAAACAACTGGAGACGCATCTTTTCCAGATCCGTTTGGAGGGGATTCAAATAAAACAACTGGAGACACATCTTTTCCAGATCCATTTGGAGGGGATTCAAATAAAACAACTGGAGACACATCTTTTCCAGATCCATTTGAAGGGGATTCAAATAAAACAATGGGAGACACATCTTTTCCAGATCCGTTTGGAGGGGATCCCTTTGGAGACACTGCTAATGGAGACACTGCTAGCAAATTTAAAGGGGGGACTTCTGATTCTTTTGGAGGTGATGCTAGTAAAACAGCAGTAGAAATGTCAATCTCTGATTTTGGTGCCTTCAACTTTGATGGTCCATCACCTGTGACTGTTATTCACAATGTGCCATCTTCTAAACCTGATACAGATGATGTACCACCACCACTGCCACCAATTAGAAGGAAAAGGTCAGGAGTTAAACAGACTGCAGGTATCAAACAGATAGGACAAGACACTACAACTAGTGGTACAGTTCAAAATCCTGACACAGCTTTCAATGAAGATCCATTCTCTAATACAGGAAATGCTGATCTTTTCGCAATGGAAGATCCTTTTGCAAATTCTACTACTGCAACAGTGTCTGACCCATTCACCAATATTCAGAATATCTCAACTGGTGGCTTGGATACACAATCAGATCCATTTGCAGGCACAGACCCATTTGAACATTCAAAGAATGACCGTGTGGTCGGGGATACTATTGTTGCTAGTGGAAACTCTGGAGAAGTGATGTCTGATCCATTCGGAGGTGATGACCTGTTTTCTACTACTACTACAGAAAATAGGCAAATGAGTGAAGTTTTAGCTCTTGGAAGAAATCTAATGTCTCCCAGCACTGACCAGGAGGTTTCTAATGTATTTGCCAACATTATACCACAGAATAACACTGACTACAATATGAATGTAAGTACATCAACAACCAATTTACAAAACTTCTCGCAGCCTAACTTCACCCCAACAGCACAACCCAGTATCCTAAGTACTAGTAGTGAAATCACAGGAACAGTATCCTTTACAGGCAAGACGCATGATGCAGAAAGTCCTGATTCCACATATGAGATTATATCTTCCCCTCCTCTTCCTTCTGTCAGTAAAATTCCTCCCAGACCGCCAAAGCCACCAAGACAACCAAAAACAGTACATTTTGAACCAGAAGCAATATACGAAGATTTGCCCAATGAATTTTGGACACAAGAATTAGGTACATCAAATGAAAACGGTGGAGGAGCAAGTATGGAGGAAAAGTTTGACCAAATCAAAGGTGAAGTTGATATATCAAAGAGCTTTGGGGGAGGTGAGCCACCGTTATCAAGTTCTACTCCACACGAATTAATGGAGGACCCTTTTGGAGGTGACTACTTTGCCTCTACAACAGATGAGCAGACAAAGACAGGTGAGGAAACCTATGATGATGCCTCTGTCGGAGGATTTGTGGCAGACTTCGGGTCAATGACATCCCCTAGTTCAGACGCTGTGAATAACCCAGTTCAGTATGGAAATGTTGATGCTATGTCATCAACTACTTCACCAGAAATTGTAGAAAATCCTTTCCCAGAATCGTCATATGAAAACACAGGCGACAATGTTCCAACTTCTGTATCACTGCCCAAACAAGCCTCCTCAGGCAAGAGTAAGAAAAAAGGTATAAGCTGGGTGAATAAATACATGAAGAAAATAACCTCATCTTCCTCAAAGGAACCAAAAGATGCACCTGCACCTAAAGAACCAAAACCTGAGCCTGCCCCCAAGGAACCAGATGTACCTGATCAGGGCCTCTATGAAGAACCTGTCAAGACTGATAATAAGAAACCAAATCTTGATAATGCCTTGACAAGTAGTTCTCAGCCTCCAACCACGGAACAGGATGAATCAGAGTTGTATGAAGAAATCAACGTACGATCTCCAACGGGAAGTGGTGTTGCAGGAATCACTCCAGCTAGTAACGTGTCTGGATCACTTGGTACAGCACAGACAACCAGTATAGCCCCCAGTGTTATTCCTGAGGTAGGAGACACTTGGAATATCCCAGCACATCGCAGCACAACATCCATAAAAATATTGTTCCTTCGCATTTAGTCAAGTGGTCAAATCCACATACAACTGTGAAATAGTTTCGAGAGCATGCCCCTGAGTAGAATATTTCCCCATGGCAAGTAAACATTGATAGCTTGATATAATATACCTCTATAAGAGATCAAATGCTGTAGGTTAATATTTAAAACTGATATTTGATAAAAACTCATATTTGTAGGAATACATTTTTGTTCTTGATTTAATCTGACCAAGCAAGCAATTTCGACATAACTGGTATATATTAATTTTTTGGGTCAGTCAACAAATTAAAACAGCTGTTGTTAATATGAGAGTATGTATTTATATAGTATTTCATGATATTACGTGATATGTATATTAGACAGGTACTAGAATAGAGCATGCTGAATTGATATGTTTTCTTCACAATTTCCCACCTTGCTTGACCTCTGATCATGACCTTCAGCACCTGTCACAATGCATTCACCCAACTATAATCACAATGTTTTTCTGCATGACTTTGTCACTTCTAACACTAACATTGTAATTTACCTAATACCTCTGTAAATTAAACATGCTTTAAATTTTATTCCTGTAAACAAAATCAAATAAATCTGCTGATAAATATTTCAAAATTTGCTTACAGAAGTTTATATTTTTAATAATAATAAACATATGTACCTATTTCAAGATTTTGTGGAATTTCTCTGAAAACTCAACTGTAATCCTTTATGTCATGAAGTTTTAACACCATGTATACTGGAAATTGAAATGATGATAATTATTCTTCGTTTGAATTATTCAGCCAGCTCCAGCAGCTTCCACAACACAAACAAGTAAATCCGGTTCACTTCCTTTAAAAAAGCCAGGTGAGAACAGATTACATTAATTAATGCTGAGTCTACTTTACTGTAGTAAAATGTTATTTAATTATCAAATTGAATCATTGTAATCTTAACAAAAAAAGCCAGCGATTGAAATACATTTACTTGGACAGTAGAGCTGCTATCAAGGGTCAAAATTGTTCAGTCCCAGAAATTTGCTCAAGAAACATTATTGAAATATTCATTGTCTCATATTGAATAAAGGTTAGAAAAGAGATTTTAAAACTTAAAGTCTATAACATTGCCCTGCTTGATACAAGAAATCTTTGCCCTGTTTAGTATTAAAATATTCTTTAGATAAAGACATTTTGTTCTTATGTAGAAAAGAATGGTACACACATGTACTTTTTCATTACAGAGATAGCGTCAGTTATAGCCTCGTACACAGCCACAGGACCAGAACAACTCTCACTACAACCCGGACAACTTATACAGGTCCGCAAGAAAAGTCCTAGCGGCTGGTGGGAAGGAGAACTTCAGGTAACATCACACAACCCCAGAATGTTCATTAAACTACAAAAAAGGTTTCAATTTGATAATAGTGATGCTAATAATACACACTTTATCTTTCTTTCAGTATAATTATCTTTAAAAAAAAAATTTATCTTCAGGCAAGAGGGCAAAAACGTAAAATTGGTTGGTTCCCTGCTAATTATGTGAAATTGTTAGGAGCATCCAGCAAACCGTCGACGCCTGACACTTCCCTACAGACACAGAGTGGTTCCTCGTCACCGGCCACCATGGTAAGCCTGACAGGAGAGAGGGATTAAACCTTTGATCTTCAAAACTTAAGCTTTGACTTATGAAACCAACTTAATATTTGAAATTCATGATAATTCAAGGTCAAAAATGAAAGATAGCATAATAATTGTAAATTTTGAAGCATACATAAATGCTGATGTTTCTTCGTCCTGAAGGACTTTTTGGTATGTCTTGCCAGAATGTACATAAGACTTGTCCTCTTTCCAGAAGTAGAGAATAATTTAACAATGAAATTAACTAATGTGAAAGTGGTGAAAGTTTGTGATTAAAATTAGAATAATCAATTGAAAAATGGAAATTGGTGTGAGAGTCCTTCTGTAAAAGGAAAATATTGTTATTTACAATGTCTATTGAATAAAAAAATATTTGAAAAAAAAAGAAAGAAAAAAAGAAAACAACAATGAAATTGAAAATAATGCCTTGAATGTTAAGTGGTGGTATACACAGTGGACCCGCGATAATTTGGACGCCGATAGTCCGGAAAACTCGCAATCCGGACGGAAATGTCAGGGAGCGAATTTCGGTAACGTAATTTATACTCACTAGTCCGGAAATTCGTATTCCGAATCCGGAACTCCATTTTGGGAACGGAACGTAATTTTCGTTAATAAATTCCCGCAATAATCCGGACAATTTGTTGTTGCCACGTGCCGAGAAAATCCAAGGCCATCTCAGTCATGTGTACAATACACACTATCATTTGACACTGAGTGTGTTGTCATAACGACGGCTGCCAGGTCATAGCCACGGGCGTTTACCTGAACACCTTTCACACGGGTACATGCAGTCATTAACGGTTCATTAGTTTTCTATATAGGAGATCAAACTTCATTGTTATCCCCCGCCCAACGAAGAATGGTTTCAGGAGGTTGTTATCCCCCGCCCAACGAAGAATGGTTTCAGGAGCATAACTGTAAAACCAGTAGAGATATTTCCACGAAACTTCATACACACATTGGTCTTATGGTCTAGTAGTGCCTTTTGCTATTTTTAGGTTTTCTTTTTTTGCATTTTTTCCATAACCATGGAAACATTGCTGAAAATATCATATTTTTGTACCAGGTTCGTTTCCGGAGCATTACTCTAAAACCAGAAGAGATATTTCCACAAAACTTCATAGACACATTGGTCTTATGGTCTAGTAGTGCCTTTTGCTATTTTAAGGTTTTCACTTTTTGTACTTTTTTCTGTAACCATGGAAACATTGCTGAAAATGGCAGATTTTTGTGTAAGAATCGTTTCCGGAGCACAACTCTAAAACCAGCAGAGATATTTCAATGAAACTTCATAGACACATTGTTCTTATGGTCTAGTAGTGCCTTTTGCTATTTTTAGGTTTTCATTTTTTGCATTTTTTCCGTAACCATGGAAACATTGCTGAAAATATCATATTTTTGTACCAGGTTCGTTTCTGCAGCATAACTGGAAAACCGGTTGAGATATATACACAGAACTCCATAGGCACATTAGTCTTATGGTCTAGTAGTGCCTTTTGCTATTTTAAGGTTTTCACTTTTTGTACTTTTTTCTGTAACCATGGAAACATTGCTGAAAATGGCAGATTTTTGTGTAAGAATCGTTTCCGGAGCACAACTCTAAAACCAGCAGAGATATTTCCATGAAACTTCATAGACACATTGTTCTTATGGTCTAGTAGTGCCTTTTGCTATTTTTAGGTTTTCACTTTTGTGCTTTTTTCTGTAACCATAGAAACATTGCTGAAAATATCATATTTTTGTAGCAGGTTCATTTCTGGAGCATAACTCTAAAACCAGCAGAGATATTTCCACTTCATAGACACATTCATTTTATGGTCTAGTAGTACCTTTTGCTATTTTTAGGTTTTCATTTTTTTGCACTTTTTCCTGGGTTTTTTTTCATACACATAAGTCTCCACAATCAAACTTACTTCAGCTTTGATATCTCCATTGGCAGGGGATCTGAATGACTATGTACTTGTTGTAATTGAGATACGCAATATAAATATTTATTTAGCCACACGCTTTTAAACATGAAGTTTGAGCTTGGGTACGGGTACGTATTCTGTAGATACCTTACTTGTTTCGCATGCAGAATATATCGATATGAGTATCAGATACAATAAAGTGAGATAATACTTACAAAATTAATAAGAATTTTAAATGTATGTGAATCTGTTCGAATTCATCGTCTGTGGTATAAGATATAAAGGCTACGGCACATGCCATAACGTGTGTGACATTGTGCACAAAGTTAGACGTGAACGGGCGCGTGGTTGTTACTCACGTCTGTAAGTCAGAAAGCAAAGACTTGTAGAGATTGTCATTAAAACACACATTATACAAAATAACAATTATATGAGTTCCTAAAGTGTTCACAACTATTTGTTATCATAGTTTTTTTATACCAAGAACGTAGATGATATTGATTCTTGCTTAGGCACTTTGCCGTACGACAGATCAAGAGTGGGATACGTAGCTATATGCATATACATAATATACAATTAATTATGGCTTTAGGTTTCGTATTTTGAAAAAGAAATACGTTTATTTATTATTCTTAACGTAATGATATATAAATACCTATAAAACATAACAAACGAAGTATTGATTATAATACACGTATATTACATAAAAGCCTGTCATCGATTACAAGGTCAAGGGGAGTAACTCGTACGTGACAATTTAATTGACTAAGAGCGCGGAATTTGGCAGTCCGGAAAACTCGTAATCCGGACGGTTTAGACTAGGAACGAAGGTGTCCGGATTATCGAGGGTCCACTGTATCCACATGTTTTTGTTTTCAATAAATCATACATCAAATCACAAAATATTTTCAATTGTTTTCGGGCAGCTGAGGTTACCTTTTAACATTATCAAACAGCTAAATAAATATTAATCCTGTGTCATAAAAAAGTTAGTTTTTGCATAGTCCATTTTTAAAGAAAAAGAAGAGAAAAATGCTAATCATTATCTAATTTAAATGTTTATTTTAGATAAATAGAACAAATACTCCCACCATACCCCCACCACAACTGGCGAGTCAGCCGGCCCAGCCTGAGGTCAAGTACAGTAAGTATAATACATGTGTATCTCCTTTTGTTCTACATATTATCTTATACCATAATGACAAGAGATTGAACAGCAAGCAAGGTCTACACAAGTTCCAAAAGTTATACATCAGGTCTGAAAGATGACTACACCTATGTAAAGTCTAATGCTTTCAGTTCAAATTTAAAATCATAACAAACTGAATGTTATCATACCTACTGAATTAATCTTCACTTAGTTTGGTTATCAGTTTTAACATACAACTATTGTCCTTTTGTTATTGTTTTAGTTGACCAGGTGGTGGCCCTGTACCCATACACAGCACAGAACGACGATGAACTGACATTCCATAATGGATCTGTGATAAATGTAATTAGTAAAGACGATGCTAACTGGTGGTCAGGAGAGTGTAACGGCCAGACCGGCATGTTCCCCGTCAACTACGTTGATGCCCTAACTACGTCTCCACCACAGGAACCAACATGTAGGTAAAACGTAAACCTTGACCTTTATACTGTAGGTCAACTTAACACTGTACACAACCAAAACACAGAAAGGAAGTATCATTTTGAATACAATATGACAGCCACATGATTTAATTAATATAAGAACTCAATGACTGTGTTTCGTAATGTCAGAACTTATTTCATTGCATTTCAATTGCATCTTCTGTATAAATGGGTTCAAAAATAGCTGGAAATACTTTCAAATAGAAATACAAAGTTTTAGTGACATATTTGTTGTATCAGCAATGCCAAAACACAGACAACTTTAAAATGTTCAATCTTATTAGACTTGAAATGGCCATGAGAACAGGTTTCTCAGCTTCCCAACTACTCAATATTTTGTAAATATGATTGCTGTAACGCTTGACAATTATAGTACCTGAGCATTGTACGGGAATGTATAATAAGTTTTTATCACTATTTAGTAGTCACCTCTAAAATATCTCTGGGTTACACTATTTGCATGATTCCTTTTTGGCTTTGCATGATTGGTAGATGAGGTGTGGTTAACAATAGTTTTAATTGATCTTATTACAATAATGATGGTTAGTGACATATTGATAACTAAACTGTGTGATGAAGAATCAACAGTCAACATTTTTAGCCAATCAATCTCAAATTGTGTGGGGAATTTTCAATTCAAATTTTAACTTGATATTTAACCATTTTATTTGCCGTGTGGAAAGACAGTGACCATTTCAGTTAGTCAAAGAGATTGCCTAGTTTGTATTTAAAATGACCTAGTTAGTTTTTCATACAAGCTCTGAATGAACTGGTTGCCACCATATTTTTTTCACTGTAATAAGTTGATGTCATCACCGTTTGTTGATTCAAGACACCTTTATATCAAGTTGTGTTAATTATAACGTAATCTCACTCTTTGCTTCAGGAGATACAATAGGCCTGATATCAATGGGTTGTTGTTGACACTTGGGACAGGTCAAGGGGTCAAAGGTCGAGGGCGGTTGTCATGGAAACTGGAAATGGCTGCAGATTGTTTGTCTGACTTCTGACTCACTACATTTTACATAACAACTCCTACATCTATTATGATCAGACGTTAGAACGTTGTGATATTTTTGCTCACCTTAAATAGTTGCAGAATGAATGGAATGCAATGTAAAAAGCTGATGACATTGTACATGTTGTCTTTTTCAATTACTGCTTTTTTATCTTGACAAGTTTTGTAAATATCAGCCATTGGTATATATGATTATACAATGTGTTCTATGGTCTGCTGCCACATTTTCATAAAACAGCCACCACAACCTTCCCCAGATATCCCCATATTAATCACCTACACTATACCCTCACTACCAAGTATGACAATCCAAGTCTGTAATCCAACAGAAGGTATGCATGGTATGCTTGATGTAAGTGGTTGTAAGCCTCATGGTATGTCTAGCTGTAATTCCTTTATAAATGAAGTATGAAATAAGGGCATGAAGAAAGGTTTCACCTTCATTATCAATATACAGTTCCTATTGTGAGAGATATTGTTCACAAAAATCCTTTATGACAATGCGAAAGATACACATGTATGTATGCCATATTCATAGCCAATATTTCCCATTATGGATTTTTAGCTTGTCACAAAAACAAACCCATAGTTACATATCATTATGTATTTCCCATATGAAGTTTTGATATAAATTGACTTTCATGGGAGAGACCAACTTCAATTGACTTTTAGACTGTTATTAGAAGACAATAGGACAGGGGTAGCTCATTGAGACACATTGCAGCACACATTTCCTACAATTTCCAATAGCTTTGGTGCTTCAAACTCATTCTTGGGCCCTTCATTTCATTTTGTATCAAATTAAAATGTACAGATCCTGAATTCAACTAACGAGTGGTGTTACAAAATGTTTAATGAAAATGTGGTTAGTAGTTTTTTTCTAAAATGATCACTGTTCCATGGCTGTGGATCAGTCAATACTTTCCTTGTTGTATTTTGTAAATGGTAATATGCAAGTGACGGTATCCATCTTTGTAGAAGAAAGAGACTTCTATATCATTTTCAGTTCAATCATATATATTTTTATTGATTTTATTTACAAACTGGGTTTACTGGGTTACTGTACAGTCTTGTCGGGAGTGGATAATTAATATGTTATTACCATATATGGACTTTTGTTGTAAGTAGTGGGTCAGACAGCCAACTGGTGGTGACCTGTCCTCGACCTTTGTGTGTTTTGTCATCATTTGCCTTATAGCAACTAGTTTTGTTTATTTGTTTCTATTTGTTTCCTTTTCTTTCTCCACTTTGAATGTGATTCTGTGTTCACCTCTCTCTTTATCTACCTATCGATACCCTCACTAGCATATTACCATCATAAGGAGATGTGATGACTTTTATAAGTGTTCAGTAGAATGAAAGTAATCTACAATCTATACAGGTAAATCTAATGAGCTGTAAATCTTGGCATTAAAGATCATAAGGAGATGTGATGACTTTTATAAGTGTTCAGTAGAATGATAGTAATCTACAATCTATACAGGTAAATCTAATGAGCTGTAAATCTTGGCATTAAAGATCATAAGGAGATGTGATGACTTTTATAAGTGTTCAGTAGAATAATAGTAATCTACAATCTATACAGGTAAATCTAATGAGCTGTAAATCTTGGAATTAAAGATCATAAAGAGATGTGATGACTTTTATAATATAAGAGTTCAGTAGAATGATAGTAATCTACAATCTATACAGGTAAATCTAATGAGCTGTAAATCTTGGAATTAAAGATTGAAAAAAATAGATAAATTTAACTTTGAAGCAAAGATGGACATTAGGACAGAATTATTTTATTATAGTACAACTAATACTGATATACCAGCTTTTTTCTTGAGGAAAAAAAACCACAATGCAATTTGACAAGCAGTCAGTGATACATGAATAATAATATACCAGGTACCTATACAGAATGAGTCAAAGTTATCCCTCCTTTCTCTCTATTCTATTAAAGATGCTCCACCGCCGACAGAGCATAAATGATATTCATCATTCGAACAATAATTTGTGTTTAATCGTAATATATATGCCTAATTAACACAAAAAATAATATAAAATATTTTTTTCGCCTTTGGTGCATGCGCAATCAGTACTTCATTGCATATAGATTATAGTGCCACGGAATTTTTTCGGGATGCAATTAATTATTTTTCATATTTTTAACTTGAAGTAAAATTAGAAGCTCAAACTTTTCAATGGTGGTAATGGTGTAAAGTAAGTAACTTTTGTAATAGAAGAAAAATACTAAATCGTCTGCTCCTGTTTTTGATAGTGAAAAAATACCATTTGTCAGCGGTGGAGCATCTTTAAATGGATGACAATAATAACAACATGCTGGTATGGGTGACGAAATTAGGTTGGTTAAGATATATCAAACTATGTTCATTAATTAACATCTGAATGATATAACTTAAAACTTGGGCTTTAACATATGGATAATGAAGCAAATAAAACTTGGGCAAATTTCAAAATACTAATTTTGGTATCTAATATGTAACAAATACTGATTAACAAAACCTTTTTATCAAGCAAACTGGTGAACGTTTGTGCTTCTCTTAAAAATAAAGTAGGAATCTCATTGGTTGAGGAATTTCTGTTCCTTTAATATTGTGATATTGAAAGAGTGCTACGAAGAACCATGTGATGTAAATTTTTAAAGGAGATGGTCTTTGAGAGAATTCCGCTGTTAGAACTGATTACATTACCTTTTAAATATTTCCAGGTGGCTAAGATCCTGTATGTGTAGATTATTTACTGGGATATTCTATCTGTGTGGTAACTATCATATTGGTAGACTGTTTCAATAACATATACTCTCAGAGTAAAGTTAAGATGAATTTATTTTGTACAACTAAAGTTTCTAGAGACTCTAGTTTCTTTTTAAGACAGAGGGGAGACTCTAGTTTCTTTTTAAGACAGAGGGGAGACTCTAGTTTCTTTTTAAGACAGAGGGGAGACTCTAGTTTCTTTTTAAGACAGAGGGGAGACTCTAGTTTCTTTTTAAGAAAGAGGGAAGTGGAGGGGGTTTGAGTTTCCAGAAGGCAAGGGAGTGTAAAATTTGTTAAATAGATTACATGAAGTTTGTCAAGGTTGGCCAGTTAATATGTAGCTGCCAGTATGGCTTACACAACTCTTATAGGTGTTACTGTACCCTTTTATAGACTAAATTGTACCGGGTGTTACATTGTGTAGCTGTGGTGTTAGTGTAGCTAGTGAGGGAGATATGGAACTTCTCTAATCAATCTGTGTATCATAAATCAAGTACATGTATAAACATTGAAGTCAGAGCATTTGTCCAGATCAACCATCGAAATTGTTTTACTGACAGTAAGCTGTCCAAGATATTCACTGTGCTTAGTGACGGATTGTTTAAAACATAATGTTATCACAACTATTCCATTTTCTTCTGTGACTTGAAGTAACATATTAAACTGAATGGTAATGCAAGTGTGATAATTAACCTTGGGAGGGGGGGGGGGGGCATTCACACTAATAATTCCCCCTGTGAGTAATATTTGGTATATGTATGAACCTATGGTGCAAAAAGTTAATGGGTGTATTCATCACTAAATTGAAGAAAAAAATTTCCATGCCTGTTTACAATAATCAAAGGTTTTGTTTCCATTGAAATATTAAAGATAGGGCAACAACTTTGATAATGAAATATTTAATAAAAGAAAACACCTTGTATATGCTTGATTTATGAGATACACACCTTAATTAGTGTGTGGGGTTGATGTTGTGTATGATAGCAGAAGTTTGTATCTAATGTAATTAAACCACCAGTTTATTATGCAAGCTCTGTCAATTTGATGCAATTAAATGTTAAATGCTGATATAGAAAATGTTACCTGGTAGTTAGGATAGGTATAGGAAGTAGGCCGTGTATGATAAATCATAGTACAAATATGGAGAATGTTTCACAAAATTTAGGACCTATACCTGGTACTTGTAATAGAGGTTTAAAGTTGTCAAAAGTTTCATAGGTGTTGTATTTATTCAAAGTATAGAAAAATGCTTTGTTTCATACTTCTAATTTTCATAGAGAAAAATCTTTTTGTTAATAATGATCCCATGGCATAATTCTCTACTTAACGTAATATAATTAAGCTTTTAAATGTTGCATCACACCCTTTTAAAACCAATAGTTCCAGCAATTGCAAAGTCCCAATTGAACAAACCCTGTTGCATCTAAGGACCTAGATTTATCTGACACACATCCCCATGAAAGTGAACAGGTTTAAGATTAAACCACCAGATGTTAAAGACATAGATTGAATATATATAATATAGCTTAATAGAATATGTATGCAATAAATGACATAATATGTTGACATGATTAAGACGATATATTTATTTGTTATCATTAACAGAATTACTAAATGTGAATTTCCAAATGCTTTTTGCTAAAAAATAATTCCGATGGAGAGAAAGTTTTGTGTCGCCATGGTGTAATAATGTATGGAGTGGGTCATACATGTGTTACATAGTTTATATTGTGAGTTACTCGAGTCATATTGTGAGTTACCAGAGTTCATTCCCTCACACAAAAGCATTAGATATCACGTTCATAAAAACCATTGTAGAAATTGAAATTAAGTATAATGTTTTACACCCATATTGTGTTGTATCATTTGAAGGAATAACTTTCAATTAAGCTTACCGTAGTTTGTTTTGAAAGTGAATTGATTTGGTAAGAAGCAGTGTTAGCAATATTTGTTCATACCGGGTAATCGTATATACATGAAATTGGCATGAGTGAAATTCTAGATTTGCCTTTCATATTTGTAAGGTAAAATGATGGAGAATTGTTTGTGGTATGAATTTTAGTAGTTGTGCAAATTTGTTTTATTATATATTTTCTTCCAATATGTGAGTGTTAAATGAGGAGTTATAAACTTCCATTATATTTATATATGAATTTTTGATTTCACTAATATGTTGTGAAATTGGCATGTTTTAAGCACATCGTTAAGTTTGAATCTTTTATACAAGTATGTGACTTTGATTTTATTAGGCTGGATAAGGCAGAATTGGTACAGTAACTAGTTGTATATGTGTGTTCTATTTTATCCTCCTCTATACATTATGACATATACCAGGTGGATTATTTATATAGTACTAACCATAGTAAACAGAATATATCTATTGTTAGCTATGGTATTTGATGACTAAGGTCTTGGTGAATTAAGTTTAAAAGATAAAACTTCATGTTACTAAGCTCTATTGACTTTTTGACTTTCTAAGTCCAGGAAAAATGGTTTCTTTGCATTAAATCCATATCATTCATATCAAATTGATCTTTTTTTTTTAGATTAACTCATCAGTAGTTTAATAATATCATAGATTTACTATCAAGAAAAAAAAAGATTATATAAAAGAATTTCTATCAAGGAATAGTGTGTAACTAGATTTGTCTTCCCATCAATATTCAATGTAATGTAATTACCTCAGTAAGTGTTAGTATGTTTAAAACATTCTCTAATGATATTCAAGAAACAACAACAGTTTTCCTGTTTACCAAGCTGCATTTCCCATATTGACATCATCATTAGTAGGTCTATCAAATTCATAACCTACTGGTTATATTAGTTTTCCTAAGATACCCTGATGTTGAAACTCTTGCAATCAACAGTGCAATATATATATTTGAATTTCGATTTCATTATACTAGTACTTAAACCAAATTTCAAAATAACACTAGTGGCATCATTCATTGGATTTATACGGAGTGTTACGCTTATATCAGAAATTATTCATTTATCTTTCATTGTTGTGAAAATGATAAAAATATACTTATACAGCTAAATTGTGTATGTCATTCTAACATATTTAGCCTTACAATATTCAACTTCTCCTGTACATAAGTCTGCCAAAAATGTTTCTAGTGTTGTGACAAGCATTATGTACTTATAACGAATGAATCTTTTTATCATGAAGCACAATTAAATGTAGAAAGTGTATGTCTGGTGAAGATAAAGTCTATCAGCTTAAGTAAATCAAATTACATAGCATCATTCCCTTTCACTAGAAATATTCTTAAGTAATGTTTGTGAAAGTTTTTATTTTCCATTTTGTGCCAATTTTGTTGTAGAATTTATTAGGTAAGTTTTGCAAACCACAAAAATAGAGTGCTCACTACTAAGAGTGTAGCAGCTATATGAGAGGAGGAGTTTGATATTAGGATTTGTATAAGACAATACTCAGTTGCTTATTATTATAGAAAACATTGTTTTAAGTAAAAGTAATTAGTTTGTAATGGGCAACAAACAAGGGAGCAAACTCTGACTGAACTCACATTTGAGAGACAATTTTAAATAATTCATTCAAAATTTTGCTTCAATGATGTTTTCTCTCATGCATACATTTACATATTTGATTATTTATTTATAAATTTTGATTGCAGAATTGTCTTTATTTTGTGTGAATTTAGCAGATTTTGTTCTTAGTCAAACACTTAATTCCTACCTGTTTCTGTTATTGGTCAATATTGCTCCATACAGATACTGGGCAAAGATCATTCATGTAGCTGAATTTTAGAAGGTCAAAGGTCATACATCTCACTGACCTTTAGAAGGTCATATGATCAGTTGTCACTTAAGATATTTTGTGTTAGCTGTAAACCATCCAATAAATTAAGAAATTCTGTGATTTGTTCTTTGTTACTTTGTACAGTAATTGGACCGTAGCTTTCCTTCATTATTACTACCTAAGGTATCATTTTGCTTGAGAAAAAAAAAATTGACCTTTAAACTTAGTAGACAGTATTACGTTGGATATTCTGTAAATAGGAAGAGTGGGATGTCATCATCTTTTGTCTTTCACATCTTTTTCTTGGTAAGCAAAAATTCCATATACCTGCTATGCAGCATATCCGGTACAACCTGCTGACCTCTATACTGGTCAAACAAACTAAAACATTCAGACTTTCGTCCAAGGTCATAGTTGTGAAATATGCTAAAATGTTTGAATGATTTTCAATATCTAAGAGACTAGTGGAAATAGTCGGGTACCAAAACACATTGGAACCATATCTGAACAAAACATTACAGGAAGAAGTTAGTTGTCTGGTTGGATACAGAATTGTACATACAAATGGATCTGAGAGATGATTCAGTAGTAACTATAAATTCAGGAGATTTACTGGTCCAGTAGCAACAGTTGAATAGGTTGTCACATCCTCACATTTTATCATTATAACAAAGATTTAAATTACTGAGTCATGGATACTATTCTAATAATTGTTAGAATTCAAGTACACATGTAGCTCTAAATCTTAACTTTTAAAAATACTGTGAAAATATCTAAAACTACATTTCATACTTTCAATTATAACCAGACTGACCACCTTCTTAAGAATATTGAAAAAATCACTAAAATTTGGCCTGAATATTTTTGCCTCCACTACATGTCTGATTCTAAGTTATAAAATAGGGGAGATAATCTGGTGAAGAACTGTGCTGAAAAAGTCCTATCAACAACTTAGGGTGTGGTGGTCAGTCTAAAAATTATTACATTTAGGGAAAATAAAAATAAAAAGACTTAATTTGAAATTGATTAAGAATAAATAAAGTGAGAAAATTGAACAGGGTTATCTGATGAAATATACTGGAATTCTCATATAAAGACAATATTAATCAAAACAAGTGGATACAGAGGTACAGCGGAGAACAACCTATCAAGTATAAAGAAGAAGAATTGTAAGGAGACAGGAAGAGAACCATGTTGATGTGGTCAAGTTGCCTCTGCTGAAATTATACAACATATGAATGTTGGTTGGGAAGACCTCTTCTGAAACTGATCTATATTTAGAAAAAGTTTATTAGGGATATTTGTGTGAAGTTTTTTAATATTGAAAGGAGTTTCGATTTTTTTGTTTTGTTTTAGAATTTTCAATATACATTCCATTTATTTATAAGTGTTAAAAAATTGGAAACATTTATGTATGGTAAAATATCGCACATTCACATTTATTTAACACCTATACAAACATTTACTACAAGTTATTTTATATTGAATCAATGCATATGTTCTGATTTGTTCGTAATTAATAAGCTCTTAATTAACTCACGATAAGCTGCATATTACTCTGATGAAATATCTTTAATATTAAAGTTATAAAAGTTCTTGGCCAATGATGTTGATCAGTTGCTATGACCAGAAGTCGGTTGCTATGTTACAGTTGATATCTAAATCTTACAGGGTCAAGTGATCCGGCTGTACTAGCGGAGACATCTGCCCAGGAGAGTAAACGACAGAACTACATCCATGAGTTGATTAACACAGAGATTACATATATGGATGATATGTCTGTTGTTCTAGATGTAAGTTATCCTGTATCAAGATTTGTTTTGGGTACTGTAGATTTATGGGGGAAAAGACTTCTATATTTCTTACACTAAATGAGAAACAATCCGTAATAAGCACTAATTGTACACAATGAGGCTACTTGTTCACATATTCAACTATATTTTATTTTACGAAATTTTACCTGCCTACTTTACCAAATAACTTACCTGCATGTATATAGGTGTTCTCTGCGTAACTGTGTTCTGATTCCAGGCAGAGGCAGCGATTTCAAATTATATGAATTATTTTTCTCTTACCTTTCTGTGTACAGGTGTTCCATAAGCCATTATTGGAAGGTAAAGGTATGACGGAGGAGGAACTAGCCACTATCTTTGTTAACTGGAAAGAGCTGATTGTGTGCAATACAAAATTATCAAAGTAAGTCATACTTTTAAAACTGATAAAGAAGCAAATTTGCATTCACAAATCTTTGTCGTCTTTCAGTTTTTGTGACAGTGCTGATAGGTAGAATTAATTTGTGAGGAGAAATATCATGGTAGTTGATAATGTGCAACACAGAATCATCAAAGAAGGTCAAATTATCAAGTGCTTTCAACCTTACTATTGTATAACTTTTTGTTAAGTAAGTGTAGAGAAATACACAGCATAAGTTTTATACTGGTGGATACTGGGTAATTGGGTCCCCCATCTGGTAACCCGAAGGTATGCAAGGTGATTGAACATACTACATGTACTAGAAAACTAAAAGAACAGAAGGCAGTTATATCAGGGACTTCATTGGTGTCTCTTGTTGTATGGATCTTCTCAGGTCTGAAGATGTCCATACTGCTGACAAAACTGGTAACATAGAATAGATGAACCATCCACTTTTCCACTCTCTGTGATTGTGATTGCATCTTTTTAAGCCTATCCCAAGTTCTGCTTTCTGTGAGAATGCTTTAAGTTGTGTTTCATATATCAAGTACCGGTACATAAAAATGATATCTATTCGCTTGCAGAGCCATGAAGGTGCGGAGAAAGAGATGCGGAAAAGGTCAAGTGATTGGTGTGATTGGAGATATCTTATGTGAAAACGTAAGTCTTGGTTATTTCACTGTCTAATACCAAAAAATGGATCTGTGTAATGGATGCAGTGTTCTGTTGTATCGTAGAACTTGTAGAAGTAAACACTAATAACAATAGAAACAATTTATTCCATTCAAAAATCTTTCTTAAATTGTCACAAACTTTTTTTGTCAACAATAGCTAAATGAACAGTCATAGACTTTGAAATTGATTGTTATCCTATTGTTATCCTAGAGTTAACATCAGTTTGTTCAGATATAATAGGAGACCTTTTTTCTGTTAATCCACCATCACCTTGATGGATAAATAGTCATGTTACAATTTGATGAGATTGAAATGAAAATATTTTATTCCATTTCCTGATAGTTGCCCCACTTGACACCCTATATCCGGTTCTGTAGCTGCCAACTAAATGCCGCAGCTCTGCTACAACACAAGACAGAAAACTCACCTGAGTTCAAGGAACTCCACAAGGTAAAACCATTAGGCAACAATATTCTTCATCTAAATCTGAAAGTTTTCCACATTAATATTTAATTCATCTTTTCTTCTACATGTTTTCTATGGCAAAGTTTCTTCCATCTTATATTTTCATACATATTGGTGTAGTAGATATAGCAAGCATCTTTTGATATGTCAATGTCAAGTATTTGGTGATTACAATTTTAAACATTGGTTCAAGGATATTTAAATATGAATGTTGTATTTTACAGAAATGTGTGACAGATCCCAGAACTAAGGGTATGCCTCTTAGTAGCTTCCTCCTCAAACCGATGCAGAGGATAACAAAATACCCATTAATGATTGGCAAGGTAAACACATTACCACACTTGTGAAATCTAGTCTTATGGCTGGACAAAAAGATATTAAATCATTTAAATCAATTGTCAGAATAGATGTCATCACATATATTGATTATTTTCTTTTAATTTTACAGTCAAAATGAAATAGAATTGTATCATATCCACATCATAAACATGAGGTTACTTTGCAATTACAGTCAAGCTTGGCTATAAAGACCACCCAAGAGACAGAGAAAAATATCTTTATAGCTAAGTGGTCTTTACAGGCAGGTTGGACCCTAGAAAGGTGGTCTTGTAAAAGAGATGATCTTTCAGCAGGTTATACTCTACACACAAGTTTTTGATTGTGTATTTGCTAGTTAGTTACTGATTTCTGTCCGTAGATCTTACAGTACACTCCAGTAGGCCACCCTGATCACCAGAATCTGATGGACGCTTTGTCTAAAGCCGAGGAATTATGTAGCCAGGTTAACGAGGGGGTACGGGAGCGGGAGAATTCTGACCGCCTCGAGTGGATATTTAGTCATGTCCAGTGTGATGGTCTTCCAGAGGTAAGTGGATTTGGTCAATTACCTATATTTAAACAATTATGATGGTATTCATAGTAAGGTGAAGAGAAGGTATTCTAACACAATTCTAAGGTATTCTAACATAAATGTTATCATACATGTATAAACATGAAGTGTGTATAGATAAACAGCTGTATTAGAAAAAAAATATTTGTGACATCTGATGAGTTTCAAATTTGGTGTATTTTTCTTGAATAAATGTTGGAAAAGGCGATTTGTTTTACAATTTTGCATCATGTGTAGTCTTTTATTTTCAGAAAATCACATTTAACTCGGTAACCAACTGCCTAGGACCTAGGAAATTGTTATACTCAGGGACATTGTACAAGGTAGGTTTCAGATGTTGCTGGAAAAACACTCCTGTCAATGCAATGGATTTTATGTCATTATTGGTTTGATTAACTCTTAAATGTAACATTATAATGTCAATAACTATACTGGTAGTTAATGTATAGTCTATAACATGGTACATGTACCTGATTTACAAAATTAGTAAAATTGTACATGTAGGCTTCCTTTAGTTACTCTCTGATTTTCTCCATAGTAAAACCCCTGGTTTATGGTACTTCTATTTGGGCAAAGAACATTGATTTGTACATGTATCAGAAGTTTTTGAAAATATTTTGTTATTACAGTAGATACAATGTATAGTTTGATATACATACATAATATTTTTTTGTAGAATAAAAGTAACAAGGAGCTGGTTGGTTTCCTGTTCAATGACTTCCTGTTGCTGACCGTTCCTCTCACCAGTTCTACATCTGTGTTCGTGTTTGACCCCAAAGCCAAGGCCCAGTATAAAATGTACAAGTCGGTGAGTAGTTCATACCAACTACTATCAGTCTAATTTTTTGGTATTTATTTAATGTTAAGAAAAAGGTAAAGCAGTCTGATTAGAACGAGATCTTTGATGACACTCCGATACTCTATGTACTGGAATGGAGAGTAATCAAAGAGTTGGTTTTAATCAGATTGAAGCTAGAGAACAGTTGGTAATATGGAAACTAAACAAAAATTGAAAGACAGTTTATAATTCATTGAAAAATCCCATTGTGTGATAATCATTGAGGTCATCCAAACGGCCATTGTCAGATCTTCATCAACATAGTATAATGATGACCTGTATTTTTGTTCTGAGTTCATCTTTTTGATGATCTGCTTAGTTACTCATATTTTTATTGTCCTGAATATCTGCCAATAACATCTTATAATAACTGACTTCCAGCCAATTTTCCTGAATGAGGTCATGTTAAAGAAGACAACAGAAGAAGATTCTGAGACCTGTCAGTTCCAGCTGTCACATGTGGACAGAGTGTTTAACCTGCGAGCTACGAACCAGACAGAACGGTAACATCCTGTAGGCTTTCAGAGCTCTGTGTTTGGTGTGTTAACGGTTCAGATTATACAAATGTAAAAAAAAAGCAGCAATTCTGGATGAGTCTTACAGAAGACACTCTAAATCTTAGGAATGTTTTGGTTTGCTTAGCTGTAAAATCATAAACTAAACATGATAATGTAACTTTGTAGACAATCATACTCAAAAATCAATTAATAATGCCATATCTGTTATAGTGATGCTTGGTGTAAGAATATTGAAGCAGCATCTCGACATTACCTGGAAACGGAGAAACGGAAGCGTGAGAAAACTCATCAATGTAAGTTTACTGTGTAACTCGTATGCATACCTTAGTTCACTTGATCTGTCACTTTAAATCAAATATATTTTCCACTTTTCTATGTTATAAAAATCACACAATTATTTCATATAATGGTCTTGTCATAGATTGTTCACTTTGGTTCATAGTTATTTATACTCTAATACTTTAGAAAGCATTATTGCATACATTTCAAAATGTGCTCAATATAATTAAGTAAATTTATGAAGTAAGTGTTCCATATCAAGATTATAGCCTGATGTTACTTTTTAAAAGTTAGGTCATCCTTTTTATCAATCATAACTCATACTTTAAAAGTACATGCCTTCTTTGTAGGGTCTTAATTACTATAAAATAGTAGGGTATATATTGTTACCTAAGTTTACCTGATATCATCCTGTCTGATTTTCGTATTAAGCGGAGGTATTGTCCTGTCTGTTTTTAGTATGGGGGCAAGGGTATTGATGACTTATTATTTTCTATATATTTTGTCTTATAGTGGGGCTTAGGATATAACACTGAAAAAAAATGTTGTGGAAAACACATCTACCCGGTATTACAAGGAAAAACTAAATGTACTGTGCACGACAGGTGTTGAAGTAGTAACCCTAGAATTCCTTTGAATTCTATTGTCTTAGCTACCTGTACCTAAATTTAACCACTATCACTATCGGTCTTACTGAACCATGCTGTTACCAAGCTGTTACTTCACACACTTTTGTAGACACCATTTTGTTGACTTTGTACTTTGTGCCTTGTGTCTTTTGATTGTATCATTCACTTTCAGTATTTCTACTGTAAATTCAAGGAAAAGTCAGTAAAAAAAAGTGCTGCAGCTATACAAATTTAGCCTTTAGATAGTATCCTTCTAGCTACTTAGCTGATTAAAGTCAAGGTCAAGTTCAAGTTTTAGATATTATTGAGGTTTTAGATTGTAATATACATTACTATTAAAAAAACAATTTTGCATTTTGAAGATTATTACAATGACACTTTTTTTAAATTTTCATGTCAATCAGAACTTCCTTGTTTCTCCTCAAATATGTAAATATCCTATAAAAAGTCCATTTTCTCTATAACTGTTGCTAGAGCTATGTGAACATTGCTCATCCTTTCCATCATACCATGCTGCTTTCCTTTCCTATCAGCTGTCAGTAAGGCCACTGTTGTTGGCCGTCTGCTGGTCATAATCACCGAGGGTATTAACCTCGCACCCTCACAGGATGGTAAGACTTCACTGGGTTATCTCCCCTTTTCAATATTAGTCAATCTTCATGAATATTCATTTGCTTCATATTTGTTTTGCATTTTTGGAAATTCATAATCTTTTTCTGCTCTCATTTCTTTTTCTTTCCATTGTTAGTTTTGTTGTTGTAAGTTTGTTGTTGCATGCTTCATACTTCAGAATTTATCAGAATGAAAAAACCCTTATACCGATATTGGATGATTATTATTTGATAATCAGTTGAAATTCTATCACTAATGTCTGTCGATAATTAGATAGCTGGTGTGAACAGCTGTTGTCATTGAAATCATATGTAACTTAAACAGAACTTTTTATAAGATAGTGCGTCATTCTGCTATGTTATCTGAAGGTTACAGTACAACTTATTGTATATATTTGATCCATCATTTCATACTTCCTTCCTAAGTCTACTTTTTCCTTCACTGGTAATCAGCAGGAAATCCATAAAATGAAATTAATCCATGGGTTAAAGAAATGTAAACCTTGTTTGTACTTATGTTCTATTAACTGGTCTGTAAAAATGTTTACATTAAAACCAATAGATTTTATCCGTTTATAATACACCAACAAACTTACCAGAACTACATACTGTATTAGAGCCTGTGCTTCCCTTAGCGAGAATGTACGTGTATAGTGATGGACAGGATTAGCAGGACTAATGTGTGAATAAACCTAAATAATACAAATTAGGATAGTGCATCACTCGTATTTGATTTAGAGAAAACATAGAACAAGAATGACCTGATACACTACTGTATTTACCCTGCAATAAGCCCAAGAGACCATAACAAATAGTTTTGACATGTTCATATGCAAAATCTCAAAAGTAAGGCTTGTACTGGTAGTGACTGAAGGACACAGTTAGGTGTGAAGAGTAATGTTCAGGTCAATAGCATGTAGAGGTATGGGCTTATTACCAGGCATGGGCTTATTGCTGTGTAGATACAGTACCCTATATATGAGATATAACCATTGTTTAGTTACTGCATGATGACATACCAATGATTAGTTCTGTTTGACTTGCATGCCTGTTATATCTGGGTTACACAGTGAGACACACAGGAGGGGTCGGTCGTCTGCTTGTGTTGATCCTCGAGGCCTGTCACCTACAACCCAGTGATGACAACGGTACTGTATACACCAAATAGCCCTCATGATTCTTGTTTCATAAGGCATGCATTTCTTTGCATGTCATCTTTCTATTGCTTTATATCAAAGAGAAATACAAGATTTTGTGATCTATACTTAGTTGAACCTCATTAACTAGACCTCCTCATTTTACTTTATTTGTACTGTCCCAGCTTTTAGCCATACTTACAATGTAACTTGATAACTCAGATAGCACAAAGATTTACTATGGCCCAGTCACCTTCGAGTTTCTGAGGTTTCACAGTATAACACTGTTCTTCATAGATGTCAGTATGCTCTTAAAAATTATTGTTTATTTGATATATTAAAGCTGATGAAAAATAGAATTCATGTACTAAATGTTGATTACTATTTTTTTGCTGTTTGTATGTAAACAGAATGTGATCTAAGAATGTTAGTAATTGTGGAAGATATCTAATGTGTTAGTTTCTTGCTTGATATTTTCATATTTGTTGTTGCTTTAGTAATGTGTTTGGACAGATTTGTATTGTAAAAACGTTGTAGTGTTCTCATTAGCTGTATGATGAAGATCATGTGGGAAATACCTTTTAATAGGCAATGTTATTGATCAGATTGAGGACCAATTTTAAATGTTACAAACTTCTAAGACATCTTACTTTGCATTATAAAACTTATTCCAGTACTGTTTAAAATTCTGTTAAAGATCATCTAAGACTTACCTATCAGTAAATGATGTGTGATCAGAGAATAGATATATAATATACATTGTGACTCAAATACAGAGTACCATTAATTTTATAACTCTACAGAGCTTACCCCCACCCAATGATCTTTCAAAACTTTCGTTTGGGTAATTACAGGAAAAAGTGACCCATTTTGTGAAGTTAGCATGGGAGTTCAAGAACACAAGACCAAGGTCATCAATTCGACCTTGAACCCTAAGTGGAACCAATCAATGCAGTTTACCATCAGAGACGTGCAACAAGATGTCCTATGTATAACTGTGTTCGACAGAGATCTGTTTTCTCCCAATGGTGAGGCTTTTGGTAGTTTTATTAGGTCACCTGAGACGAAGTCTCAAGTGACCTTTTCTAATCGCCTTTTGTCAGGCGTCGTGCGTCGTGCGTCGTCCGTCGTGTGTTCGTAAACAATTTACATTTTCGACTTCTTCTCAAAAACCGCTGAAGCAATTTCAATGAAATTTTGCACAAACCTTCTAAGGCATAAGGCCAATCAAAATTGTGAATTATATGACCCCCACCCCCCAGGGGGCTGTGGGAGGGGCCAAAAGGGGTAAAATTGACTAAAATTTCAAAAATCTTCTCCTCCACTCACAGATGTGGTAGAATCAAATACTCTTCATAGATAGAAAGGTCTCAAGGCCCTCTACAAAAATTGTGAATTATATGACCCTGGGGTCTCAGGTTTCCCCCTGGGGAGGGGGTTAAGTTTACTATAGTTTATATAGTGAAAACACATTTTGGAGCATTACTTGGTCATTTATAATAGAAAATTAGTCAAATGTTGTCAGAATTATCCCTATGAAATGGCCATTGAATTCTATTAACAAATTTTCCATGACTGACTCCCAGGGGCCTTAGGGGCGGGGCCAAAAGGGGTCAAATAGGCTAAAACTTCAAAAATCTTCTTCTAAAATTCTGGAACTGGTAGAATCAAATACTCTTCATAGATGGAAAGGTCTTAAGGTCATTTACAAAAATTGTGAATTATATGACCCTGGGGTCTCATGTTTCCCCCTGGGGAGGGGGTCAAGTTAACTATAGTTTATATAGGAAAAAACACATATATGAATGTTTTTTGCTTATTTTTCATAGGAAATTAGTAAAACTGGGTTAGAATGTTTAGCCTGAGATAGCATTTTATCGTCATAACCATATTGGTCCTGGCTGACCTCCAGGGGCCTTAGGGGCGGGGCCAAAAAAGGGTCAAATAGGCTAAAACTTCAAAAATCTTCTGAATTCACAGATTTGATGGAACCTGATACTCTTCATAGATTGGAAGGTCTTAAGGCCCTTTACAAAAATTGTGAATCTCATTGCCCTGGGATTTCAGATTTTCCCCTGGGTAGGGTGTCAAATTTACTGTAGTTTATATAGGAAAAACACATTTATGAACATTATTTGCTTTGTTTTCATTGGAAATTAGTCAAACTGGGTTAGAATTATTAGCCTGAAATAGAATTTAACACCATATCCATATTTGTCCAGGCCTCAGGCCGACCCCCAGGGGCCAGAGGGGCGGGGCCAAAAGGGGTCAAATAGGCTAAAACTTCAAAAATCTTATTCTGAATTCACAGATTTGATGGAACCAAATAATCTTCATAGATTAAAAAGAGAAATTTATGAAATGACTGACATTGACTGACTTCTTATTTGGTTTTGTTGTTTAACATTGGCAAATTGGAATTTTAAGCATAAGGTTTGGTAACATAATACACTATCAAAATCAAAAACAAAAAATAAAAAATTCTAAAAGGTTCAACTTTAAAGTTTATTCTAATTCGTAAATACTTTTTACAGATTTGAACCAACTTTGCAATGCTTTTCTGTAGCAGCACACAGGTGACCGTCAAGGCCTCTTGGGCCTCTTGTTTTACATTGTACAGTCGGTAGATGTTGACTGTTCTGTTTTAATAAAAGAATTAAGACAAAGTGATCTCTTGTGGAATACAAACTTCCCATCCATCATACTCCCAAGGGTTACTAACACTGTAGTTATATCTACCCCCAGAATATGTCATAGTAAAACTGAAGGCAGTTCAAGATAATAGAACTGACTAATCACAGGCCTGCAGAGACTTCTTTGAAGGTTACAGAGACAGCGATGTTGAACCTGGGAACCAAACTACCTGTTTCATCTGTGGTTGCACACATCTAGCTTTCAGTTTTGCTGACATACCTCATGGGTTAATATAACAGCAGTGATAGAAACCCCTGGAATATTGAGGATTCAAACTTCCCTAATTAATAAATAAACAATTGTCCAACTTTTAAGTGTTAAAGTTAAAGACAAATTAAGATCTCCCAGACTGAATAAAATAAAACTAGACATTGTATGTTTGATAAGTTCAGTATTTACCAGCAGGTAATGATGGCAGATTTTGTTGAAGTGAAAATACGAAAAGAAGGGGAATACAATTTCAATCCTTATTGACATACAATGTGACTGTGTTGTACAGATTTCCTGGGACGGACTGAGATTTGTGTGAAGGAAATAATGGACGAGAATAAAACGACTAAAGGACCAATCACGAAGAGGCTACTATTACACGAGGTGAGCTCCGGGGAAGTGTTGGTGAAGCTAGACCTGCAACTGTACGACAAGGACACGTAACAAAGGGTATTAGCTCCAGACATTGCCGTGTAATGTTACTGGGTCTATAATTAATTTGAAACCTACATCAAGAAACTTTATAGATGTGATGTGTCTTAAACTATATATTTTGGATCAAGTTTCTTACTAGACTTTGTTGTTAAGATTTTAAGATTTTTAGGGGGAAAACCCACATAAAACATGTTCAAAATATTTTAAATAAGTTGAAATATTTTAAAATCCTCATCTGATTATCAAGATTGTGATATTAATAATTTTTTAGGTCACCTGAGACGAAGTCTCAAGTTACCTATTCTTATCGCCTTTTGTCCGTCTTCTTCCATTGTCCACTGTGCGTCGTCAGTCGTGCGTCGTATGGCGATAAACAATTTACTTTTTCGACTTCTTCTCCAAAACTACTGAACCAAATCTGTTGAAATTTTGCAGAAACCTTCCATAGCCAAAGGTCAACCGAAATTGTGAATTATATAGTCCCAGCTCCCCAGGGGCCTGAGGGGTGGGGCCAAAAGGGGTCAAATAGGCTAAAACTTCAAAAATCTTCTTCTGAAATTCCAGAAAAGGCAGAATCAAATACTCTTCATAGATTGAAAGGTCTCAAGGCCCTCTACAAAAATTGTGAATCATATGAACCTGGGGTCTCAGGTTTCCCCCTGGGGAGGGGGTTAAGTTTACTTAATTTAATATAGTGAAAACACATTTTGGAGCATTATTTGGTCATTTAGGGCCCCGCATCGAGATGCGGGTGCCCTATAGTAATCAGGTTGTCCGTCCGTCTGTCTGTCCGTCCGTCCGTCTGTCCGTTTTTTTTCTTTTGCACATTAATGATGGAAGGGAGTGGAGTATTTTCCCCATATTTTACATGATGATTCCCCATCCATCCTAGATCTGCTTGGTAATTTTTCAGGCTGAAATTAAATTTAAAAAATCGGCCATCTTGGATTTTAACATTTAAAAAAATCACAATGTTGTTGCTCTTAACTGATAAACATTTTTGTTATAACATTATAATGCAAAGTTGTTCAGAATTAAACAAGGAGTTGACTGTCCAAAGGTAAGGTCATGGCCAAGGTTACTAAGTCAAAGGTCAAGGTCAAATTTATTTGAGTTAATTGTATGCTCTTAATGTAATGTTAGCTTGGAATCAGGATTCAAGTTAAATACTTGGAAGACTTTTTCCAAAGAATTATAATAATGTACCATCATCGGTTTCCCAATTAATGTTGACATTAATTATTTATTAGCAACATATAGCTAACACGGAAGAATTCGTTGTCAAAATACTACTTTTCCACTTAAGCACGTCAGACACATAGCGGGGCCCTTTCTGACATGTCAGTGTTCTAGTCATTTATAATAGAAAATTAGTTAAATGTTGCCAAAATTATCCCTATGAAATGGCCATTGAATCCTATTAACAAATTTTCCATGACTGACTCCTAGGGGCCTTTAGAGGTGGGGCCAAAAGGAGTCAAATAGGCTAAAACTTCAAAAATCTTCTTCTGAAATTCTGGAACTGGTAGAATCAAATACTCATTCATAGATGGAGAGGTCTTAAGGTCCTTTACAAAAATTGTGAATTATATGACCCTGGGGTTTCATGTTTCCCCCCTGGGGAGGGGGTCAAGTTTACTATAGTTTATATAGGAAAAACACATTTATGAATGTTATTTGCTTATTTTTATAGGAAATTAGCCAAACTGGGTTAGAATTTTTAGCCTGAGACAGCATTTTATCGTCATATCCATATCGGTCCTGGCCGACCCCCAGGGGCCTTAGGGGCGGGCCAAAAGGGGTCAAATAGGCCAAAACTACAAAAATCTTCTTCTGAATTCACAGATTTGATGGAACCAGATACTCTTCATAGATTGGAAGGTCATAAGGCCCTTTACAAAAATTGTGAATTTCATGGCCCTGGGATCTCAGACTTTCCCCTGGGGAGGGGTCAAATTTACTATAGTTTATATAGGAAAAATACATTTATGAACATTATTTGCTTAGTTTTAATAGGAAATGAGTCAAACTGGGTTAGAATTATTAGCCATGAAATAGCATTTTAACACCATATTCATATTCGTCCTGGCTGACCCCCAGGGACCAGAGCGGTGGGGTCAAAATGGGTCAAAATGGCTTAAATTTCAAAAATCTGAATTCACAGGTTTGATGGAACCAGATACTCTTCATAGATTAAAAAGTGAAATTTATAAAATCACTGACACTGACTGACTTCTAGTTTGGTTTTGTTGTTTAACGTTGGCAAGGCAAATTGGAATTTTAAGCATTAGGTTTGGTAACATAATACACTAACTATCAAAATGAAAAAAAAAAAATTCTAATACGAAGGTTCAACTTTAAAGTTTATTCCGATTCGTAAATACTTTTTACAGATTTGAACCAACTTTGCAATGCTCTTTCTGTAGCAGATTTCAGGTGACCGCCAATGCCTCTTGGGTCTCTTGTTGTAGTTAAAACA
The DNA here is from genome assembly GCF_041381155.1 of Argopecten irradians. Lineage (NCBI taxonomy): Eukaryota > Metazoa > Mollusca > Bivalvia > Pectinida > Pectinidae > Argopecten > Argopecten irradians. Next base: position 54,121,239 of record NC_091134.1, read on the forward strand.
AATTTACGTTTTCAATGGAAAATTCTTTTTTTTTTACTACCAAAAGAATGTATCTCAGAAGGTCCAAAGAGGTAAAATATTACTAAGTCATCATGTTCTTTGCCCCATATTTACTATTTGAAGCCATTCGTATCCTACAGACACACATTTATAAGGATCCAGTGTTATCTGGTATACAACTTTTAATATTACTTATTTGACCCATAAGTTACTTTGTTGTTATATAAAGACTAGTCTTCCTATTAGAGATGACCTGGCCCAAAGCTGATCGTGAAACAGTCTTTAAGTTTTGCCCTAGCCAATCACTGATGACATAATAAAAAGTTACATCATTGTTGATTGCCGAAGCAAAATGTTCATTCTAAAATTGTTTTGTTGCTGGTACATGCATGTGTCAGAAAGGACTGTTAACAGCAAAGACAAACTTGGGTATATGTGTACATATGGTTTATATTTACAGTACCTGGGTAATTGTAAAAATTATCTCATCAACAATAGTGAGAGATACTTCTGTCACTTCATAGCCTAGGAACATACAAATGTATTGGTAACTACTTCTAGTTCTTACGAGATGTGTCTCTAAATCAATAGAAAACTACAATGGCTTCCTTAAATAGATATAGAGGGTTATTAGCTCAATCACTTGATTGTTGGACATTTTATTTCTCTTTTGCTAAATAACTTGAGATTGTATCTTTCCTGAAATGACCAGTTAGGTAATGACTAAAAACTTCATAATCTCCATAACATTTTGTTAGTTTGAAAAGAAATTATTTAACTTGATATAAACCTTGTTGTTAAGCTGTGATCAGCCTAATCACCTTTTGGACAGCTAGCTCCCTGGTGTCTGTCTATGTGTCAATGATAGTTTTGATTTCAAAGACACATTTGAATGATTTAGAGACCTTTTAGGTGATTTAATTTTATCATTATATATTAAACCTGAGTTGTGCTATGGTAATATAGGGACCGTTTAGTATCACATCGACAAAAGAGTCCCTAAAAACAATTAATAGGGTTTTCAAAATGGAATTTGACAGAAATGATATTTAGATAAAATTTTCAGTATGGGTTAGAGTATTCTTGTGCTGGTACACATGAATGATAGATTATCACTGTGTCCTCAAAGTTTTACTTTCGATTTCAAAATCCAGAGAAATCTACACAGTATTTTACACTACAGTTGGTGCGTCTTAACTATGTGTAAGATCAAACAACTTTGTATTGTGTCAAGTGAGTTACCTCCCCTGATTGTAAAGTCATTGTTATTGCATTTATTTTGATATGGCCTGAAAGAAATCCTTATTATAATGTGTTGGTTTTTTAATGTGTGGTATAGCTTATTCCTAAGGTATGATAAGTTTTATATTTTTGTTTTGTATTCATGTTTATACCAGATTAAATTATAAACTGTTTGAAATTTACTACCATATGCATCATTTGCTTTAGATTTAACTTCAACAAACTTGCTAAGCCTTGAAATCTTCATGTTTATTTCACTTCTCCTATTAGTGCACTAATTTAAGGTGTTATCTCGCCAACAAATAGTATATTGTATCAATTAATAACAAGGACTGGCAACTTTTTTTCTCCAGTTACATAATATTATGTTACACTTTTACTGCCCTTAAACAATTATTTTCTTATTCATCTTAAAAGTCCAAAATATGAAAAAAAGTTTGTTTACATTAATTCCATATTGAATAAAATATGTTAACTGTGCTAAAATCAAAATTACTTATATTTTTTGATTGGAGGTGTTAATTAGACTGTTTACACTGACTCAATGCTATCTATGTATTATCCAAATAAATAACATCTTTTGATTTTGATCTGTCCGCAGTGTAGCTCTTTAAGTAAAAATGTGATAGTTAGATACTTCTCTGTCAAAACAGATGTTCTTTATGTAACAACATATTAGCCCCAAAGTTTTTTTTACATGTCTCCCGAATCTAGTGTTCATTCTTCATTACCATCAGCTCTGCGTCCCATATACATGTATATTAATGGAATTGTCCTCTGTTTATAATCCTATACCATTCCACTTCTTCATTCCTGTCCTCACATTTTGATCACTATCCTCACCTTCTTTTAGCAAAATTTCCCAGTTAATGTGTTTGGAAAACTTCCGCATCATTTTCTTTAGAAATGTGAAGTGCTTATTGTTTTGACAATATTGTAGTGTAATTATTAGTGTGGATATGGTAAATCGGTAATAATCAGTAAACATTTTTCATTGGTTCTTTTTTTATATTATGAATACCCAATATTGATAACCATTGATTTCTATACAGGATAATTAATTACTCTGACATGACTTATTATGCTAATTGTGGGTTCTAGTCAGCCATGAGGCAAAATTAATTAAAAATACTCTTCACAAAATGTTTTAAATGATCTTATCACAAAGAGTTAGTACTTTGTGTAATTGTGTCATGATTAATATGTCACTTCAAACTAGCATTTTACCTGATATTTTGATGGATAATACGTAGTTCAAATGCATTTTCTTGATTTCCCTTTGTTTCCTTTTAAATACCTGGGATGTCAAGATATTAAAATATTAATTTTAATCTTATGTAGAATTTAGATAATTACAGAAACAATGTTATATCACCTAGGAAATAATGTGACTATTATTAGAGTGTATGTGTGAAATTTTTGTTATGGCGAAGTGAAAGAGGTGCATTTTATCCTAAGTTTTAAGGGGTTCTTACAGTGAAAATGTAATTAATTATTGGATTTATTACAAAACCCAAACTTCTAGTCTAAATGGGTACAATGATTACAGCTAAATACATATACAAGTATATTAAATATATCGGGTTTGTATTTAAAATTTTATTTTCTATTATCTATAATATGAATACATGTATTTTAATTTCACATAGTCCTATTTTAACTACTTTTGGACTTGTGCAAAATATGTAAGTCTTTATTGCATTTTCTGTATGTCATCAATATTTTATCAATTATTGTATTTTGATTGAGTTAACATATCATTCCTCTAATGTGTTCTGAATCAATATTGCGCTAATATTGAATTTAATTAACATAATAAGAACGGGTACAGTCAACCATAGATAAGATATACCGGTAGGTACTAAAGTCAAAACTTGATATCGTGAAGTTGATGTGGCTATAAGAAAAATCACTGAAACTTTTCAAATATTCAAGATAAGTCATAGTTAATCTCCATAGTGTGTTTACTAATGAAGTTGAGTGTCCACTTGAGTGAAGTCTTGTTGAGGCGTGTCAGGTTATCAGAGTTTGAGATAACACGCTGTATCAGATTTATAAGTAACATTGTAGTGTTGATACAAGATCAAAGTGTTTGTGACATCCTATCAATATTCCTAATACAATTTCTATCATCTTATTTTGATTCTTGAAACTTTAGATTTATGAATGCTTTTTTTGGGTATGTAAGTAATATAATTAGTGTTTGAATTGGGTTTTATTTCATAATTTTACCTATTTTTTTTTTTTTTTTTTTATTTATCTCTGAGCCTAATTCCTGAATGTCTTTATAACATATTTTACATTTATTTTTTCTGTTTTATTTGTACTTTGGTTTTATTTTTACATTCCCTTCCTAGCGGCAGGTTCACTTTCAGAATGATACATATGTCATATAGATAAGAACTGATTTTTTTGTGACAGCTGATTTTTTCTATAGTGATGATCAGATAACAGGATATATTGGTACCATACCTGCATCTAGTCCAAATCATTCATTTTGATTAAACAATTGCTAATTGTTGATGTGAATTTATGAACCTCCAAGGCTTAATTAGTATTTTGATTTTCTGTAAAATTTACAGCATGGAAGCCCTTGGTCATTATACATTGTGATTTCCGTGTAATGAGAACTTTTCAAGGGTTTAGGAATTACCTCCCTTTTACAATAATTAACAAAAATACACTGGTTAGGAAAGTGCATTTAAGTTTTGTAATTCATTGTTTATTTAAAGATAAGCCATCATGGATCTCACAAACAAACAAACAAGTGTTTACATAGTCTGACAGTCTTCCCATATTATCACTTCTAAGTCATTGTTTAAGTTGTGTAAGTTATAAGGCTAAAGGTTTGGGGTTTTATGGGAATTCGGAATTGCATGAACTTATGTTGAGAAGAAATGAAATTTTGTTATCAAACCAGGCCCCGATTTCTCGAAACAAACTTAAGTCAAAAACTGACTTAAGTCATAAATTTTCATATAAATTACATAAGGCGAAAATCTTAAGTTTTGACTTAAGTCTGCACTTTTGTTTCGAGAAATAGGGGCCAGGATCTTAAAGAAATTATAATGTTTTGACTTTTATTGATTTTTTTTATTGGAAAATTGTATTACTTTCTGACATATGATATTTTTCAAGAAAACTGAATAAACATTTACTGCACATTAATTTATATAAAAGAGTCACATGTGATCCATTTACAATGGTGAAAGCACAAATATTCTACCTTTTCTTATAAGTTTAAATCAGTTTTACATTTTCACAGAATAAAAATTGTTTATATCTGTTTTGTTTTTGTACTCTCTCTCTGATATGTGACATCAATGGCTAAAAAAGAACCTTGTGGAACTATGTGTTTTTGTTGGGTTTTTATTATCATTTAAATAAATAACATGTTCACAATATGTTATTGTTGATTTTCCAGTCCACTACTCTATCTTAATTGTGATATATTGAAAAGACCTTAATAGTCCCACTTTCGTGATAATATACATGTATTGTACATGTAAGATGAAAATGGCCTTTAATCACATTATTGTTAGGGAAGCATTTTGTACAAATTTTGGAAAATGGGTTTTGCTAAGATAAACTTGTTTTTTGTACTAATTGAAGATCTGAATGATTTGAAAATCTGCTGCAATTTTTTTTTTTTAAAAGCATCTTGAACAGAACTTGTATAAATTTTGGCTCTGACCCCCTGGGGCCAGGAGGGGCGGGGCCCAATAGGGGAAATAGAGGTAAATCCTATAAATCGCTACTAGTCATAGAGTTCTGCATGGATTGTAACCAAATTTGGCCACAAACATCCTGGGGAAGGGGAACAGAACTTGTATAAATTTTGGCTCTGACCCCCCGGGGGCAGGAGGGGCGGGGCCCAATAGGGGAAATAGAGGTAAATCCTTTAAATCGCTACTAGTCATAGAGTTCTGCATGGATTGTAACCAAATTTGGCCACAAATATCCTTGGGGGAGGGGAACAGAACTTGTATAAATTTTGGCTCTGACCCCCCGGGGCAGGAGGGGCGGGGCCCAATAGGGGAAATAGAGGTAAATCCTATAAATCGCTACTTGTCCTAGAGTTCTGCATGGATTGTAACCAAATTTGGCCACAAACATCCTTGGGGGAAGGGAACAGAGCTTGTATAAATTTTGGCTCTGACCCCCCGGGGGCAGGAGGGGCGGGGCCAATAGGGGAAATAGAGGTAAATCCTATAAATCGCTACTTGTCCTAGAGTTTTGCATGGATTGTAACCAAATTTGGCCACAAACATCCTTGGGGAAAGGGGAACAGAACTTGTATAAATTTTGGCTCTGACCCCCTGGGGGCAGGAGGGGCAGGGCCCAATAGGGGAAATAGAGGTTAAATCCTATAAATCGCTACTTGTCCTAGAGTTCTGCATGGATTGTAACCAAATTTGGCCACAAACATCCTTTTTGGAAGGGAAACAGAACTTGTATAAATTTTGGCTCTTACCCCCCAGGGGCAGGAGAGGTGTGGCCCAATATGGGAAATCGGAGGTAAATATTCAAATTCCTTCAGAAAAGAAACAATGAACCTGTATTCAGAACATGACTTGGCATTACAAACCAGGTGAGCGATACAGGCCCTCTGGGCCTCTTGTTTTTTTAAAGCATCTTGAACAGCTAGGTATTGTTAATTGCAAAGCATCATTTATAAAACTAAAAATATAGACAATAAATTATTTCAAACTATTTAAATGTAAATTATTTTAAACTACCATATTATTTGTGTTACCATTTTATTTTTATTTTCACATTTTTACAACAAAATCTTTATGTATCTACTTTTCAGATACATTTTTTTTCTTCCATCAAACCTAAATCTAAAACTCTTACAAAAAAGCTTTCATGTCTCTCTAAACTTAGTTACACTGATCTTTTATAATTACAAATGTAGTCTACCTACCTGGTATGTACGATGTATTGAATTTTAAATATATATATTATAAATAGAAAATAAACTTGCAGAATATTTAAGTACCAAGTAAATAAGGAAAGTCTCAAAATATGCATATGTACTTTCTTTTTGATATTTTTATCTCATTTACAGTTTATATGTGTACTTATAGCATCTTGTAGAGAATTTGTTTGTGCTGTGTATAAAAGTTTTATTTGTAAATGTGTATAAATAGGTAGTGATGTAGGTTGTAGCTTTCTTTGGACCATTGTTCTACTGACTGTATGGTGCAATATGTATAGCTGGTCAATGTAGTGGACAATGGTCATGTGACATATTGACAATAATATGGAATATATGATGTAAATAAAACAAATATTTTTAATTCTGTTTTCTGTTTCTTTTCTTTTACATAGACTAAAAGGATATTGTAATTGGGTTGCTTTCTTTTTGATTTACCTGTTATCAGTCGTGATTATTTAAGGACTGATAGGATTTGATGGTAGTGTTGGAAAGCCTGAATACTCTGAGGAAAACCACCAACCTAAATCCAGGACCTACATAACAACTGCCTCACATCTTGATTCAGAATTATGCTCACCATAATTGTCTTGAACTGCTTGGGTTTGATCCGAAAAATATTTTTTTTAAATTTGGAAAAATGATATACACTGTAGTGGAATATAATTATTGAGAATGAAAATGAGGATTCAAAATGTAGGAAAACTTGTCATCAAAGATACTAAAATGAGACAGTTTTATATAGTCAAACCTCATTAATAACCTGAAGGTGGTTGAGTCATGGTTAAACTTTAGAACTATTTGGGTGTAGCCAAACATTTTGTTGCCGTCACCAACAAAAATATGTACTTCAAAGTAAATCAGTTAACAATTTAAGTTGGGGTTAAAAGGATTTTATACTATTTGGAGACAACGCAGAAATTGCTTGAAACAAGAATGGGTAGTTGCAATGGCCTAATTGAAATTGTCAATGTTATGTCATTTCTAGATGTATATTGAAATAAGTGTAACAAGCAGGTTATAAGAAACTGCTGAAGCAAAAAAAAAGAAAAAAAAAAACAAAAACGCTTGCATAAGTCTAAAAAAAGGAGAAAGGAGAAACGAAAAAAAAAAACATGGTACGACTTAACAATAGCCGACTAACTGATTTATTAAATTCTTGGTGGTTCATCTGCTAGTGGTGTTACCTGGTCACTGTTGATTAACCAGGTCAAGTACAATAGTCAACCACCTGCAACCTAAATTTAGTGTACAATGGAGTAACTCATACCTAATTCTGAAGAATTAAAGCTATGTGTAAGTACTATATATCATGGCTGCTGTGATGAAGCATTAAGACTTGGCATGAATTTCCAACCAACGGTCATTATATACATGAATATATTAGAAATGCTCTGATTTTTCACTAGCAGTATTCTCATTGGCTAATAAGTAATAAATGGTTACATGATATTTGATATAGGCCCTATAGTATATCAACTTGTTTCCAATTTTAGAAACACAAAGTCAGTATTTTTGTGTGAACCTTTTTGGCCCATATTGAGTTCTTCAGGGTTGCATCCTATGGCCATCGTTTTTCTTCCACATCAGATAATACTTTTGACATTTGTCAAAGAATTTAAATATCTAATATAGAAATTGATGGCCTTTGATTTGGTTCATATGGTATTAGACCACTCAGGTAGAATTTGAAATAGTTTAATTCTACAAGGCGATATAAAACAATATGGATAAATATTGACTAATGAATATATAGAAATTGAAACATGCCAAGTCCTTGTGGTCTGAAGAAAGTACAAGCTAAATGTGATTTCAAGTCTATAGATGGATGGGTCGAAGGAACTAAGTATTCAATGTTTCATGATTTTTAGTTGATTTACCATGCCTTTTTCAAAAAAGTCTTGAGATAATAAACAGAGATTTAGATAGTATAAATCTCCTATGTCTCTGTCAAAAACAAATGCAAAACTTATCAGAATAAGTCAAATCTATTTTCATTTCTATATTTTCACATTTGATGTCAGTATATATTTAAAGATTATAGCTATGTTACCTAGTGTAAAAAATAGTTGAAAAATGGCAAAGAAGACTGTAATTTCCCGCCAACGAAAATGTTGTCACGTGACTGATCTTGTGACAGTCATGTGTTCATGCGCAAAACTTCCTGTGCACACAATCATGGCGGCGGCCAGATCGAGGAAGAAAACAAATGCCATGTCTTGTTTACGTAGCGTATCTGCAGTCGCCTTTTGCCTGGCAATTGTTCTACACAGAGGGAATTGTGATCAAACACCACAAGACTGTGTTTTTGGCGGCGGCTCACTGTGTTTTTGGCGGCTCGGACTTCTCTTTGATAAAGAAGTAAGCACATTTATATCGTTGACTAATCTTCTACTTCATTGCTCAGCTGATCAACAAACATGGTGTTACACACAACTAATAAGTATGGTGATGCATGGGTAGGCCTATAGCATTACAGAAGGATTTTCCGGAAACATCATATTAAATCAGTAGAGCAGATACTTTACTTTTATGTACACTTCAAATAAAAATTTGTTGTGGCAGGTCTCATTTACATAAAAGCTTATATGCATTTGTGTAGCCATATTATTACGTAGCTTTTGTGAAGTATCACTTTTAGGCCATATAGCCTGGTCACTTGAACCCGGTTAAGATAATTGTGTGACCAATGCATGAAACAGGGGACATGGTTCATTACTTAAGTACTGAAAAAATTATGAAACAGAATTAGGACATGCATGATTAATAAGTGTACATTATAGTTCATTGCTTCAAATGATGTACGTTGAAGCTCATGAGAATATGGTGCAAGGCTTGAATGAGCATTTGTGTTGTGCAGATGTAGGTATTCGACTTATTTATTTTAGTTGCACAGATAAACATGTATTTAAAAATTTAAAGTTGATGGTGTTATGTATCAGGTACTTATCAATAGCAATTAATAGGCAATGAAAGGTAACAGCATCTAATACGGGGGTTTTGAGATCCCAAAATGATGTGGGTAAATTTAAAGTACAATTTACTGTTGATTAGTCCAACCTTCCAGTGATTATGACGTTATAAAGATCTTTCCAAATGATGTTGTCATAATTACTGCATGGTGGGACTAATCAACGGTGAATTGTACTTCACTCGTTTAGGGATATCAAAACCCCCGTATTACATGAAGTTTGAGCACCAGTTGATATAAGCCTCACTCTTTCATTTAGTCTAGCCTAATGATTGATTAATACAATGTATATAATATAATGATATCTCCTTTCTAGTAAAAAATTTAATTCTCTGGTAATTCTCAAAACTTAACAAGGCTTCAAGAGAGGTCCTATAAAACTTTCCATAAAATAATACACAATGTTTAAAGAGAACTCTTTTAAAACGTTCCATTAAATGATATTAAACAATGTACTAGAGCCGTCTTACTATTAATGTACACTGAACTATATCTATACAGGTTCAATCCTTGGCCGATGGTATCTGAGGATGGGAACACAACTTACCAGATCAGTCTCTGTGAGGCCATCAAACAACACCAGAGTGGTGACTGTCATGATCAGACCTCTGTCTGTCGGACGGTTAAGGGACAACCACCAAAGTCTTCTGGTAATTTTACACGAATCGTAGCAGCGGACAACACGCAAGTCTCCGAACAAACGCTGGTATTACAGGGGGATGCATGTCCAGAGGTGGACAATGGTCATTATGCTACCATGATCACATTCCAGTGCAGTTTGAATGTGGTAAGAGTTAATGAATAGTTAGTTACATTGTAATAATTTGATTGTAAAAAAAAGGAATCCGTTGTTTAGGTTAATGTAAGTACACCAGTTAAATCAATATATATGAGTTAACTTGGTCGAAACCCCAATAGAATGTGTTTTTTATCTTGGACTGAATCCTTTCATACTTTGTAGGCTTGTAGCAGAACCTTTAGTTTGCTAAGATTTTTCTAGAAGGGGAATATGCATATATATTATGCATGGAAACTTATAAGCTTCACAACATAAGTTTTGTGTAAAAATTTAGTTTTAAATTTGGTGGTATGGCTATCATATGCATATTTTTCAAATTGCATTTGTATATTTATGAAATAATTTTAGGGCCTGGGTTCTCCTGAATTCCATGTATACTCGTTGTGTACAACATACGTACTGTGGAGAACAAACATCGTATGTAACGACACAGAGAGAGCGGTAAAGGAAGTACCTTGTTATGTGTACGACCAACACAACCAGAAACATAATCTTGCACCACTCACAAAGAAAGATGGTGGCTACCTAGTGTCGTCCGAGGAAGGATGGAACTTTTATATAAATGTGTGTAAAGACATAAAAGGAACCACAGAAATCCCCGGTGGAGTCCCAGGTAAGAGGTCAAGATTAGGTCATAGTTCAAGGTCAAAGAACTATTTATACAAAAGTATGTTCACGCTGTAGATAATTTTTTCATCCTAGTTCCTGTATTGTATGTATTTTGTTGTGCGTAGAATATTGAATTTAGTACTCAAGATGATTTAATCATGAAAATAAAAATGTGAGTTCAAGTATGCATTTATCCTCAAATTTTCGTATAAAGTGTGCCAGTGCAATTTTCTGACTACTTTTTTTATTTAAATTAGATAAACATTGCATTAATTGATGTGAATTCAAATTTGCAGATCTTAACGTTTATTGTAAACAGGAAATGGTCTTTATAAGCTGGAAGTTTTGGTTTAGGGGTTAGTTATCCTTTTACAGTATCGTACTACAGTCCGAAAGTTATTGCTGCTCAAAATTTTATACACCAGGAGATGCATGAACATGTAGAGGACTGATATATATAATTTGTAAGAAGACATTCACTTAAAGGTATAGCTCATTCTCTTGAAATCAAGTCATGTCTGATTCAACATTTTGTTTTATCTACAACAGATGAAAAAACGAAAAATTGTCCCCCAGGAGCTGGTGCTTGTCAGATAAATTCCCGTGAACCCAGTCATGCTATTGGGATGGGATTCCCACAGGAGCGGCTACAAGCCACTTCAGGAGACAACAAGTTCCTGTTACACTACAGCACAGACCAGACTGTTGATGGATGTACCACCAACCCCTCCACCAGCATTGAGTTTAGATGTCCGAGCGTGGGAGGGGTAAGATCAGATTTAAACAGATGTGTCAATACGGGGATTTTGAGATCCCAAAACGACCGGAGTAAAGTACGATTTACCATTGATTAGTCCCACCTTCCAGTGATTTTGATGTCACCAAATTCACGTCAAAATACATATAACATTGTATAATCACCCCTGAAGGTGGGACTAATCGATGGTTAATCGTACTTTACTCGTGTCGTTTTGGGATCTGATAACCGCCATATTCATTATGAATCTGTATACTTTATGAAATCGTTTTAATATTGAATGTTACGAAATGTCATTAAATATAACAAAGGCCTTTTACCACATAACTGGCCCATCCAGCTACATCATACAACCATGTCATAAATATCGTAAGACACATGTGTAATAACACTCTTATGACATCACATGTAGTTTCGACGTCATAATCTATATATGACGTCGCATGATTGTCTCAGTAGATGGAAACGTCACATCCGAGCCAGATTTCAACTGTTTTATATAGAGACCAAATTTTAAGTTTTTGTTCTATTTCTATTAATAATAGTTATGTGATAAATAGAATCTTGCACTAGTGGCTATGTAATATGAAATCCGAAAGGCTCGTGGCATATCAAATTATTGAACTCGTCTGATAAATTTCATATCACATAGCCACTCATGTAAGATCCTCTATTTTTCTTTGGTTGAAATTTGAAAACTGTAACTGGGAATTGTGAATTTTAAGTTGCATATTCTAAATACTATTTTAACTATTTGATGTTTTCATATTTCACTCGTTGAATGTCATGAATGATGAATCTTATTGCCTATTTTTCAGGGAAAAGACCCGGTGATGGTGGCCGACTTTAACTGTCAGTACCATATTGTTTGGGAAACTGAACATGCATGTTCAGAAATTGATATCACAAATACTTCATGTCACCTTGTCAAAGAATCTGGCAACATTGACATAGATCTGACTCCACTCCAAGTGTTCCCTGGTGAGTTAATCAGCAGTAATATTAGGTTTTTAGTATTATTTCCTAGGAATCGGAAAAGGTGAAAAACATAGTAAAATCCATTGTATCCATGTTATATAGAGGATTCCGCTTATTTGAATAAGTCATTTTCCAGAAGAAAAGATGCAAATAACTGGAGTATTCGAATAGGCGGAGATGACATTTTGCACCTTCGTTTAACCCCACACATACATATTTATTGTATGTATGTGAACAGGCAAATAGATATTGTTTCGTTTACTTGATAAATACGTAAATTATTTACACTTAAAACGAACAACAAGTAATTATTTTCAAAGTTGTAGATCGATTTTAATTGTTTAATAACAAAAAATATTCAAATATTAGATTCTTGTTTACGTTAGATCGACACGTGAATCTTTGAGAAACAGCTAAACGATTGATATCAAATGCAATAACTAAACAGGATTGAATTTGTGTCTACAATTCTGAACCTAAATAATAAACAAATTCACGTACATTTGCCTGGCAAAATGAACTTACGATCGTGATTAAACTTCAAAGTCCCAATCAACTAGCAGTGTTGTTTTTACACATGTGTATGAATTCGAAAATAGCGGCAGGTGATGAAGCCATGCGTTCACTGGACCTTAATGTGTTTTGAGAATTCTCCTTGTATTGTTGATCTATACGGCGAATAGCTTGACAACATTTCAGAAATTAATGCATATTCAAGTAGCAATGAAACAACATAGCAATTATCTTTTGTATCCATAATATTACATACGAAACTTGCGGTAGTCATTGCACGCCGACTTTGCATGCTTTTATGTCTCGTTCAACGAGACGCTTGATACGCACATGTCTGTCGTAGTCAACAAGACTCTGGTTGAACGAGACTACTCATGAATGGCGATTGTTGTAAGGAAGCATGGTTTCTCCAACCGATCGCGAACTAAGGTACGTTACGTTAATAAATAAACATATTTGAAAGTGCAAATGCTTTAATTAGATGTTTGAGTCAGTGATTATACTAAAGGAATGATCTACCGCTGCTGATGTAAATCGTAACAGCGTCGAATACCTTTGCAGATTCATGCATAAAATAACAAGCCATATGATAATGTTAATCTGTCACCATGATGATTTCTAGTAAAAGCGAAGTATCTTGAAACATATATCGGCGAATTTCGCTAAAAATATATTGCAAAATTGCAAAATATTCTATTTTATTTTTAGAATTTCTCAAATATTTTGTTCAAATAACAGGAGGTCATGTAAAAGTCTATTCAAATACACGGAGTTGAAAAACAAAGATAAAGAAGGAAAAAATCGGGACCGCAGAATTTTATGCAAATAACCGAAATATTCAAATAACCGTTATTCGATTATGTGGAGTCCTCTGTACTGGTTAATGCATATACCTACCAGGGTAATTTTACTGTCTTTTTGCCATATATATAAAAGAATTCCTACTAGTATGCTAGTGCAATATTTATATTTATGACCTTTTGTGTACAAACAATTTTATCGATGTGTTCAAATTACTCCTAATATATCTTAAAAGTAATTCTTTGTTACATCTTAAGAGAAATAATAGTAAAAAAAAAAAACCTCTAATGATGAAAAAAATATATAAATCCAGATAACATCATTACAGGTGAAAATATTTATATGGTCATACACAGTAGCTATACCTAACCAAACCTTATTTGTTTGATAGCTGATCGTAAGTACCAGGTAACAGTACCACCTACCACCAAGGGTGGGGACTACTACATCTACTACCTGAATGTGTGTGGAGAACTGGGTATACAGTGTCCCGACATGAACCACACACGAAACGTGACGGCCTGTCAGACTAAAGCTGGCGACTCAACCTACGGCCGTGTTATTGGAAAAGATACACTTGGTGATCAGAGATTAAGGTATACAGTAAAACATTTATAACAAACCTCTGGGGACCTATAAAGTTACTTCGTTATAAGCATAGTTTGTTATACACATATTATAGATATGTCATAGTAACATTGGTGAGGAATGAAAATTACTGCATTATGACTGTGAATTCGACGTAAGCATGTTAGTTATAAACATGTTGCACTGTACTAGATATTTAGTATTGTACAACTAAATGCAGTTTATAGCCTTGTTCATTCTAATTGTATAACTCAAGAACCTGGTGACTACTATATGTATAACGGTATTTAAAAAAAATTGATCCTACTCTGTAACATGCTAGTATTTCAAGTTAGAGATGATTGATTCTGACTGCTGAAATCTGCTTTGTTGCCATGGTAACAGCATACTTGAAGTATGCTTACCAGTGGCGTAGCGCCCGTGCATGCTTGCATGCTCAAGCATGCGAAAAATAATCTGACTTACATTTTCATACAGTCAGAAAAAAACACAACATTTGAAAAAACGTAACACTGCAGAATATAAATTACGTATAAATACATATGATATGTTCAACTGTATGTCATCCTCGATATTCCAGGGGTTCCAATCACTTACGATCTCTACACCCCTGGACTATCTAGTAAAACTAGAGGCAACAGAATAGAACAGGTAATTTAGTCATTTGATGTACATCAAAAGAGCCGTACAACGGTATACTGTGGTTGACTGTGTGACTTTGATGTTAGATGTCGCTCTCTCTGTAGTCTTCAAAAGAAATCTTTGCAGGCCTGTGATTGGTCAAATGTTTTCCGCTGAACTGCCTTCAATTTCACAATGAGATAGTCCAGGGGTGTAGAGATCGGAACCCCTGGAGTATCGAGGATGACTGTATGCCTAACATAACGTTGTGCACATTTGAAAGACTTGAAGATTGGCCATTCTGGAAATTTATTAGAATAGTCTATATATTTCCGGTTAACACGTGCATTTAGTTCTTACATTTGATTGTTTTAATCTTGTCGAATACAATATTAGACTTCTTCACCAAAATACCTCAAGCAAATGTGGATTTTGAATCGGGAAACACTTACGAATACCAAAATAAACAAAATCGCATGAAAAGTTAGAAATATTCTAAAAACATATAACTATATTAAAATGATAGCAAATCAACTAAAATAGCAATTGCAACATGTTCTTGGCCAAAGTGAATTTTTCCATTTCAGTTTACTTCCCGCCCTGTTAAAACGCGTGTTAATCCATGATTTTCAGTGTCTACTTACGAAATAGTTGACTTTTTATTTTTGTCAAATATGAACAGATTGTTGATTTAGAAAATAATTTTTGTTGTTGTAATTGTTAGAAATAGAACAGAATAGGTAGAAAAATAGGTCATAAATACTATGTTAATTTTTTTTGATTGAGATGATCGAGGACTGGTTCCTTCTTATGCGATTTACGCCATTTTGACAGTGGTCTTTGACTCGCTGTCATAAACAAACCAACATGTAAACTTGATTTTAATTTTGTTTGAAATATTCGCCTAAGTTTTTCATCAGTTGAAATAACAAAAAATTCTCCCATTGCTTACAATTTTAATTTTTACAGACAAAAATCCTTTTTTTTGTTGGAGCACTTGTCAGGGGAGTCTAGCATAGTACGAATATATGTATATAAAATCACCACTGTTTTAATTTTGTGTATAGTTTTGCATGGTTATCAACTAAATATCGTGACTTCCATTTAACCATTGGTATATTCGTTTAAAGTTACCATAGATGTAAAATGGTTACTACATTGTAACAATTTCCCGTCAGCTTCTGGGGGGTTTTGCCCCCCCCATACCCCCTTACCGGGGCTTTGCCCTGGACCCTGAGCAGGGTGCTGTCGCCCCCCTGCACCCTCAGGCATGCAGGCCTATCCAGACCTAGCTACGCCGCTGCTTACGGTGTTATATTTATATAAACAATGAAAATGATGAAAACCTGCATATAGAATTATTTAAGGTTAACATGAATAGATTTTTTATGTTATGGAGATATAACACAAAAATCTGAGTGTACTCTAAATAAACCGCTCTTCGCGGTTTATGATGAGAGTACACTCAGATTTTTGTGTTATATCTCCATAACATAAAAAATCTATTCAAATCAATCCTTATAATTCAACTCACTAAAGATAATCTCTACAATACTCAAAATTCATTTTGGGACTCTTCTGTCTATGAAATCATGAAAAAGTGACTTTGTTGTATACTGTCCATGCTTCTGTATATAGGTATGCTGATGGAGATCTGACCTTGACCTACAGAGGTGGGGACATTTGTCACAAGAACAATCCTCGTACAACAGTCATTAACTTCAAGTGTGACCCTAATGCAGGTAATCTCATATTGATAATGCATGTCAGTTCATATTGACAATGCATGTCAGTTCATATTGACAATGCAGGTAAATTGATAGATTTAAGCTTTCCTTTTCATATTTGGAGATGTATGGGTTTTAGATATTAATATGATTGGGGAAACCCTTTGTTAGCAAAAGGTCATGACCTTTTTGTCACTTACTTGTTTTAGGTAACATGGGGAAAGGATTCCCAGAGTTTGTGAAAGAGGTCAACAACAGCTGTATCTACATGTTTGATTGGTCAACTAAATATGCCTGCTCTGGCCATCCAGCCAATGAGGAGTGTCGGGTCAATTACAATGGCAAGCGCTATGACCTTTCACCTTTGACTCGACGGCATGGACAAGGTCAGACTTAGGATTTTGTTTTTAACATGTGACTAACAACTGTGATAATTATTTAATAGATATTTTATGTTTAACATGTCTTGCAGATTTAAAAAGATCAAGTATTGGAAAATTCAGATATGTAATTGTATTTTTGCTGAATGTTCATAGAAACTGATTGGGAAGTACTGCATAGTGACCAATCTGATACAGGGAAACAGTTCTACCTGAATGTGTGTAACGATCTACTGAACACCGGCAAGGCTGCTCGCTGTCACCCAGACGCTTCAGTCTGTCTTATAGGTCTGTATTATTTGGCGCAAACATTCAGTTGATGCAAATTGGTATGTGAATATTTAATAGCTGATGAAAATCATATGTTGACAAAGAAAAAGGTACATTAAGACTCGAATATGGCCTCAAAATTAATTCTCCAATAGAGAACAACATATTTTGCCATATAACAGCTGAATACATTTGCTAACACATTACATCTCGAAAATATCCCGCATGTGCCAATTATGTTCACTATGACGTCATCAACATGCAGTTTCCCGCCATTTTTCACAAAAATCCTTGAAAAATCATACTTTTTGAGTGGTTTTCTCTAAAAATGAATGTGGCCGCCTTCGTGGAGCAGAAAGATTTTCACACGTTGTGTATCGTGTATTTACGCATATCCATGCAAAATGTAAAGTTGCTCCAAGGTGGCGGCCAAATCCATCTCAAGCCTTTTCTAACCTAAAGATGATGAATTTCTAGCAAAATTTGGCGAGAAGAGGAAAACATCAATTTGATGACGTCATAGGTGGGACACATCGTGTACATGGTTATGAAAAATTATGTTTTGATGAATGGCAAGTATGAGAGTATTTATTGATATGAAATTGATGGGGATCAGAGTTAATTTTTTTCGGTCTGAAAAATTAAGGCCAAATACTGGTCCTATCATATCTACTTCTTTATCATAGGTAACTTGATTAATGAAATGTTTTGAGATTTCTATGCTCTTTACTATCTAGAATTGTCAACTTTTCAATACTAATTGGGTCTCTTAACTTTTCCTAGAGGCATATATGGTAGAAAAACAATAATGCCTAAGCACTAAGTTCATTATGTGAAATTTGGAGATAGTGACCATTGAATTTATTCAGATGTGTATGCTCCTAAATCCAGTTTTCTCCTGTTTTGTTTAGCCACATAGGCATGAAGTGTGAGGGCATATTGTGGTATCTATATCTGTCTTGTCTCACCTTGTTTCAATTTTATAATGGGACATGATATTTATGTTTTACAGACAATTCATGTTATTAGATCAGGTTGAAATGACTAAGTAACTTTTCGTTTCAGATCAAAATGGGCCCCACAACCTTGGTTCATACATCACGAACCCTGTGTACTCCAATGAGACTAATACCCTACAGATCACCTACGGTAACGGGGATCCATGTGGGGATAAGAAGAGTATTCGCTCTATTATAGACTTCATCTGTAAGCCAGGAGACCTGGAGAGTGGCCCCGTTCTCATGGATACCTCTCTGGACGGCTGTCTGTACAGGTTTGAGTGGCACACCTCTGCCGCCTGTGTACTCGGCCACTGGAGGGGAGACAACTGTCACGTGTTTGACAAGGAAGCAGGTATGTACTTATATTCATAACTTAATTAAATTAAAATTAGAATGATGTTTTACTGATAAACTCCTACTTATTATGGAACATTTTTTTGAATCCTGAAATATAAAAAAAGAGAGTCCTTTTGTATACAATTTTCATTTACACAATCTAACTTGCTTTATAGATTACAATGTTTATTGATGCTAAACATATGTTCTGTTTGCCAAGACAAATTATTCTACCTTTTACAAAATGTACATGGAAATAGATATTGTTTCATGTTTGCAGAACTCAAATTTGACCTTTCATCTTTTGAACTGAAGTGGCTAGTGGTTTTATATTTGCAGGATTCAACTTTGATCTTTCACCTTTGACCTTAACCACTGGATCCTATGCTGTCTGGGATAAAAATAAGACATATGAATACCAGATCAATGTGTGTGCCGCAGCCCATGACACTTTGTGTGACTCAGCTAGTACTCCTCCCAATGCTGGGGTCTGTCAGACTAAAGGGTAAGTCATGTGATATGTCATGTGATATTCATATGATTCAAATTAGGACAAAGTTCATTTAAATAAAGGACAATCAATGTGATCTTGATTCCAAGTTGGATGAATTGTTGCAGAGAAAGTACCACCTTGTGACTGAATTAGAGAAAATATTGGATGTTTCGCTATGATTTTAAAATATGGTAGTGCAATATGTTTCATACTTTTGATATTTTGTTTCAGAGGTGATCATGCCATAAACACTGGAACAGCCTCCAGTACACTGGAATATTATGATGGCATGATAAATCTAACATACACAAATGGACAGGAGTATAACAGTAACCCACCTGTCCCTAGAAAGACGGAGATCGTTTTCCTATGTGATCCAAACGCTGGTAAAGGCACACCGACTTTCCTCTCGGAGAGTTCCTGGGGGTACAGCTTTGAGTGGTATACTGTGTACGCTTGTCCCAACGAACCTGTAGAATGTACTGTGACAGATACAAAGCGCAACCAGCAGTATGATCTATCAAGGTAAGTAATACAGATACAAACTTACCCATCAATTTCTTAACCACAAAAGAAAGAATTCACAAATATTTAATGTTATATAGTAACTGTAATAATATTTAACATCTATTTGCTAGTTTCACAGATATTCTACTTGTAATGGGAATATTTTTAATCCTCAGTTTATCAAAGTCAGTGAGTCAGGACAACTGGGAGTTATTGGATGATAGTGACCCAAACAACAAACTCAAGTACTACATCAATGTGTGTCGTCCTCTCAGTGAAGTACATGTAGGCTCGGGATGTTCAACCTTCGCTGCAGCGTGCCGCACATCCTTCAAATCTGGACAGGTAATAACCAGTCGGCTCTTATATACATATCTACTTATGTACAATACATCATATGACGAAAAATTAAATTAGTTTTTAGCTTACCTGGCCCAAAGGGCCGGTGAGCTTATGTCATGGCGAGGCGTCCGTTGTCCGTCCTTCCGTCCGTCAACATTTCCTTTAAATCCCTACTAGTCATAGACTTCTGCATGGATTGTAACCAAATTGGGCCACAAACATCCTTGGGTGGAGGGGAACAGAACTTGTATAAATTTTGACTCTGAACCCCTGGGGGGCAGGAGGGGCGGAGCCCAATAGGGGAAATAGAGGTAAATCCTATAAATCGCTACTTGTCATTGAGTTCTACATGGATTGTAACCAAATTTGGCCACAAACATCCTTGGGGGAAGGGGAACAGAACTTGTATAAATTTTGGCTCTGACCCCCCGGGGGCAGGAGGGGCGGGGCCCAATATGGGAAATAGTCTGAACCCCCATGGGGGCAGGAGGGGCGGGGCCCAATAGGGGAAATAAAGGTAAATCCTATAAATCGCTACTTGTCCTAGAGTTCTGCATGGATTGTAACCAAATTTGTCCACAAACATCCTTGGGGGAAGGGGAACAGAACTTGTATAAATTTTGGCTCTGACCCCCCGGGGGCAGGAGGGGCAGGGCCCAATATGGGAAATAGAGGTAAATCCTATAAATCGCTACTTGTCCTAGAGTTCTGCATGGATTGTAACCAAATTTGGCCACAAACATCCTTGAGGGAAGTGGAACAGAACTTGTATAAATTTTGGCTCTGACCCCCTGGGGGTAGGAGGGGCGGGGCCCAATAGGGGAAATAGAGGTAAATCCTATAAATCGCTACTTGTCCTAGAGTTCTACATGGATTGTAACCAAATTTGGCCACAAACATCCTTGGGGGAAGGGGAACAGAACTTGTATAAATTTTGGCTCTGACCCCCCCAGCAGGAGGGGCGGAGCCCAATAGGGGAAATAGAGGTAAATCCTATAAATCACTATTTGTCCTAGAGTTCTGCATGGATTGTAACCAAATTTGGCCACAAACATCCTTTGGTGGAGGGGAACAGAACTTGTATAAATTTTGACTCTGAACCCCCAGGGGCAGGAGGGGCGGGGCCCAATAGGGGAAATAAAGGTAAATCCTATAAATCGCTACTTGTCCTAGAGTTCTGCATGGATTGTAACCAAATTTGGCCACAAACATCGTTTGGGGAAGGGGAACAGAACTTGTATAAATTTTGGCTCTGACCCTCCAGGGGCAGGAGGGGCGGGGTCCAATAGGGGAAATAGAGGTAAATCCTATAAATCGCTACTTGTCCTAGAGTTCTGCATGGATTGTAGCAAATTTGGCTACAAATATCCTTGGGGGAAGGGAACAGAACTTGTATAAATTTTGGCTCTGACACCCGGGGGGTAGGAGGGGCGGGGCCCAATAGGGAAATAAGAGGTAAATATTCAAATTCCTTCAGAAAAGAAACAATGAAACCTGTATTCAGAACATGTGTCATGTGTTCTGCGTCGTGCGATGTCCATTTTCTTGTGAAAGCAATAACTTGAGTAAATATAAACTGAGTTTAATTTGTATGAAGACTAACATTGGTAAGGTCTTGGATAAGTTTTGAAATCAGCTTGATTCGACAGTAATATACGGAGTTATAGCCCTTTGCACTAATAATTATTATTGGACCTTGTGAACACGATAACATGAGTAAATATGAACCAAGCTGAATAAAAATAAATTATGTAGACAAACATTGGAAAGATCTCGAACAATTTCGAAAAGCAGCGTGGTTCGACAGTGATTTACAGAGTTATTGCCCTTTGCACTAATAAATATCATTGGACATTGTAAATGCGATAACTTTAGTAAATATGAACCAAGCTTAATTAAACTTTACATGTAGACTAACATTGGAAAGATCTCGGACGAGTTTGAAAATCAGCATGATTTGCCGGTAATTTAGGAAGTTAGTGCCCTATTGACTTTACATTTGGAAGGAGGTGATGTTCAAAACCGCTTAAAGTATTAACTTATATTTTCATGCATGTAACTGTATCATTACAATTGGATTCTTGTAAATTAAGAAACCTGTGAAGTCAACTCATTGTTAAAAATAATTTTGAAAATCTTTATTTTATCAGACTGCTAATGTATATTATTAAGATTCATGCCCCTACCTCTCCCATAGTATGACTTGGAATAGCCCATATTGATATATATTGGATTGTTACATCACTAGGAGGCTGTGGACATTGCTGATTTAGGTAGTTTAGTTTCCCCACCAGTTGTGGAAAGGGAGGGGCAGCTCTCATTGAAATATCGTACAAAGAACAAAACCTGTGATGGCATCGACGGCAAAACTACAGCTACTACATCTATACATTTCATCTGCAGTAAAGGGGCCCTGGTAAGTAAGCAGCATCATGATATCTCCATTTTGTATTTCACATCTTATATTACATATTTAAAATTCCATGAAAGGAAAAATATCCTGATATCATAAGACATGAAAAAATAACACATGTTCTGTAAATTGATCTCAAGTATGTCAAGATGAAAATTTCATCAGTAGGAAATCAGTGTAACCTATTCTAATCGCCTTTTGTCCGTCGTCGTGCGTCATCCGTCGTATGTCCGTAAACAATTTACATTTTCAACTTCTTCTCCAAAACTGCTGAAGCAATTTCAATGAAATTTTGCACAAACCTTCTAAGGCATAAGGCCAATCAAAATTGTGAATTATATGGTCCCCACCCCACAGGGGGCTGTAGTAGGGGCCAAAAGGGGTAAAATTGAGTAAAATTTCAAAAATCTTCTTCTCTACTCACAGATGTGGTAGAATCAAATACTCTTCATAGATAGAAAGGTCTTAAGGTCCTTTACAAAAATTGTGAATTATATGACCCTGGGGTCTCTAGTTTCCCCCTGGGGAGGGGGTTAAGTTTACTATACTTTATATTGAGAAAACACATTTTTGCGCATTATTTGGTCATTTGTAATAGGAAATGAGTCAAATGTTGTCAGAATTATCAGTATGAGATGGCCATTTAATCCTGTTAACAAATTTTCTATGATTGACCCCCAGGGGCCCTAGGGGTGGGGTCAAAAGGGGTCAAATAGGCTAAAACTTCAAAAGTCTTCTTCTGAAATTCTGGAAATGGTAGAATCAAATACTTTTCATAAATAGAAAGTTCTTAAGGTCCTTTACAAAAATTGTGAATTATATGACCCTGGGGTCTCACGTTTCCCCCTGGGGAGGGGGTCAAGTTTACTATAGTTTATATAGGGAAAACACATTTATGAGCATTTTTTGCTCAATTTTCATTGGAAACGAGTCAAACTTGGTTAGAATTATTAGCCTGAGATAGCATTTTAATATCATATCCATATTGGTCCAGGCCGACCCCCTGGGGGCAGAGGGGCGGGGCCAAAAAAGGTCAAATAGGCTAAAACTTCAAAAATATTCTTTTAAAATTCTGGAAATGGTATAATCAAATACACTTTATAGATGAAAAGGTCTTAAAGTTTGTTAATAAAAATTGTAATTTATATGACCCTGGGATCTCCTGTTTCCCCTTGGGGAGGGGATCAAGTTTACTATAGTTTATATAGAAAAAACACATTAATGAACATTTTTTGCTCAATTTTCATAGGAAATGAGTCAAATTTGGTTAGAATTATTAGCCTGAGATAGCATTTTAATATCATATCCACATTGGTCCTGGCCGACCCCCTGGGGGCAGAGGAGCGGGGCTAAAAAAGGGTCAAATAGGCTAAAACTTCAAAAATCTTCTAAAATTCTGGATATAGTAGAATCAAATAATTATAGATGGAAAGGTCTTCAGGTGTTTTATAGAAACTGTGAATTATATGACCTTGGGGTCTCACGTTACCCCCTGGGGAGGGGTCAAGTTTACTTTAGTTTATATAGGAAAAACATATTTGTGAACATTATTTGCCCAATTTTCGTAGGAAATTAGTCAAACTTGATTAGAATTATTAGCCTAAGATATAGCATTTTAACATCCATATCCGTCCTCGATGACCCCCTGGGGGACCAGAGGGGCAGGACCAAACAAGGTCAAATTGATTAAAATTTCAAAAAATACCTCTAAGTTCACAGGTTTGATGGAAGCAAATACTCTTCATAGTCTAAAAAGGTCAAATTTATAAATCACTGACCAACTTCAAGGCCCAGCATATAGTGTTTATATGTCTTTAATTTGTTTCATTGTTTTTTTCATTATATATTCTAACTCAGGTGACCGTTAAGGATAGTGGATAGTTCATTATGTTTAGCATGATTTAAGTGTACACCACCAAACAATGTACACATGCTCCACAATAATTGTGTTGTACTGGTACCATTCACCATATTTATAGGTAACTGGACCAAGTAGTGTACAACAAGTAGGTATATTATGACTATGTGTTTCATTCCTATATAGGTAACTGGACCCAGCACTGTACAACAGTTAGGTAATTGTGACTTTGTGTATATGTGGGCTACAGAGGCTGCCTGTCCTCTCCAGATGACAGAATCCACCTCCAACTGTTCTATCAAGGACCGTAACTCTGACTATATCTTCAACCTCGGCCTGCTCACTCGTACGGGTGATACAGATTACTATGATGTCCAGGACGAGGATCACCACTTTAGAGTGAGTTAAGGTCTTAATACTTCTGTCTATCATAACAAACCATTGATAGACTCCCATTGTGATTATCATATTTCTGAATAACAGAATCCTTAACAAACAAAACATGTAAGGCTCTGTCTGTTATTGTTACCGTAATGTTTCAGATAAACGTCTGTGGTGTGATGTCACAGACAAACTGTCCCTTTGTGGAGGGTAAAGCTCTTGTCTGTTATTGTTACCGTAATGTTTCAGATAAACGTCTGTGGTGTGATGTCACAGACAAACTGTCCCTTTGTGGAGGGTAAAGCTCTTGTCTGTTATTGTTACCGTAATGTTTCAGATAAACGTCTGTGGTGTGATGTCACAGACAAACTGTCCCTTTGTGGAGGGTAAAGCTCTTGTCTGTTATTGTTACCGTAATGTTTCAGATAAACATCTGTGGTGTGATGTCACAGACAAACTGTCCCTTTGTGGAGGGTAAAGCTCTTGTCTGTTATTGTTACCGTAATGTTTCAGATAAACATCTGTGGTGTGATGTCACAGACAAACTGTCCCTTTGTGGAGGGTAAAGCTCTTGTCTGTTATTGTTACCGTAATGTTTCAGATAAACGTCTGTGGTGTGATGTCACAGACAAACTGTCCCTTTGTGGAGGGTAAAGCTCTTGTCTGTTATTGTTAACGTAATGTTTCAGATAAACGTCTGTGGTGTGATGTCACAGACAAACTGTCCCTTTGTGGAGGGTAAAGCTCTTGTCTGTTATTGTTACCGTAATGTTTCAGATAAACATCTGTGGTGTGATGTCACAGACAAACTGTCCCTTTGTGGAGGGTAAAGCTCTTGTCTGTTATTGTTACCGTAATGTTTCAGATAAACGTCTGTGGTGTGATGTCACAGACAAACTGTCCCTTTGTGGAGGGTAAAGCTCTTGTCTGTTATTGTTACCATAATGTTTCAGATAAACGTCTGTGGTGTGATGTCACAGACAAACTGTCCCTGTGTGGAGGGTAAAGCTCTTGTCTGTTATTGTTACCGTAATGTTTCAGATAAACGTCTGTGGTGTGATGTCACAGACAAACTGTCCCTTTGTGGAGGGTAAAGCTCTTGTCTGTTATTGTTAACGTAATGTTTCAGATAAACGTCTGTGGTGTGATGTCACAGACAAACTGTCCCTTTGTGGAGGGTAAAGCTCTTGTCTGTTATTGTTAACGTAATGTTTCAGATAAACGTCTGTGGTGTGATGTCACAGACAAACTGTCCCTTTGTGGAGGGTAAGGCTTTGTCCTTGTGTCATCTTCTCTCCAATGGCACCAAAGAAGGTCTCAGCTTTCTCAACTACACACTAGACTACGATGACGATGGGAAATTAATGTTGAAATATGAAGGCAAACGTCTCCAGACAGGTAAGAAATCATATCAATAGTTTTAAAAAGCAAAGGAAATAAATTATGAATGGGCCCTCTTTATTAATTTCTTAGGGCCAGTCAATTGTTATCTTATTTAAAAGACAAATGTTTTAATGTTTCTCATACATATAGTGATTAAAAATTGATGAAATGTATTTTGTCAAATTTATTATTTGATTTTAATGTTATATTTTTATCCATTTTCTTATTATTATTTTCTTTGTGGTTTGATCCAGGTCAAAGGGTAGAGGTCAGGGTCCTGTTCCTCTGCAGACAGAATGTTGACATTGGTAACCCTAAGTTTGACCGTGTAGATGAGGGATATAAATACATATTTACATTTGAGACGTCTCTAGCTTGTAAACCTGATCCTATAGACTGTTTGGCTGAGGATCTCCATGGTAACAGGTTTGACCTGAGCCCTCTGGCTCGGGGAGCCAGCGATACCAACTGGCAGGTGACTGATATGAATGGACGGAAATTCACCTATCACATAAACGTGTGTCGACCAATCAACACAGCCGGTACATCCTGTCCAGGTTGGTATACAAGCATAAATTTAAACTTAGTAACTGAACTGTTTAAGGAACTTTAGTGGATTGCAGTCAGTTTCATTGTGAATATTCATTAGAACTACAACAAGATAAAAACTCTGATGACCTACTATATTTGACCTTTGTCTTGGCTCTTTGTACTAAAAGTCATTGGAACTTTTTACTTATTATGTTGGTCTACCAAGGTGAGCTATAAAAATCAGGTCACTGACCTTTATTTTGACATTTGACCCCAATTAAAAATAACTTGTACAGGTTCTCTCTTCCTAATCTAAGACACTGAAGTATCATTCTTGTATATTGGTCCATCTAGGCAAAGGAAATACAACCTTATTGCAACAATGACGGTGAACTTCACTTTGTCAAATTAACTTGTTGATTTTTTGCTATTTTTTTATCCCCCGACCAACGAAGTTGGCAGGGGATATACAAATGGGTTCCGTCCGTCCGTCCGTACGAATGGTTTCCGGAGCATAACTCTAAAACCAGTAGAGATATTTCCACGAAACTTCATACACACATTGGTCTTATGGTCTAGTAGTGCCTTTTGCTATTTTTAGGTTTTCATTTTTTGCATTTTTTCCGTAACCATGGAAACATTGCTGAAAATATCATATTTTTGTACCAGGTTCATTTCCGGAGCATAACTCTAAAACCAGAAGAGATATTTCCACGAAACTTCATAGACACATTGGTCTTATGGTCTAGTAGTGCCTTTTGCTATTCTAAGGTTTTCACTTGTTGTACTTTTTTCTGTAACCATGGAAACATTGCTGAAAATGGCAGATTTTTGTGTAAGAATCGTTTATGGAGCACAACTCTAAAACCAGCAGAGATATTTCCCTGAAACTTTATAGACACATTGTTCTTATGGTCTAGTAGTGCCTTTTGCTATTTTTAGGTTTTCATTTTTTGCACTTTTTCCGTAACCATGGAAACATTGCTGAAAATATAATATTTTTGTACCAGGTTCGTTTCCGCAGCATAACTGGAAAACCGGTTGAGATATATGCACGGAACTCCATAGGCACATTAGTCTTATGATCTAGTAGTGCCTTTTGCTATTTTAAGGTTTTCATTTTATGTATTTTTTTCTGTAACCATGGAAACGTTGCTGAAAATGGCAGATTTTTGTGTAAGAATCGTTTATGGAGCACAACTCTAAAACAAGCAGAGATATTTCCAGTAAACTTCATAGACACATTGTTCTTATGGTCTAGTAGTGCCTTTTGCTATTTTTAGGTTTTCACTTTTTGTGCTTTTTTCTGTAACCATAGAAACATTGCTGAAAATATATTTTTGTAGCAGGTTCATTTCCGGAGCAAAACTCTAAAACCAGCAGAGATATTTCCACGAAACTTCATAGACACATTGTTCTTATGGTCGAGTAGTACCTTTTGCTATTTTTAGGTTTTCATTTTTTGCACTTTTTACGTTACCATGGAAACATTGCTGAAAATATCATGGTAAATGGTAAATGTTACTTTGCAAAACTCCACCCATCTTTGTGTATATAGTCTAATATAAATGTCAAGGCTGTATACCTGATTCAACAATTGCAGCCCCGCTCTACTTGAATTATACTCCATCTTTCTTTAGCTCAACTTCCTTTTTCCTGGTTTTTTTTCATACACATAAGTCTCCACAATCAAACTTACTTCAGCTTTGATATCTCCATTGGCGGGGGATCTGAATGACTATGTCCTTGTTCTACTTTATTATCATTGTTTTAGGTGGGCCTGTAGGGGGATGTGGAGTGTCCAGTAAGGGGGATAGCTTCAACCTAGGCTACATACACTCGCAGCCAATCGCAGCAGAGGACGGCACAGTCACACTTCATTATCGTAATGGAGACATCTGTAACAGTACATCAGGTGCTAGGTACAGCACAAGGATCCTCTTCTCTTGCTCAGGAGTCGAGGTAGGTTGTGATGGTCAGATTCAGGTTTGGTGATATTCAATAAAAGTATGGAAACAATCTCCAATGAAAAAACAATATCTTTTGTTGCCTTTCACATATTTTGCTTTTTCCAAAGTCAGTCTTCTGAAGCAACCCTATAGATGCTTTGAACACAGGATAAGTTGTATAACTAATGTACAACACAGAATTACAGTCCTATAACTAATGTACAACACAGAATTACAGTCCTATACCTAATGTACAACACAGAATTACAGTCCTATACCTAATGTACAACACAGAATTACAGTCCTGTAACTAATGTACAACACAGAATTACAGTCCTATACTAATGTACAACACAGAATTACAGTCCTATACCTAATGTACAACACAGAATTACAGTACTATACTTAATGTACAACACAGAGTTACAGTCCTGTAACTAATGTACAACACAGAATTACAGTCCTGTAACTAATGTACAACACAGAATTACAGAATTAACAGATACAGTATACTTAATGTACAACACAGAATTACAGTACTATACTAATGTACAACACAGAATTACGTCTTACTTAATGTACAACACAGAATTACAGTCCTGTAACTAATGTACAACACAGAATTACAGTCCTGTAACTAATGTACAACACAGAATTACAGTCCTGTAACTAATGTACAACACAGAATTACAGTCCTATACCTAATGTACAACACAGAATTACAGTCCTATACCTAATGTACAACACAGAATTACAGTCCTGTACCTAATGTACAACACAGAATAACAGTCCTATACCTAATGTACAACACAGAATTACAGTCCTGTAACTAATGTACAACACAGAATTACAGTCCTGTACCTAATGTACAACACAGAATTACAGTCCTGTAACTAATGTACAACACAGAATTACAGTCCTATACCTAATGTACAACACAGAATTACAGTCCTATAACTAATGTACAACAGAGAATTACAGTCCTGTAGCTGATATCAAACATTCGGTACTGTCCTGTACCTAACAGGTACCCCACATTCGATTCCTTCTGAAGAGCTTAATTTTTTACATGTTTCCTTGTTCTGTTTCAGCACAACCCAACCTTTGTTGGCAATATGAACAACTGTGAGTACCTGTTCAGCTGGCAGACTCCATTTGCCTGCGCCATGAAGAAGGTATTGGTTATAATTCTGATTCATGATATAGACAAAGATGTTAACATTTGTATGTCCCTGCTATTGAATTATGGATTTAAGTTCATTTACTGTTATCCCATCCCGTTAAGTGTTTTATATAGAGCTGTCAGCATTTGTATCCTCAGATTTTTCTAGCTTTTGAAAAAACATATGTAAAAAGCGAAACAAAACAAAAAGAATAAAAAATATGTAAAAAGAGAGGGAAAAAAATTTAGAAGAATATTGAAATTCGGAACATGACTGACTCTTAACTAACCAACATGTTATCTCCTCTCAGGTAAGTGTGATTTAGTGTTTTATTGGGTGATGTAAGGCGTCTATCAACTCTATTGATATTGATTTTTATTTCATTGAAATGAATTGACACTAATTAGGAAGTATTATCTTATATCATAGTCAGTTTCATTCACAAATAATGAGGAGACATCCAAGAGTAGCTACATTTCCATTTTAAAAATTATTCAAACTTTAAAATTTGTTTAATGATACTATCAATTGTAATTGTGTCTTTAATTTCAGCCTCATATAGGTTCTGACTGTAAGGTTCGGGATCCTCTAACGTCTTATGAGTTTGACCTGAACCCCCTGAGGAGGGCTATAGACTACCAGGTGATAGCACCAGAGTTTATCTACATAATGAATGTGTGTGGGCCACTTCACTCCTCGACATGTGGGACGGACCAGGTCGGAGCATGTCAAACCAAGAGTTCTGACACAAACTACCATATTAATGCAGGTTAGAATAGTGTTTCACCTAATTACATTGTAAAGTACTTATAGGATGTAACTTACTATGTACATATTTTTAAATATTAATGTTCTTCAAAATGGATAATGTTTCAATGTAACTTCAAAAAAAAAAAAAAAAATAATGTTATTGAACTCTGGTTCTTTAGATATACCAGTTTTTTGGATGAAATGTAATATAGAAATTGTCCCTTGCCATATTTGTTGGAAATTGCTGATTATTACTCAATTATGAGTTTTATGTAGTTTAATTACTTGGCTAACTATCAGGAGAAATTGAGATTATAGGTTAAACAAAATTTTCTGCATTTACAGGAATGCCTTCAGCAGAACTACGCTATCAGTCAGGAGAGATAACTCTGAAATATGTAAATGGAAAAGGAAACTGTCATACAAAATATAACCGTAGCACAATCATAACGTTTCTGTGTGACCATGCAGATGATGGATCCAGAGGGCCTGTTTTTATAAAGGAAGACGATGTCTGTACTTACTTATTTGAGTGGAAAACTAAACTAGCCTGTCCGCCATTTAAAATCGGTGATTGTAGTATCACTGCTCCAAACAAAAACCAGTATGACCTCAGCACGCTGGCCATGACCAGCACAAACTATGACTACATTGATTATCTTCACAAGAAAAAGTTTATTATTAATGTGTGTCGATCACTCGTCCATAAAAAAGGTCAGTAGCACTGAAGTATATAGACTGTAGTAGTGAAGTTAAATGTAATATTCTAGATCCCAATGGGCGATATACTATAGGATTATATTCAGTTATATTCAGGGTATAGGATAAAGGGGCTGCATTTTAGATAAATGTCAGATACATGTCCCTCATAAAGGTGTTAAAAGTAAACATATATTCCTTTCCTGTTTACAGATCAGACGTGTCCTTACAATGCCGCTGCGTGTATGATTGACCTGTCTCAACAGAATGATACACTCAGGTACTGAAGTTATCTAGATATTAACTACAATGTATATATGTTTAATTGTTTGACCCAAAAGAAACACTGAGGTACACCCAGGCTCTGAAGTTATCTAGAACTATATACATTTAATTGTTTGACCCAAAAGAAACACTGAGGTACTAATGTTTTCTATGTAGTGTTTGTGTTGGTCTCTATATCTATGTCTTCGTCAACAATTGTGGAGATTTTCTGTAGTGCGTAACATAATTTACATAGCAATTGTCATCAGCCTATCTTTATGACATTGCTTTTTTTTGTCATTCCATTATGACATTATTTAATGTCACAAGAAAATTTTCCATAAAAATGTTCCATGGACGTTTCCTTCAAATGTAGATTAAAGTAAAACATTTATTGAAGTTGTCTGCAGCCCTCTACTGTGTTATAGGATCATAACATGGACCAGAATAATGTATAATGTTCAACTCTTGTAGGTTTCATAACCTCGGGGAGGTAAATGAACATCAAGTCATAGTGGACAACGGCCAGTTAGAACTCCACTACACCAATGGGGAGCCATGTTCTTCTGGCGGCAAAACCTCGACTCGTATCATCATGTACTGTGACAAATCGACCATGGTAAACCATTGTTCTATTTATAGCTGATCTCTTCTGTTTGTTCTAAACCTCGACTCGTATATTCATGTACTGTGACAAATCAACCATGGTAAACACTTGTTCTATTTATAGCTTATCTCTTCTGCTTGTTCTAAACCTCGACTCGTATATTCATGTACTGTGACAAATCAACCATGGTAAACCATTGTTCTATATATAGCTTATCTCTTCTCTTTGTTCTAAACCTCGACTTGTATCACCATTTACTGTGACAAATCGACCATGGTAAACGATCGTTTTCTTCATAGCTTATATCTACTGTTTGTCCTATAGTAAGAAGCTTATTTTAAATGAATGTAAAAGATGAAAGTGTAAAAATTTGTAAATAAATAAAAAGATCAAAGTTTGATATTAATACAACTTTGTAAGTATATATATATTTGATTAAATACAACTTTGTAAGTATATATATATTTGATTAAATCACACAGACTGTTTTGACAAATGAAGATGATACATTATTTAATAGAATAACTGATGATTTTCAGGATAATTTGACTTTCTCTTACCAAAGCTTCAGAATAGGAATAATATCATTTTATTCTGGAATGTGCAATTGTCTTTTGGCAGTTTTCCCATCCTGTTGGCCATTTTACTGTGAACAATTGTGAGCATGAATTTACGTGGAGTACACAGGCAGCTTGTCCATTAAACACTGATACAGACAGTATAGAGACAGGTGACTGTACAGCCCGCAACCCTGCCACAGGTACTAACAAATGCTTATTTATAATAGAATTTGGTAGA
The DNA here is from genome assembly GCF_041381155.1 of Argopecten irradians. Lineage (NCBI taxonomy): Eukaryota > Metazoa > Mollusca > Bivalvia > Pectinida > Pectinidae > Argopecten > Argopecten irradians. Next base: position 54,153,909 of record NC_091134.1, read on the forward strand.
TTATGTATGTAATGGGGCATTGGTGGAGGCCTACCATTCTGCCATGAACTTAAGAATGAGACTCACACCTTGTACTTTCATTACTCAGTGCTTTTGCTGTGGAAGCTCTGACTTTCTACTCACCTTCCCATCACCAGGCTCATTCATTGATATTTTTGCTGTTTATAGACCACAAAGCACAAACAATCCTGATGTTAAATTGTATTTCAGCATGATTAAATTTTAGTATACAAATTACCTAGACTAGATATTTTGCTTTTACTTTAATTTAATAGATCTGTACTGAAACATGCATGGGTTTTTTTCCCGCAGGACATGTGTTTGACTTGAGTTCCCTAAACATACCCACATCCTATATGATAGGTGACAATAGAGGCCATGTCTTCAAACTAAATGTTTGTGGTAAAGTGACTGGGTCTGGATGTTCTGGTGATTCAGGTGAGTTTGTAATGACTTTTAATGGCTTCAATATATGTGATCATATACCATACAGCAGGTTATTTCCAAGGTCAAACGTTTTGTGACTTCAAGGGTATTTCCAAAGGTCAACAATTTTTAGCTTGCCTATTCGAAGAATAGGGGGAGCTAATGTTGTCACGTCGGCGTCGGCGTCAGCTTTGGCGTCCCATTTCACGTTAAAGTTTTTGAGCAAGTTTCTGTTTCGTCAATTGTTTAAGCTTAAGTCATCATAAATGTTCATGATTTTATTTTCCTAATGTGTATGGATGCTGAACGTGATAATACAACCAATTTGGGGCCCTTTAGTTTTTTTTTGAGTCTGTTAATTTGTCATATTTCCATGTTTAAATAGTAAATACTTGAACATCAACTTCTTCTGAATAAGGCGAGACTTTGTTGTTCTCCAACAGCTCTTGTTGTGATTTTGAATTGAAACTAGAGAATTTAATTTCAAAAAATTAAAAGTGTGATCTTGCAATAAAAGTGAAGACATTTTATCCATTCCTAACTACGTTTTTGGTATTTCATGGATTCAATTTTTGCAACTATGTATATGTACATATTACAGCTACAATGAAAACACATGAGTGCTGAGATTAGAATTTTGTGAGTAATTGTTCCCACTCTGTCACAGTAGGTTTAGGTTATTTCTTATTGCTCATGTATTGTCCTGTATCTGTCACAGTTGGTGTCAGTTGAAGTTATTTCTTGATTGCTCAGTTATTGTCCTGTATCTGTCGCAGTTGGTGCCTGCCAGCAGGAGACGGCCGGAGAGAAGAGGAACTTCAGTAGTGGACAGTTTAACTCTAAGTTACGGTATGACAACGGTGTACTGATGCTGAACTATGATGGTGGTATGGACTGTCATAACAAACAGTTCAAACGCTCTACCATCATTAACTTTGTCTGCTCACAGACCGCTGGAAATGGACATCCAGTATTTATAGACGAAACAGACGACTGCACATACTACATATCTTGGCATACCAACTTGGCATGTGAAAAAGAGGTAACCAATCAAATCACTTTAGATTTTCATGGTTAACTAATCAGATTTCAATATGTAAATGACTTCCCTGATGTCTACTTTAAGACAGAGGATTATCTTCTTTTCTTTCGATTTCAGGTTAAATGTTCTGTTGATACTGATGACAGGACAATTGACCTTTCACCTCTTGTTAAGCCAACAGGACAATATTTTTCTCTGTCGGTATCCAATGGAAGAAATGTCTCATATTACATTAACATCTGCCGACCTTTGAACCCCATCTATGGCATACTCTGTCCACCACAGGCTAGTTCATGCATGCTACAACCAGGTGGGAAACCAAAGGTAAATAGTCAAAATATGTAGGCTCATGGGCAGTTTCTATTGTCATTGATTTAAGGTCAGAAGTTATCAATGTTTTATTGTTTCATACATTAAAAAGTTTGTGCCAAGGTTTTTGGTGTCATGGCACCTCACTTTTAAACTGCTGAAGGGCAGACTTTGAAATATATATATGATCTATAAAATCTTGCTGCTTTCAGAGTTTAGGTAATAAAATCTTGCTGCTTTCAGAGTTTAGGTAAAGTGACCGGCCCCCCTAAAATAGATACAGTAACAGGAAAAGTGACCCTGGTTTATGATGGAGGAGACGAGTGCCCCACAAACCCAGCCAAGAACATGTCAACTAAGATCATCTTCGTGTGTAACCCCGGAGTGTCAAGAGTGAGTAACTCAACAGCAGGCCCTCGAGCAAAAACTACTGTTCACAGTAATTATGGTATCAGGTTTATAGATTTTGAAAATTTTTAAAAAGCCTAAATTTCTTTTTCAAGTAATAAAAAAATGTTTTATGAAGTGAGACAGAAAATATAATCAATACCATACCTTTGTTACTCTGAAGAGGAATGAAGATTTGGATTTGTTATGTCATGTATAAAGATCTGTCAATGTTATCACAACATATGGAAATGCTCTTGACGAGGCTGTCATCTTGGGGAGAACTCTAAAAGTAGGTCTAGCTCACATGAATGTCACCTTGAAGATTTTGTCATCACTGCCAGTATCCTGAATGGAAATCCATATGGAAAATAAAAGTATTTGTGATGCAAGATCTAAGTAAAATAAGGTTACTCTCATTAGGATATGGAGGACTGACTTTACTAATTCCTTGTTTCTCTTTATTTAGTCTGGCCTGACACTACAAGAAGTATCAGACTGTCAGTATGTGTTTGTATGGGATACTGCTGTCGTATGTAGCCGTGACGACACCAATCTACAGCCACAGACCTATCAGGACTGTTTTTACAAAGATCCCCAAACTGGCAACACCTATAATCTCACATACCTGACGAGGACACTAGAAAGGGCTGAACCGGTAGGTAGGACTAGAGTCTGTTCCGCTTACAGATCTAAAACTTAGCATACCTCAGGACACTACAAAGGGCTTCATTGGTAGGACTATAGTCTGTTCCACATATAAATCTAAAACTCAACATACCTGACCAGGACACTAAGAAGGGCTTAACCGGTAGGTAGGACTAGAGTCTGTTCCACATATAAATCTAAAACTCAACATACCTGACGAGGACACTAAGAAGCGTTGAACCAGTGGGTAGGAATAGAGTCTCTTCCGCATGTAAATCTAAACTTGACATACCTGACCAGGACGCTACAAAGTGCGGAACCGGTAGGTAGGACTAAAGTCTGTTCCACATATAAATCTAAAACTTAACATACCTGATGAGGACACTAAGAAGCGTTGAACCAGTGGGTAGGACTATAGTCTGTTCCACATATAAATCTAAAACTTGACATACCTGACCAGGACACTAAGAAGGGCTTAACCAGTGGGTAGGACTATAGTCTGTTCCACATATAAATCTAAAACTCAACATACCTGATGAGGACACTAAGAAGCGCTGAACCAGTGGGTAGGACTATAGTCTGTTCCACATATAAATCTAAAACTCAACATACCTGATGAGGACACTAAGAAGCGCTGAACCAGTGGGTAGGACTATAGTCTGTTCCACATATAAATCTAAAACTCAACATACCTGATGAGGACACTAAGAAGCGCTGAACCAGTGGGTAGGACTATAGTCTGTTCCACATGTAAATCTAAAACTTGACATACCTGACCAGGACGCTACAAAGTGCACAACCGGTAGGTAGGACTAGAGTCTGTTCCACATATAAATCTAAAACTCAACATACCTGATGAGGACACTAAGAAGCGTTGAACCAGTGGGTAGGACTAAAGTCTGTTCCACATGTAAATCTAAAACTTGACATACCTGACCAGGACACTAAGAAGGGCTTAACCAGTGGGTAGGACTATAGTCTGTTCCACATATAAATCTAAAACTCAACATACCTGATGAGGACACTAAGAAGCGCTGAACCAGTGGGTAGGACTAGAGTCTCTTCCACATGTAAATCTAAAACTTGACATACCTGACCAGGACGCTACAAAGTGCGGAACCGGTAGGTAGGACTAAAGTCTGTTCCACATATAAATCTAAAACTTAACATACCTGATGAGGACACTAAGAAGCGCTGAACCAGTGGGTAGGACTATAGTCTGTTCCACATATAAATCTAAAACTCAACATACCTGATGAGGACACTAAGAAGCGCTGAACCAGTGGGTAGGACTAGAGTCTCTTCCACATGTAAATCTAAAACTTGACACACCTGACCAGGACGCTACAAAGTAGCCCGTTACTAGGCTTTGTTTCACTGATTAATGTCAAGTGTTCCGTAAGCGTTAGATAGCATCGTAGTCCTTGACTATCACACAGTTCTCTCAGCTTTTCATATTGGTCTTGAGCCAAAGAATGTCGAAGCTATGTTAATTAAGTGACCCTAGCTTGGACCAGCTTTTAAATTTTTTTTCCCAATCAAATTCATAGGCATACCTTATTATATGGATAAAAAAAGTCTTTATCTTTTATACAAGTACATACAAGTACTATAGTGTTCTTCTAAACATAATAAGAATCATAAAACTTTGAGGTCAGTGTCATAAAGTCTAAAATTTAAGATAACTTTTATCACATAATTACTACAACCTACACATCAAAAAAGCTCAAACTCTAGTCAGTACAAACAGTTCAAGGTGTAACCACATTTTATGATGATGTTATAATGAATTTCCAGCCAATGAAAAGTGCTCAAGGTTATATTACACTTGTGAGACTGACATGCAAAACTATCACATTAACTAAGTCACTGGATATCAGGTGGATTATGTGATATATTGTAGTAATATGAAAACAGGTAAAACATGTTTTAGTACCTATTATTAACAAGTACAGTACTAAATTTGTGTTTTGTTTATAGATTGTAAAAGACGGTTACAGATATTCAGTGCACGTCTGTAACAAAGTGACAACAGCCGCCCCAGGATGTGAGTCGGCAGGTGTGTGTCAGACCCAGGGTAATACAGCAATCTCCTACGGCAATGTGGCTCACAGAACCATGTCTAAGACCGGCAACGTCATACAGCTGGAGTATACAGATGGAGATCCATGTGAAGGTAGAATTTATTATTGCTAACAACATACAAACGTATACATACTGTTTCAATAAAGGTAGTTTTAATGAAGTGCAAATAGCGTTACATTTGTCGTTCCCATCCCATTGCATCGTTTTATGCTCTGTCCATGAAATGGTTATGGGCTTATTGTGTTACCATGTCTGTCCTATCTCATCAGGTCTCATTCTGATTACATATGGAGGATGGGGCATTAATGTTTTACAAATATTCTTATTTATATTGTTTTCAAGCAGTTGTTGCTGATATTTGGTTCTTTTTTCAGACAATGAGAAGAAAGGAAGCGTCATTACTTTTGACTGTGATAATTCTGGTGTAGTAGGCCAACCCAAGGTCACTTACGTAAGTAGCCAGCCAATCCAATAACGTACTAGGTATCCAATAGATGTTTAATTTTGTGAGGAGAATGGTCTCATATTCACGATATAAATTTTCATGCATTGTCAGTTTCTTACAGTAATACACTATACAGGTAATACTTCTTACCAATCTTTTATTGCATTCACAGGTATATAAATTTGTGGAGATTAAAAGGAAATATATTGAAATTACTTCCCACAAACAAAAGCAGCTACACAGTAATCCATTTGATATAGCACATACATTAGACACAAAGGACAGTAAGTAATCTTGTTTTATGTAGTTATTTAAAGAACCTGTTGTTTATTTTCAGGTTGGACAATGCCAGGCCCTGTTTTACTGGAGAACTTGTGTGGTGTGTCCCAGAGTGGCTCCTGCTTGTTCTCTTGGCTTTAATTACAAAAGCTACGATCTCAGTATGCTGTCAAGTGAAACTGGTGGCTGGAATCTTACTGATAGCAAGGGCAACAGGTAAGGTCGAGGTTACTTAAAATTGTCATAAGGGCATCAGGCAAGGTCAAGGTTACTTAAAATGGTCACAGGGCAACAGGCAAGGTCAAGGTTACTTAAAATTGTAGCTAGGGCAACAGGCAAGATCAAGGTTATTACCTAAACATAGAGGCCAAGAAACTGATGGGTGAGGTAAATTTTAGTGATGAGATCAAGGTAATTGAAAGGTCAGTTCAAGGTCACCTAAAATCAACTGATACACATTGGATAGATATTTATCTTGTTTGTTATTGATATTAAGAAAATTAGTAAGAAGTTTCAGATTATAAAAGTGTTGTTACCACGGTATTTGTGTGTTACATTGGTAATAATGGATTTGGTATGTTCACAGATACTGGATCAATATTTGTCAGTCGGTGACAAATGGCCCCACAAATTCTGAGGAATGTCCACATATGGTAGCAGCATGGCGTAAGACTCCCAGCGGACTGGTTCACAGACTTGGACTCATCAGTACACAGAAACTAAATATGGACAGTAAGTATTCGAGTCAGAATTAGGGTTCATCAGTACACTCAGTCAGAAACTCACAATTCACTGTAAGTACACTCAAGTCAGACTTGAGGCTCATCTGTACAAAGAAACAGTTAGTAAGATACCATGTAAGGACAGAAGCACGGTCAAACTGCATGGTTTGAAATAGGATAGCGGCCATTAGAGGCATATACCACATTTGCAGACATGCCTGCCAGTTAAAGGCATTCACTTAAAAGTAACATTGCAGTTAAAGAGGTCTGGTGGCCATACAATAGGCTTTTGTTATAATTTCATTCAAATGTTACATCCATTTGCGATAAGTTGTGGTAGAATTTCAATTTCTTTTGAATTCTATTTGTAGCTGATCAAAAGACACTAATTCTTCAGTACTTCCAAGGTGACACAGCATGTTCCAACACCAAACGTAGAAGTGACAACCCTAGTGCCCAGACTATGATTAAGTTTACCTGTGGTAACACTGTTGGGGGCCCAGTCTTTATTGAAAGGTTTGTCATCCCACTAGTGGATAAAATTGTTTTATATAGCTCGTATTACATTGGCAGTAGATTAAGGCATAAATTGATTTTCAGTATGGGCTAGTAGTGTTATTGGTATATCAAAAGATAGCTTTTGACCCAGCCAATTTTATTTCCATTGACTTCATGACATGCACGAATATGAATGCAATTATTTACCTCCCACAAGTTTCTTATTTAAACAGATATATAGTGATTATTGATTGGTTGGTTTGTTACCTGGTAACACCCCCATAAAGAATTGGTCATTGTACATAGGTCAAAGAAGTAATATAATATAGATAAAAGTGTCGAATGCAACAGCCTATACTCTCTTTCAATATCAAAATTGTAACCCTTTTGTAAAAATGTAAAATGTGTAAAAAAAAAAAAAAAACACCCTGGTTCAATCTTTATCTCTGTGTTTTATTTCAGGGATAACGGAGGTGAATGTGTTTTTGAGTTCCACTGGAAGTCTAAGGTCGCCTGTAACATCATAAGGTATGGATGTGAACATAAAAAATTTGTTTATCCGATAAACCATCTGATGTCTGGTGAATATTTGCCGCTAGTACAATATAACCCTGAGCAGTTTCTATTGGCTGTGTTTTGTAGAAATCCTTAGTAACCTCATCATACATTATGTATAGACAAACATGTCAGGAATGACTATGGTGCTGTAAAATAACTGCTCTTAATTGCTTAAGATTTTACTGAAGAAAATCTAGGATTTCATAATTATTTAATATACACAAATTAAAATGTATATCAAAGTATGTTCATATGATATAAGGTTTCCAAAAATAAATTTGTATTTGAGTTTTGAACTTCTTGCCAAAGCTGTTCCCAAGGATAACTATTTCTGTGACTTGTTTCATAGAAAAACACAAAGTTTATGCCCATTTAAATTACCGGTATCCATCTTATAGTAATTTGATATATAGAATCTCAGAATTTTGAATGTGAAATATGCATCAATTTACATTGACCTCTCTATTACACACTTGTATAGCTACATATAATTGTGGTGTCTTGTAATGACATGAAGTTGGGTAGTTATCTATAAAGGTATATAAAATAATTCTGACTCTGTGTTGAGATTCTTAGCTTACATTATTTGTTACAATTTATAGTCAGGCAGTTAAGGACAAAGATGGAGCTGTGACTGACCCAGAGACAGGCAGTGTTATCTACCTCAACAAACTGTATGGGTAAGTTTAGCACACATACATTTTCTTATCCAAGTTCAGTGAGGTGTGAGGCACATGTAAAACGAATCATTAACTGAAATATTTACTGTATGCTGCAATATGAAATACGTGTTGTGTAGAATTTTGTGTAGGTTTTGTAGTTACTATATGGAACTATGAAAATAAAAACAATGAAATATATTTTGGAGATTATTGGAATACTGCACCAAGACTTACCATGATAATTCTACTCCCAAAATAATTTGAAAATACTGATCCATGAAAGAAAGTATTCACAGAGGTCAATACGAACATGTTTATTGGAAATTTACCATTTTTTTCCTCAAGCTGGAATCAGTTGTTAAGATAGGCAGTATTACTACTGATATGACCAATCCAGATAGAGCTAACATGACTACCAGCAAGCTATGAGGGAGCACTATAGTAATTCATGCACAAATGACCATCCTAGATAAAAAGTGTCAGACTGTTATTGATCTTGTTTAGTGTTTTAAGGAGCTTTGTATACATATAAATGTTCTAGGTCAAACAAAGTACCCATCAATGACTCGACGTACTATGACCTTGACCTCTCTGGGTCAGCAGGCAGTTGTACAGATTCTGTGGTATGTCTCCATGACGACACATCACCATCACAAAGTATTGGAGCATTCTCAAAAAGAAAATTCTCTTTTGAAGGTAAGAAAATGATTTTTTGTACATTTTAAGCAATAGTTAAGAAAAAAACACTTTGGCTTGTTAAAGCTTCATAATACACTATTGAAACTACTCTAACATTTAGAAGAGCCATTAGCCATATGAAACATACAGTAATCTTTTGATACAGATGCTTTATCTAAGGTACAAAGGACTTTGCACAAAATGCTGAATTGAACCCTAAATTGCCCGTATGGGAATTTTCATTACAAAATGCTGAATTGAACCCTAAATTGCCCGTATGGGAATTTTCATTACAAAATGCTGAATTGAACCCTAAATTGCCCGTATGGGAATTTTCATTACAAAATGCTGAATTGAACCCTAAATTGCCCGTATGGGAATTTTCATTACAAAATGCTGAATTGAACCCTAAATTGCCCTTATGGGAATTTTCATTACAAAATGCTGAATTGAACCCTAAATTGCCCGTATGGGAATTTTCATTACAAAATGCTGAATTGAACCCTAAATTGCCCTTATGGGAATTTTCATTACAAAATGCTGAATTGAACCCTAAATTGCCCGTATGGGAATTTTCATTACAAAGTGCTGAATTGAACCCTAAATTGCCCGTATGGGAATTTTCATTAATCATCCATAAACTAAACTATAGATCAAGTCTCATCCATGTTGTAGAACCCGTTTCCAGTTTAAAAACAATGTACATATTTGAAAAAAATGATTGTTTTTTTTAGATGGGCAACTGGAAGCAGAGTATGAGTCGGATAAAATATGTCTCACAGATAGAAAGAAAAAGGTCAAGGCCATAATATCATTCCACTGTAATGATAGTCCGGTAAGTAACACTCCAACTAAAGTAAACCTTTGATAAAATGCACTGTTGCAATGACCTCAAATGCTACAGATGAGTTTTTGTGCAGAGGCACCTTTTCTCAATTTATTACATATCTCTGGAATTTCTTTCCTGGTTCATACAGTGACCTATACATCACAGTGACCTATACATCACAGTGACATATACAGTGACCTATACATCACAGTGACCTATACATCACAGTGACCTATACATCACAGTGACCTATACATCACAGTGACCTATACATCACAGTGACCTATACATCACAGTGACATATACTCACAGTGACCTATACATCACAGTGACCTATACATCACAGTGACCTATACATCACAGTGACCTATACATCACAGTGACCTGACCTATACATCACAGTGACCTATACATCACAGTGACCTATACATCACAGTGACCTATACATCACAGTGACCTATACATCACAGTGACCTATACATCACAGTGACCTATACATCACAGTGACCTATACATCACAGTGACCTATACATCACAGTGACCTATACATCCTATACATCACAGTGACATATACATCCTATACATCACAGTGACCTATACATCACAGTGACCTATACATCACAGTGACCTATACATCACAGTGACCTATACATCACAGTGACCTATACATCACAGTGACCTATACATCACGGTGACCTATACATCACAGTGACCTATACATCACAGTGACTTATACATCACAGTGACCTATACATCACAGTGACCTATACATCACAGTGACCTATACATCACAGTGACCTATACATCACAGTGACCTATACATCACAGTGACCTATACATCACAGTGACCTATACATCACAGTGACATGAATACATCACAGTGACCTATACATCACAGTGACCTATACATCACAGTGACCTATACATCACAGTGACCTATACATCACAGTGACCTATACATCACAGTGACCTATACATCACAGTGACCTATACATCACAGTGACCTATACATCACAGTGACCTATACATCACAGTGACCTATACATCACAGTGACCTATACATCACATACCTAGTGACCTATACATCACAGTGACCTATACATCACAGTGACCTATACATCACAGTGACCTATACATCACAGTGACCTATACATCACAGTGACCTATACATCACAGTGACCTATACATCACAGTGACCTATACATCACAGTGACCTATACATCACAGTGACCTATACATCACAGTGAACCTATACATCACAGTGACCTATACATCACAGTGACCTATACATACATCACAGTGACATATACATCACAGTGACCTATACATCACAGTGACCTATACATCACAGTGACCTATACATCACAGTGACCTATACATCACAGTGACCTATACATCACAGTGACCTATACATCACAGTGACCTATACATCACAGTGACCTATACATCACAGTGACCTATACATCACGGTGACCTATACATCACAGTGACCTATACATCACAGTGACATATACATCATACTATCACAGTGACCTATACATCACAGTGACCTATACATCACAGTGACTATACATCACAGTGACCTATACATCACAGTGACATATACATCACAGTGACCTATACATCACAGTGACCTATACATCACAGTGACTATACATCACAGTGACATATACATCACAGTGACCTATACATCACAGTGACCTATACATCACAGTGACCTATACATCACAGTGACTATACATCACAGTGACATATACATCACAGTGACCTATACATCACAGTGACTATACATCACAGTGATACATCACAGTGACCTATACATCACAGTGACATATACATCACAGTGACATATACATCACAGTGACCTATACATCACAGTGACCTATACATCACAGTGACTTATACATCACAGTGACCTATACATCACAGTGACTATACATCACAGTGACCTATACATCACAGTGACCTATACATCACAGTGACCTATACATCACAGTGACATATACATCACAGTGACCTATACATCACAGTGACCTATACATCACATGACTTACATCACAGTGACTATACATCACAGTGACCTATACATCACAGTGACCTATACATCACAGTGACCTATAACCTCACGGTGTACATCACAGTGACATATACATCACAGTGACCTATACATCACAGTGACCTATACATCACAGTGACCTAGTGACCTATACATCACAGTGACCTATACATCACAGTGACATATACATCACAGTGACCTATACATCACAGTGACCTATACATCACAGTGACCTATACATCACAGTGACCTATACATCACAGTGAACGTTTTCCTGTCTACTGTTACTATGTATGCTGTCTCTGGAACCTCAACACTGTGTGATAGTCGATTTGAACAATGTGTTTGACCTGCATTAAAAAAAAAATGGTCAAGGTTTTGTTTTGCGCTGCTTTCAGAAATGAACTTTAACACACCAATTTATTTTGTTCCATTACTATCTTCATTGTCTCATTTATCCACAGATGATACCAATACTATTGTCACGATCTAAAGATTGTGTTCATATGTTCCGATGGGAAAACCCTGTGGCCTGTTTACACCCAAATGTGTGAGTACATCCATCATACGGTCATTGTATCGTTGTCCTCTTTACTGTTCAACAAAGGTTTCTTAGTGTAACGGTAATTTTGTTTGCTGTTTATGGCTTTGAATCTTTCCATAAAATATAAATTCTTTACATTATATGCTTATTGAAATGATTTGTTTCTGCTCAGTGAAATTCATAATCTACTCTGTATGATGTTGGTCTAGAAATTCTCTTGATGTTTTACTCTACAATGTAAATATATTTTGATAAGTTCCTGCGTTATGATTTCAGAGAGATTATTTCACCGACAGATACAGCGAAGGCGAATGCCGTGGCGGCTGCAGCAGTAAATAAGGGGAAGACTATAGGCACGGTGATGGCTGTGTTTGGAGTGGCCATCCTTGTCTGTGTTCTACTTATTGTATTCCATAAAAAGGAACGCAGGTAAGAAAATACGGCCTCCTGTTAGGATATAAATATGTGGCATGTATGGCCATCCTTGTCTGTGTTCTACTTATTGCATTCCATAAAAAGGAACGCAGGTAAGAAAATATGGCCTCCTGTAAGGATATAAATATGTGGCATGTATGATGTCAATATCCGCTTGACAAAATATAAAATTCCATTAGCACATATACTTTATAGTTTACATGTCATAGCACTTTTCACAGTGAACATTCCTTGGACTCACAGATAAAAAATTTGTATTCTGTTTACAGGGATTCCTGCCTACAGAGGGTTCGGTCAGTGGTGAAAAAAGACACAGAATACAGATATTCTATGGTAAGATTCTAGCGTACCAATACATATACATAGTGTTCATTATAGAATTTTCAACCATCAATTAACCCGGTGTCATCGGTTTTCGACGGCGGAACACCAAAATAGATTTTTACACATGATGCCAAACATATTAATTTCAAATCGTTAGTTATATGTTTCAGGAGTATATGTTGATAATGTTTTTGTGTAATCTTTCATAAATTTCATCAACTAAATGAAGCATTGAATCGGCAAACACGTCAATGCTTACCTTTGGCTTATGCGTACTACGTCATCAGAATTCGACGTTCATTTAAATGTGTCAATTATTGGCTACGCTGGCCCATAAGTGACGTAAAAAATATTGACAATAAGCGTCCTTATATGAGTTGAAACGATAACACACGAAAAAAAAACTCTTTTAAATAATTTCAAACATTTAGGAACAAGTTTTTGAAATAGTCATGTTTTGATACCATAAATAACTTATTGTCTTCTGCTGTTTTTCTTGTTTCAGTAACAGCAGATGTTAGGCATCCGATTACGCCTCATTATCATATTTTGAATTATAGGGTCGTTTGCCTGAAAATAATAATAATTTCTGATAGATTATATTCTTAGAGAATGTATATAATGGTATACACATCTAATCAATAGAGATTGATCAGATATTGTAAATCGAGTATGCAGCTTATAATCTGACGTCTGTGGGTTTTCATATGTTTTCCTTCCCCACAGAGTCTCCGCCCACTTCCGTCACATGATATTTATGGCATGCGATGTTAACAAAGCGGACGATATCTTTGTGTGTGATTGGGGGTCTATTACAATAATTTTATGGGTCTTAAAAAGGAGTTTACAAAATAATTATGTAAATTTTGGTTTTATCAACAACTTATAATAAGAGTAAGAATTACTTATCATAAGAATCATCATAACCGAACAAAAATCACGACAGCAATGCAAAAGAGTACTGGCATCAAAACGTGGTCTCTATGACCCCATTATGACCCATGACGTCGCGTTTGACTGGGATGTATTTGATCGTCAAAAAACTAATGACCGTCGAAAACACAACATATTGGAATAATACTGGCCATATATGGTATCAAAGCAAAAAAAATTTGTTTGTCGATCAAAAATATACAAGGAATATAAATAATAAAGTACAATATGAAAAATTTAGATACAATGTTAATGGAAGGAAAAGCCTGTAAAATACTTCGTTTGATCTTGATGATAAATAAAACCATATCGGTATCATCTGTATTTTATACATCTGAATGGCTGGTAGACACATACTATTACTTTGCTATGTATATATAAGATTTAGCATTTTCATCTGTATGTTTTGCCCTCAGTTACCTGATGCTATTGGAAATGACGAGGATGATGAAGACATTTTAGGAGCGGCAAATAATACAGCTGAGCCGGATGAACCACAGGCTGTCAATGTGATTTCTATAGAGAGAGACACGAAAGTGGACAGTTACCATGATGACAGTGATGTGGACTTACTCGAGTGAAGTTGAACCATGTTTGGCTTTCTGTGATAAAGAGAGGTATGAACTCTCGGAGATGTGATAATCCGTACAGAGCTGTTCACTCTGTGTTGTGATTTATTTCCAAATACCCATTACGTTATTCCAGTTGTTGCCCTGCTGTTCACTTCCTATTCAGATTTGAAGAATGTTTCACGAGTAAGTGATGTAAAGGTGTTAACCAAGCCCAGTAAAATAACCTAGAAATCTCTTCAAAACCATTGAATCATTAAAAGATAACTTGTAATAAATTGTCTCCCCTTGAATAAAGAATGAATTGATATGCTTAGACAGAATGTACGACAAAGGCTTCATTCTTCTAGGTTTCCAGTTGTACCCACAAGAGAATATTACAGACTATTTATCTCATGCTTGTATATATTATGTGGGTGTACATTTTGTTGGCTTATTTATCATGAGTGATGTTTAAAAGAATTGAGTGCTTTTAATTCCGCCCTTGCATGTTACTGAGTTATCTGCTGTTGAAAGTAGGTATTTATTGTTACATTGTTGATTTGGGCATGAAAATTACAATATTTTGATAATCTTTTTTGGCAAAAAAAAATAATAATACAATGCTACATTCAATACATACCCGCAAGAGCAGATAACTAAACAGTATGCAAATACTGAGTGAGTTCTGGAAAATTTAATGTGAGGTCAGTGGTATTGGTAAAGGAAGTGAAAGATGGCTGAAAGGAGGACTTTTACATTGATGCTGTTAGAAGGAATAAATAATATTTTGGGTAAATGTTTCCATTGTCCTTTCTGAATGGTTGATGTGTGATTTATGTCATCTGGAAACTAATTAATTTTACATCATATCAATGTTAAACTTCATGCTATCATGTTTAGGAGATGTTAATGATCATTCAATATTTGTACATGTTTCTGTGTGAGATGGAATGTTAATGATCATTCAATATTTGTACATGTTTCTGTGTGAGATGGAATGTTAATGATCATTCAATATTTGTACATGTTTCTGTGTGAGATGGAATGTTAATGATTATTCAATATTTGTACATGTTTCTGTGTGAGATGGAATGTTAATGATCATTCAATATTTGTACATGTTTCTGTGTGAGATGGAATCATCCTGTGCTATTGATGAGTGCTGCTCCCTACTTCTTATGGATCATGCTTATTGTGTAATACACAAATACAACATATCCTGTTTAATGCAGTAATGTATTTCAGATATTTTATTTATTTAGACTTTTTTATCTTTTGTTAATATAACATTTGTTATTTGCTTTCATTGATGGTTTTGTAAAGCTCATAATTTCCTATCTTGAATACTTTTACCTTAATAATATACCATTCAAGAACAGAAACTAAATGGAGATTAAGCCATTTATTATGTTATTGGTTGAAAGGGGGAAAATAAGCAATAAAATAATCACACAGAAGTATAGAAGAGATTGCCATAATAATGACGCCATTTCTTGTTTCTTGTGCCATAGCACTAGACTTGTTAACATGATGATAATATTTACTTTTGGCATAGGCAACACTTTCTCATTTAGAACAAAACATGTGGGACTTATGCACTTGCTAATCATAATGGCATTATTAAGTCCAGTATTTGTCTTGAAATCTGACATTTACACAATTTGTTCTTGGTCTTATTGGAAAAATTTAAGAAAATATGAATATATACTGTAATAATTTTGATGTCATTCGTTATAACTTTTACAGTTTCCTTTGGATGTAAACTAAGGTACATATAGGGTACCTATTGATAGAGGTTAATGTTCCTAAATAAATCCTACACCAGTAGTTTAGTTAGTGCTTTGTAGCTCTGTACATGTGCTAAGTTCAATAACTGAGATTATAAGTTAAAATTAAGTTTTATACTCGAAATATGCATGAAATGCTTAAATTATTATTTTGTTGTACCCAGATATAATTTTGTAGTACAAGATACCTAAGCGACGTGGCTAAAGTTACAATTTACCGTTGATATGTCCTGTCTTCCAGTCATTGTTACATCTCAAAAATCACAATCACCAGAAGGTGGGACTTACCAACTGCAAATCCTATTTCACTTTTATAGTTTTGGTATCCCGAAATTGACGTATCGAATAATTATTTTGTAGTTATCATTGTCAGTTGTGTTATTATTATTTAACAGTGAAACTTGTCATCAATTGTGTTATTATTATTTACAGATATGTTCACATTTATAATGCTCTTCCTATCAACTCCTTGTTGGATTTTCTCCACATGCTGTATTAACATATTGATAAGTTACATATCTGTCGTAATCGTTTGACCAATTTAATACTATCTGTAACTCAACCTTATTAAGTTGCAATATTGACCAGATATTGTGGTGTATTCAGAGATTGAAGACGATAACCACCTGAAGCTTTTCCTAATAACATCATATCTCATTAATCTTTGTGATACTGAAAAATATTATAATGTGTTCATATCGTTACTTGGAAAATCCTCAAATGTCCTCCAAAACTCCCTGCGTGTATAAGTTGTTGAAGGAAATAGAGAAATTGTTGAATGTTAAAAGGGAATAATGTTATTGTATGTCTTTGTTTCTTAGTGCTTGATATGCTGTATAAAGCAACTGTTTAAGTGGAGGAAAAAATATTAAGATAATTTCATGTTAGGTCTCTCATTATTCCTGCTTTGCATTAATAGTACCTATACAGCTCTAAGGCACCAGATTTTTTAGAATTTTAAGCTCTAATTTATACACAAGTTAAGTATATTTAATGAAACCCAATAGAAGAATTCATTATGTTATACAATTGACTAATAATGACTACATTAATAATTCTTGAGTGTCAAAATTAACTAGCCAATCAGAAGCTTATCAATATGCTGATATATTTTGATTTTTAAGTCAGAATGCTCGTTGAAATACAAGTCTATAATATAGTTGTTTGTTAAATCAGTCCTTTCTTAACAGGTCCTTACCGACCCTCCATTGATCTGCATCTATTGGAAAATCATGACTGCCTGTCATTATGAAGTTGGACCAATGTGTGCTCAATGGTGATTTGATTGAACTATTTTTTGAAGACATGCTACTTTATTAAAATGACCTTAAAAGGTTAATTAATAATATGTGGTGTCAGAGTTGTCATTGCACCTTTAGTGAAGTTTCCTTTTCATCCATTAAAATTATGTGCTGGGACCAAGCAGGAGAATTTAACAGATACAAACGGTCTTACCATGTGAGAAGTTAGCTGTTTGAATGGATGATTTCTGGTTATCTTGACAATATAAAAGATTTCTATTTCACCAAATTTTCTATTCATTGCTTTATACCTATTCCAAAGGAATCCAATTTCCTTCATTTCAAGTATTCATTATTGAATAATTTTCAAATGATTAAGCAACATGCTTTGTCTTCATAAGTGAGAATGGTGTTAAATATGATGGAGTACTAGTTCTGAGACCAGAATCCATCAATTATTTCTTACTAACTAACTCAGATCGCCTTTGAATAGTACTTGAAGTGATTCACAGACTACAACAGAGGTTCATGTGCACTTCAAAGCAAACAGATAACATTTCTACTAAAAGTGAGATCCAAAGATTTGCTATTACATTTAAGATATCCTGAAATTAGGAATGTTTTAAAGTATAATTGTATACCAAGCGACCTGTTATATTAAACATTTATAAGATTGTTTAAAATACTAATGCATGTTAAAAGATTTTTATGCTAAAAAGAAAGGCAATATCAAACTCCTCCAAAAATTGAGGACAATAACTTGATAAGCTCGATGAACAAGCTTACACGGATCTATCAAACACATGACATTGACTACCATTGGATACCATTTACTAAAGATATTCACGAGATCTATCAAAAACATGACTTTGACTACCATTGGATACCATTTAAAAACGATATCACGAGATCTATCAAAAACACGTGACATTGACTACCATTGGATACCATTTACTAAGGATATTCACGAGATCTATCAAACACATGACATTGACTACCATTGGATACCATTTACTAAAGATATTCACGAGATCTATCAAACACATGACATTGACTACCATTGGATACCATTTACTAAAGATATTCACGAGATCTATCAAACACATGACATTGACTACCATTGGATACCATTTACTAAAGATATTCACGAGATCTATCAAACACATGACATTGACTACCATTGGATACCATTTACTACTGATATTCACGAGATCTATCAAACACATGACATTGACTACCATTGGATACCATTTACTACTGATATTCACGAGATCTATAAAACACATGACATTGACTACCATTGGATACCATTTACTAAAGATATTCACGAGATCTATCAAACACATGACATTGACTACCATTGGATACCATTTACTAAAGATATTCACGAGATCTATCAAACACATGACATTGACTACCATTGGATACTTTACTAAACGATATTCACGAGATCTATCAAAACACACGTGACATTGACTACCATTGGATACCATTTACTAAAGATATTCACGAGATCTATCAAACACGTGACATTGACTACCATTGGATACCATTTACTAAAGATATTCACGAGATCTATCAAACACATGACATTGACTACCATTGGATACCATTTACTAAAGATATTCACGAGATCTATAAAACACATGACATTGACTACCATTGGATACCATTTACTAAAGATATTCACGAGATCTATCAAACACATGACATTGACTACCATTGGATACCATTTACTAACGATATTCACGAGATCTATCAAACACATGACATTGACTACCATTGGATACCATTTACTACTGATATTCACGAGATCTATCAAACACATGACATTGACTACCATTGGATACCATTTACGAAAGATATTCACGAGATCTATCAAACACATGACATTGACTACCATTGGATACCATTTACTACTGATATTCACGAGATCTATAAAACACATGACATTGACTACCATTGGATACTATTTACGAAAGATATTCACGAGATCTATAAAACACATGACATTGACTACCATTGGATACTATTTACGAAAGATATTCACGAAATCTATCAAACACATGACATTGACTACCATTGGATACCATTTACGAAAGATATTCACGAGATCTATAAAACACATGACATTGACTACCATTGGATACCATTTACTACTGATATTCACGTGATCTATAAAACACATGACATTTACGAAAGATATTCAGCGTGACTAAAACACCATTGGATACCATACCACTACGAAAGATATTCACGAGATCTATCAAACACATGACATTGACTACCATTGGATACCATTTACTAAAGATATTCACGAGATCTATAAAACACATGACATTGACTACCATTGGATACCATTTACTAAAGATATTCACGAGATCTATAAAACACATGACATTGACTACCATTGGATACCATTTACTACATGATATTCACGAGATCTATAAAACACATGACATTGACTACCATTGGATACCATTTACTAAAGATATTTCACGAGATCTATAAAACACATTGAACATTGACTACTCCATTGGATATACTATTTACTAAAGATATTCACGAAGATCTATCAAACACATGACATTGACTACCATTGGATACCATTTACTACGAAAGATATTCACGAGATCTATAGAAACACATGACATTGACTACCATTGGACTACCATTTACTAAAGATATTCACTCACGAGATCTATCAAAACACATGACATTGACTACCTTTGGATACCATTTACTACTGATATTCACGAGATCTATAAAACACATGACATTGACTACCATTGGATACTATTTACGAAAGATATTCACGAGATCTATAAAACACATGACATTGACTACCATTGGATACCATTTACGAAAGATATTCACGAAATCTATCAAACACATGACATTGACTACCATTGGATACTATTTACGAAAGATATTCACGAAATCTATCAAACACATGACATTGACTACCATTGGATACCATTTACTAAAGATATTCACGAGATCTATAAAACACATGACATTGACTACCATTGGATACCATTTACTACTGATATTCACGAGATCTATAAAACACATGACATTGACTACCATTGGATACTATTTACGAAAGATATTCACGAAATCTATCAAACACATGACATTTGACTACCATTGGATACCATTTACTAAAGATATTCCAACGATAAGAGATCTATCAAACACATGACATTGACTACCATTGGATACCATTTACTAATAGATATTCACGAGATCTATCAAACACATGACATTGACAACCATTGGATACCATTTACTAAAGATATTCACGAGATCTATCAAACACATGACATTGACTACCATTGGATACCATTTACGAAAGATATTCACGAGATCTATCAAACACATGACATTGACTACCATTGGATACCATTTACTAAAGATATTCACGAGATCTATAAAACACATGACATTGACTACCATTCGGATACTCCATTTACGAAAGTTATTCACGAGATCTATCAACCACCATGACATTGACGACCATTGGATGCCATTTACTCACGATATTCACGAGATCTATCAAACACATGACATTGACTACCATTGGATACCATTTACGAAAGATATTCACGAGATCTATCAAAACACATGACATTGACTACCATTGAGATACCATTTACGAAAGAGTATTCACGAGATCTATAAAACACATGACATTGACTACCATTGGAATACCATTTACGATTTATCTAAGATATTCACGCGATCTATCAAACACATGACATTGACTACCATTGGATACCATTTACTAACTGATATTCACGAGATCTATAAAACACATGACATTGTACTACTCCATTGGATACCATTTACTAATGACGATATTATCACGAGATCTATCTAAACTACATGACATTGACTACCATTGGATAACCATTTACTAAAGATAGTTCACGAGATCTATCAAACACATGACGATTGACTACCATTGGATCACCCATTTACTTTGACTAACACTGATATTCACGAGATCTATCAAACACATGACATTGACTACCATTGATACCATTTACGAAAGATATTCACGAGATCTATCAAACACATGACATTGACTACCATTGGATACCATTTACTACTGATATTCACGAGATCTATAAAAACACATGACATTGACTACCATTGGATACCATTTACGCTCAAAAGATATTGGACGAGATCTATCAAACACATGACATTGACTACCATTGGATACCATTTACGGAAAGATAATTCACGAGATCTATCAAACACATGACATTGACTACCATTGGATACCATTTACGAAAGATAATTCACGAGATCTATCAAAACACATGACATTGACTACCATTGGATACCATTTACGAAAGATAATTCACGAGATCTATCAAAACACATGAAACATTGTGACTACCATTGGATACCATTTTACTACGATATTCCACGTGATCTAACCAAAACACATGACATTGACTACCATTTGGATACATTTACGAAAGATATTCACGAGATCTATCAAACACATGACATTGACTACCATTGGATACCATTTACGAAAGATATTCACGAGATCTATCAAACACATGACATTGACTACCATTGGATACCATTTACTAAAGATATTCACGAGATCTATCAAACACATGACATTGACTACCATTGGATACCATTTACGAAAGATATTCACGAGATCTATCAAACACATGACATTGACTACCATTGGATACCATTTACGAAAGATATTCACGAGATCTATAAAACACATGACATTGACTACCATTGGATACCATTTACGAAAGATATTCACGAGATCTATCAAACACATGACATTGACTACCATTGGATACCATTTACTACTGATATTCACGAGATCTATCAAACACATGACATTGACTACCATTGGATACCATTTACTACTGATATTCACGAGATCTATCAAACACATGACATTGACTACCATTGGATACCATTTACTAAAGATATTCACGAGATCTATCAAACACATGACATTGACTACCATTGGATACCATTTACTAAAGATATTCACGAGATCTATAAAACACATGACATTGACTACCATTGGATACCATTTACTAAAGATATTCACGAGATCTATCAAACACATGACATTGACTACCATTGGATACCATTACGAAAGATATTCACGAGATCTATCAAACACATGACATTGACTACCATTGGATACCATTTACTACTGATATTCACGAGATCTATCAAACACATGACATTGACTACCATTGGATACCATTTACTACGAAAGATATTCACGAGATCTATAAAACACATGACATTGACTACCATTGGATACCATTTACGAAAGATATTCACGAGATCTATAAAACACATGACATTGACTACCATTGGATACCATTTACGAAAGATATTCACGAGATCTATCAAACACATGACATTGACTACCATTGGATACCATTTACTAAAGATATTCACGAGATCTATCAAACACATGACATTGACTACCATTGGATACCATTTACGAAAGATATTCACGAGATCTATCAAAAAACACATGACATTGACTACCATTGGATACCATTTACTAAAGATATTCACGAGATCTATAAAACACATGACATTGACTACCATTGGATACCATTTACGAAAGATATTCACGAGATCTATCAAACACATGACATTGACTACCATTGGATACCATTTACGAAAGATATTCACGAGATCTATCAAACACATGACATTGACTACCATTGGATACCATTTACGAAAGATATTCACGAGATCTATAAAACACATGACATTGACTACCATTGGATACCATTTACTAAAGATATTCACGAGATCTATCAAAACACATGACATTGACTACCATTGGATACCATTTACGAAAGATATTCACGAGATCTATAAAACACATGACATTGACTACCATTGGATACCATTTACGAAAGATATTCACGAGATCTATCAAACACATGACATTGACTACCATTGGGATATTCACGAGATCTTAACAACGTGACATTGACTACCATTTACATTTAATGATATTCACGAGATCTATCAAACACATGACATTGACTACCATTGGATACCATTTACTAAAGATATTCACGAGATCTATCAAACACATGACATTGACTACCATTGGATACCATTTACGAAAGATATTCACGAGATCTATCAAACACATGACATTGACTACCATTGGATACCATTTACTAAAGATATTCACGAGATCTATCAAACACATGACATTGACTACCATTGGATACTATTTACGAAAGATATTCACGAAATCTATCAAACACATGACATTGACTACCATTGGATACTATTTACGAAAGATATTCACGAAATCTATCAAACACATGACATTGACTACCATTGGATACCATTTACGAAAGATATTCACGAGATCTATCAAACACATGACATTGACTACCATTGGATACCATTTACTACTGATATTCACGAGATCTATATCAAACACATGACATTGACTACCATTGGATACCATTTACTAAAGATATTCACGAGATCTATCAAACACATGACATTGACTACCATTGGATACCATTTACTACTGATATTCACGAGATCTATCAAACACATGACATTGACTACCATTGGATACCATTTACTAAAAGATATTCACGAGATCTATCAAACACATGACATTGACTACCATTGGATACCATTTACTAACGATATTCACGAGATCTATCAAACACATGACATTGACTACCATTGGATACCATTTACGAAAGATATTCACGAGATCTATCAAACACATGACATTGACTACCATTGGATACCATTTACGAAAGATATTCACGAGATCTATAAAACACATGACATTGACTACCATTGGATACCATTTACTAACGATATTCACGAGATCTATCAAACACATGACCATTGACTACCATTTGGATACCATTTACTAACGATATTCACGAGATCTATCAAACACATGACATTGACTACCATTGGATACCATTTACTACTGATATTCACGAGATCTATCAAACACATGACATTGACTACCATTGGATACCATTTACTAAAAGATATTCACGAGATCTATAAAAACACATGATACATTGACCTACCGATATTGGATATCCATTTACTGACTACCATTGGATATTCACGAGATCTATAAAACACATGACATTGACTACCATTGGATACTATTTACTAAAGATATTCACGAGATCTATAAAACACATGACATTGACTACCATTGGATACCATTTACGAAAGATATTCACGAGATCTATCAAACACATGACATTGACTACCATTGGATACCATTTACTACTGATATTCACGTGATCTATCAAACACATGACATTGACTACCATTGGATACCATTTACGAAAGATATTCACGAGATCTATCAAAACACATGACATTGACTACCATTTACGAAAGATATTCACGAGATCTATAAAAACACATGACATTGACTACCATTGGATACCATTTACTGATATCACGAGATCTATAAAACACATGACATTGACTACATTTACGAAAGATATTCACGAGATCTATCAAACACATGACATTGACTACCATTGGATACCATTTACGAAAGATATTCACGAGATATTGACATTGACTACCATTGGACTGATATTCACGAGATCTATAAAACACATGACATTGACTACATTGGATACCATTTACTAAAAGATATTCACGAGATCTATCAAACACATGACATTGACTACCATTGGATACCATTTACGAAAGATATTCACGAGATCTATCAAACACATGACATTGACTACCATTGGATACCATTTACTACTGATATTCACGAGATCTATCAAACACATGACATTGACTACCATTGGATACCATTTACTAAAGATATTCACGAGATCTATCAAACACATGACATTGACTACCATTGGATACCATTTACTAAAGATATTCACGAGATCTATCAAACACATGACATTGACTACCATTGGATACCATTTACTAAAGATATTCACGAGATCTATCAAACACATGACATTGACTACCATTGGATACCATTTACTAAAGATATTCACGAGATCTATAAAACACATGACATTGACTTCCATTGGATACCATTTACAAAGATATTACATGATCTATAAAACACATGACATTGACTACCATTGGATACCATTTACTAAAGATATTCACGAGATCTATCAAACACATGACATTGACTACCATTGGATACCATTTACGAAAGATATTCACGAGATCTATCAAACACATGACATTGACTACCATTGGATACCATTTACTAACGATATTCACGAGATCTATCAAACACGTGACATTGACTACCATTGGATACCATTTACTCACGATATTCACGAGATCTATCAAACACGTGACATTGACTACCATTGGATACCATTTACGAAAGATATTCACGAGATCTATCAAACACGTGACATTGACTACCATTGGATACCATTTACTCACGATATTCACGCGATCTATCAAACACGTGACATTGACTACCATTGGATACCATTTACTAACGATATTCACGAGATCTATAAAACACATGACATTGACTACCATTGGATACCATTTAGTAACTATATTCTTGAAACCTAGAAGTATGTTTTATCATGAGTTAGCGTCCTTAGAATGTACACGTACAAATTGTACTCCGTTCCAGTATTTGTACCTATATATTTCGGAACATAAAATATTTGTTAATTTTTATGCTACTTCTTACTACAGTATACATGTACATATTAAAGTATTTCTTTTTACTTTTGGAACGTGTTGTTTCGACTCGCCATTTCAGTTCACTATATATAGGCCTATATGTAGAGTTTAAAGTATAAAGATTAAAACATTTCTTACATGTATACATATATCTTATGCCCTTTTTAGCTACGGAAATTGATTTAAATGAATTAGCGCATACGTGTATTTGGTCGTCTTCTCCATGCTATTAGTGAACTGTGCTATAGTAGTTTTAATAACGTATGAGGATATTTATAGACAATTACCAATACCCTGTCAATTGCTATACTTATAAACGTACTCCGCATAAACATTATATGTGAATCGAAGGTTCTCGACGCATTCCGAGAGGTGTGTATTTCGAAATACGCAGGCACTCTCTGCGTTTTAGGTGTGTATTGTACCGTACGTATTGCATCACCAGTATGAAATATTTGCGCGAGAGCTGGCATGGGTAGCCTATAAAAAGACCTGGCGCAGGTTTGGTAAATTACAAATAAAATGTGAACGACAGTGACTACTGTTTGCGCTTTTATTTCCCAGTCGCCTTACCAACAAGGCGGAGAAAAGCGGGCCAAGTTTTTGAGGAGAAAAAAGAAAGAGAAAATGGTTAGTATTTAATTGATGGACATTGACTATGTATGACATTGTTAATTTCAGGCGAACAGTAATTCTCACCAGATCTAGCAAGAATATTGCTACTTTGAGAGAAAATCGATATTGATTTTACTGCGTCGATACAGAATCGATTTTTTAGAATAACGACGTCAATGTTTTTTTTATTTTTTTTTTTAAGTTAATGGAGTAAAACTGCGGTTACAATTTTAAAATAGCGTCACGTTTTCGACGATGATTTATATTGTTTTTTTTTTTTTTTTTTTTAAATATTTTTGAAAATTACCGCTCAAGGGTAATATTTCGTATCATAGATACTATTTCATTTCTTGGAATGCCAATTAATGTTTTTAACTTATCTAAGTACGTTTATGACTTTAATTATGTTATGAAAACGAATGGTTACACACATGAAAGTAGAACGAATATACGTACCCGGCCTACTATACCTTTCGGCCGGGTACGAATTGGTCCCTATGTGTCGTAGTGGAGCACTTAGGCTGCCTCCGAAAATCACTCGGGCATAGTTTTCTATACTTTTTTGTAGGTTTCCAATTATTTTATGCGTATACATGCATTTACATATCATTTTTGTCCAAAACAAACATAACTACCATTCTTAATATCTACCATACCGCTCACAAGACGACAATTTGTGGACTTGCCGTATAAATTTCTTAAAATTATGTAAAAAAAAGTCTTTTGAGAATTCGCTATGTGGTTCAGTTTTATTGCTAGTAGGTAAGCGATATAACATGAAAATACTCCGATTTTCTGTCAAGTCTTTTGTACAAAGGAACTAACGGCATTGATCCCGGAGTTGAGCGGGGAGTATTCATAGATAGTGAGCTAAACCTGCCTGTATTAATTATTAGGCTTTTTATGGTGTTTTTTTTTGTGCCTAATATGTAGGCCAAAAAAAAGCCTTATAGTATCGGCGGTACTATAAAACCCCCTCTTCCTCTTGTACGAAAAGTGAAAATTAGACTTCTATTGAACGGAAAACTTTATTTTCCGTTCATTTATATGGCAAGCCAAGTTACTTTTTATTCCAATTTCCGATATCGGAAATTTCCGATAGGAATTCAATTTCCGATATCGAGAAATCAATTTCCGATATCGGGAATTCATATTAATTCCGATATCGGAAATTCTAATTCCGATATCAGAAATTCTAATTTCGATATCGGAAATTCTAATTCCCATATCGGAAATAAGAAAACAAATTCTGATATGGGTAATTCTATTTCCGATATCGGTATTTCAATTTCCGATATCGAGAATTCAATTTCCGATATCGGAAATGAAGTATAATCTGCAATGCAAATAATGAGTAGAGAAAATTTCCGATATCGGGAATTGAATTTACGATATCGGGAATTGAATATCCGATATCGGAAATTGAATTTCCCATATCGGAAATTGTTTTCTAATTCCCGATATCGGAATTAGAATTTCTGATATCAAGAATTTTTGTTCTAATTCCGATATCAGAATTAGAATTTCTGATATCGAGAATTCTAATTCCGATATCGGATTAAAAGAATAAAAAGTAACTTGGCTTGCCAGAAATTTTACTGATGGTATTTAAAATTTACGAACAGGTGAACTTTACGATGGACCAGTTACGGTCCGCCATGGACCACCGGACCGGTATTCGGAACCTGGCAGTGATCGCCCATGTTGACCATGGCAAGACCACCTTGACCGACTCTCTGTTGGCCAAGGCTGGGGTCATCAACACTGACCAGGCCGGAGACAAGTGTGCCATGGATACCAGGAAGGATGAACAACTCAAGGGCATCACCATCAAGTCCACGTGGGTAAACGGCGAGAAAAGTAAAAAAAAAAAAAAGAAGGAAGAAAGAAACAGTGCATGAGAGAAGAAAAGAGTAAAAAAGAGAAAGGAAACAATGAAAGAAAAAGCAAAAACTATTCTTAAAATGATAACAATAAATGATTACTAAGTTATTCAGAAGAACAGTGAATTTCAAAATGAGAAGGAGGACCTTGATGCTTCAGGGATTACTACACTGACGTTATACAACGTCTTGTGATATAACGTCAGTGATAGTAACACCTGGAGTATCGAGGATGCACTTGGGGCTGTCTACATTATA
Source organism: Argopecten irradians (assembly GCF_041381155.1). Lineage (NCBI taxonomy): Eukaryota > Metazoa > Mollusca > Bivalvia > Pectinida > Pectinidae > Argopecten > Argopecten irradians. The sequence continues at coordinate 54,182,831 of NC_091134.1, forward strand.
ACTAATCAGGATATGTTTCCTTGTAGTGCCATTTCCCTACTGTATGAAGTAGACCCGAAGCTATTCCCGACCGGATCAGAAGCTGGTCTGAAGGAATGCATTGTCAACTTGATCGACAGTCCGGGTCACGTGGATTTCTCCTCAGAAGTGACGGCCGCGCTGAGGGTGGCTGATGGTGCCCTGGTGGTGGTGGACAGTGTCAGTGGTAAGTCACCCAAACCTCCCCCACCTCCCACGCCCCAACACACATACTCACATGAAGACATCTAAGGTCATTAGCATATTAGCTTAAGGGTGACATTGTAAATAGTTTTCCGCAAACTTTCTACTAATGGTAACATGAAGTAATTTAGTCAGAAGGAAACACTTAACTAAAGTCAAGGTCACTTGATCAAGTATATCTGGGTTCAAAGGTCAAGGACAAAGTGAACCTTTGAAAAGAAATGAAAAAAGGTCATCAAAAGTCAAGCAACTTCACTGGCCACTGGGTTGGAATTCACTTATAAGATAAAGACTCACAGAATGACCTTTGAAGGTCACCCAAATCTTTGATCATGTATCTGTAATTCTAATTCCTTAGGTAAATGTGTACAGACAGAGACAGTTCTACGCCAGGCTTTGGCCGAGCGTGTTCGTCCAGTCCTCATGCTTAACAAGCTTGACCGTTGTGTGATGGAGGTTCAGCTTGACCATGAAGAATTGTACCAAACTCTGTTCCGGACAGTCCAAGCCATCAATGCCACCGTGAGCTTATATGGTCAGCCTGACATCATGGGTAACCTTGAGGTGAGTTATATTGAAAAGACAAATTCTATACTTTCTGTGAAAGCATACAGAATCATTTATGATAAAAAAAAAAGAAAGAAAAAAAAGGTAAATAATGACACATTAATTTTGCCATGATTTAACCAGTAAGACCTTTAAGATAGATAATGCAAGACATAAACTTGTTTGTATTAAATATACCACAGTAAGCTATTGAGCTTGCAAAATGAACAACAAGTTACCAGATAGATTATCTCCCCTGAAAATATCCAATAGTGGAGTATTCAAACAACAGAGATTCCACCTTCTGCACATTAATTACAACTAATTGATTCTAAACATTTGAATGAATATAGGAATAGATTCATTATCTTTTAATCATCTGATTAAAAATGATTAAAGAATCATGTTATGTTCTTATGAGTTCTATGTTCTCATATTTGACTGATGACTGATATTTTCCTTGACTTCCAGCTTGATCCCTCGCTTGGTAATGTGGCTTTTGGCTGTGGTCTTCATCGCTGGGGTTTCACCCTGAGGAACTTTGCTCGTCTTTACGCGGCCAAGTTTGGTGTCCCTGAGGAAAAACTGATGAAGAGGCTGTGGGGTGAACATTTCTACAATCCCAGTACGAGAAGCTGGAACAAAATCGGAGGTGAAGGATATGTCAGAGGCTTCAACATGTTTGTTCTGGAACCACTTTACACTGTAAGAAGTCCAAATATCTATCTTATTGAAATAGTTTTACTTACATCAATAAAAATATTTCCTTATGATTTTCTTCTTGTGAGGAATAAAAAAAAATTCACAAGTGTTAATATTTTGACTGAAGATTATTTCAATGCCGTGATTCACATGACAGATTTAGCAAATGTGATATAACATTGTGCTTTTTGTTAAAGATCAAAATTCCTTCTATAATATAGATATTATAATTTTTATTGGATGAAATATTGACATAAACTGGTATATGGCTATTTATGTTACAGATGCTGAAAACTTTGAAGGCTTCAGAAAAGGAAGAAATCTTCAAGCTGACCGACAAGCTCAATATCCATTTGTCAGCTGATGAGAGAGAAGAGATTGGAAAACCTCTGATGAGGAAAGTCATGCAGAAATGGCTTCCTGTGGCTGATGCTTTACTAGAGATGTTTGTAGCCCACCTCCCATCACCCCAGATTGCCCAGACGTACCGTACAGACCTGCTGTACGAGGGACCCATGGACGATGCTGCTGCTGTTGGTATGTACAGCCAAAAATAACATTTCCTTAAAGTCAGTCTGAATTTTCTTCAATGGTTATCCGAAGTATATTGATGTCTTTTATTACTTTTCATTCCTGAAGTGATTCTCTGAGAATATATCTATATTTCACCACTTTGATGTTACAGCCATGAAGAACTGTGACCCAAACGGACCATTGATGCTGTATGTTTCCAAGATGGTGCCCACATCAGACAAAGGACGATTCTTTGCCTTCGGACGTGTCTTCTCCGGAACTGTAAGCACAAGCCAGAAAGTCCGCATTATGGGGCCAAAATATGAACCAGGAAATAACAAGTCTGCAGACCTCTTCATAAAGAACATTCCAAAGTGAGTAAATTGGTTTACTCTATATCTTCCATGCACATGCAATATAATAAATGCCTTAGTATTTCTGAGCTTGGGTTTGCTAGAATGTTGTTGGACTAACTGTGATAATGTTGTTGTGTAGGACTGTGGTGATGATGGGAGCAAGCACTATGGCCATTGATGATGTACCATGTGGCAATACTGTAGGCCTGGTAGGACTCGACAAATATCTTATCAAGTCTGGTACAGTCACAACTTATAATGAAGCTCACAACATGGCCGTGATGCGATTCTCTGTCAGTCCTGTTGTAAGAGTGGCAGTCGACCCCGTCAAAGCAGCTGATCTACCTAAACTACTGGAAGGTCTTCAGAGGCTGACGAAATCTGACCCAATGGTGCAGGTTAGGATTCATTCCTTTTTTTATCAAGTTTCTATGACCTTGAGATAAAAGTGAAGGACATTTGTCTGCTAGTCTGTCAAGTCTGCTGTCAAGGTAAATCTGATATATTAATTTTGTATAAAAAGAATAAATAATGGCAAAAATAAATGTGAACATAATACTTCATAAAAAGGATTCTAATGGTTGTGAATCTTCTGATTTTTACAGTGTTTATCAGAGAACGGTCAACACATTGTGGCTGGAGCTGGAGAGATGCATCTGGATATCTGTCTGAAGGATCTGGAGAATGACCATGCTTGTATCCCAATAAAGGTATGTTTTCTTTAGATTGTTAGGTATACATATTATATCATCAATTAACAGATAACGAAGCAAATAAAATAATGCATAAATATTTGTTTAAAAAAAGGAATGAGAAATTACAGAAAAAGTCAACAACATGTATATTAAAAAAAATTATTGAAACATTTTGTCTTTAGTTATTGACTTAACCACAAAAGATAGCTACTGCATTGGACTGACTTTTCTTTTACTATTCCTGCAGCGATCAGAACCTGTGGTCACGTACAGAGAGAGTGTGACGGAGAATTCAGATCGTGTGTGTCTGGCCAAGTCATTTAACAAACATTGTCGGCTAATGATGACTGCTGGACCTTTAGATGAAAATCTCACTCAAGACATAGAAGAGGTGTGTGGATGGTTTTGTTTTTGAACAAAATATTATTAGACAAACATCGGTTTAGTTTTGTTACCAGAGCCTTTTGACCTTTACCAATAAATATTCCAGTAGAACAGAGTGCTTTTCTTATTAATGTATTCCAAAATCAATACAAAAGTTTAATACATAGTACAATTTTCAATTTTTTTAAGTGATGAGAAAATTAATAGAATTTTTTTAAATATCTCCTCTTAGAGTTTTGTGAACTTTTATCTTTACGAAATGTTTCAAAATGTTTTCAAAATGTTTAAAACATAACCGAGATATTATCTCATAAAATTTGTAAGGTAGGATACATATATACATACATTTTATTGTTCTTGGTTCATTAGGGAAAGGTGAAGGCCACGCAGGATGTCAAAGAGAGGGCACGTTATCTGGCCGACAATTATGGCTTTGACAACCTTGAGGCGAGAAAGATCTGGTGTTTTGGTCCTAACAACAGTGGGCCAAACATGTTGGTAGATACCACAAAGTCTGTACAGTATCTACAGGAAATCCGTGATGTTGTCAAGACTGGCTTCCAGTGGGCCACCGAGGAGGTACATATCACTTACTATAGGATGGCTAGCAAACTCTATTATGTTGATCTTTAAATTAAAACAGGGTGGTTAACAGATCATTAAGTATATTCACTTAAAAAGTAAAAAAAAAAACTTTTATTTAATTTATATACATAAACAAAAAATATTTTTCTTTGATTTAAAACTATTTTGAAATAAAATTGATATTTACACATTTAAGAATAATTGGAGAATTATTATTATCCAGATTATTCATTATTTATTATATTTTCAGGGTGTGTTATGTGAAGAGAATATGCGTGGTGTCCGATTCAACATCAATGATGCCCACATTCACAGTGACCCAGCCCACAGGCGAGGCGCCCAGGTCTTACCGACCACCCGACGGTGTCTGATAGCGTCGTATCTCACAGCCGCACCCAGACTGATGGAGCCAGTCTACCTCGCAGAGATCAAGGTATGTACAACAATAAGGACTGACATTATGATATTATGTAATGTATCATAGATGTATTAAAGAATTTAGCACTAATTTTTGAAGACAGAAGTTTTTACTGTGTTTAGTATTTGATGTATACAATATTGTTCCTCAGGCTCCCACAGATGTGATAGGTGGAGTAGTGAGTGTCCTGGCCCAGAGAAGAGGACATGTTATGGACCAGCAGCAGGACAGTGGTACACCCATGGTCAATCTGAAGGCGTACATACCCGTCAACGAATCCTTCGGTAGGACACTATTCCAACAAAACAAAACAAATATAGTGTGGTATTTTCATAACGTAAAGTTTGTATCCCAATAGTATGAAGATCTCAAACAGCATTTTCTGCCATGGATTAATTCCGCTATACTCTGTAAACCCTAATGGTGTTAGAAAATAATTGGATGATTTTTTTTGTTATTTAATTCTCCTTGTTCTTATTTTCAGGATTCACTGAACTGCTGCGTGGCGAGACTGGCGGTCAAGCTTTCCCTCAGATGGTATTTGACCACTGGCAGGTTCTCCCTGGAAACCCACTGGATGCTAAGTCCAAGGCCGGAATGATGGTCAAGGCCACAAGAAAGCGGAAGGGCTTGAACGAAATGGTACCAGCTTTGGAGAATTTCTTAGACAAGCTGTGAAGGACATAGGAAATCCTGTTTCGTTGTGCTGTTAGACACAAACTTTCGATGCATGAATTTGACATGAAAAAATTTCCCTTTTGGATATTTAATTGGATTTCCATGTGACCAATAATTTAAAATAAATTTTTTATTTGTTTGGATATGATTTATAAAAGATTTCAGATCATCGCAACTGAATGAAAAACTACCATGGTACCTGGAAGACATTTGATTATAACTTCAGAATCACAGCTTTTAACAAATACACAAATTTTCAGAAGATTGTTTTTGTTTCGTTGTTTCATATTTTGATACATCTTATAGAGTTGTACAATCAACTGTGGGTCTTCAAAGATGACTCTTAGCTCTAGTGTTTTGTTAAGTATTTTCTCAGATATAGTAGCTGGTGGCTAACAAGAAATTTAATAACAAAAGATCCCAGAGGGATCTTGGCGCCCACCAAAGAATGATCTATGTCTGACAATGTATCTTTTTCAAACATACTACATATAAAATTTGAGACAGATCGCTTCAGTACTTTCTGAGAAATAGCAGTAACAAACTTCAACTAACAAGATGGCTCCTTGGTGGCCATCTTGTTAATCAATCGGTCCCAAATCCCAATATGCACAACTAGGGGAACTTACATGTGAAATTGAGAATGATCCATTCAATACTTTCTGAGAAATTGCGATAACAAACTTTAACTATCGAAATCCAAGATGGCTGCCTGGCGGCCATCTTGTGGACAGATCAGTCCCAAGACTCAATATGCATAACTAGGTCCCTAGGGGAACCTACATATGAAATTTGAGACAGATCCTTTCAGTACATTCTGAGAAATAGCAACAAACTTTGGTTGTCAAAATCCAAGATACCTAGCGGCCATCTTGTTGATCAATTGGTCCCAAAATGCTATATGCACAACTAGGGCCCTTGGGGAACCTACAAATAAAATTTGAGACAGATCCCTTCAGTTCTTTCTGAGAATTAGTGATAACAATCTTTAACAATCAAAATCCAAGATGGCTGCCTGGCGGCCATCTTGTAGACCAATTGGTCCCAAAATGCAATATGCACAACTAAGTCCCTAGGGGAACATACACATGAAATTTGAGACAGATCCCTTCAGTATTTTCTGAGAAATAACGATAACAAGAATTGTTAACGGACGGACGGACGGGTGGACCACGGACAAAAAGCGATTTGAATAGCCCACCATCTGATGATGGAGGGCTAAAAATCCTTTTAGTTTTCTCTAGTTATCATCTAGAAACGAATTTTTTTTAACAATCTCTTTGTAGTAATAGTGACCTTTGCAGTTGACCTTTTGACCCCAAATTCAATCCCAAGATGTATTTTCTCATCTGGAAACCAAATCCGGAGACAGACAGACAGACAGACAGACAGGGCAGGGGACTAAAAAATCCATTGAAGGTCAGTATCTGGATCTGCCCTAAAAAGTTTCAAACCCAGAGGTAGAGAGCTTGTTGAAATGTGTCTAGAACTGTTAAACCACTTCACCAACAGCACCCTCACTAAAATTATGTCCATCAAGTTTCAAAATTGCTAGAACAGAAACATAGAAGCAAAATTGAAATTAGGAAAGTTTTTATTTTAAATCTGTATTGCTATACTTCTTATATCATAAAATAGTATAATTTAGCTTAATTAGCTGTCTACGGTAGAGGTTACAATCAATCTACACCACCAGTTACTGGCGTATCTGTGAGCTGATCGTAATATAAATAGCATCACTCTACTCTCAAGAATATTTGTAAACAAGAGGCCCAGAGGGCCTGTATCGCTCACCTGGTTTGTAATGCCAAGTAATGTTCTGAATACAGGTTCATTGTTTCTTTTCTGAAGGAATGTTAATATTAACCTCTAAGTCCCCTATTGGGCCCCACCCCTCCTGCCCCGCCCCCAGGGGGTCAGAGCCAAAGTTCTGTTCTCCTTCCCCCAAGGATGTTTATGGCCAAATTTGGTCACAATCCAAGCAAAACTTTAGGACAAGTAGCGATTTATAGGATTTACCTTTATTTCCCCTATTGGGCCACACCCGTCCTGCCCCCGGGGGGCTAGAGCCAAAAATTTATACAAGTTCTGTTCCCCTTCCCCCAAGGATGTTTGAGGCCAAATTTGGTTACATTCCATGCAGAAATCTATGACTAGTAGCGATTCAAAGGATTTACCTCTATTTCCTCTATTGGGCCCACCTCTCCTGCCCCCAGTGTGTCAGAGCAAAAATTTATACAAGGTCTGTTCCCCTTCCACCCAGGGTGTTTGTGGCCAAATTTAGTTACAATCCATGCAGAACTCTATGACAAGTAGCGATTTAAAGGATTTACCTCTATTTCCCCTATTGGGCCCCGCCCCTCCTGCCCCCGGGGGGTCAGAGCCAAAATTTATACAAGTTCTGTTCCCCTTCCCCAAAGGATGTTTGTGGCCAAATTTAGTTACAATCCATGCAGAACTCTAGGACAAGTAGCGATTAATAGAATTTACCTCTATTTTCCCTATTGGGCCACACCCGTCCTGCCCCCGGGGGGCCAGAGCCAAAATTTATACAAGTTCTGTTCCCCTTCCCCCAAGGATGTTTGTGGCCAAATTTGGTTACATTCCATGCAGAAATCTATGACTAGTAGCGATTCAAAGGATTTACCTCTATTTCCTCTATTGGGCCCACCTCTCCTGCCCCCAGTGTGTCAGAGCAAAAATTTATACAAGGTCTGTTCCCCTTCCACCCAGGGTGTTTGTGGCCAAATTTAGTTACAATCCATGCAGAACTCTATGACAAGTAGCGATTTAAAGGATTTACCTCTATTTCCTCTATTGGGCCCACCTCTCCTGCCCCCAGGGTGTCAGAGCAAAAATTTATACAAGTTCTGTTCCCCTTCCACCCAGGGTGTTTGTGGCCAAATTTAGTTACAATACGTGCAGATCTCTATGACAAGTAGCGATTTAAAGGATTTACCTCAAGTAGCGATTTATAGGATTTACCTCTATTTCCCCTATTGGGCCCCGCCCCTCCTGCCCCCAGGGGACCAGAGCCAAAATTTATACAAGTTCTGATCCCCTTCCTCCAAGGATGTTTGTGGCCAAATTTGGTAACATTCCATTCAGAACTCTATGACTAGTAGCGATTTTAAAGGATTTACCTCTATTTCCCCTATTGGGCCCCGCCCCTCGTGCCCCCGGGGGATCAGAGCCAAAATTTATACAAGTTCTGTTCCCCTTCCCCCAAGGATGTTTGTGGCTAATTTTGGTTACAATCTATGCAGAACTCTAGGACAAGTAGCGATTTAATGAATTTACCTCTATTTCCCCTATTGGGCCCCGCCCCTCCTGCCCCCAGGGGGTCAGAGCCAAAATTTATACAAGTTCTGTTCCCCCTCCCCCAAGAATGTTTGTGGCTAATTTTGGTTACAATCCATGCAGAACTCTAGGACAAGTAGCGATTTAAAGAATTTACCTCTATTTCCCCTATTGGGCCCCGCCCCTCCTGCCCCCGGGGGGTCAGAGCCAAAATTTATACAAGTTCTGATCCCCTTCCCCCAAGGATGTTTGTGGCCAAATTTGGTAACATTCCATTCAGAACTCTAGGACAAGTAGCGATTTAAAGAATTTACCTCTATTTCCCCTATTGGGCCCCGCCCCTCCTGCCCCAGGGGGGTTAGAGCCAAAATTTATACAAGTTCTGTTCCCCCTCCCCCAAGGATGCTTGTGGCCAAATTTGGTTACAATCCATGCAGAACTCTATGACTAGTAGCGATTTAAAGGAAATGTTGACGGACGGACGGACGACGGACGACGGACGACGGACGACGGACGCCGCGCCATGACATAAGCTCACCGGCCCTTCGGGCCAGGTGAGCTAAAAATTCAAAGATACTGTACAATACAAAATCTGTATATGCCACACAAAATATGGTATCTATACAGATGTGTCAATGGTGCAATGTTGATATAAATATTGTGTATGAATCTATTCTAGGCAGTACACAATGTGCATGTACAGAGAAACAAACCATAAAAATAAACAAGACAACAATCAGATAGGAAAATACACTATTTTGTGGAAAATTTCACATGGAATTTTACTTAGTACAAAATAAAGCACTGGAAAGTACAATCTCTATAACTAGGACTTTGTAAATCAAACAGCCACAGGCTTGTTGGTATGGGTTAATGTCTAAGAAAATAGAATAACATCATTATTCTTTCTTTAAAATTGTTTTATGATTTTCACAAAGAAATTTTACAACACATATTAATTGACACACAAAAAATAAGAAAAGTTTAAAAACAATTACTTTCAACCAACTTTCCTTTGGTGCTACTAAGTTTTGCATTTTCTCTGAGAAAATTCTTAAAAATTGCGAAAATGCATTGCAAGTGAAGGAAAGTTGGTTAAAGTAGTGAGCTGTGTAATTTAATTTGCAGCTATTTAACTTCCTTTTTCATGCCTTATGACTTTATCATGGTGAATGATTTTCACAGTTTGCACTTTAAGTTCTCCTGTGCAAGTGATGATTACTATTTCAAGGAGAATATATTTCAAGAATTATATTAACTCGCAAAAATAAAATATAGCATGCAAAAATAAACACCAGTACCGGTAAATTAGCAGAATGATTTCCATGGTCACAATATGAGATTCAAAGAGCGGTGTTCTGAATGATAACCATGGCACCTAAAGCTGAGAAAGATTAAGTAAAATTGATGACTAGTTATAATTGGAATTATAAATTGACTTTAATTGAGTATTTCTAATTGTACAAAATGTATACAGTACTAAATATATAGGAAGAGTCTACAAAAGTAAATCTTCTCTTTGGTTCAGATCTGAATTATCACAAAATATAACGCTTTAATGTATATGGCATTTTTTGTTCTAATAAAACAGTAACCACATAGAAAATTATCAATCCTGACTAATAAAGTACTGCAGAAGATAGCTTGCAACATTAATCCTAAGGATATTATATGCAATTAAAGATACATTAAGTAGTTCAAGGTAATTTGCTAAGAAAATATTCCGGTAGTTTATCAGGTTTGAGAAAATCAATGCCCTTGGCAACTCTCTGATCAATTACAAGAATAATATACAGGTATCAACTTTAAAAATTTGGCCTTCAAACCATCAAAGTATATCTGCTTTAGTGGGTTAAATAAAAATCAACTCATTACAACAAAAAGACATAAAATAACACTGATAGCAAATATTTATATGTAAGATTATGTTCGCCACACTTTAAACTTTAGAAACCAGAGACAGATCAAAGAGACAGTGAATGCTTACTGAGATTCAGATAGAAAATGACAAACTAATAATGTAAGATTTACCTTTTTTGAGGTAATAATTGTAACCTCTACATGTCTTATTTTTCTTTTCTTTTTTTCTTGTTTTGGCAAAAAGAATGTGAAGTGAGAAGAAGCATCCTTGCCTTAATAGTAAGACCACAATGTAAATCCTTTAACTGAATTAGCTGTTGAACGCAATGAGGAAAACATTGATATTACGAGCAGCGTATCCTAACAGTTCACAATATTACCTGGCATTACCTGGGATTTCACTTATGGAAGTGTTACAAAGAAAATAGTCTAAACCTTGAGTATTTTATGCTTTGGAATAGTTGCATGATTGCATGTTAAATATACTGGAAATATTAAAATGGAATAACACAGTTAGAGATACATGTACAAGATATACATTGCAGTATGCGTCATCCTGCAGAATATTATCTAATCCATCCATACATACCATAAATACATTATCTTAGAAAACATTGAACAAACACTTTTTGATGTCAATGTAGCACTAGGAATAGACACAGGAGGGCAGTCTGTGTGAAGTCATGAACTATGGGAGAACCAATGTAGTCACCGTTGGAATTCCAGTGCCAAAAATATTGTTTACTAATTAACAACAGTGTATAGAGTCTAGCTTACAAAGAATGATATCAAATCTCTCTTTAATATAAACCATGTGGTAAGCAATATTTACATCTATGTAAAATGATTCTCAGTCTTATTTCTATTTTATACAGTATATCCAATGCCTCATTCCACTTGATTATCAGATAGGCCTTTATAAATCCAGTATTTGACAGTTCACACTAATTACCTGACAAACCCAAAATCCCTTGGCATATACATGTACTTATTCTTAAACAATATCTTTTAAAATATATATCCAGTATAATAACGTAATGTTATTTTAGTTTCCTTTACCCAAGATATTCCGTCTTTGCATATTACAGAGTTACCTCCCTTTGGGGTTGGTATCCATTGTGGCATCATTCTTATGTGAGAGCAATTCATGCAGTTTTCTCTAAAAAATATGACGTTACCCTCTGAAACACATGACATCACAAGCAATACCTACCCACAAGGGCAAACAACTCTGTAATATGCAAAATATAGAATATTTGTTTTTAACATTCTTTTTATCAGGCTTGACCTTTTTCCACCTTTACTTCTCACTGGTTTACACTATCGGGCCAGGTCCATGTCTCAGGGACAAAGGATTCATAATCTGTATTATATAGATGGTTACGGATGAACTCTTCTTTGTTCTCAGGCTCTGGGTAGGTGGAGGCATTATCTGTCTTGTATACCAGCTCGGCGATACCTGTCGCAATCTTCAGAGATACGTTTTGAATATCAGACAGTGGAGGATATAGTCTTCCTTGGGCCAGATGCTCTTCAGTAACAAGGTCACCAAGTGTCTGAAATAAACAAACAAAAATATCTCTAATTCAGCTCATCTTCATATAATGTAGTTCTCTAATTTTCACAAATTTTCAGGTTCAAGAAAAGAAAAGATTCATCTTATCCTGGCCCTGATCTGTTTGTCATCTGTCTTATAATCTAAAGTCACACTCAATCATAATATAATACATGTGTAAAATGTAATGCAAGAAATTTGACTTAATACATATAGTTGTTGCTGAAGCTACTCTTGCATCAGGACATCAAATCTAGAAATTCCAATTGTGGTTACCTGAGCTGCCCTGAGGAACACTTCCTCTGAGATATGTCGTACTCCACAGACAATGGAGCCCAGAGCTATTCCAGGGAAAATGTAAGCGTTGTTACCCTGTCCTGGGTGGAAAGTCTTCCCGTTTAATGTCACAGGCAAGAAAGGGCTGCCACTAGCAAATACACATCTTCCCTACAAAGTAAGACAAAATATATATACTACAGTACGAGTATGACATCAAAAATTTATATTTGTTATGCGTAAGAAAGACATTTATAAACACCATTTATGTATCAATCATTGTTTTATCATGTATTCTGTATTTGCAAATTTCAGAGTTATCTACCTTTGTGGGTAGGTATTGATTGTTAAGTCATGTTTTTATTAGTGCAACGTCATATTTTTTCTGGCAAAATGACATAGTTTGTGCCCACAATATCATGATATTGATAACTCTGCAATATGCGAAGACAGAATAGGTTATGCATTAAAGATAAATCATTTGCATCCTTATGGTTACCGAGGTACAGTATTTTTGGGAAAAAAATAAGTATTTAGTCAAAACAAATTAGAGAAAGAGAGATCAAGGGATGGAAGTTTGATTTGTGGATAATTGCAGGTATACATTCATAGATGAACTAATGAATTTGGAAGGAAGGGTCAGGAAAGATGATGTTTGGATTGAAGGCTGGCGGAGTTGGGATTGATTTAAGGATGTAAGAAATGATAATGAACATCTGATATATACAATATAGATTATAGACATACATCAGTGAATTTGTAAGCCTCCTCTGCTGTACATTCTGACATACTGGTGGGATTGCTGAGAGCAAATATGACAGGTTTTTCATTGAAGGATGCCATGTCTCTAATAATAGCCTCAGTGAAGGCTCCGGGCACAGCAGCGGCACCTTGTGAGAGAAATTAACAATGTTCATATTGTCATGTTACATGTTTCATGATGTACTACAAAATAAATCTTGGAATCCATTTTAATACATGATAAATTAATCATTATTCAAAACTCTTTCTCAATTCTTTTTTTTTTGTTTTTTTCTTTTTTTGCAAATATAGCATAAGATTTTATTTAATCATTAAATTGCATATCAATCAAATACACACATCATGTAAACCTACCTATAAGAATAGAGGGTTTGGTAGTTTTGACCACTTCGGCCAGTGTGTCGATGGGAGCACAGTTCTGGGCAAACAGAAGTTTGTGTTCTGTGAGGCCTCCAGCTGGCCTGTCCTGTAATTAAGTTTAGATTTAGATATTTGTAAACAAGACTCATTTTTGCACTTCATCAACACATGCCATGTATTTGTGTCAGTCTGAGAATATCTACCACAGATAATACACATATAGATAAAGAGTATCTTGCAATGTCCTTTTCAAAGAATTAACAGTGACAATATTCTGTGACAAGAAAATCAAATTAAATGTGTTTTCCTTTTGCATAATAAATTTCAACAAACATCAATCTATTATGTCTTCCTTCAACAAAAAGAAAGTTTTGATGACAAATGAAAAACAATGGGTCTGCCATCTTGTATCTAAGTGGCATGCTTAGAGAAACGAATCACTTGTACCGGTTTGGTTTGACTGGCACAGCGTGATTCATTAGAGTTACAGCAGATTTGTACCAGTACAACTGGTATGAACTCGCAAAAGAATGCACGGCTGATACATAAAGTTTCAAAAAGCATCAGTACAACACTCATAATGTTTTTCAAATTTACCTTCACAACCAATCCTCGACTGTCCACCATCCAGATCTTACTGACTGCCTCCTCATGACTTAAGCCCTCTTCCTCCATAGCTAGTACTAACAGACTGGCTATTCCTATAGAGGCCTACATTAAAAACAACAATATTTGAAGAAATTCTAAGATAGAAAGTGGCAAAATGTCAGAATGCTAGATAGAAAATTACTATTACAGAGCAATTTGTTTTATAACTGAAATAGATTTTGACAATTCCATCACATTATGTTCTAAGAATACACAATGTTCTGAACAAGTCAACAATAAAAGTACTATCATCGATTATTTTTGTGAATTTCTTCATGTATTTTTCATGTTTTGACTTAAACAAGTAACAGTCTTGTATTGAGAAATACATTGTGGGTACTTACCTCCCCTGCCCCCTGAAAACAGAACACGTTATCACCTAACTTCTTGCCAGTACACTTCAGGGAGGCAAACACTCCTGCTGCAGCTACAGCTGCTGTACCTATTATACAAATGTAATTAAACCATTATATAAACCATATAGAAAGATTTTTTTATCATAATACATGTAATTGCTAAATGTATAGTTCTTCTATCCCAGTATATTAGGGTAAGTAAATTCTATTGTGTTATCCGTAATTGATTAAAATCTTTATCCATTACTTAGCTGTACCAATTAATTAAGAAAAGTGTTTTACCTTGAATATCATCATTGAACACACAGTATTTGTTTCTGTACTTTTCCAAGAATCGGAATGCATTATGGTTGGCAAAGTCTTCAAACTGTATCAAGGTGTTTTGTCCATATCTGTAAAATGTATCAAAATGAAAATCAGTGCATGGTGCGTTAATTGTAAGCAAGATATGTAATTAGGCAAAAGGTACAGGGATAACACGATTTGAGATATTTCTAACTACATACATGTATTCTTGGTAATATCTGCCTGCTGTACCTGCATCCTTTTTCTACATAAATGTGTAATGATATACAAAACGGGGATCAGTATTCTAATAATATGTTTCCCTACCTCATCACAACAGCTTCCATAAACTCGTCTATGAAGTCATCATAGGCCTGGCCTGTTACACGGGGATGGTTATGACCAATGTATAATGGATCCTTCTGAAGTTTCTGGAAAAGTTAGGATGAGACAGAGGTAAAATGAAATGCATACACACTTTTCAAAAGAGAAATCAAAATGTGATCAGTGAGCAACAACAAACCAATATGCTGTACTAAATGATGTAATGTCATTTAAAGGGAAGATTTCATTTGACAGAATTCTGTTGTTTCAGAGAAAGGCGAGATAATCCAGCAGTAAAAACCTGGTTCACATGATGCAAAAAGATATCATTGTAGCTCTAGAAATAAAAAACAATGA
This sequence comes from Argopecten irradians, assembly GCF_041381155.1. NCBI lineage: Eukaryota > Metazoa > Mollusca > Bivalvia > Pectinida > Pectinidae > Argopecten > Argopecten irradians. The sequence goes on from NC_091134.1 coordinate 54,198,013, forward strand.
CATTTATATTGGTTCTTTAAGTGTACATCTATTCCTAATACATAGTTACAGGTTTTATTCTGAATTTCCATCCATAGAATTAAGCTATCAATTTCAAGGAGGCAAATGGAAAGAAATCAAAACTCAGATAAAAGTCCTTGGGTTTAGTGGATAATATGACAAGTTACCACATCATTGTGATGATATATAACTTATCCACTTGGTGATAAATTTTACCTCATTGTTTGTGCCAACATCTAGAACTATTGGTAGAGTCTGCTCTGGTGGAATTCCTCCTAAAGCTGTGTATAGGGCCAATTTACCAACAGGGATTCCCATACCATACACACCAAGGTCTCCCAGGCCAAGGATACGTTCACCGTCAGTCACCACAATAGCCTGGCATCAGATAAAAAGGGGTCAATCATTTCTACAGGATTTACATATTTTTATACAAACTACAGTTCTGTATAAATACATGTAATCACGATCTATCAGAGTTAGTTCCCTTCATTTCACTCAGTCTCTGACAGTACTGATTTACTTCATCAGTAACTGTTAAACAAATCTGTAAAACCTTGGAAACAGAAATATCAAGTGTGAGGAATTATGTTTATCTTAGTTCTATAAACCTAGTGATTAAAAAATAGATTATCACTTTGTTTTAAGAAAATTCAAGTACTTATTGCCATTTATAGTTATTCTGAAATGAAAAAGAAAGTTAACAACTTAACAGCCCATCAATTTTTAAAAATCATCCACAAAAGAAAAAATATTGATAGGTTGATAAATATTGATAATTGATTACACACAAAATCATGGAAAATCTAACAAACACCCTTGCAATTAAAAATTTACCTTAACGTCATCTTCATGCCAATTACACATCATGTCATAGATGTGACCTTTGTCGTGTATCGAAATAAACAGTCCCCTGCAAAAAGTAAAAATAAAAAATATATTATGAATGTTTACAGTTTGATAATATAATAGGGCACCAATGTTATTGACCATTCAAAACAAACAAAATGTAAAGTTTATAACAATGAGTTACCTTGGTTTCCTATAAAGGACACCATACTCCTGACAAGCCTGTCCAACCGTGGGTGTATATACAATGGGCATCATTTCCTCTGTATGTTGTGTTAGGCAGTGGTAAAATAGACGCTCGTTACGATCCTTGAGAGCCATAAGGTAAACGTAGCGATCAACATCCGTCTTACGATTATGGAAGTTGGCCATCACACGAGTCATTTGTTGCTCCTGATTGATTACACATGATGGTAGGAGGCCTTGGATACCCATCAACTGCCTTTCTTCCAAGGTGAAGGCTTGTCCCTAAAAGGGGAGATAATAAACAAATATTCAATTTCATAATACATTGTATACATGTATAATCACTGGCTCTATAAGATTACCAAGATAAATATAATTGTTTGCAATTTGTGATGAAGGTATATGAACAAGCAAGTTCATGGAACTTAAATCCTCTGCTTTCGTTTATCAAAGGCCCATAACTCTGCCAAATAGGGTCCTATGAAAGTGCCGATCGAACTTGGCCAAAGCCCTGAGAAATTTAACCATGTTACTAACTTTGGAGAAAATCTGGTCATATCTGCGAGAATTATTGAATGGAAACAGCCGAAAAATGCCGTTTTTCATTTATCAAAGGGCCATAACTCAGCCAAATAGGGTTTGATGAAAGTGTCTATCGAACTTGGCCAAAGCATCAAGGCATTTAAACATGTTACCAAGTTTCAAGAAAATCTAGTAATATTTGAGAGAGTTATTGAACGGAAACAGTTGAAATTGGCGTTTTTCGTTAATCAATAGGGTCCGATGAAAGTGCCGAGCGAACTCTTTCGAGCCCTTGGCACATTTAACCATGTGACCAAGTTACAAAAAAATTGCTTGTGGCAGTTATTGCATGGAAACCAAGCGTTACAGGCAGACAGAAAGAAGGACGGACGGACCCAAATTAATATCCCCCATTTCGGTGAAAGCGGGGGATAATGAAACAAAATGAATTTTTTGTAATATTGAAGGCATGTTCATGCCATGGACAACTGGTTATTTTAAATTTACTTCCTTAAAGTGAAGTCCTTGCTCTGTAAAGGGAGATAATTAAACAGTTTTATTCTTCATTATATTTATAATACCAGCAGAAGTTAAATTTCAATAGCATAAAAAATCAATATGATTTTTTTTAAGTGGAGTAAGTCTGGCTTTCTTCGGGAAAAAAAACTAATAAATTCTAATTAATTTTCATGTAAATTCAAATTTTGAAAAATCCCAAATCAACTTAACACTAGTAATTGCACCTATAAATACATATATAATATTATTATTACCATTCTTGGTATGTATATATTACCTTGTTCAGTTTTGGTGTCCGTAGAATATCAATGCCACGCAACCTTGAATGGTTGATGAGTTTTTTCTTTGGTCTTTCATCACTTTGCGATGAAGAACTGGTGTGGAAACCTGTACTTAAACGGACTTGACTGAAAAATAAAAAATGATTATTCTATGATTTCTTTCATAGTATATTAAACAATATATATGAAAACATGACCTAAAATCTGAGATATTGCTTTAAATGAACAATGTATAGACAAGATATTACCAAGGATATACCAGCTATAGTTCATCTTTCACATAAAATACTGTGAGAGATAGAGATCTAGCTACTGTAAATTGGTCTAAGATTGTATATACAGGTACCAGCTAGGTATTAATTAAGACAATAATTTAAATGTGGTACGGTTTGAGACCTACATTATTAACAAGGATTTAGGATGTTACATTACAATTACAAATAAGTCACTCTTTTTAATTTTAGTCATTTGACAGTGACAGCAGTCTATAGATACAGACTAGTACTGTAACAATGTATTATAAGATGTGTCAGTCAATGCCCTGTAGCTTAGTAAAGCATATTAGATCTAGTGCAAAGTTCACTATACAAACTAAGAACAATGACTTATAGGCGATTAGGCGGTGATAAAAATAGAGCAAACACTTGTAAGCACTTTCATTATACTTTTGTGTGTAGCACTGTCTGTATCATCTGACTAACTGCTAATTTAACTTTCACTCAACTATATATCTGGATCACCAATTGTGATTTAACACTTGTCTTCTTTCTATTTTATTTCAGAACATTTTATAAACCACAAATTACAAAGAATGAAATATATACAGATGTGTAGAAGAACAGGGAAAATACACATTCTCGGGTTTCCGGCGTAAAAATCTACGGCTCTACCGACTGAGCCATGCTCCCTCAGCTGAGTGACAGAGACCGTATTTAACACTATATATATGTACAAGCCACACCGACCCACTCCTTTTACACTACTCCCCCTATTTTTCTTGATAATCCCTAAATCTCAACCCGAGACTCTATATATATATATAACCACCGTCCATGGGTTATTTAGTTGGGCACCGATGTAGAAGAACAGGGAAAATACACATTCCTGTCGAGTGCCCCGACCAGGAATCGAACCCAGGTCTCCGGCATTGAATTCTACCGCTCTAACGACTGAGCCAAAGAAGCATGCTCCCTCAGCTGAGTGACAGATCTAGAGTGACCATATTTAACACTATGTACAAGCCACACCGACCCGCTCCTTTTACAGATGCAATATTAATATGAAATGCGTATGTCATGCATCATTAGTGGGTTATCTTTGTTAAAACTATTGACATGGCCTGTTTCAGCATACATTAGGCTTTATCAAAATTTAATTAGATCTAAGGAGAAAAACTTTAAATGAAAAGAAGACAAATGATTTGTTTGTTTACAATTTGTAACTGGTCTAAATAAACTCCACTGGTGAATTTGTTTACATGGTAGTTGTTAACAATAATTCATGTTATTCCAATGAAACAAAGAGTAAGTTAAACTTCAAACCCTAAACAGAAATCACGGTAGATGCACTGCTCATCTGATTTTGGCAATGTCATTGTGCTTCTTCAGTAACAAGAGAATCCTTCACTTTGAAGGTCAAGTTAAATGCATCATTGTTTATAAACATCTATGCATTCGTTACCTGTTCAAAACAGACGTTAAATTTCGAGTCCTTTGTAACTTGATAACTGCTCTGGAAGCCATTGTTGACAGTAATCGATGCAAATGTCAAGTATAATCAGCTGAGCATCGGCTGCTCGTATGAGAATCTCAGACACCGCGCAGGCTCGCTAGTCCCTCGCTAGTTACTGGCTCGTTTGACACACCTCCAAAAAATTGTGATCGGAACGTTTCGGACGTTACCATATCAGCAGTACAGGAACCTTACAGGGCACCTGTAAAGTTTTAATATTTAAAAGTCTATCCAAGTTTTATGCCGCAAAATACCTTAAACATGATGATTCCTATAGACTGCAGTTGAGTAATGCTGAAATTAAAGACAGTAATGAAATCTAGGAGAGACTGAAGTAAATTAATATTGAACTAGTTAAAATACCGCGGGGATGTTTATCGATATTCAGATTTACCTCCCTTGACACAGCTCTCTAATGTCTACAACCAACAAAAAAAAGAGCTCATCAACATAGCTTGTGTCACAGTGAAATGTAAACAGAACGAACAAGATGAGAAGGATGCCGTAGGTAAGACATTCTATTGTTTTATATATCAATCATAGTGCTACCAATATAAACAGAGCTTATTTATTTCAATCTGTGACGTGCTCGGTAGAAATAAGGATTTGGGCCAAACCAAAGTCAAAGATGCCTGAACTTGAATGAGCATGAAAGATGTACATATCGGTTACCATCTAAAGTTACTTCACCACGTTACGATATTTGTCAAAAATTGTATTATATGCGATATGTATTACCTTTAATGATCATTTCATAGCTTTGATACATTTGTTTTGTAAACCATAAATTAACCACGCTACTTTCAATCATGAATAAACGTGGTAATGTTACTTATCATATTTTTTCTGATATAAAAGACAAAGAATGCCATGTGAAAACAGCATATACATAGCAAGGTATTTTTCATCTTTAGTTCAATAGTCCAATATAATTGGATGTGAAGAAAGGACATTATTGTCTTTGTATTTCAAATAATTAACAGATATGGAATATCATAACTAGCAAAAAAAAAATGTTTTCTAATCAAACAATAAATAAAAAACAGTGTCAATGTCGTCTCAATTTTATGTGGGTTTTTTTGTCTAAATTTTTTAACATCATACTCACAATATGACACGAATCACGACGTACAATTTGTTATCATATTATCTCATGTATTGGTGTCTTTGTCGGAAGGAAGTTTTGTGTGTAATGTACGGTCAGGGATGTACCGGTACATGAGGTACATATATCCATGTATATAGGTACTTAAAAACTTAAGTCAGGTTGAATGGAAGTGACAAAGTGGATGCATAACAAAGATGTTGACACTCAGTCAAATGATACATTTGTGTAAGTTAAATACATGATGTTTTCACACCCTAGTTTAGTATTAATTGTTATCGGTAATTAAAGATAGAAATATAATTTTACATACCTGGAGTTTCAGTTTTCTCCATTTATATTGCTAATTGATCATGCATATTTGTTGTTCTAAAAGTAAAACCCGAATTCATTGAGATATGGCTTATATATATATATGTATATATGATGAATTAAGGTTCAAAAGGTTTTGATTGTTTTCTTATTTGATGAAAGGGAGATGTGGGCCTAAAAGAGAAAACAAATATCAAAAGTTTGTAATATGAAAAGTACATTTTTTGCATTGAATAGTTATATAATGTTTTATACGATAAATAGCTATCTAAAAAGTTTGTTCATTATTTACATGTCAAATAAAGAATACTCTTATTTGAATGAAATAGTTATTACATAACCTTCTGATATCCAGTGACTTTGCCCATTTAATATTTTATTACATTTTTTTACCTTTGTCACTTATAGTACTTGTGACCTGGGCACTTTTCATTGCCATGTGCTAAGCAGGAAATTCATTATGGCATAATGATTTGACATCAGCAAAACAATGATCTGACAGTGACATCAAAATTTGAGTACACAAGTACTGTGAACATGCAATGGCTGCTTCCACCAGATGTTCGTGCAACACATTTTTGTGATGTAATTCTTTCAAATTTAGGATGTTAAAGCTATGTAATAAAAAATATTCTGAGTGTTTATTTCAAATGCAATGTTATGAACCATGTTTTATTTTTTGTGTGCCAAGACACTTGTCATAAAATCTCTTATGAAGTGAACGCTCATTAAAACCATATTACCTATAAACGTTCCCCAGTAATAATGTTTCCTCTGTAGGATTTGGATCTGAATCATTTTAGTTTGAATGATTTGATTTTTGTTCAAACCCTGTGTATGTTTCCTTGCGTCTTGGAATTATCGAACATTGTATATAACAGTTTAAAATCATGGCAGTTAATACAATAATTTATCAATTCAATTTTTATCTGCTGGTGATTTAAAGGTTTTAAGTTATTTTTGAAAAGAATGTTTCAGCTTTAATTATCCCTGATTCAGTGACTAACTGTCACTTTGTAATTTGAGTTTAATGTGTACATGTGATTTTACTTGTAGATATATAGTAAAATTGCATATTAGAAATTTGATAACCGTATAAATAGCTCTTAATACTATGTTATCATTAGTAAATCAAGTGTGTACTTTATAAGGCCCACTACCTTTCTGAAATGGCTTTTAATTTTTTAAATGAGAATGTAAAACAAAAATTATTAGTTTTGTACAGTCTCAAAAGTTATAATTTTATTGTTAAATTACTACACTAATCATCACCTTCTGAACAATTTAATTAAACGTCAATTTTCATAAAGCCGGTCATCATTTCCTGTCATCATTCTAATAATATTGTGTTGACTATATATCTTACAACATGCACTGTGCCAAAGTAACTAAAAATGTTAAGATTTTTTTTTTTTTTTTTTTTGTTTAACTTCATCTTAGGCCATCAATATAAATGTTCTTATATTATTATTAAATTTTGTTTCTGAAACATAGTGGGTCTTTAAATAGATCTACTTAAGCTAGTCTAATATACCTATACATGTACATATTTAATGTATTTAGTTCGGTATATGCTATACACCATCTTAGTAGTCTTTATGGGCTTGTTAAGGCCTTATCGGTACTCATTACAGTTATGCTTATGAGGCGATTAGTAGATTAATTGATCCATTGGCTGGTTTGGGTTATTGTAGGCCAGTTTGTACCAGATAATTTTCTTAATTAATGAAGTTACTGACAACAAATCTATTTGGACTGTACGCATTTTGTCATACTAACCAACTTATTCATTATGAATGGAAACATACACACAGAATATAATACAATCTCTAATTAGTAATCTATGGGGTAAATTAAGTGTATTTAGAGTTACCTGCCATAACTAACGAGGTATATATATATATATATATATGAACATTTACACACAGAAACATGTTTGATGACACACTTGATAAAGTTTGACTACAAAAAATATTGTATACTCGGTACATTGTATATTGATAAACAGATAACCCATATCTGTGGGTTTGTTATTTTGTATAATTTCAGATGTAGCTGTTTGTAGTGGGACAAGAGATGCTCTTATTTTGTTTAAATAGTATCTTGTACTTATACATGTATGCATATGTGTTTGGGTCTAAAACAGTAACAATTTTACATGTAAATTTTATCTATAATGTACCGGTATGTAAAATAATAAATTTCAATGTATATATATATACTTAAATGGTTCAAGAATGTATATTAATACATCAGACAAATGATAGATTTATTATTTAGGTGTCATGTGAAAATGGTTTTACTAAGTAAGAATAGATTGCTTTCATAAATTTATGTATTATGATTTACGGTATATATTTATTTTTAATCTTTTATACATATCAATATATTTTCTTTTTGATTTAAAGTGAACAGTCTGGCAAGGATGGCTAAAGTCGGTAAAAATGGTGTGAATGTATCCAGAATAATTTCTTATGGAATAGAAAAATAAACTTTCTCGTCAAAATCTGTCTGCGCACGTAGAAATTAATTTAAAGTATAGGAATCCTAAAACGTCCTCCCGGCTGACTATGCCCGTGGTTACATTTCCACGCAGCCTCGCTTTCAATGTTTTCACCTTTTCTTTATTTCTATGGTCAGAACTGGGAAACGTAAGCAGACCTTGACCGTCGCATTAATATGTGAGAACTTTTGGAAGGCCAATAAATGCATTTAGACTGGTTTTCTATGCCGGACTATTCACTTTAAGTCAAGAGTTCAATAATTTAAAAGAAAGGAGTATTTAAAAAAAAAAATTTTGAAGTGATTTGTCAATAACATAGTCATTGCATTGGCAATCTATATATACCCAGTAATACATACTTGTTACTAAATTTTCTGAAAATTCCATAATTATACCGTAGAAGATTTGACACACAATAAGCCATTTAATTAGTTTTAAAAGTATTCATAGCGGAATATTGTATTAGATACACTGTAATTTTTTGAATAACTTTACATATATATACATGATTATGTCATCCTTTCTATTGTTCGATATTTAAGTCATTTACATAAATCAAAATACTGAAGATTTACATGGCATATAATTGCCTGTCATGATACTACCACATTTGTCAACAAAAAAACAAAAATTTTTTTTATAAAATGTGAGTTAGGACATATGTAGGTGACATGCATGTACCGTATGTAACTAGATGGGTTGTTTCCCTTGAACCAAAATCTACTGGTAATAGAAATTGTGGTAGCAGTTTATTTATTTCTGTAATAAACTGTATCCTTTATGTATGCTACAATTTACACATAGTTGTCTGAATTATAATGCTGGGTATTATGTCCTTCCCACTTTATCCTTACACAGGTCTTTTTCTGAGGACTTTTTGGGCTGTTAATGGCCCTGTTGAAACATTTTCATATTTTAGCTAAATTCGCAAAATTTGCAGTTTACTTATGAAAAAAACCTTCTCGAATTCACCAATTTTCTTTCCCGAAATGAAACCAAAAGCCAAATCCAAAACCTGCTGTGAGAAAAGGCCCTGTCAACACATCTGTTAATCTTTGTGTTGCTTCAACTATGTATTAACTTACTGTTTTATATATACTAAAAATGTTCGTCTTTCAAGATAACAGTGATCATGTAGGCGTAAATCATAAACAATGTCGTAATTATCTTGTATTTAATTATAATTAAGAGACCTACATACTAAATATTTAATGTTAAAGTGAAATACATGTAGTAGATGGTACATAGTTTGATCTGTGTCATATTGATGACTGCAAGTTCTATAATATCATTGTAAGATGAGACAAAAATGGCAGTTATCTTATAAGACAGGTGAATGTTAAGTCCATGGGCCTTTCATTAAATACACCTGGTACATGTGTATAAATTATTTAAATGATATTTTCTATGCATGTATATAATTAGAGCAGTTTTCTGCAAAATCAATCCAAGGATAAGGTCCAGATTCTAGATTTATGCCTTAAGTGTTGTATACGTATCTTGGAGACTGATATGAATACCGGTAATATTAGGTTAAAGCATGTTCATGTACGTACTATGCAGAATGGCATACAGTATGTACATACCCCAGTGTTTTTCCTGGGTATTTTGGGAAATTGCCACCTGGTGAAAATTGGGAAATTTGGGCGATAAAAGTAAGAAATGAAAAATTTGAACGGTGTTTATGGAAATTTTGGAAAAGGTAGAATAGACAATTATGCTTTTCTAAGAATCGAGTGTAAGAATGTTTACTAAAATACGATGTTCAGACTTGGGATTTCCTGATTTTTTTTAGTTTTGTCGCACAAAATACGCGTCAACTCACTGATTTGGGAAATTTAGACATAGATTTGGGAAAAAATTACAAAAAATACAATTGGGAATGGGGCCTTATTTCGGCCCCAAATATATAGGCAGGAAAAACACTGTACTCCCCGTACATCTTTTGTAAAACATTGATTTCTAAAATCATTGGTTACACTCATAATAATGATATTCAGATTATTTCGACCCACTGGGTAACATGTATGCCTTCATCTGAATTATTTAATAGATTATTTTTTGCTATTTACCTGTAATGTGTGCCTTTGTTTACACAGTTTTGCATGCATAATAAGTTAGGAATTTTGACACCTATATGGTCAGCAGGTAAATAGACCAACCCAGTTACAGGTAATATTGGTAAGGTGCTGACAATAGTGCCAGGTGCTACAATGTTAAAGCCCCATGTAAGATCTATCAATAATGATTAGTTGAGTGGGGCTACATTTCTTTGTCGTATGAATAATAGATAAACTTTGTAGTGGCAATATGTATATAAGGTTCCACACCAATAGGCAGTGAAAAATAGGATTAGGCTAGGTCGCTCTCTATCATAAACATGTAACAGGGTAACACAGAGGTTCTGTTTACCTTCGGATCAGCGTGTGTATGTAAGTAAAGCGCTTTTCACTCTACCAAATACCATGTATATTGGATCTTTATCAAAATAAATTAACAAGTAATTATATTGTAATGCTTGGACAAGACTTTAAACGATAAGAACCCCAAGGATTTATTATATTGAATTTAAATTCCTATATGAAAGTGTGTAATTTATTTTCATTTTCAGGTTGTATCAGCTGTAAATCATGTGGATCAATCAGAAATCATATCTGATGTGAAGGGAATGCGAAATTGAAGTTGTGCCCAAGTGACATCTGTGCTTCAGCAGGGACGTCGACGCTCCATCAGTGCAATCAGCCATGTCATGGAAAGGGACGACCCCTAGCACGCAGTTCGGGGCCAGCAGTAACTCTGGGACAGGCAGTAATGTCCCAGGTAAGTGTCTGTATATCAGGTAGATCACACTATTGTCCCATCATCCTTATAATGTCATACCTATAAGGTGGAGGTAGAGTGTCCCAACAATCGCCTTTATATAGATAGAGTGTCTCTATATTGATAGCAGAAACTACTCACCTGACATGTCAATAAATGCTCGTACAATAGACTCACGATCAGTATCACAAAAGAAAACAAACAAACGCAAGTGTATTGTTATCTGTAAGTTATGGCCATAGATGGTTGTGGACGGCTCCAGGTGGTATTTTAAACCAGTAAATGTATGTGGTATAGATATTGGAGACATGGCTCCAGGTATACATTGTGTAGTGTAAGTCTTTAATTGCCACACAATAAACAAAAGTATTCGCTGATCTTATATCTATTTCTGATCTAGTGAACACAAGGTCATCGAAATGCAAATATTGAATCGCAGTGTAGGTTCTCTTCTTCGATTTCCTTAGTCTTGTTCAAAGCACTCTTGTGGATTTTTTTATTTTCGTCTTTTTAAATTCAAATTGTTGTCAATGGTACCTGGATTAAGCTTAGTGTTTAATTTGATGAGCAGTCGTGATATGACAGTTTGTGTACATGTTACGGTCTGCTGACCTAAGTAGGAACGGACCACAGTTCACTTTTCTGTTCCGGATCTCCCATTGTTGGACTATATTTATATGCTATTTAATTTTAAACTCATGAGCATTTCTCGGTCTCTGTGCACAGTTAATCGTAGATAATTGGTGTGGTTATACTAAGTTCTTGTAAGGATCAAACTGATCTTCTTTGGGTTTTAAATTTGTACTATTGTGTCGACGGAGTCGCGTCCATTCCATCCTCACCCTATAGTTCTATAGGTACACTGACGACAGTAGAATGGTAGGTATTCAAACACTATTGTGTTTTCTGATCATTTTAATTGTTTTACATCCTTTGTTTATATAATTATTGTTGATGTTTAAATTTGTATGATCTCCAGATGTGCTTTACAAAGCTAAAAGGTCTCAAATATCTCTTTATTCATGAGATTTAATGGCTTATAAATTCCTTACAGGGTCAGACATTTGTTAATTTAAAGTCACTCTATGAAATGTACAATCTGCACTGTAGAAATGGACTATATTAATTGTGTTTTCATAGTTATTTCTCAAAAAAGGGATGCTAAAGTGAAGATGTCTGTAACTGATGTGTGATGAGCCTATATAATACCTAAAATGAGCAGATGAATACTTTGACTGAACTATGTCTGGTTCTTTAAAGAGAGCTCGGTTGTCATGTTTTGAAGTAAGGCAATATGTACAGAATTATCTCTTATCTCTTGCTTCCACAGATTACCAGAAAATGCTCCAGCATCATATCTTTTCATCAGGTATGTATTTCTGTACATTTTGTAAAAAAGTACAAAGAAGCAAAACATTGTTACAGTAAGCATTTCAATAATTTTCTGTCAGTCATAGGAAGATGAATAATTCAAAATACTTTTAAAATTTTTCTAATTTATTAATATATCTTTTGACTTCAAATTTAAACTAAGCCAAAGGGTTCCGATATCAATTTAATACTTGTATATAATATGTCTATAGCAAGATTAAACTTTCAAACATGTTTGAAGATACTCGTATAAAATACCTAATCAGAAAACGTTATTCTGTTATGTAAAATTTGTTGAAACAACTAACAAGTCATCAACAATCTGTACATTATGTTACCTTATGGTATATAGCATCTACCATTTGATAATGTACCTTACGGGTATGTTACCCTGGTACCATTTGATAATTGCCTGTATCTAGTGGAAACCTTTCATACATTATTTATTCATGACTAAGGGTCTAATATCTTTTGAATATAATTGCCCCTACCCAAGGAATGGTAATTGCTATGTAAGACATTGAATGACCTATATACCAATGAAATAAAAAGTTGCATACAATACAAAAACAATTATGATTTACAATTTTGCCTAGCCCAAAAATGAGTTTGACTACCTTTAATCTTCAGTATACAATAGTTATGGATGTCATAGGTCTAAATGTCGGTCATCAGTCAAAACTCTTTTTTTTCTCCACGAGGTGTTGGGACCAACACGGTGAATATTTTCAGAGAATTTGTATATACGTTTTTCATGCAACATCATGTCAGAAAACTGTTAAAAATACTTTATTTATATTTTATAGAGTCAGGTAAAAATTCTTGTACTGATTGGTCATATGTAAAAGCTGGATAATCTGACACTATAAAACAATAATGCATGCATGCATATTGTATATAAACCAAACTCTATACATGTATTCCAAATTTGCATATTACAGACTAGAGTTATCTGCACTCTGGTAGGTATTAATTGTGACGTCATGCGTTTGGGAATTGAATGTCATACGTTTCGGAGAAAACGACGTGAATTGCACTCACAAAATAATGATGTAACAATCGATACCTACCCGCAAGGGAGATAACTCTGTAATATGCAATGACAGAATAGATTACAATTTAGCTATAGATGTCTGCAATTAATAATTAAGCTTCCTATGTTAATTAGTATAATATAAACCTGTGAGACTAAACTAGTAATTGACAACAACAACCCCACCTTCGATTCCAAACTCTGAAAATGAATTTTAAAATTTGCATACCAAGGGTAATTAGGATGATTGAAATGGTTTTTTTCCCAAACGTGTATAATTTACACACAGGTTGTGTCTATATATAACATATTTCCCTTTAAATATCTGATGACATGTTGTGAACAGTTTCCAAATCTTTAAGAAGCTATTAGCATTAATACTATTACAGAAGTTATTACCATGCTCTGTGTTGACAGATAATTGACTGTTTGTTTGAGAGTCCAGACCTAAATGTATTGATGAAGTTTCATTATTATAATGCTACATTAATAAAACACCCTGCCATGATTTCAAACAGTATCAACATTATATAAAACTTTGTGATAAATGGACACTGTAATAAATGTAAACATTTTAAACAAAGAGCTCTTTTGATGATGCATTATTGCATTACTGGGTACCAGGTACATATACTTCTTAGATATTTCCAAACACTAGAATAAAAACTAATCCTGCAATATTGTCTGTTTGAGGGCAGTGATGTTTATACATATTGAATTCTTTGTCTGTAAATAAGTTGTACACTGTAGGGAGAGTGTGACATATGTGACAAGGATAGGTTTAAGGGGACCTCCCAGAATTACCAGTCTGTAGGCTTCATACTTAGTGTTATCAAGTACACTGAGTGTACTGTTGATTTAACTTTATTTAATGGTTATGTTACACTGTTATTAAATTGTATTTACCTGTTACACGCCTCAGCGAACTTTTTCAAATGTTCATATCGTAGAAAATTTCATTGATACATGTTGTGAACAGTTCATGAGAGTGATTTAAATCAATTGAGATATATGTAATAGATATAAGCATAACCATTACAGGTTAACAGAAAATTAGAAGGTTCAAGGGTGTATAGAATTACAGGTCTCCAGATTTACTGAAAACCATTATTAATTTACTCTATCGTGTGATATTTCAGTCATCAGAGTATTTGACATGGTTGTCAGGTACCGTCTGACTACACCGACTTGAAAAGCAGATTTGAAATATGTATATTAAAAAAAATCATGCATACTATCATTGCGGCTTCATATTTTCATTAGCTCAAAAAAAGAAAAAACATTAATAAATCCATATCATCAAACTTTATTTTGTCCATTAGGAGTTATTAAATAAAGAAAATATAATAAATAAACATAGAAGTGTGGATGTATAATCAAGATAGTATGGTATGGAAATTTACAACATTACCGCATACATCATAAGAATAAATTGCAAAGCCAGGCATGAATCAGAAACATTGATTTAAAGTCAATTCATGTATTTCACAAAAGGCATCATGAAAGTGTACAAGAATTCAAATTGATTTAAAAGGGTCTTTGGACAAAGAGATTCCTGTACTGCTCCTAAACAGCAAAATATGTGATTGCAAATCATGTATTTACACATACTCTTATACATGTATTTGATAACTTTTGTAAATTCATATTGACATTATTTAATGCTTTTGTTTCTCCAGGCTGGGGCACAAGCGCTAGTAAAGCTACATCAGATCGCTACAATCGTCACTCCTCCTACCCAGCTGTGTCCCCTCCTGGGACTATAAGTCCGCCTCTAGCCACACGGACTCGTCACACAGACAGCCTTGCTACCAATAACTATAGTGATCCTAAGGTATACAACAGCTACCAGCCATCTAAGTATGGCCTATCTTCAGATAGCCAATATGATGTGTCCTACGTCAATAAGGAGTTCGGGGAACTTAATGTGGAAAACACTGTAAACGTTTTAAGTGATGATACATTTGATAAAACTGCTCCATACGCTCCAACAAAGTATGAGTACAAGGGTTATGAGTCGTCTGATCCATACAAAAAGAGAAGTAAAACAAACAGTTATGTGTCACAACGACCAAGGACTACCGATTTTGACTTGGAGAGACCTAACATTGCGACAGACGAGACAGATTGGTCTTCGTCGTCAAAGAGAACTCTGGATATTCCACAACATTTGTACATGACCCCAGCACGTAGTCGGTCCTCAGTTAGTGAAGCAGTAGACTATGGTCGTGGAGAGAGGACTTCTAGACAAACCGCTTCAACAAAACCAACAATAGACAATTTGTACTCATCAGATAAACCATATGTGGAAAATGGTGATGCCCATGTGTCAGAGAGACCTCCTCGTGCCCGAGGGAGGGACTCTACAGGGCGTCGGCCTGTCTCTATGGGGGCCTTGTCAGGCGACCTAACTAAATGGCAGAAACATCATCAGGAACAACTCGTCCATCAACAGATAGAGAAAGAGGTAATATAACATTTGCTGACACACATGTACACTTTTATAGAAATTATGTAAACACATACCGCTCTACCACATGCACTCTCGTTTTGTATCAAAAGTGTTAACATGTTTTTTCTAGTTCATAGACATACCATTAATTAGTAGTCTGAATTTTACAATACCCTATAACATACCTGGTAGTGGCATTGTAAAATATAAAATGAAGTGAAAAGGAAACGGGTCACCTGCCAGATCATGTGGATTTTCTCTGGGCACTCCGGTTTCCTTCCACTCTATATGAATTAATTTAAGTTGACTGAAGTCATCTACAAAAAATCTCAGAATGGATTTAAATTTGGGGAATATATATATTAGATATATAAACAATAACAACTGACTAGTTACATGAGCGCTTTCGTCTTATTCAAGGGAGCTCTTCAGAGTCTAAAGAGCTTCCTTGAATGGGGCGAAAGCGCTCATGTAACTAGTCAGTTGTTATTATTTCTTATAAATTTCGTCCGTAAGGATTGTTTGTCAAATTTTATATAATATATATATATATATGTGTGTGTCTAATACTAATTGACCTTTTTGACAATCAGGGTGGATTTGGGAAATCTGGTGGTCAAGGGTTTGACCGTCTCTTCAATCAAGTCACTAATGGTGATGACAGTCCTGATAAGTGGAACTCGGTCAAGCATGCAGCAGATTCAGTGATATCAGATAAGGATATGTACATTAACAAGTAAGTGGATATCAATGTTCTACAAGTTTTACATTAAAATTCTTAGATATCTCTGTGTGTACTTCATGGGGTTGTATAATTGCTCCCAGAAAAGTTTAGTCTGACTTCTAATTAGATATACCAGTATATGGATTCAAGATCTAGAGGCAATGGTTCCAGAACAGTGAACTTTCATGATGTAGCTGTTTCTCTGTTTTGGTCCTTTAAAGTTATAGGTACTATTTCTACTTTAATATGAACTTTATTACTTTATATTATTTATACATTAATAAGGATCTTATACAAGTGTACATGTAGAAACAATACACAGTGAAACCTCGTTAACTTTAAACTTATATAACTTGAAAAGCCTGTTTCATTCAAAGTATTTTGTCATGACTAAAATTTTCACTATGTTCAAGTATTCCTATCATTGATGCTCAGTTTAGGTTATTGAATTAAATACTTGGTTGATTCAAAACATAATCATGGTACTACACACTTTTGAGTTATCTAGGTTTGGCTGCAGGATGTACTTAATCTGTCTCTACTAGTTACCTTACTGTTATTGTTTGTTAGATATGTTAATTACGTTATTCCTTTACTAAACTTAGACTAATACTATTTCATTTATTCAGACCTTTACTATACTAAGACTTATACTATTTCATTTATTCAGACCTTTACTATACTAAGACTAATACTATTTCATTTATTCAAACCTTTACTATACTAAGACTAATACTATTTCATTTATTCAGACCTTTACTATACTTAGACTAATACTATTTCATTTATTCAGACCTTTACTATACAAAGACTAATACTATTTCATTTATTCAGACCTTTACTATACTAAGACTAATACTATTTCATTTATTCAGACCTTTACTATACTTAGACTAATACTATTTCATTATCCCCCGCCCAACAAAGTTGGCGGGGGATATACAAATGGGTTCCGTCCGTCCATCCGTCCGTCCGTCCGTCTGTCCGTACGAATGGTTTCCGGAGCATAACTCTAAAACCAGTAGAGATATTTCCACGAAACTTCATACACACATTGGTCTTATGGACTAGTAGTGCCTTTTGCTATTTTTAGGTTTTCATTTTTTGCATTTTTTCCGTTACCATGGAAACATTGCTGAAAATATGATATTTTTGTACCAGGTTCGTTTCCGGAGCATAACTCTAAAACCAGAAGAGATATTTCCACGAAACTTCATAGACACATTGGCCTTATGGTCTAGTAGTGCCTTTTGCTATTTTAAGGTTTTCACTTTTTGTACTGTTTTCTGTAACCATAGAAACATTGCTGAAAATGGCAGATTTTTGTGTAAGAATCGTTTCCGGAGCACAATTCTAAAACCAGCAGAGATATTTCCATGAAACTTCATACACACATTGTTCTTATGGTCTAGTAGTGCCTTTTGCTATTTTTAGGTTTTCATTTTTTGGACTTTTTCCGTTACCATGGAAACATTGCTGAAAATATCATATTTTTGTACCAGGTTCGTTTCCGCAGCATAACTGGGAAAACCGGTTGAGATATGTGCACGGAACTCCATAGGCACATTAGTCTTATGGTCTAGTAGTGCCTTTTGCTATTTTAAGGTTTTCACTTTTTGCACTTTTTTCTGTAACTATGGAAACATTGCTGAAAATGGCAGATTTTTGTGTAAGAATCGTTTCCGGAGCACAATTCTAAAACCAGCAGAGATATTTCCATGAAACTTCATACACACATTGTTCTTATGGTCTAGTAGTGCCTTTTGCTATTTTTTAGGTTTTCACTTTTTGTGCTTTTTTCTGTAACCATAGAAACATTGCTGAAAATATCATATTTTTGTAGCAGGTTCATTTCCGGAGCATAACTCTAAAACCAGCAGAGATATTTCCACGAAACTTCATAGACACATTCTTTTTATGGTCTAGTAGTACCTTTTGCTATTTTTAGGTTTTCATTTTTTGCACTTTTTCCGTTACCATGGAAACATTGCTGAAAAATATGGTAAATGGTAAATGTTACTTTGCAAAACTCCACCCATCTTTGTGTATATAGTCTAATATAAATGTCAAGGCTGTATACCTGATTCAACAATTGCAACCCCGCTCTACTTGAATTATACTCCATCTATCTTTAGCTCAACTTCCTTTTTCCTGGGTTTTTTTTCATACACATAAGTCTCCAGAATCAAACTTACTTCAGCTTTGATATCTCCATTGGCGGGGGATCTGAATGACTATGTCCTTGCTTATTCAGACCTTTACTATACTAAGACTAATACTATTTTATTTATTCAGACCTTTACTATACTTAGACTAATACTATTTCATTTATTCAGACCTTTACTATACAAAGACTAATACTATTTCATTTATTCAGACCTTTACTATACTAAGACTAATACTATTTCATTTATTCAGACCTTTACTATACTAAGACTAATACTATTTCATTTATTCAGACCTTTACTATACTAAGACTAATACTATTTCATTTATTCAGACCTTTACTATACTAAGACTAATACTATTTCATTTATTCAGACCTTTACTATACTTAGACTAATACTATTTCATTTATTCAGACCTTTACTATACTAAGACTAATACTATTTCATTTATTCAGACCTTTACTATACTAAGACTAATACTATTTCATTTATTCAGACCTTTACTATACTAAGACTAATACTATTTCATTTATTCAGACCTTTACTATACTAAGACTTATACTATTTCATTTATTCAGACCTTTACTATACTAAGATTAATACTATTTCATTTATTCAGACCTTTACTATACTTAGACTAATACTATTTCATGTATTCAGACCTTTACTATACTAAGACTAATACTATTTCATTTATTCAGACCTTTACTATACTAAGACTAATACTATTTCATGTATTCAGACCTTTACTATACTAAGACTTATACTATTTCATTTATTCAGACCTTTACTATACTAAGACTAATACTATTTCATTTATTCAGACCTTTACTATACAAAGACTAATACTATTTCATGTATTCAGACCTTTACTATACTAAGACTTGTACTTTTTCATTTATTCAGACCTTTACTATACTAAGACTTATACTATTTCATTTATTCAGACCTTTACTATACTTCGACTAATACTATTTTATTTATTCAGACCTTTACTATACAAAGACTAATACTATTTCATTTATTCAGACCTTTACTATACTAAGACTTATACTTTTTTCATTTAATTAGACCCTTACTAAATTTAGACTAATACTATTTTATTTATTCAGACCTTTACTATACAAAGACTAATACTATTTCATTTCTAATACTATTTCATTTATTCAGACCTTTACTATACTTAGACTAATACTATTTCATTTATTCAAACCATTACTATACTAAGACTAATACTATTTCATTTATTTAGACTGAAGATGCAGAATATGCAATTGGAAGAGGATAACAAGCAATACGAAGCTAAACTTCGCCGGGCGTTGATGAGTGAAAATGACCAAGGCAATGAAGCATATTCTCAGATTAAGGTAAAAAAAAATACCTGCTGAATACAATTTACAGTGTAGAGTCCTAAATATAGGAGTCAACTCATATTAGATCTACAGATAAATAGGTTCATCTGTATTTGTCTTATAGCTGATGTTAATGAAATGCAAGTATACCACCCTGATAAATCACTTTGGGCTGCTTCTGTTTTAAAAACAAAATTTAAAATTCTTACCATCAACAGGATCTGGAGATGAAAAATGTTACTTTGAAGTCTGAACTGTCTGAGTTGAGGTCAAGAAACAAAGTGGAGCAAGAGGAGCTGGAAATCAAACTAGGGTAAGCAATGATAGCCTTAACTAAAACAGCACATATACATGTTTTGTAGGTTATGTTGAATTTTTAATGACATCTAAATGTAATAAATTTGTGTTATAGACTAAGATGTACAAACCTCCCGAATTGTTCTTAACAGAACACAACATGCAGAGAATTTATTGATAAATGAACCAAATTTTTTCCTTGCTTAATCGTCCAACATACCCAAGATAGCCAGCTAAAGAGTAAAGATATCTGACATGAATATAGACTTGAAATATAAAAGCAGTAAATAAATCGTTGTGCAGAAAACTTTTTACTTTATTCTATTACCCTATAATGAAATAGGTGTTTCAGGTTAGTTTTTGACCCATGTTTACCGTTTACTTTCAATAATATTGCCACAGATGTTTGGTCCTGTCTACAAATGGAGTGTGAGGCAATGACATTTATTTCTAGTTAAAAATGAAAATGAAGAATAAGTGTTTTTATGTCCGACAATGAAGATTAAGATTGTATTGTTTTACAGAGCTGCTGAACATGAAGTGATGCAGTTACGGACAGCACTGAGGAAACGAGCACCAGAATATCAGGGGGATATACACTCTAAGGTAATTAGTCAATGCTTACTAGTAGATAAATGATGTAGGAAAAAGGGTTTAGTGAGACTGAAACTTTCAAGATGTTTTGTTTAGAAACAAAATCTAATAAAAGATTTTAGTACCGATGTTATCTTTCACTGCATTATAATGTGATCTCGTCTTTAACAGATTGATCAATTGGAAGATGAAAAAGAGGAATGGAAAATGAAGTTCCTAGAAGTGAAGGATGCGCATCACAATCTGAAACAGAAGCAGAATGAGTTAGAACGTTACATAACCAATCTGCCATCACTAGAGGAGGCTGCCCGACAGGAGGATGAGATATCCTTTAATATATACAGTTTTTGGTCATACTTAATAAAGTTATAATGTGGTTGTTAAGTAAAAGACAATTGTCTTATACATGTGCTAAACAATAACATGACATCATCAATACCTGCTCTATATATAATATAGCCTTGATGAATAATGTTGATTTAAATACCTGGTTTGTCATTGTGATGAATACCGCCAAACTTGTGTTCATGGTGTGGTGAAATTACATCTTAACAACTGAAATGATATAAAATACGAAAATAATCAAACGTGTGTCTATCAAGTAAATGTTGGGATATTTTAACCCTCGTGGAAAAGATTAAGTCAGCATTCATCAAGTCAGTTGACCAGTAAAACTTTTTTTTTTATATCTTACAGAAAAGGAAGATAAAAGGAGTGAATGTATATTCATTTTAGACCCCATTTTACAAAACATTCAGTTTTGTAATATCTATTTGTAAACATTGCTGTAAAGATAGATAATTGGATACAACCTACTATGACTATCAGTATTGACACTGTCGGGTTTAAAGAAGTGTGTGATTATTCCTGCAGTCAAAAGGCTCCTGCTGTTTAGTCTTGCCACAGTTGGAAAAACTGAAGCCAGCTTGTAAAGGATTATATCTGGATTATAGATTAATCCTATGTATATTTCTTAAGCCGGATTAATGATTTGTAGTAGAGTCCTTCCATGTAGTGAGATTTAAGGTCACAAGTAAATGCTAAAAATATACAAGTAATATGTACGTTTTCTACATCCTTGTCCACATAGGTATCTATAAACTAAACAATACTTAGATTAAAAAGCTCAGTGCTGTAAATTTACTGATAAATAATTAAATGTATTTAATTTTTGCACCATAGAGAATTCAGAATACCAATAGTGTGATGATGAATTTATTAAAAATAAAAAATAAAAACTCTACTAATATAAGATACAAAGCAATGAACATACATTTTATCAATAAATCATAAGTTAGCAGGCTAGTGTCAGTGCTATAATTAGTCTAAAATAAGATTGTCGCTGATGTAAGTACAGTATATTGCTATGTGTTAAAAACTTTTAAACATGTTAAGATTGAGATAAAATTGATATTGAAGATTTCCAAAATGTACTTTTGTGTGACACAATCATGCACATTTATATAAATACAAAAAGTTATTTTGTCGCTACAGTGACTTAAAATTGTTTCATTACATTGCATTCGTTATTACCTTAACCTTTGTACATCAGAGCCTACAGTGAGGAAAGTAAGCTTCAGAAAGAGCGCATCGATGAACTGGAACAGGAATTGTTCGATACACGCAAAGTCTTGTCTTCTCGGGACCTCCACATAGAGGAAGTGGAGAACAAAGGGACACAACTTGGGGAGAAGTTGTCAATTTTGACTGATCAAATAGACCACTTTAAATCTGTTGGCCAGGGGGCAGCACTGAGACAGAAGGAGGAGGAGCTTCAGCGAGTACAGGAGGAGAATGATCGACTCTCTACTGATCTGGACAAAGCGAAGAAGGTAATCAGAATTCTCATACCAAACAAAAAATATGTGTGTAATATTTCTTCATTGGTTGGATGATGCTCAGAAGTTTATTATATTGGTTCAAGCTTGTTCTGAAATCGCTGTCTTTGTCAATATCTAGTGATTGGTTTGTATACATCTCCTCTTACTGTCATAAGAGCAGAAAAATATTGTGAAACATAAAATTTGATTTTACAATTGTACAGCAACTTATTTTTATGTCAACTTAATTTTGGTTTGGTTACAGTTATTAGAGACTTGCCATCGGAAAATTCGCCACCAGGATGTTAAACACCAGAACACTGAGAGACAGATGAAGGAGAGACTCAGTCAGGAGGAAGAGATGGTGAATGCATTGAGAGAGGAAGGACGACTGAGGGACGAACAAAGTAGCAAAATAAAGGGCACACTCAAACAGGTGAAGTTAGAGAGGAGGGTCAACTAGTTTAGGACTTTATAAAATTTGCTGTTTCTTTGTGTACATGTATTTCCTATTTAATTGATACCTATGTTAATTTTAAAAACTAAAATTTCAGGGATGAAGGAAAGCAGGAATTTTCAGTGAAAATTCACGAGCTGACATTATTCAACTTACTGGTTCTTGATAAGTAAACTTATTATTACAGCTACAAACACAGAACCAGGAGCTCCTGGATCAGAACCTTACAATGAGGGAGCAAATCAAGCATTATGAGCAGCAGCACTGTGAGGACAACCAGCGCCTTCAGCGACAGTTCACCACTGAACTGGGAATCTGCTTCTCTGAACTTCAGGCACTGGTCCAAATCTGTGTACAGCGAGCAGAAGGGCAGGACCCAAATATGTCTGCCCTTCTAGGGGTCAGAGGTGAGTAGGTCATAGGTGACGATTCTTTTTATAAACGGTATGTTTATATGTTATATACTTATGTATGGGATAAAAGTAAAAAACATCACTGTCTATAATGATTTTAAACCATTCTATATTCTTTATCAATTTCAATATGCTGCATTTATCTGGAGAATCAAAAGTAGCTTTATAAATTCCTATCATAGTTCAATAGAATTGTTAGATTTCTTTTGATTCTTATGAAAAGGTTTTAAGGTTTTGTTTTGATGAAATTGTAACAAACCATGTGTTGTATGTACAGCTGATGTTGAGACGGCAGCCAATGGAGGACCACAGGTCGAGGCCCAGACTATGAAACAGTGGCTATCTAAGACACGTGAACTCAGGACGGAAATAGAACAACTCCGGGTGATGATTTGTAACAAATATGCTGAGGATATTGGGGACAACCTCAACTGTACTACCCAGTAAATTCCTCAAGTATGGTATCCATCCTCAAACAGAACCTCAGATAATCTGTGCTAATAAAGGACTGAAGGGAAAAACCTCTAGCGCACTGTAATCTCTGAAGGTGTTAGTCACCAAAGTTTAATCTTAATTATATGACCTTGTAACCTCTAGTGAAGGGCAAATGACTCAAACCTCAACCTTATATGAATCCCATTTATTTTCTACAATGTGTTGTAAAACTCAATTGTTAAACATGGCCACAAATATGGCTACAAAGGATTGCCTGTCTCGTGTCATCCTGTAATTGTACAAGTGAATTCCATTATAAACATCAAATGTGTGTGTTATATATCATGGTACTCAACATATGATTGTTTCACTCTCAATCATACCCAATATATTAAACAGGATACTTTTAAATATTTCAAAATAAAAGATAACGTTCTTAGATTTTGTCTACATAAATGGCAAGGAAATTAATTCTTCAGATATGTACAGATTGAGTACATTGATTTAGACCAAATGTCACTTTTAGTGATACAGATATCTAGTCATGGTAAAGGTGTTATGCTGTGAGAAGTTTTATGTAGTTTAGAATTAGAAAATTAGGCATGAAATATATACAGAAAAGGACAGGGAAGTAGGATAGAGTTTTAATTCACCTTGGGTTTTTTTTCAAAACAGGAGAAATTATCTCTTGATTAAAGGAGCATATCATTAGTGATAGAATGAGTTTAATTATTCATACCAATACAAGATGCTGCTGCAATATTAAAACAAATATAGCTTTGTAATGATTGCAATTTGTGTAACTGATTGAAAAGACATGAAATATATACATATGTGCTGATATCATTTCACTATGATGTGAAATATTTCAATTTATTTATAATTTGAAACTTAAAGCTTTAAATCAACTTTTTAAAAAATCTCAAATATTTACTGAAATACACATGTCCCTGGTATGTACTCTCTATAAAGTAAATTTGCTCATTTTCCTCAACTTGATTAAATGAATATGTAGCAAACCAAAGCTATAGATTCTGGGTATCTGATAATGTATTTTAACCAGATTGCTGTTATTGTAATTAAATGATGGATTTATTATGGCGGTTTGACTATGTTGTTGCCGAGATTGCAACTGTGTATCAAACAATTATTGAGTTGTATTAATGTAATAAATATATTTAAGTTTAATGATTTCATGATCATATTAGACAGACACTAGATACCGTATTCGACCCAATAAGCGCCCATGTCCCTATAAGCGCCCTCCTCCTTTTTGAGGCCTCAATTTCAATTGCCATGGCATAAATAAGGACCAAACCTACATAAAACGGTATAGATTTGCAATAATTTTAACTTATTAGCACCTTTTCATTTTTATCAATTTTTTAAGCGCCCTGGGCGATTATTGGGTCGAATACGGTATGTATAACCAGCATGATCATAAAAACATTGCCTATGTATATAAATCATTGTCATCCTAGTTTTGTAGAAAAGTAGGCTCCACTCCATTTCGTTTTTCATCATTTTTTTAAATCTCTATGATGTGTATTCAATTTGAAATGTTGAATTATAAGAAAACTGAGGCAGCTTGGGTGGGAAAATATGACTGAAATCTACATTTTATGTGCATCATTTTGTGTACTTCATTCTTTGTGTTATCACAAGTTAATACACTGCTGGTACTGTTGTACATTTGTAAATGTGTTTGTTATGGAAATTGAAATCAGTTAAAATATGTGCTCAAAACGGATAACAACTTACTTCGAAATTATTGTTTTATTTTATGATCACAATATCCTTTGGTAATTATAACAAAGAATGTAAACATGACATATAATCTGGAAATCTACATATCTATGGCACCAAGACAAAAAAGACTTTTAGTACTGATAGCTATTCAGAGCTGATATTTATCCAGGGTAATTTTCTTAAATATTACTACTGCTATTAACATTTATATTTTGTGTGCAATTTAGATACATTATAAAACTGTTTATATCCATCATACCTGTATGACTGAATCATCCTCTTGTTAATTACATTTAGTATCCAGGTAAGATTTGATCTCATCGGGCAACGAATGTTACAAAAATTGAGACAAAAATCATCTTCATGATAATTTGAAATCCACAATATAAATTCTTGAGTATAAAGTTTTGGTTAAATCTGATTGTATTGTTTGAATTGCATTTGGAATCTCCACATAAATGCTACCGGTAAATGAACATGATATTATTATTGTTTGTGAAATTCTATTGTAATTGTATTTTTGTTGCAATTTGACAATTGGAAGTTAAACATGTATATATTCATTGTACTTCCATGTTAAGTGCCTTACAGATCAATTTTGTGTGGAATTATTTCTGTATCACAAACCAGTTGTGTATTTTGTATATAGACTTAAATATTATTTCTGTATCACAAAACAGTGATGTATTTTGTAGATAGACTGTGATAGTATGTTTTGTGTATGACGGCTCCAATATTACTTACAAGAACATATAAATAGGTGCTGTAGAGATTTATATTTTTTATGCAAAGGTTGTTGTTTTTCATGGTTTTGTCTGTTGACTGATTGAGACTTTGTTTGGTTTTTTTTAATGATTTTGAAAAACAATCATATGAACATCTGTTTAAACAAAAAGTATTTTACCGGTACTGGTAAATGAAAAAGTTAGTTAGGGCCCCGCATCGAGATGCGGGTGCCCTATAGTAATCAGGTTGTCCGTCCGTCCGTCCGTCCGTCCGTCCGTTTTTTTTCTTTTGCACATTAATGATGGAAGGGAGTGGAGTATTTTCCCCATATTTTACATGATGATTCCCCATCCATCCTAGATCTGCTTGGTAATTTTTCAGGCTGAAATTAAATTAAAAAATCGGCCATCTTGGATTTTAACATTTAAAAAAATCACAATGTTGTTGCTCTTAACTGATAAACATTTTGTTATAACATTATGATGCAAAGTTGTTCAGAATTAAACAAGGAGTTGACTGTCCAAAGGTAAGGTCATGGGCCAAGGTCACTAAGTCAAAGGTCAAGGTCAAATTTATTTGAGTTAATTGTATGCTCTTAATGTAATGTTAGCTTGGAATCAGGATTCAAGTTAAATACTTGGAAGACTTTTTCCAAAGAATTATAATAATGTACCATCATCGGTTTCCCAATTAATGTTGACTTTAATTATTTATTAGCAACATATAGCTAACACGGAAGAATTCGTTGTCAAAATACTACTTTTCCACTTAAGCATGTCAGACACATAGCGGGGCCCTTTCTGACGTGTCAGTGTTCTAGTTCCATTGACCTTTTACCCAATAAAACAAATCTGGATTGGTAGAGAAACCGTTAAAGACAGTAACCTTTTCATTTAGTTTTGTTAGTATTTATTTGTTAGTTTTGTTGTAAA
The DNA here is from genome assembly GCF_041381155.1 of Argopecten irradians. Taxonomy (NCBI): domain Eukaryota; kingdom Metazoa; phylum Mollusca; class Bivalvia; order Pectinida; family Pectinidae; genus Argopecten; species Argopecten irradians. The sequence goes on from NC_091134.1 coordinate 54,225,364, forward strand.
TATGTTTCTTATTTATGTATCCATTGTTCTGTTCAACTACTGTACATGAGTGATCATTTTAGATCCAGGGTCAATGTTTTCTGACCATGCTGTTCTGTAAAAAACTCTGGGATTTAGGCAGAAGTTAGACCAAGATGATTTATAAAATGCATTAAATTATTTCATATATATATATATACACATGAAATTACTGAAGCTGAATGATCTGAATATTATAAACTCTGATAAAATTGTCTACAGCTCTACAAGATGAAAGATATTTGTTTTGAAAGATTTCATGTACAGATTTTGACATATCACTAAATACCAGTTCTGTAGCATTCCGTTATTATCTCTATACAATATAGAATTTTGATCCTTAGTTCTTTGTTTCTGCCTAGATTTTGTAAATTGATTTTTTTTTTCAACCAATTATCAACTTACCATTGCCCAAATGATTTTATCCATTTGGTTTTGATAACCCATTGTGACCTCCTCTAGTTTGTCTCTTTGCATATTACAGAGTTACCTCCCATGCCGGTATGTATCCATTGTGACATCATTATTTTGTGAAAAAACTTCCATCATTTTCTCTGAAAAGAATGATGTTACACTCACAAACACATGACATCATAATCAATACCCACTTGCAAGGGTTGCCAACTCTGTAATATCCAAATACATAATATGTCATATGGTGATAGAAAGCTATAGACTGTCAGAGGAGATGGGGAATACGAGAAAGTGTTCAACAAAAGCAAATAGATATCATTCAGACTATTGTTTTATGGTTTTCTCTCATTTTCTGTTCGAATCTCATTTGTTTATACATTAATGTACTCCATTACATCATTTGAAAATGTTTGTATATGAAATTCTCTGTGTATAAATGTTTCACCACAGATTTGTAATTGTCACTATCACTTTTTGCACTATTTAGACAAAAGCTTGCCATTGTATAGAAAAGGTATACTCCTTTTTTGTCACATTTGTTTGTTACTTGAACAATTTACAAGTTTTTTTATGAATATATATATATATTTGTATGATTTGTTTAAGTTATCATTAAAATGTTTGCTTTGTGTGATGAGGTTAGGGGAAGAGTAAAATAATGATTGTCTGCCAAAATATGATTTAAATAAACATATTCAAAATGTGATGAAATATCAACCTTAAAATTCTTCTGATCTAAGTATTATGCTTTATCTAAACAGATATTTATGTCTAAAGAGTGAATGTCAAAATTTGTGAAAATATTTGTGTCTATATGGAAAACTTTAAGATTTACAAACAAAATATTGGTTTTTAGTGTTCATTTAATAGTACAAATAGCTGATATGACAAAATATTGTTCAATTTTCTTGTAAAAACATTATGTAAATGCATTCTTCAAAATTCTTACAAATTATTCATAAATAGGTAACTTGTCAGAATTTCTGGAGTCCATCACTATAGCTAGATTAGGCACAAACCTGCTCCTCCCACCGATGGTCTAGTCACATATGACTACAGTCCCAACAGTATTGTAAACCACTGCCAGACCTTTTTGGTCTCCTCAGTTCCCTGTCAGGCAGGGTCCAACTGAGAAAACATGCCAAAGTGCTTCATCCGTCGACATACCTGGTAATCAGTAGTAATTTCAATTATCCCATCTATAATAACTTTAAAATGATTTTCTACATACATGTATATATTATAATGTCTTCTTTTGTTTGATCACATGGATTTGGCACAATTTTTCTTAGCTTTTTATTTCTGGAGCATCAGAAGTATCAAGGCTAGTTACTTCTCAGAATGGTAAAGTGGTCAGACTAGAAAGATGTACAGTTGTATTGGGTTAAAATCAATTTTGGTCAGCTTTGTTTTCTCTTGAGTCACTGTAATTCTCATTGAGAGATGAAAAACTGTGCCAAGTTGCTGTGAAATTGCTACTGCAAAATAAGGAATAGTTTAATGATGAAATTAATTGTAAGAAATAGACTATTGATTTTTTTTCAGTTTTGATACTGTACTTGTTTTGATATGTCTGATCTACCAGGTGAGCAGATTTTGATCATTTGAACTTTGTATATAGTTTTATCATGTGTGTCAATGTAACTGTGTTTTTTCAGTTTGTTTATTAAAATGGTTATAAAATTCCATCAGTCTCATCGTATTTCTTAGATATGAAATAAGCAGATAACTTTCTCCTTTAGACATTAGATACATAAGGATATTTTGGAGTCTGCAAATCATTTGTACTTGTCTCCTTGTGATAACCGGAACTATTTTTTCAACATAGCTGCCAAAGACATTCAATTGGATACCTTTGTCAATCTTACTATCCTGACACAAGACAAACAAATTTTCCACTGTCACCTGTCAGCCAAGGCCTTATTCTCGCTGTAAAGAAGAGACACTTTTGTCAAAGAATTCACTCAACAACATGTTTTTTTTTCGCAACTATTGTATTTATAGGTACATGACTATAAGGTACTGTAAACCAACTTTCTTTCTCTGCTGTTAAATTTCGTGATTTCCATTTCAAAAAAAATCGCAAAGATTAATATTCACAGTTTTAACAGACTATTGAATGATAATTTCAATCAATATAGATGACGTAGATATTAATTTGCAGAGAGAAACTTTCACTAATTTACTTGGATAAGTGCTCTGACTACTAATTATTATCCATATCAGAACAAAATTTGAAGGTTAAGTTTAAAAAAAAAATAGATTTTAAATAGTACTGTACGCCATAAGGGGTAACTTTAAAACAGGTTTTTACATGTATATCAACATTTTTTGAAAGCTTAAATAGCCGAATTAATTAATTCATAGCTTGAGTTGTACTTCTTTTAATTAATGCTCATTGTGATTTAAAATTAAGGTCAATAGTCTACTTGATTAAAAGTGCCAACTAGAACTGCATTTCAAAAATTCTGTTCTCTGTGGGTTCACAGTATCAGTGGAAAACTTGAACAACTAAACGAAATTCTGATTTTCATTTTTCAAGGGGCAACACATTTTAGTTCAAAATTTACTTATAATGCAACCATACTAATTCACTTAAACGTTTGTCTTTAATATCCTATTAATAACTTCAGAAAATAACACTTTCTTTGTTATTTTTGCATTTTTAGTGTGGCTCATCAAATATTTCGTAAATTCCGGATAGTAAATTGCAAGGATTTCTAAAATTAGAACGTTCATTATCAGGGTTACAAAAATGTTTATCACGAAGGTCGATTCAAGGATAGCGGATAAATAACAATAAAAACGTTGATTTTTATTATTTTGTGAAAATGGCAGCCACTTTGTCATTCCGTTGGCTGGAAATTCTCGAAAAGGAATTTGACAAGTCATTTGTAGATCTGGATTTACTGCTTGGAGAGATAGATCCTGACCAATGCGAACTCACATTTGAAGGGCGACAAAAAATGACAGCACTAAGTGCCGCCTTCGCTCAACTGTGTCACAAATCACAAACAATTTTTCAGTCAAATGCCAAAATAGAAGTAAGAACGCACCCCTATCTACAATGCAAAGGCTTTATCAACAGATTGCTTCTATCGATTTCTTGTTTGATATGCAATATCAAGTTTGAAATTTCAATAAACATTATGCTTAATGTTATTTCGGAAATTGTTTGGAACCCATAGGAAGTTGCCACGTCACGAAATATTGCCCTGATAGTGCCGGCATGTTTATCTATGTTTATGCTTTTTTGCTCCAATGAAAGTCTATATGAAGCCATTTTTATGAGAGAAAGTATATGTTCTAACAATGATTATTTTAAAAAGATGGGAAGTCTTAATTTTGCTAGTCTTAATTTTTGAAAAAATCAAATCAGAATAATATTGATAAAATTTAGACCTGTAAACTGTACTATAACAGTATAGGAAATTTAATAATTCATCAGCTGTTCATCTGTCAAAGTGTACATAATTGCAAACATTTGGTTCTGCTTTTATAATCCCCAGGAGATCAAATTTTAAATCGACTAATCAGACAGTTTCATTAATTCTTCTTGTAAACAAATGGTAATTATTAAAAGAATTACCAAATGGTATGCAGACAAAGGAAAATCGTTTGATTTTGTTAAAATGGTTTTATGAACTGAATTGAGCTTGTCAATTAATTAAATAATTACTGTTGACGCAAGAATAGTGTGAACGGTTTCGGTTGATCAATACATCTGCATTCTGTCGCTATTGCCTGGCAGGCTGGCAGTACATTCTCGATACCTTGGTCACAGTTATGGTTATGTTATCTTGACTGTGCCGTATGGTGGCGCTGTTACGTCACACACACTTGTTGCGGGAAACGCGCTTGTCAGGAGCTGAGCCACTGTCAAAATGGACGACTTTGTTGAGCGCGTTAACCCGGTACTGTCGTTAAATACAATGAGAAGTTAGTCGTTGCTGTGTCCACTTATCTATATTCACGACCTGATACCAGTACAACAACTTGATTTGATTGTTTTTGTCATATTTATTTGATTAGTCAAGAGATTGAGGCAACACAGTAGGACCTAGCTACAGTAGAATAGGCCTAATAAGCATCTGGCGTTCGTAACACGAACTGTACAATACGTCCTTGCTTAAGATAACTTTTAAAATACGTTACCATTATCTGATAAGAGTGTTAACATTGAATAGTTTGATATTTGAGATTTTGATGTCATACAAGTGTTCTTTTCCGTAATATAGACTAGGATACAGTTGTTACAGCATATTAGGCCTACTCCTTTTCCGGCAGTTCCAGTATCCAAGTTAACAGTAATATAACGCTGTAGAGCTAGACAAGTCGCAGAAAATTAAAGAAAGAGGTTTAAAACAGATACTTACATCAAGATCATTACTTGTATTACATATTATGTCTAAATCGGCAACACGTAAGCACTGACATTGACTGTACATTGTCATCTGAATATTGTTGGTTCGGTTAATTTTTATTACAGCCGAAGATCACCTTTAGAAAGTTGTCTGCAGCATGATCTAGTTAATGTTACACATGTTTCATCTCGGAAGTATGGTATGGAAGCACAATGTGTTGCAAACAATACAGCTGTCGTACATTGACAATACAGTATGTAGACCAACTTCTGTAGATTAAATGAGCATGGTTTTCACGAAAAAAAACAAGAACATTCCTACCATTCCAAATATTTTTGGCATCGTTTTTAGATTAAATAATATTTTATTTGTTTAAAAAAACACCGAAACCCAACTCACAGAAATGGTAAAAGTAAAGTACCTTTAGCTTCTGTACGTGTAGTCCGGTTTCCTAATTCATACGTTTAGTATTTTTTGGGTTACATTTCAGTCTTCGATTTCTCCATGATAATGTTTCAACGCTTGCCAAAAACTATTCCATACTGATGTCCAATTTGACTACGGTAATTACTGTTCATACTGAATGTAATATTACAATATGTAAACTAACTTCAGTAACATTGCTTGGAGTCTTGTAATGTACGGTACGTTTCGTTAAAAACATGTGTAATCGTTGTCGCACTGTTCACACTATTCTTGCGTCGACAGTAAAGGCGATACAATGTAAACAAGACAGCATTCCTTTTGTATTGATTGAAACAAATAAATCTTAATATAAAGGGGATATGGAATTACATGTTTGTATCTAGGTTCATTTACATGTGACATTGATTATTTTATTTATTTTGGTAATGGTTTCACCTAAGATAATGCAGTGATATCTTATATCTGTTTTGTAGTCAACCGTTGCATATATGCAACAATGCATTATCTTTATATTAAATCCAAGACAGTTGCAGTTATTTACAGTTATGTTAGATTATTAGGGTTCTTTAAACCTCTTTCCCCTGGGTTGGGGGTTTAAATTTGAGAGACTGGTGATATGGTAAAGCCAAGACAAGCAAGTGCTTAAGGTACTCTGTTTTTTTAGGATGGTGGGTGGCTTTTACTTCTCTCACTAGAAGGATTTATCCATCGTCAGCTTATGTTAAATACCTTCTTTTCAATTAGTTGTGTTTTTGATGAAAAATATCACAGTGTAGATGAAAGTACAATTGCTGAATAGAGCTAAGTACAAGTGGCCAGATGATATTGAAATTAAATGCAGATATATTGTGTACCATTATTTTAGCCCACCAACATTCAGATGGTAGGCATATTCAAAATCAGCCAACTGCGTCCGTCTTCCGTCGTCCACGCGTCCTCCCCACGTCGATTTGTGGGGTTGAGGGGGGTGGTCCGTAAACCAATTCTATGTTAATGCACTATTTCTATTCTTAAAAACTGCTGCAGGGTTTTTTGTTCAAGACTTGACATGGAGGGTCCCCTTAGTGTCCATTATTTGTTGCCATACAGATTTTGAGGCTGATCGGAAAAACAAGATGGCCGCCAGGCAGCCATCTTTGATTTTGGCAGTTGAAGTTTGTTATCGATATTTCTTGAGAACTACTGAAGGGATTTTGTTCAAACTTCACATGGAGGTTACCCTTGGTCCCTAGTTGTGCCATATAGATGTTGAGGCTGATCGGAAAAACAAAATGGCCGCCAGGCAGCCATCTTTGATTTTGGCAGTTGAAGTTTGTTATCAATATTTCTTGAGAGTTACTGAAGGGATTTTGTTCAAACTTCACATGGAGGGTCCCCTTGGTCCATATTTGTGCCATACAGATTTTGAGGCTGATCGGAAAAACAAGATGCCGCGCCAGGCAGCCATCTTTGATTTTGGCAGTTGAAGTTTGTTATCAATATTTCTTGAGAACTACTGAAGGGATTTTGTTCAAATTTCACATGGAGGGTAACCTTGGTCCCTACTTGTGCCATACAGATTTGGAGGCTGATCGAAAAAAAAAAAACAAGATGGCCGCCAGGCAGCCATCTTGGATTTTGATAGTTAAGGTTTGATATCCCTATTTCTCAAAAAGTGCTGAAGGGATCTTCCTGATATGTAGGTTCCCCTAGGGCTCCTTGTGGTATTTGCATATTGAGTCATTGCCATGGGGGGCGAGGGGAGGGAGAGGTGGGGATGGGGCAGGGGGGGGCGAGGCGGAGGGGGACGTGGAGAGGGAGGAGAGAGCCAGAGGCCGGCCATCTATGGTGTGGGCGGGGGGGGGCTTGGATTTGGATAGTCATAAAGAGTTTGGTATATGTGCATATATTCTACCATGAAAAGTACCTGAGAGGGGATTCCTGTTCTCACATTTCATATATGTACGGTACCCACCGTAGGGGACCTTAGTTGAGCATACATATGCATTTGGGACCGGTCGGAGCGGCCGTCAAACAAAAAAGCTGGCCGAGGTCAGTCACATTTTTGGATTTTTTTTATTATATACAGAAGTTATATGTTATCGCTATTTCTCATTTCTCAAATTGAATGGAATGCGATCTTTCCTATACTCAAATTGATCTACAATGATAGGGTTCCCCCTGATGGGGAGGGTGTGCCCTAGTATTTGTGCTATATAGTATGATATTGGAACCGATATGCGTATCAGACGGATATGGTGCCACACGCAAGGAGTCAACTTGGATATTATTGTGAAAATGAAGTTTTGATAATTAAACCCGGACGGCCACCTCCCGCAATTTCTCTCAAGGAACTGAAGGAGCGTCTGACTGCAATTATATACATAGTCGTATTTATAATGAAAAACGAAATGATTATAAAAAATTAAGAGAGAACGAGTATCAAATCTTTTCCTGTGGTCAGATATAGATCAATCTTTGGTGGAGGTGGGATTGTACGTTGTACTGAAATATTAAATACAGGCATAGGGAAAAAAATTCACAGTACTGGTAGCTCAACAACATGAGATAATAAATGGGTCTGATAACGCTGCCTACATCAGTATCTAATTTAACTTTGTTATTGAAATATATGCTGTATTTAACTTCCTTGTGTTTTACTGTTTTCAAGGCACAGCTGTTGGACATGAGATCTGGCTTGGCCCAAATAAAAGCATCAAAGACCATGTTAGAGAAGGAACTGGGAGATGTATTATTACAGCTACACTCCTCACAGCTACAGAGACAGGCAGAAAAAGGTGTGGAAATAGACTCGTCAGTCATCAAAAAGAAAGTGGTAGGTATATCACAATGTATGTGGTGGTTTTGTGAATAACAAACTACCATATGGTAGTTATTACCATCTTGAGTTTCTCATTTCCGGTAGTTTCTCATTTGATATCAATTTTCTTAATTTAACAAGCATATGGGTACCACTGCTTAGGAGAGTGCAAATTATCTACGATTTCTGAACTTTTCATTAAAGTCTAGCTCTCCTGGCGCTGAAGGGCCTGTGAGCCTTATGTCATGGCCGCGCGTCCTGTACCGTCCGTGCGCGCCGTCAACATTTCCCTTAAATCGGAATGTAACCAAATTTGGCCACAAACATCCTTGGGGGAGGGGAACATAACCTTGTATAAATTTTGGCTCTGGACCCCCCAGGGGCAGAAGGGGCGGGGCCCAATAGGGGAAATAGAGTAAATCCTTTAAATCGCTACTCTAAGTTTCCCCTAGAGTTCTGCATGGATTGTAACCAAAATTAGCTACAAACATCCTTGGGGGAAGGGGAACAGAACTTGTATAAATTTTGGCTCTGGTCCCCAGGGGCAGGAGGGGGCGGGGCCCAATAGGGGTAATAGAGGTAAATCCTTTAAATCGCTACTAGTCATAGAGTTCTGAATGGAATGTAACCAAATTTGGCCACAAACATCCTTGGGGGAGGGGGAACAGAATTTGTATAAATTTTGGCTCTGACCCCCCGGGGGCAGAAGGGGCGGGGCCCAATAGGGGTAATAGAGGTAAATCCTATAAATTCGCTACTTGTCCTAGAGTTCTGAATGGATTGTAACCAAATTTGGCCACAAACATCCTTGGGGAGGGGAAACAGAATTTGTATAAATTTTGGCCTCTGGTCCCCCGGGGGCAGGAGGGGGGGGGCCCAATAGGGGAAATAGAGGTAAATCCTTTAAATCGCTACTTAGTCATAGAGTTCTACATGAATTGTAACCAAATTTGACCACAAACATCCTTGGGGGAGGGGAAACAGACTTGTATAAATTTTGGCTCTGGTCCCCCAGGGGCAGGAGGGGCAGGGCCCAATAGGGGAAATAGAGGTAAATCCTTTAAATCGCTACTAGTCCTAGAGTTCTGCATGGATTGTAACCAAAATTTGGCCACAAACATCCTTGGGGGAAGGGGAACAGAACTTGTATAAATTTTGGCTCTGGTCCCCCGGGGCAGGAGGGGCGGGGCCCAATAGGGGTAATAGAGGTAAATCCTTTAAATCGCTACTAGTCATAGAGTTCTGAATGAATGTAACCAAATTTGGCCACAAACATCCTTGGGGGAGGGGGAACAGAACTTGTATAAATTTTGGCTCTGACCCCCCGGGGGCAGAAGGGGTGGGGCCCAATAGGGGAAATAGAGGTAAATCCTTTTAAATCTCTTCTTGTCCTAGAGCTCTACATGAATTGTAGACCAAATTTGGCCACAAAAATCTAAAACATCCAAATTTGCTATGCAAGTTTTAGTATAATTTATTGATTAAAATTTAAATTTTGCCTGAAGGGTGGGGCCCAATAATTTGTTAATATTAAGATTCCTCAGAAAAAACAATAACCTGTATTCAGAACTTACTCAAACCAGTTACAGCCCTCTGGGCCTCTGTATTTAAAAGAAAAAACCTGAAATTTAGTTACATTACAGTAAAATGTTGTTCAATGCACAAGGATATCTATGCAAGTTTTAGTATAATTTATTGATTAAAATTTAAGAATGATATCTGTAAGACTATTACCAAAGAAAAGTTTAATTAATGCATTGAAAATCTAAAACATCCAATTTGCTGATAATGGAATCAGAAATGGCTGAACTTCGCCGTGAGAATGATGAGCTTCGCCAGTATGTGTTAGCACTGCAGGGGAGAAGTGTATGGGGCAAGGCTCGCTGCCAAATACCTGGATAAGGAATTAGCTGGAAGGTAGAATTTTGTGTGATTTGGTTTTTATCTTCTGATGAATCCCTGACAAATAATACTGTATATAAAGAAAGCCATTATACATATGTATAAACAGTCAATAGGTTATATATATTTATAGATAATGATAAAATATTATATTGTTTATTTATGGAAGTTCCTTGGACCAAATGCTGGTAATCTTCATTGACAAATTGATATCTAACATTTAATATATGACATTGATGTTTGCATGTAAATGAAACAAAAATATTTATGTAGCATTCTGTTAAAAAGAATACATTAGTGATAATAATTGCAGTTTTTGAAATAAATTGTTAAAGTTAAAGGATTAAGTATCAGTCATGTTTAGTAAAACTCTCATAACTTTTATTCAATTTTAATATCAATGTTTATTCAGATGTTTTCAGTAGATTGTTATGCATATTGGAATTATATTGTCTAATTCAGAATACAACAGATTCAGTTGTTGGGACGAGATATGAGGGGGGCAGAACACGATAGGCTATGGAACCAATTGGAGGCAGAGATTCACCTCCACCGACACAAAACTGTGATAAGGGCATGTCGTGGTCGGACCACACGGAAAAAGAAGCTCCCTGTCCCTGCAGGACATGTAAGTTATCTAAGATAAAAAAGTTATACATTCACTACCTCAGATTCTGATGACTTGCATTCCAAGCTTATGCTTCACTGCCCAAATCCGAAGAATTTCTAACATTAATACATTGTGAACTCTTTGCCTCATATTTGACACATCTGCTACTTTTTTCATATATTTCTAACTTCTGTTTTTATCACTCTTAAAATCATTATGACTGCTTCTTTAGATTTGTTCATTTTGCTTTAGTTTTGCAATTATAAATTAACATTAAGATACCTGTCTTAGTATCGAAAAAAACCATTGAACTGAACATGTAAAAGTTATTTTACATTTGAAAAAGATTTATGGAATCATTATTTGTATTTATAGGACTTTCAGTCACTTAGGAAACAGCATGGACTGGGAGATGTCCGCAAGGTCGTGCTCAATAAAGGGGAAGATGATGGACTTGGGTTGTCCATAACTGTAAGTACTCCACTGGATGTGAGATGTACACCGTCAAATAAGAGGTTTCATGTCACCTTTATATGAAATCATATGACGAAATTAAAACTGGAAAGTTATCTTTGTTAGCAATATTTTACCATTTAGATAAATTCAAGTGATGGCCACATGTTCGAAACATTTTTTTTGCATAAATAGGGAAAATACATACCGGGTATACTGGTAGATATGAACAAAGAAGACCATTGCTCCATCAGATAATTTCTAAAGCTTCATTGGTCGCAATACCCACAAAATGATATTATGGTGTATATTCTATATGAAAGCATAATTTGCCAGCTAACCACTGGTCAAGTTCTTTCAAAGATGACCTGTTCTCCTCAGTGGATGACGATTTACTTCTTTATTTTCAGGGAGGTAAGGAGCATGGTGTTCCTATTTTGATATCAGAAATCCACGAAGGACAGCCAGCAGAACGCTGTGAATCTCTGTACGTAGGTGACGCTATCTTATCAGTGAATCAAATAGATCTCCGTAACGCCAAGCACGCAGAGGCAGTTCAAGTTTTATCACAACAAGTAAGTATTCCATAAGTGTAATAACAACAGATCAATTGTTCTTTGAAAGAATTTCTAAACATTCGATACTTTGTATAAATTTTATTGGCAATAATATGAGTCCATATTATTTGTCCTTACTGGGTATCAAATATTGTTTGCTCTTATTACTGAATACAGATTACAAAAAGAACAAGAATGTTCCTTCTAGGTTTCATTAATAAAAATGTTATTTTCTGAAATGCTAACATAAGTAAGTAGAAAATACATAAATGTATGATAAAATGTTAAAAAAGATGATTGAAATCATGAATTGGTTTGTAGCAAGGAGAGATAGAACTAGAGGTCATGTTTGTGGCACCTGATGAGGACAGTGATGAAGACAATAATGAATATGATGATGAGAATGGATTTCGGTAAGTCAGTCCTAAACCAAGAGTTCTTGGAGATATATTGCAAACTTTTTTCAATGTTTTTTTTTAAGTAACTTTACTGTAAACATACCCAGAGTTTGCTGTACATTCACAATTAAAGGTAACTAAATTCTGTTTTGACAATCATGATCATGTGAAAACCTATCTATGCAACAAAATGTTACAATATGTACTTCTACAGTATACTGCCATTATTAACAGATTATCCTGGCAGTTATTGCAGTTTGATTTAAAGCTCAATCTATTCAGATTTTACTTGTAGCTGGATGTTAGTGTTTCCTTACTTCTTGGATATGTTAGATAATGAAAACCAACTTGATGAAGAAGGTATGATAAATATACAATCCTCCCTTCTTTATAATTTTTTTCTCCTTCCTGTCTCAGTTACCGTATCTATGATGAAGAGGTGTTCAGCAGTGGAAGTGAAGTGGACCGACGAGAACAAAAGATGTCGATGTCAGCCTCCGCATCAGCCGACGGTCCACCAATGTCACCACCCACCCCCAAATCTCCCATGTCAACCAACACTAGTCCTGGAAGGTTGGTATCATATGGAACCATTGTTATTATGGCCATTCAATAGTTGAAAACAAGTAGAGTTGTACAGAGATATTATTGTGGCTAAATGGTAAAGCTGTCCTTACATTCTACTATATAAGGCCTGCCTCATGGTTGTAATATCTAAAACCCATTCAGGGCAGTTGTCAGATATTGGATGTAGTCAGACAGAAGTATTTCTAAGTACTCCAGTTTCATCCTCATCCAAAACCTGACATGACCCTGATAGCTGTTAAAGGGTATTAAACAGAATAAAACAAAAAAAACAAACCCAAGGCAAGAAAGTCAAGCTGTAGTATAGGCATTTGAAGGTTTTAAGAGAAATAAGAAATATAAAAAGTTTTAAGCTTTCATATTTAATCAATAATTATTTCTATACAAGGGGGTCATATTTATTTTAGTAATACATGTACTTGCAACTTACATTTTGAATACATGTACCTTTAATGTATTGTAATTTGTATTAATTAAAAAAGAGTAGGCCTATAGCATGACAGACAAAAACTCTCAATTAACAGGTACGCAAATGTAGGTGTAATTGAAATGGATCTCTTAGTCTTTTAAATAATAATGTTTCAGATCAAATTTAGAGAGTGCTTCACCTGAAAAGAGCCCTATACATGAGAATGGACAGCATAGCCAAGAACCCGTACAGGTGGGTTCACTTCAGTCTAATAGCATTCAAGGCGATGTTGGTGAGAATGAGGCCCCAACATTTAACAGTGACTATCGATAGGCCTGGAACAGGCATAATCTACAATAAGTTAACATAATAAACGTTTTATCATGTACTCAAGAGGGATCAGTCTTCATATAACTTCTTTTAAAGATGAAGCCAAGGTTTGTCCAAGTAGGAAGTCTTATGTAGGCGAAATGCACAATACTAGTGTAGCTGTTTTAAGTCTTTTGAAACGTCTGTCAGATCTGATGCATACTTCTGCAAGTGTCTAATCAGAGAGTTCATGTTTTCTCCTGAAATACACTAAATAACTATTCTAGTCAATCTTTTAAAAGATGTTCATTAGTAAATGATATCAAACAGAGTAAGAGAAAGAAGCAAACAGATCAAACTTACATAAAACCGTAAGAGATTGTGATTTATCCTGCAACTGTCCCGCATACTGACCGATAACTACTGCCGGATAAACTTGTGCTTTATCCGTCAATACGATATGCTTTATCCGTCAATACGATCACGTGAATTTGTTCCATATCTGACGGAACTTTTTCTAACTTGACCCAGAACTTGAACTTTCCGGTGAATGAAACGTCATTCCGTCCCGCTAAAACGTGACGTCACATTCATCGAAATGACGTCATTTTTACGATATCGAAAATCTCGTATGGCGGTGTCGTCTTTTTCTTGGCTCATGACAAAGGTATGTATTGTTAAGTAATTCTTTAATGGGTATTGGTTGTTATTTGAGTATTTTCATTTCCTTTCAGTGATATATCACCCTGAATAGAATTACGGTTACTGTTTGTGAATGCGCTTATTTATTTCCCACGGCAGTAAAAAGGAGTACACTCTCATTCGGTTAAGGGAATGAATCTTTACCTCCGCATCAAAGAAGCGTCTCGCTTCGAGCGAAACAAAGTAAGGAACTGTCAATTTGCTTTCGTTTTGAAAGCCATAATGGTTGCAGGATAAACAGAATACACGGTTAGTATCTTACAATACAAGTTTTATTTTGGTGCTCGACACGGAAAGCCGAGATGACTCGGCAAAGCCTCGTCATCTCGGCTTTCCTAAGTCTCGCACCAAAATAAACCTTGTATTGTAAGATACTAACCGTGTATTCTCTATTTCTGTGTCAATTATTATAGAAGTACATGTATATATATAATTACTAAGTGTATACATCAGGCTGTGTAAAGAAGGAGTGAACTCTTTGCAATATGGAAATTGTTTGTAGTCCTTTCCTTGGATACTCCTTGGCTTTATCCAGGTTTTACCATTATATCTATAAAAAAGTCATAGTTTAGATATAAGGATCTTTCTTTTCTTTAATGAATGCATCAATGGTGGACATTTACAGAAAAAATAATTGAAGACTTAAATTGTTTTTAATCAATTGAGCAGTAAAGGTACATTTAATGTTGATCATGTAAGGTTTTGAATAATTAAGAAATGCTGCTACTGGTAAATAGAAAAGACATCCACAATGTTGTAGCAAAACTACTGCTATGAGGAGAAAAATGATACTATACATAATCTCAAACAATTTATCTATTGAAGAAAGATTTAATTTTGCAGTTGTATAGCTAAAATATTTCTGTTTATTGATTCAATTATTATTACAAAAAGGAGATAATTAATTCACTCAGCCTTGGAGACACATTTGAACTCTTCTGATTCAAAGGCAGGAATAGTTCATTATGAATTCTCAGGGGTGAATGAGTTAATACTAATCATAATGATGCAGCGCCACCATTCCAAATGCATTTAGCTTGAAGAGTTATGTCCCCTGGTATAGACAGGGATGATTTGTTGATCTTTGAAGAACATGTTCTATTGTATTTATTGTATATGTTTGTGAGCACTTTGTTTAACAGTATATGTAAGTGTATTTTATTGAGGGATTTCCATCATTTACATAAAATATAACATAGTTATAAATTTTCTTTTTTTATTCTGAGATGTCTGTTGAAAATGTTGGTATTCAAATAATGTGTTTAAAAGAATGCAAGTGTGTGTATTTCAGTAAATATTGTTTTTGTGCCATTTCTTGTATAATATGAACTTGGAAAGACTCCAAGATAGGAAATGATAAATAATTTAATTTTTGATATTGATAAGAGTTTAGTGCTTTTCATCGTAATTATTAATCTTCAAACTGTAACTGCTGAAGATATTGGGATAGTGATTATCTGGTAGAATCAGGTAGACACAGGACAATCATACCTAATAAACAGTGATAAATATTAAAAAATGTCAGATTTTAATATTAACAAATTTTTCATTGCTTTAAAGAAAGTAGCTGATTTGTTTTTATTTACTTTCACTTTTACTTTAAAGTTCCTAAACATTTTGAGACTAGCAATTTGTTGCGTGCGAATTCACTTGTAAAAGGATATGCATGTACAATATAATTTCTTACAGTTTTTACTATTTATTTTTATATATTGTTTTAAAGTCGTCAGAAATGAGTGGTTGGATTTCATAGTCATCTACAGAGACACTTGAGTATTTATTGTCTTAAATACTAAATAAAGAAGTGTTCTTTCTGTTAAAATAACATCACAATTTAAATTTCCTATATCTAAATGCATCATCTTACAGTACAAAACAGTTGAATCTCATTTCCAACAAATTCACAATACTGGTCGTTTTGTAAAATTGTAAGGTAGGCCAAAATTATATTAAATTTTACATTAGTGAATCTGTACATGTATGTAAAGAGTTGTTAGATGTTTGATATTGAAAATGTAAAATTTGTGTCTATTTGGTGTTGCTTTAGAGTGAATCAATTGCAATGTTCAACGTTACATTTAAAGCAGGTGTTGATATCACATAAAATAATCAAAATGTTTTGTTGATGTGAAAACTAAGTTTAACCTGGTGCAGAACAAAGAATGAAAGGGCTTTAATATTATTTTGATATCTTGAAACGCTGTAAGTATACTGTATGTAAAATGTTGTTAGCAATGGTTCATTTTTTGTTTTTTATCTCAAAATAATGGAATATCTATCCTGTATACATTCTATGTGAGTGATTGCGTGTTGATAAAACTGAAGAAACAATAACTGTTCAGGAGCAAACCATGTGATATGGCATGTGCAATAGCAGAATGAAGAAATGTACAGTACCATGTATAATAACGCTCAAAAACAAATGTATATACAGTTTTATTCCTGTAAACCTTTGATTGATTTTGATCCTCCTTTAGAAATAAAGTTTGACATTGATATACATTGTATATATATGTTACCCATATTTGAATGAATTCTTTATGTTGTTACACTGATTGTTATATGTTGAATAATTCAGTATCAAAATGTGATGTACTTCCTTCAGTAGAAAACTAACATTTGTGCAGAATAAGAATGGAATATTGTTATAAAAGTATCATAAATGCAAATTGAAAGTGATATTGTGGTTGGTTCAGCTGTCTTTGTAATTTGTATAAATACTGCTATAAAGTTAAGTCTGTACAAAAATCCTTTCAGTTTTGTGATAGATATTATAGTTTCAAAATTTAATATCTGGCTTAATAGTTTCATTATTGAAAATCAGCAGAAGCCAACTTGATAACAGTATTTCGTATGAGCTTACGTTATCCAGATAAGGTTTGAAAGTTACAATTGGCCACTTGTTCCCAATTATGAAACTTTTTTTTATAACCCCAATCATACTTATAAGGCATCAGTTTCTGTACTTTGAATATAGGGTGCCAGTCAATGTTTGTTTTTTATTTTCTAGTATTTATTATTTTGAATTTGTGATTAAAAGTTTCTTTGTTTAATTGTCATGCTTTGTTTACAAACTACAGTGATAGCTGTTAAGATTCACCTCAAAGATTGTAGGTAAGTATTGATTAAGGAAATCCACTTCAACATGAAAAAATGTCTTAACAATTTGGCATTTTGGTAGCTTTGTATATTTTACTTGAAATGAACATAATACAGATATTCAAGTAATAGTATTATATAGTACTCCAATAGAAGAGCTTACCTTGTGGTGAAATTTATGTCCATAAATGCATGCCAAAATCCATACATCAATGTAAAAAGTTTACTGATTAAATGTGATTAGGGATGCGGAGTGACGGGGAAGGGAATTGCTGTTGTTTTTATTGTCAAGATTTTGTTGATTTTTAAAGATGACACAATTGTGCAGTAGATCACAACACAGAACAACCTTATTACAAGTTATAAAGAAGTAATGATCAAATGTACAGATTATTGTAATCGTAATATATGTATGTGGGATTTAATTCAAAATGTTGATGAGATTTTTCCAATCATAAAAATAGATTTAACAAGATTTTCAACCAATTGCATTTTGAAAAGTGATATAAACTTGCAATGTATCTTTAATTCTGTTGTTGTATCCTTTCTTATTTCAATAATATATGTGCAATCAAAGAAAGTGGTAAAAATTGTTGTCAAAAATGTTACTCTATATATAAAGGGCACTCTTGTCATTTTTTTTCTCATTTTATAGACAAGTTTTAATTTCAGCTATTTTAGTGATTAAAATTGTAATTGAATTTTGTAATCAAATGATAGCGTCGGATAAATAGAATAATTTCTATAAATCATAATCATGGTAATCACTCCTTCTCAAGCTTAAAGTTTTGAAGTATTGATATATTTATCTGTTCAGGAATATCTATTGTGGTATAAAGATATACAACTACAGTCTATTGTTTTCAAACTATCAAAATGAAAGATCATCTACAACTTCAGTTTACCAAGTCCCTGACATCAGATTCAGATCTATGAATGTGTCCCATAGTAAAAATTTTGTTTGACATTGAAATGCCTGTAGAGATTAGTTAAAGGAATGGATGCCCATAAATTTTACCTAAAAATAAGAATAAGACAACATATATGTATACCATATTAGACTACTTATGTCTGTTTAGGATTACCCGACCGACCCTAATTTTTTACCCCGACCCTATTTTTTTTTCCTTTTTTCTACGAAAAAAAATAAAAGTCGGGATTTCGATCTCAGGCTCTGGTTCTGGTCTTTATTTTAGAATGGAAGACACCATAACAAAACAAAAAGTCTCCAGACCTACCGACACTATTTTTTTTGCCAATGTTACCCTAAACAGACATTTTTTTTGCCTTAGCAATAGGTATTTATGTATTTAAGATTCCATTGAAGATGCCGCCAATAGAAATCTTCATCACATACATAATAGGAATGATAAATTTGAACCAATGGATATTGAAGCATATTTTCATTATTAAATGTCTAGCATAATCCTTTCAATTGTACAAAAACATAATTGTATTTGATACATTTTAATATCTTCATGTAATTTATCTTGTCTTGTCACTACATTTTGCGAGGATACTATGCTTATACTGTGAACAGTACAATTGTTGGGAAGCATTCTTCATTATTAGAGGTTTGTAAATAAATGTTTATGGAATACATATTGTGTGCACTTACCTATATTACGTATATTTACCTTCCGTTCAATATCTCTGAAATATGGTCTAGAAGGTATCTACATCTTTTATGCTATTATAAAGAAAATATGAATTAATCAAGAAATTGAAAGATCGAACATTCTAAATGTTGATAGTATGTTCTTTTTGGCAATTGTGATTTTAAAATACATTCAATAAAGTATTATGGCTTCAAAGGCTACTGTGACAAAATTGAAGTCTATGTTAAAAGATGTAAAACCAAAAACGAATCAATTATGACACAGGATTAACAAAATATTAAAGAATCATATACAACAATAAAAAAGAAACGAAAATCTTGGAGTTTGAACAACCATCGTAAGCCATGCAATAGACCGGATGTTCGAGACATTGTACATTGCATACGGTAATTTTTTTCCGAACACGTCATTGGAAAAAGAAACTTTTGCGTTTTAGGATTATATAGGATATTCAACAATACAAAAAAGTAGCACAGTACATTGTCATCAATGTTCATTATGTTTTGTATCATTTTCACACTTCCATATATGGGGTAACTGAGTGATCACTTGAGATGACATGGTCAGCTAAGGTGTTGTCAACACCTGGCAAATGAGCGGCAGTCAGCCAGTTGTTGTTTTGTTTTGCCCACAACCATATCTGTTTCGTAATGTCATTACAAGTCACTTGTGTACCCCCTTGCTTGTTCAGATATGTGACAGCAGTCATATTGCCCACGAACAACTTGATATGTGCATTCTGAATGTCACGACAGAATGTCTGTAAGGCCAACAGAACAGCTTTCAACTCTAATATATTAATATGTAAGTCTGTCTCAGAATCTGACCACATACCGCCTGTAGATTCTGTAGTGTCAACTACTGTAGCCCCCCATCCATATCCTGAGGCATCAGATGTCAATGTCATTTTGGGGGGTGGGGGTGTTAATGTCACTTCCTTGCTTATTGATTCAATATTATCTATCCACCACATTATGTCCTCTTTGGAAAAATGTGAAATTTGCATGTCAACATCATAATTTCCTTTAGTTTGCCTAAGATGAAAGTTTTTGGAAATTTCTAATTGTTTGTAATGTAAGGCAGCATATTTCACTCCTTGCTCACAAGCCACCAAGGTGCCTATCAATTCCGAAAATTGTCTAATAGTACAAATTTCTCTATGTAAAAAGGACTCGCACAGTTTCCTAACTTTAGTAGCTTTGTCAGCCGCTGGTTTTACAGTCATGTCCACCGAGTTCAAAACAAATCCTAGATATGTAATACACTGTGAAGGTTCCAGGACAGACTTGTCAGGGTGATTAAACCCTAAGGAATCCATAAGAGTGATGGTGTCAGTCACATTGTTCAGGCATAACTTATGCGAGTCGCCCAATAAGAGTGAATCGTCAATTTAACTAGTGTTGATATGTCCCCATTTCCTTAATATCGAAAAAACACATTTCATGATTTTAGTAAAGACACGTGGTGCACATGCTAACCCATTTGCGAGACAGGTAAATTGGTAAAGTTGTTCTTCCCAATAAAATCTCATGAATTTCCTGTCACATTCATACACCGGAATGGAATAATAGGCGTCTTTTAAGTCAACTGAGGCAAAGAAACAATTTTTCCTCATCAACAGTATAGCCGACTTTAAAGTATCCATTTTAAAATAATGATGTTCATCAAACTTATTAAGGAAGCTTAAGTTTATTTAGAAAATTTTATCAAAAAACTGTAGCAACGTCAACAGACACTGCTTTCAGTAACTCTATCCTGAAGGACGTTGGTAGTAATTAGAACTGGGAATAACGGAACCATTAAAAGGCACATGTGAACAATACATATAGCATTTAGAGACAGATAATATAACATGCATATGTTACACATGCCCGATCTGTAAGGTTTTGATTATGTGTGATCAAAGAATCAAAATGTATGTAGTGTGAAGAAAACGTGTTCTTTTTTAAACTAATATTCAGCTTGAGTGTTTTATTCAGAACAATTGTAAGATGGCTCTAAAACTCTCACGTGATCACTCAGTTACCATATATGGAAGTGTGGAATTGATCAATTAAACGAGATTTATTGAAGTTTGATTAAGATTCCACACTTGTATATATGGTACTGAGGGATTACGTGCCCGCCCTGTATACTATATATGGGTATATAGTATCATACCCTACCCAAAAATTATCACATATATACATCTTACTATTGTTGCTTTAAAGACTGACCACTCGCACGACTGTGTCATCTCACGTAATCCCTCAGTACCATATATACAAGTGTGGAATCTTAATCAAACTTCAATAAATCTCGTTTAATTGATCAATTAAACTGAACATTGTATCAATTAAACTGAACATTTATCAATTATACTTAACATTAAGATAAGATAAGATAAGTTTATTTCTGGTTCAGGACTTGTATGTAAAATCCTCTATACCAGACTCAGACAAGATACAAGATACAAGATACAAGAAACTTTATTTAGTGTCGAATATATAAAACATGGTAACATAAGCTCGTTCGAGCTTGTATTTCGACAAAACAAAGTATATTGTATATATAACAGAAATTAAAACTAAAGCATCACAGTTGTCAGTAATTATAAGTACAGGCACTACATAAGCTATCACAGAATTTTTCACAAATTTATATTAAAAGGGGTGACAACACAAGCAACAAAGCAAACCAAAATAAAAAAATAAAATAAAGACATAAAGACATGTGTTACACCACAGGATGCAGGGAGACATTAAGAACAAAGTTTACACTTACAGTCCGGGCCGTCCCACTTACGGAGCAGCCTCCGAAACTCTGCATAGTTTTCAACCTTACGCAGGTCATTTGGGAGGCTGTTCCATATGCGGGACGCCTCGTACCTGAATGATTTCTTACCATACCTGGTGGTGTTAACTCTGGGTAGGTTTGCTTTGTTTTCAGATCTGAAATTATAAGTGTTTTCTTGTTTTTTAATAAGGTTACGTATGTAGTCAGGAGCAATATTGTTAAAAATTTTAAAAACCTCACAGGCCATCATTTTCATCCTGTGGACATGTAAAAAAGACAAATTTGATCCGGCTAGCAGTTCTTTAAGGTTAGAGGTGTGGTCATTATGAATGAATCGCAAGCCCCTCTCTTGCACTCGTTCGATTTTTCTAGTTGCAGAAATACTGCAGAAATGCCAAATAAGGGGACAATAGTCAAAGTTTGATAAAACAAAACATTTGTAAATTAAAATTTTGGTTGCTTTAGGTAAAAAATGTCCGATCCTTTTCAGAACTGCTAGTTGCTTAGATGCTTTCCTGCATATATCTGAAATATGTTTATCAAATTTTAAAAGATGGTCGATTTCGATACCTAAAAGTTTAACACTATCTTCACAAACAATTTCAGTGTTAGAGATATTAAAATGTTTCACAGTGTTCTTACCCAGAGAGATAGCCTGAAATTTCTCTGGATTTGCCTTCATTCCATTTATGTCAAACCACTGAATTAAAACACTGGCTTCATCTTCTAAAACTTTCTTAAGATTGTTTATATTTTGACTAAAATAACCTAGGGTATTGTCGTCGGCATAGTTATATAATGTGGCTTCTTTGATGAAATAAAATATATCATTGATAAAAATGTTAAAAATCAAAGGCCCCAGTATCGAGCCCTGGGGGGACGCCTTTAATGAGGGACACCCACTCGCTGGTGATGCCCCCCAAACCAACCCTCTGCTTCCTGTTCCCCAGGTAGCTACCCATCAGACGAACAGCATCACCCGATGCCCCATAAGTTTGCAGCTTTCTGAGGAACAGGTCATGCGGAAGACAGTCGAAGGCCTTGGAGAGATCCATCAAAATAGCCCCAACCTGGTTGCGGCAATCCAAGGCCTGTCTCCAGTCCTCCAGCATGCGCAGCAGAGTGGTCTGGCACCCAAAGCCCGATCTGTAAGCAGCTAAAAAAGGATGGAAGATATCTTTAAAAAAGGATGACAGCTGATCATGCAGAATTCTTTCAAAGATTTTAGAGATGCTAGGAAGTATGCTCACTGGTCTATAATTACTTTTGTCTAAAGGGTCGTTTTTTTAATACTGGTGTTACTTGAGCATATTTTAATTGACAAAATATAGAGTTTACAGTTAATACATTTTTATCCGGTAATAATAATAAATTAATGATGTATAAAGGCCTTGTAGTTGTATAAGAGCTCTTGTTCTTTCCAATGTTTATCTAACGCATTTTTGAAGGAGTTTATATTTGGCGCCATCACTACATTCTCTGGTAGATCGATCCATATCTTAGTAGCTCTTAGTGAAAAAAAGTTTCTCCTAATCTCATAGTTAGATCTTGTATGGAATAGCTTCCTCCTATGCCCCCTGCTGCTCTCGCGGTCCGTTGCATCTTTCCATAAAGATAAAATGTGTCAACATTCGGAGTCATATACTCCATCTAAAATTTTGAAGAGTTCTATAATGTCTCCTCGTATTCTTCTACATTGTATCAATTATACTTAACATTGTAGCAATTATACCTTTAAAACATTGTATCAATTATACTTAACATTTTGTCAATTAAGAAATAGAAAGTGTAACATTGTTTTAATGGGAACTAAAGTTGCATGCTAATATTGTTAATTATGATACATAATCTTATTAACTATAATTATATACACGTGGCCATTGTAACATAACAAGTTAATGAAGTAGTGACATATACTCAAATAAAAACAACAAAAATTTCATTATGCGAATAAAAAGTAATTTATTTCTCGGTAACACAATGCTAATTCCGTTAGTTTCCTCTCCCTGTGCGGCGTTCATCGCCTCGTAAACCGTTTGATTCTTCATTATAAAATCCGTATAAATGACAGTATTTACGAGTAAACGTATTAGCCTAGTCGCCGTGTCTTGTGTGTTTTCGGAGCTGTATTCACAGAGACTACAATAAACCCTGGCCAGCAAGGCCTGTTCCCAGCTGTGTCCTACCATTACACGTATTTTGGGGTGTTGGGGCCCGATACCCGATCCTTCGTCTTGGCCCTTGTCTGAAGGAACTGGGAAATGGTGGAACAAAATACGCCGCGTTATACAAATCACACACATTATTTGGCACCAAGATTGATTTTCATGTTAATTTGTTCATAAAATCCCTTTTCAGTTCTAAGTTAATCAATTTTTTATGCTCCCCTGTCTATTCAAACTGATACAAGGCCCAGCCCACTCTCCGGGCGTATTCGGCTCGCTCATAGAATCTCTTCTGCTGACGAGAGTCAAATTTTAAGTGTGAAGTTCAAATGTCTTAGGTTGGCAATTTATAGTGTTAAAACTACTCATTACAAAGAATGAACATCCTACCAACATACCTGATATTGAAAGTATCGAATTCATTTTATAATTTCATCATTGTTTTCCTGATGTCTTCTAAAAACATCTTTAACGATTTACAAATTAATAACGAATACTCATTTATCACGACGTTCAAAACATTCAGGTAATCATTTTTTTCTTTTCGGATATTCATTAAAAGCACCTTTCAAAGTAAACTTAACATTTTCTATTCTTAAGATGGTATTTTGAGACTCGCTGGTAACATGTAATAGTATACTTTTTTGAAGCACGTAACGTTTTTATTGTAAACCTACAATTATTATCTAGCTGCTCTATTTGATATCTCGCATCTAATCATTATCTTTCGAATTCAAGCCCGTCTTATTTCCTTTTGTTTTGACAAGTTTTGTACCTAGTTCCAGTTGTTTGTTTTATATCATTTTGTTTACTGCATTCCCTTCCTTCTGGTGCATTTCGGTCTGTCGCGGTAATTGTGAACTTTTCAGTTAAATGTTGTATGACTAAAGTTTTCACGTTTCCCTTATGGTTAGTGTTTTCCTTTTCTGTTTATTTGCTCGGTTCTTTCCTTCTGTCTCTTTTCCTTGCTCTAAATCCATGCGTTGTATGACAAAAGTCTCGTGTGTGTTTCTTTACTACAAAACCACATTTATGTGGTATGCTGGAAGTTCTGCCTATTGCTTTCAATTTGACGTCTTTTCTAACTGCACATTTAAGATAAAGTTATGATAGGTGTTTCCCTATTTTAAGTTCCATTCCGTTTCTTTTACCTTTTGTATATTTGTTCGTCTATTTCCCTTAACAGGTTCACTTAAATTCATCTTACCACTTTTCCTTATTTCCACTCCACTTATCTGTTCATGTGATTTGACCAAGATTCAGGCTGTTACCTTTCCTTTGTTTCCTTTTTTAATTTCATTTATCTTGCTGCCTCTCCTCTTTTTCGTTCATCTTAAATGTTTGCTCTGCTTTGACCAATAGTCTGGTTGTCCCCCCCACTCTCCTTACTTTCGTTGGTCTTATTTCCTTTTGTTTTGATTTAACCCAGCACATCGGTGTTGCCTTCCTTTTCATGTCTTGTATCTTCAGTTCATATGGTTACGTTTTTCTGGATATATCTCTAATGTTATTTTTTTTCTTATTTTTTTCGTTTGTCTATTGGTACCCCTAGTTTCGTTTGTTACCTGTTCCCTAACTTTGGTTATTTTCTCTTCTTGTTATCTTTATGCAGCAAAACCATTCGAAGAGTAATTATTGTACTATAGTATATAAAATAAAATGCAAATGCACAAAAATAAAATATGAATTTATTTTTTCATGTTTCCGTATTAAAAATTCCTTCATTTTACAACAAATAAAACGCTAAGATTTAGTTTATTGTTTTCCTAACTGAAAAGTTGCCAGTTACTTTCAGAACTTTCCTTTTAAAATTTAAAAGAACCAATTGACTTGAAAAATCCAAATAACCGTATGGTTCTGGTAGTCCATAATCTAATCAAGTTTCCAATAGCATCAACCTCATTTAAGTCGCTGCTTCATAATGAAGGCAAACATTCAACCTTAACTCTGCGGTAAGCAAAATGAGTTCGTTGGCTTCTCCATCTGTTAAATTACTATCTCTGTTTTTGTTGCCGTCCCACCATGGGAACCCCTCTGTGACGACATCCTTACAGAATCTTAACACAGAAGAAAACCTAAATTAATGAAGATACAACCCTGTGATTAGACCGTGTGGTTTGTAGACGCTTCACTAGATTTAATTATCACGCGATAGGCGTATTTTGTAAACAATTGCTGACTATAACACTCATTGCCCTTGGTTTAGAACACTGGCACACCTTTGACCCAAGGCTTGCATCCTGGTTATAATTAGCCTAGGTTGGGACATACAGAACATGTTTGAAGTTTAGGATACCGCCACTATACTTTCCGCCATCCGTTTCCCAAACGACAATATCTGCCCGGAAGCGTCCAGTGGTAATTAGCCTATCCCCCGAAATAACCCCCGCTCCCGGGGCCGGACCATACAGGAAACACGTACACACAGCGGGACGGACAGATGATTCTGTCAACAAAAGGCATAAAGGTAATATATTGACAATGTAATCGTGAACCAAGTCACGTGATTAAGGTTAGACACAGGTGGATATTTCTTCTTTTTAAAGGTGTTGCTTTTTGTCGTCAACGAAATTGCTTTTGAAAATTATGTTGTTTTTTCATATATGTATACATATATTGCTGTCATTGTTTTGCCTCTAAAGTGAATATTTCATTTAAGTTACAGATGAACAAAATAAAGCTTAAATGTTTGACCAGCCATATGTATGGTGACATTATTGAGTTTCATAAGTTGCCTTGGTTATTCAAAAAGCATCACTGTCAAGGTTTCAATAAGAATTGTCATTTCGGTGCTGACAATAATCTCCTACAATTTCTCCATTTTGTAGACATTAGGAAACGTGGCCATGCTCAACTATGTTGACGAAGCACAAGGAAAAATGCATCCGAAAGTCGTTTAACTTGAATGCAGGTAAGCTGTGTACAAGTTTAAACAGAGACAATAAAACAGTATCGAAATACAAGTAATGTACCTCTTTGTCCTATTTATATGGTACTTAATGTGGCTTTACTTAATCGCCAATTTAAGAGAGGAGCGCATTCGGTAAATTGCTGTATTATCACAATGAAATGTTATTTCCTATAGAGCGATCAGGAGTCAGCACGAAACCATGCGCCAATTTGAAACCAGGTTGCCATCAAATGAGTACAGTAACCAAATGTTAGGTCAACATTTAAGCTTATTAGCAGCCAATTGGAAAAAGTCAAAGGTTCACGTTTGCCTTGAGATTGTCAGACTTTTAACCAGATTTACATGTCAGACAAAGGCGTACAGCTTTGCTTTCAAATGTAATACTGTTTTCTCTTCTCTAACGTGTACCAGTCCTATGCCATTTTTGTGAACTGCTCTAATTTCAAAACACTACAGTACTTAGCATGTCTCCTTCGTGTTCCAAGGCCATTTTAGTAAACAACGTGATGATGCCGTCCTCCTCCCCACACCTTCACTGTCATGGTGCTCTCGGTGACGAAGGCTATGGTAATATAGCAAGATTTTCATTAAATGTTGGTAATGCCCTTGACAAAATACCTCACTACTCCGGGGTGAGAAGCAGTAATGACTGACCCATACTGACACGAACCATTCACGGGTAAGTGACAGTGACATGGCGGGTCCTCAAACTGGATGATACAATACGTCCATTAGAACTGTCAAAATGGTGGGCTAGATAGTAAAATATGGCCGTTGTGTTGTGCCGGCATCGACAGACGCCGAAAACACGACGCCATGTGTTACGTCTATAGCTCTACAGAGGATCCGTATGTTTTCCTCTCCCCGGGCATATTGCACAAAGACAATTGATCGAACAGCAATTATAGGGATGACAAATCTTTATGTCAACTTCTTTTTATATTTTCTTGTGAAACAAGCACATTTTGTGTCGCGTCATTCACCAAACTGCGACACCTACCGGGTACAACTGATTTAGATTTTCTAAAATACAAAACGGTTCCGGATGTCAGCATCTGGGGACACGCATAGAGTTGTAATCGCATCCGTCATCGAGGTGCGCGGTTATGTGTGGCCCTGACGGTCGTTGACATAAGGTGTAAAAGTCGGTCCAACACAACTCTCGCTGATTAGATAAAATATCAGTAGTTTGTAGAGTAAATACAGAAACAGAGGCACCACACAAAAACCAATGGTTTTCCAAACTCATTACCCATTCCGTTTTTGAGTTAACGGTATGGGAGTGCCGTCATCATCCTAATGGATTCAAGCTTTAACCGGGACTAAATGAAATTGTGGTTAACAGCTTCACGTAGGTTTTAAAAACCTTCTTTTCGATTTGGCATGAAAGTCATTGAATTTATCGCCTGGGCGGTCTGCCGATATTTACTTTGAAATGGATAATTCCTTGAAGATGAAGCGCCATTTGATCTGTTATCGGTGTTGAGACGACAATTGATAACTGTTAACACAGACACATATTTACTGACTAGAAAATAATATGGAGAATATTTGTCAGCTTGTGATAAGTATTCCTACAGGCCCTGCGTTTTGGTTCTCATTTTCTAGAAAATACCAAACAACGTTCCTTTTTGATAAAACTGTCTACCGACTTGTAATGATATTGGTATGGAAAAGGATAAAACATGGAGATGTTCACGTTAATCATCTTAAGCAAATGCTACCTGAAAATACCACGAAAATTTTTATTTTGAAAAAAAAACGATTGGTAGAAACAAATGAAATTTGGTTTTCAATATTCTGTTGATAAATTATACCAACAGATGAGATTTGATCATGCAAAAGGAGGTATTTTCATGACATATACTTTGCTATGAAAACACTCTAAAGGATCCAAAATTCGTAAAAAAGGATGATAAACTGACAATAGGACTGGGCATCTGGCATGATAAAAGGAATAAGGGCCGATAAGGAAACCAAAAAAATATGAAGTGCTATTAAAACAACGTGTTAACAGCAGCAGACTGATAAAGATACTTTACAAATAGAGGAAAATACCAAAAATCTTTCATTGATGACATAGTTGTTCAAAATTACTCATCTTGAGTTAGCTTAAGCAATAATTGAAAAAAAAAGTTGATAACGAGTGTTGCCGACACCTAATTTGCTACGTTTAACAAGATCTGCAAAGTTAAGGATGATTAAGATTGCTGACGGCGTTTCCCATTTAAGAAAAATGGACATAGAAGGTGAAAATAGAAGCAGACGACTGTTAGCAGCTGGCAGAAATAAATACCGAGAAATATTTAAACACTGGGTTTCAGATGGAATTTCACACACCATTACTAAACATAAATTGTAATGGTAAATAGGAAGCTATGAAATATCAATTTCTATTGTCTTCGAGATGTTTGAAATTCGTGAAAGATTTTCGGATAGTCGTATCCTCCAATGAAGCATATGTATTGACAAGAGACAAGCGTCCTAGGGCTGACCGGTGGGAGTAAAAACCCAGCCCAGTGTCACCGGCCAACAGACACCCATCGTCCGACACCTTCTGTCTGTTTATCGGTTCGTAAAATCAGCGCCTTTTCGTAAATTGTAAATCAAAAATTAATGACTAAAGAATCCACGCGTGTAATGTCCGTTGCAAATCTGCACAATTTGTCTCTCTTGGTGTGTTTGTAATCTTTTATTCTTCAAAGGACGGTAAATGAAGCGGACTCAAACGAATTTGTTGCCTTGTGCGGAAGGCGTCTCTCCCATTGACGGACGGCTGGGAGACAATGGGTCAGAGTTAAGAGACAGAGATACCTCTTCAAGGCTATGTGTTAACTAGTTAGACATCTTCATCCTAGCCGTCGGTAATAACCTTTGAACATTAGGCACGAGTGTGTGGAATTGAAAGAGCTTTTCAGACACGTATAGCTTTACTCACTTTGATTCGATTGTATGAATTGTTGGCTTCTAATTGAGTTAGTGTGCAATAAGTGACGTCCTTAAGTCATTCAGTTAAATAATTAAATTGATCTGATAAAAGTCAAATTTTAAGGTTGCATGTTTTGAGGAATACGATACATTAAAGACGCTTGTGTGTACAATAAAGAAAATATCAGTTCAATAAAGCATAATACATAAAAAGCAATCTGAAAGAGCATTTCATTGTGAGCATTGTATTGGATGCCTCTTAAAAATACACATCCCCATGTGTTACAGTTATCAAGTATTTGCTATTTTCGTATCATCTAACACAATACGTCACTGATCTTATGATGTAAACCAACTAATCTCATGTCGAATTGATCTCCACGTTTTCTTCTTCTTTTCCTCTCTTTAATTTTTGTCTAACGACTTTGTCATGATGATTTATTTTAAGGTTTATAAATAGAAAAGTTCAACTGTACTTGTGACAATTTGACATCGTCTAATTTTGGCAATCGTTATTATCCGCTAAATACTCACAAAATAATCACACTCGAAAATAAGCTGTTTCAAAAAAGTTTCTTACATGATTCCAATACAATTATTGTACTACACCTTTGCATTTAGATACTTTTATCAGAAAAGCAAGGATACCGTAATATATTTTAATCTATCATAACATCAAGGGATACAGTATTACATACAATATAATTACATGGTACCGATATTTTGCAAATGGTTAAGATGTCCCGACATATAACCTCAGGCCCTTAATCTCTGGAATGTAAGTTCGAATCCCATGTGGGACAGTTGCCAGGTACTGAACGCTGTTCGGTGGTTTTTCTCCGGATACTCCGGTTTTCCTCCACCAACTTACCTGGCACGTCCTTACATAACCCTGACTGTTGATGGGACGCTAAAATGATAAAAAAACAACCAAAAAACTTTACCTATTGGTGGTCCTGATCAACCTTTTCCCGGCAAATGTCTCTATGAAACCATTTATATGTACAGACACTGAAATGTTGCTGTTAATTCAGTTCACCCTAATTTATATACAATATCTATTCATGTTTTAATTTTAGAAAAAAATGACAACATTAGGTTATATATTCATTTTACCGAAATACTGTAGTTTATATCAAAGTCGCAAAGGCGAGAAACTGGTGCGTTTTCATGCTTCTGTCATATAGAAATTTGAGATGTTCTTTGTTGTTATATAATTGTATATTTTACCTATAGATGTGTTGACAAGTTTAAAATCTACCCTAAGGCATTGTGGTCTTATTTTTGTGGAGTGACCGACAATTACATATAACCTTGCTTGAGGCAATGGTGTCATTGATAAGCTTAAGTAGATATATTTCATATCAAGCTGCCGATATATTTCAAGTCGTTTAATTGTGATAATATCTTTATGCTATTGATCTTAATTACATCCGGGTTTACCTATCGGACAATGGTCATTTTATTATAAAAACCCATGCCTGATTATGAACATAAGTTTTGGATTCCCAACCTTCAAGGCGGTCACTACGGATATTTCTTGGATTACCAGATAGTGAACTGTGTGTGTGAACATTATTCAAATTCGGAACTTTTATAAGGTGGATCGCCATCTACGGACAACTAATTCGGTGTCTACATATTGGATTACCAATACGAGTGAACTTTCATTTTATTTCTATGTAATGTGCCACATATGTTTGATATATGAAAAAGAAATACAATACAAGAGAAAAGCAAATTCCACTTGAATTCTTCGTTTTGTGTCCTGCAATTTATATACTCCAACGGTCCGAATTGAAAGTGAAAACAACACACATTTTCTTTATTAAAATTGGTGAGAGAATTCGGAGTAACTTGCCACAGGTAAGCCAAGTTACGCACAAGATCCCCGGGAACCTCAGCGAGACCCCAACCTTGGAGCACCAAGACTGTTGCCACAAATTTGCTCCGCATTTTAACAATGGATACCACATATCGAAACAACACGTCGCACCAAAGATCATTTCCCTCAGCGACACGAACAACGCTCCTACCAAATCTACCTTTCAACCGAAGATGGACACGTTCACCTGACGAAGCCTGTCAAACAACGGCTACAAGGCACCAGGGACCCCCAATGTCATCAATCGGTCCAAAATCGTCGCCTCGGAATCAGTGTTTTAGATGTGGTAAGTGGGTATTCCATTGTTTTCAAGAGCACGTTAATATCTCTTGTCAGGCAAAATCAGCCCAATGTTTCAAATGTGGCAAATTAGGACATTTTTCACGGGCTTGTTTTTCAAAGCGCCCAATTTCGGACCAATCAAACCAAAATCATAAATCAAAAAGTAAATTTCACAAAAGCAGGGACGCAAAACGCATGTCAGAGTTCATCTTACGAAAATCAATCGTATGTGCATTTCCATTTTCGGACCTTTCTGACTCAGAATTCACCAAAATAAACAAAAGAAATCAAATTCAAGTGCAAATTGTAACACCGATCAAAAGCAACAATGGCACAAATGAAAACGAGCTGGAAATTAAAGAGCTCAAAATCACCAATGAAAATCTTGAAGCGGAAAATGAACGCTTAAAATCAGAGCTGAACGAGAATCAAACTTATACCAATGAGCTAAGAGTCAGCTTTGCAGAAACTTTTAATTTGTACCAGAGTGAACATGAGCGTTTAAAACGGGAGAATGCATTTTTTGAAAAAAGAAACGACGATAAATCTGGTCAAATAGTTCGTCTTGAAAAAGACATCACAAAATACAAGGAAACAATCGCTAATCTTGAAAGCAAGATTCAGAATTTTGAAAGAGAAACTTCGCTTGTAAATTCTCAAACCTCTCGACAAAATTGTCAAAATTACGCACCTCCCAATCATAACCAACTATTTCGGCCAAATCGAAGACGAGGAAATTTTGGAAATCAATTCGGCTATTATTAAATTTTTAGCGGTTTTGCTTAACCCATGCTTAAGCTAATTTTACTTCTAGATTTGAAGAAGTAAATGAAATTCAATGACAGTCTCTTGAAAACAACAGTATCCACTTTTATTACATGTGTGTTAATTTGATGGACAATCTACTGAATGAACGTTATAAAGTTGTGAAAAGCCTCTAGGTGTATTTAGATTATCAACACTGACTTGTTTAACAAATAATTTAGACTCTGGGACAGAGTCTTCCTGAGCGAGAAGGAAGTTGTCATATAGAAATTTGAGATGTTCTTTGTTGTTATATAATTGTATATTTTACCTATAGATGTGTTGACAAGTTTAAAATCTACCCTAAGGCATTGTGGTCTTATTTTTGTGGAGTGACCGACAATTACATATAACCTTGCTTGAGGCAATGGTGTCATTGATAAGCTTAAGTAGATATATTTCATATCAAGCTGCCGATATATTTCAAGTCGTTTAATTGTGATAATATCTTTATGCTATTGATCTTAATTACATCCGGGTTTACCTATCGGACAATGGTCATTTTATTATAAAAACCCATGCCTGATTTTTGAACATCAGTTGGATTCCCAACCTTCAAGGCGGTCACTACGGATATTTCTTGGATTACCAGATAGTGAACTGTGTGTGAACATTATTCAAATAGTGGACTTTTAATATGTTGGATCGCCATCTACGGACAAATAATTCAGTATCTACGTTGGATTACCAATACGAGTGAACTTTCATTTTATTTCTATGTAATGTGCCACATATGTTTGATATATGAGAAAGAAATACAATACAAGAGAAAAGCAAATTCCACTTGAATTCTTCGTTTTGTGTCCTGCAATATATACTCATTACCAACGAACCGAACCCTCAATAACACAAACATTTTCTTTATTAAACTTCCAGTGAATCTTGGTTTTTAGCAAATAAGCCCAAATACGAACTAGCAAAAATGGGTTTATTACACGTAGAACATTATAAAGCGTAAATGGTTAGTTTTTAAGAATCTAAGCTTAATTTTGTAGAAAAAAGGAGAAAAAGTGATAAACAAATTTATCATATTCATTATGTGTTTTTTACACATGTTTAATAATGCTCATATCATTGGTTATTATCATTTTTCTTGCAGTTCTAAAATGTAACCGTGCGTTAAAACAGTCTGCTTGATGTCAGAAATGGAAATCAGAAAACGCTAAGGAGATGCAATTATATATATGCTGTAAGTATACTTTGTCAATCATTAAGAACAGCCAAGGATGTCGTTACCGATGATAATCATCCTCGCAGAGATGATGAGTAAAGAGTGATTCGACACTCCTAAGCTATATAGGCAATACTTGTTACATAACATAAAAATATTCACCTTTATAACACAACGGCTATGAATACATGAGGATTACAAAACATAACGATATAGAAAATGAGTTCAGAACGACCAACTGAGGCAGAATTTATCTGCATTAGAAACAGACTTTATGTGACTAATATTACAAAAGAATTAAACGTGCAATGATAGTAATAATCATCGCATTTCGTCAACGGAATAACAACAGTACAGTGACATTAGTATTTTTATCTGAAAACCTGACACAAAATCAGGAACTTTTGAGGAGGAAAGGAACGAAAGAGTAAGTAGCATTTTGAAGGATCCCCTGTTTTAAATACATTGGAGTATGCAATATTTAATGTTGCTCAGATAAATTCAATGTAATGCCATGTAACAAAGTGAAAACAAGGTGTTTTTTTATTTTACAGTGTATATTAAAATAGTGACTAAGTAAATCGTTTTCAGTTTCTAGTTTCTTCTTCATTGAGATTTCTTAACGTGAATGCAACAAAATAAAATATTATAATTTAATCACATGTTTTTGATAATAATAATAACAGTGTGGTTTTAGTTTAAATTTACATTTAAGCTACTTAAATTCAACACCATGCAAAATGAACGCTTTGATTATCGATTACTTTGCATTTGCCACAATTCATGTTTTGCTTTGAAACCATTCGTTACCATTATTGGCTGGTGTTTATTACAGAGAGACGAGAAGTCCATTACTGGTTACTGTCACCTTTAACCTGACCTCTGACCCACCCATTGACCTCTTCAGATCCTACAAAGTCCTTCCTTGATTTCTTGTTTATGGTCAGTTTGTCAGATATCAATGATTATCTCCCTAAACTGTGGTCAGAGTACGGTTCGGTTCTCCGGCCACTATCATAGGACGAGTGTCTCTGGTCAGCTGTAATAATTTGATAACAATTACCATGATCGTCATCCCACTTCTGGGCCGTAAATAGAAAGTGGTTGGCATTCATCCACTTGTAGTTACCGAAGAAAACAGACCTAATTGGGGACGGAATATGACACGGTTCGTGAGCTTTTCGACACTCATTTTGTCATCTCCTCTCTAATTACTAGCCAGAAAAGTTGCCTTTTTTCCAGACGATGAATCCATGATTAATTTATGATGAATTCTTTAAATCGAAAATCTCTTGAACCTGCCCATAAACATCTTCTGTCACACCTGTGAACCCAGCCCCCGACATTAAGTGGCGCTCATAGCACTTATAAACACGGATATGACATCTTGGATATTTCATAACAGATGTTATATTTGAATTTTCTTTTTCCTTCATTCTTTCCAAAGAAAAGATGTCTTAGAATTGAATACTTTTCTTTGGCATAATTTACTCGATAATTCGTGATATTATTAATTAAGATGATGTTTCGATGGAATAATAAATACTCCGATTTAGAGGTATAACTTATTTCATTATACACCATAACATTCAACGATATAACTTCCTTTCGCGTGCGATTTATTTTCGCGAATTTCGCGATCGATGTTAATTCGCGAAAGTTTATCTCCGCAAATTAATATCTTCCGCAATTCTTGCACAATGAAATTCAAAGATATTTTCCATTCAATTTCAAATCCGCGAAACTTAATCTCCGTGAAAATGTTTTGAAACGGAAATCGCAAAATTTAGTTGCAGTGAAAGAAAGTTGGTTTACAGTATACGGTATTAATAAAGCAATAAACTGAAAACATGTATTCATCCAGAATCATTTAAACATCCTAATCAAGACACAATACGATTTTACAGATTAAAAACAATGACAGATTGGTTATGGTATTTGTCTATTTTCTCAAAGCCCGAATAGCTTGGTGGGTTGTTTTTTTATTGCATAACGAGCAAAAATAAGCACACTGATAAAATATGCTTATATAAAATATATGTAAAAGAGGAAATGGTTATGTAATGATGCCGTGTAATCTTTAGTGTAAAGCAGAAGAATGACTGCCATATAACATTGAAACGTTTGATTATTTGACTGAAACACTTGTCCTCCCTTATTTATTATGAGACGTTAACACTAATGCAGAAAAACCTCAACCCTCCTGCTCGTCATCATCATCATCATCATTAAAAACTATTATTATCTATTGGTCACGCTTACATCAAACATTTAATCTATTTTTCCTTATCGTCAATCTACATTACCATCATCCCCAAAATTATAGACTAATTTCCTTTCGTTCGTTCATTAATTTGTACATTGTATACTCTAGTTAAATAGCTAATAGATAACAAATTATTTGTGATCGTATTTGATTATTTTGAAATATAACCATTATCATCATGAATAATTATAAAGATATAATACTTATTTTTAACGTGAATTGTTTTGTATGATAAACATAAGTGTATACGAAGGACAATATCAGAGTAAACTTTTTCAATGTTTGAAAAATATCCTTTTGTGGTGAAAGTATCTCTATCATTAAATAGTAGCTGTCTGTATTTCTGGGGTAGATCGGTTTACCATTACCAGAGACCCTTGTAAATTATCTCCCTTTGTTCCCCCAGCTACCCCACGGCCCCCACCTGGCCCTCACAGTCCCTTGTTAGCCTTTCGTTATTCTCAAGCACACTCTCATCAATATACATGAAAGATAGCCCATCTTCCGTTAGTATGACAACTCCATCTTCCAACACTCTAATAAAGATCGAGTTTGTGTGCGAGATAAACGCCCCAGAAGGTTACAATACCGAAATGACCTTATCTATTAACCCCATCATACTTCAAATATGACTGTTACCATCCTTAACAAACCTTGGCCTTTGTAGTTCGCTGTGATTGTCCACACCTTCATATGAAGTAAGGAATGCTCACAATTGTGATCTAGTAAGAGTAGAAGTGAACAATGACACCTAAACACCCGGGGTGGTATATTTTACAGCTTACCCTAATGAAACAATTAGTGTATCTTATCTCTGACACAATACAACTCATTATTCAAAGTTTGTATCTCAGGTTAAGGACTTAGTAACCACCTTGTAGTCATACATCTTTAACATATTGATTGCGTCTTATTTCCCCCGGAAAAGTTTTATGTTGATGTTCTATTACAAACAAAAAACCTAAAAAAGTACTTAAAAGATAGTATAAAAGACGTGGGATTTAATAACCTTTTCAAAGAAAACAAAATACTTGTACAAATGTTTATCGCACAGCTGCTCATTTTCTTAGCTGCCAAAGGACTAAATCGTCGTTAACAAATGGCAGATATGATATTAAACCCAAACCAAATATGACAACACAAAAACATACGTTTGTAAAGGATCTATGTAATGTAATTGTTTGCGCAATTGATATGCAAATACGTTTCCCTCACGTTTTTGGAGATAATCATTGTATGGCATATCCAATAATCACACGAAATTTAAAATTTTTGATTGGACCATGTGCACTCAAATTCTGTTCAGGACACTTAACTTTCTAGAGAAGTTTTTCGGAACAAATCGTTGATTTATATGTTTTTTCACTGAATTAATCGATTTCGTAATCATGTGATTATTGATGTAGCCTTAAAGTTTCAAGAAGGCACTTCATGTGATTATTAAGAGAGAGTGTGTGTCATTGCAATAAACGAAATTGTTTCTTTCTTCAACGGTTTTGTACAGCATTACTTCTCTTTGTGTAATGTACACTGTTTAGCTCTTCAACTTCATCAATTTGATTTCATTCTAGTATCAAGTGTATAAACATTAATAACAAGGTATCATCATATTTTGATTTAACGATTCTTTCATTATTCAACGAAATTATTTATGTAATCATTTGAAAAAAATACATATGTATTAATTTGTATTCCACAAAGATAAATACATAAGCTATAACAAAACCCACACAATAACCGTTAAACATAAGCAGTAATTTACCATGATAATGAACGCTTGTTAACCATTTTCTAAAACGATGATCAAAATGATTACGTATGTCATCTTAATATTAGACCATTTTCTATGTTGCATTATTGTGCGTGAAATAGTCCTCATCGGTATAGTTTTTTATATAGATTATAGAACTGTTTTATGAAAAAATACATCGAACAAATATTCAACAATTTCTTTTTATAATGATTTGTGAATATTTCCATTATCTATGGAAGATATCATATATCACTAAAACTTCTTTCTTCAAACCAGATTTTTGAGTCGATACTACTGATACAATTTTAAGCTTTTCACGGACATATTATAATATAAAGGTATTTTTTAACTTGTAACGTTTTGATATAAAAAAGAATCGTTTGTATGATAAAACACTTGTCACATTTAACATACTTAGTTAACTCAGATCAATTTCATTAAACGCTAACATAATTGAAAGCAGTTTTTCATTTGTTCACGAAGAACGGAAACCCCGAAAAAGGTGATTGGAATATGATACTATTACTCACTTCCGGCGTACGACACCCTTTGATATCTCAGTCCACCTCCTCCTCTTTAATCATATCTCATATTTCGTAAGCTACCTATCAAATTGCACACTCATCACCAAATCAGATACAACGAGAGCTAACATAAACTCAATTACATACAAAATGATGTAAATAGACTATACCTGGTTGTCAGTGAAGAACGATATCATGTTCTACCAATACGGTTTCTATAATGATATGTTCTATGGTAATTTCACAGGCATTAGTCACATCTTCGACTGTGTTCCTAAGATTGATATCTACCCCGAGGATGTAAAAAGTATTATGCAGCTTAAGATAGAATCTGATTAAAATCACTTGTGAATGGCTTGTAGTAACAATGTAGTAACAAACCCATGACAATATAATCTTATCGTGCTATCTAGATTAAACTGTTATAGGTGTAATCGGCGTATTCAGTTCTGAATTGTTATGTGAACGTTGGTTTTGGCAAAAACAAATAGTTAAAAAAACCAATGTAGTGGAGTTCTCAAGTGAAGAAATAACCTGATTCATTATTATGCATTATAATTTTTTTGGGTACGAAAATCATTTTCTGTAGATCCCGTCACTTGTTGAAATATATACCAACTCGGTGATATGCTTATGAATGACCAATAACAATTATTTGACCACTAGCACGTGAGCTGATGATAGGAATGACCTCTCCTTCTAACGCATGGACCAAATGTCATTAAGCAACTGTCAGTTACCCGAACTGATATGTTATTTAATCCAGTGACAAACACGCTCCCTGTGGTTATCGGTGTATTTACAAAAACAACCAAATGTCTCCTGAAGATACTATATAACTGATGATTTTAGCAGGTCAAACATTGCTCGGTTTTGACTTAAAACGGGAAAAAATGATGATGATGATGATGATG
Organism: Argopecten irradians; assembly: GCF_041381155.1. Classification (NCBI taxonomy): domain Eukaryota; kingdom Metazoa; phylum Mollusca; class Bivalvia; order Pectinida; family Pectinidae; genus Argopecten; species Argopecten irradians. The sequence continues at coordinate 54,264,407 of NC_091134.1, forward strand.
ATAATAAAGAAAGAACACGAATTACATTATCCATCCATTCATGGATAAAAGTTCCATCCCGACAGAAAATATCAACTTTGCGCATATGTTTATATTCGGAAACTGTTATCTCGTTTATTTATTTTTTCAAATATCATTTCAATTTCTGTTTTCATTTAACTATTTATTTTTGTTTGTTAAACTTTACCAAAAGTTTACCAACGAATGCATTCAATAACATCTTATTCTTTATTTTGGTATCATTTGAAAAAAATACATTTCAAGAAAAAAAATGCTTTAATTTTATACTTTTGCAAGTCAAATTTTCAGCAAATTCCGAAGAGCTTCTTGATCTATTACCGATTTTGTTTTCAAATAAAAATATTGAATCTGTTTTACATTTTTTTTCTAAAATCACTTTTTAATAATTCTACGTAAAAACGTAACACGAAATGAAACCTTTGAGTCTCGCGTGATTATATTTTTACAATACTTCTTTAGTAGTTCAGTTATATCATTATAATAGTGTTATTTAAATTGCATGCATTAAACATTTATTTTTATAAAAATGAAAGATAAATGATTATGTTCATTTGAAACGTCAATTAAGAAATAATTAATAGTATAGTAAAAAAATCATGGAGTGTCATTTACAACATCGTTTTATGTACATGTCTAGCGATGCATTATCAGCCAATCAAAATATTTGGGTATACTAGTAAATAGGAAATCTAAACATCATTAACTTTCTTCTGGAATAGTTTGCCTTGCTCCGTAGCTTCTCGAAACATGTTTCATCATTCTCATTCAATTCAATAGAAATTACAAATTCCAGGTTTTATTTCAAACTTCAATATTTATCTATAGATATAAGCCTGAAAGTCTATATATATACAATTTACTTTTGTCATTGATGATTTCTTCCCTCAATCTGTTTGAATATGAAAAGTACTTTCAGGATCTTTATTTTTAGTACACAATGGGATTTCTGCACTGTGGGGTCTGATGATTGAGGGACCGGGGGATGATTTTAGTCTGTTCACGCCTCCGTGATGGATCTAGTGCTGTCGGCAGGACTTAACACTGAGACCCAACTGTCCACTCTCTCTGTAATTTACCCGCTTCCTTACATCTATCCATCTTAGCCCCGGCTCCTCCCTGTCTTTGAGATCTAAGTTTTCACAGACATCTCCTGACAGACTTTAGGTAGATTATTTGTTCATTATTATCATTCACTGTGGTCCGCAGGGGTATGGACATGCGCAGTGGAGCCTCGTCACCTGTCCCTAGAATGACGAGTGTCCCTCCCATCTATATCCCCACAACAGACCTAATATGTCCCAGTCTTTGTGCCAAGACATGGGGCGGTTAACATGGCCGATTAAAGCACGCTACTTATCTTTTCCTGTAGACTAGCCTGCAACACTCAATACTGCTAATTTACAACACCCTACATGACCAGCGGTTATCGATGCAAAAAAATAAAAGAGTTGTCAGAGAAAATTGTCAATTTTTCGGCTACCCCCAAGCTTTGCAAAGCTCTTGAAACGGAGTCTATTGTGATTAAAGTATCTCGAACATGTCATTGTTAGTGCGACCCTCAGAGCCCCTGCTCCGGTGGTACTGAAACGCGTTATTGTGTCCTCTAGTGTGATATTGAAAACGTTAAAATGAAGGTAATAAAAAGATGTTTGGTAAGGGTTCTTCATCATGTCGCCCTGGGCATAGACCAGGATTCTCTTCCCTGCTGGTCCAAATCCATTGCCCCTGTTGTTGAGTAAACCTCTTGAAATCTGCAAGCTATTCCAGGCCCGCAACCGTGCCCATCACATCTGGATTGAGACTAACACCAAACCTGTATTGTTTTCAACCTTCTTATCCATTAATAATACCAGCAAATTAAACAAACACCCAGAACGCCCGTTTGCCTTAAAGCCCTCTTGTATCATTTGGGATTATTTCATTAGTTTCCATAATTAGCCGCACAGAAACAAACCGCACACATTTCATTTCAATTAGACCATGTGTAATTCAGTTCTTTTCACCCAGCAAATTGCATCTAATTGTTCCCACTGCGACAAAAAGTAGTTAAGATTGCGGTTTTTAAATTTGTTCCTTGTTTTCAATTTAGTTTCTTGGGGTTGCTAAATACTTCAGAAATATTTAAAAGTTGAATTAGTACCTTGTCTTTAGCTAAATAAAATCAGCTAGGATTTTTTTAGGTCTGAGTGGACATTCCATACATAAATTCCCCAAAAATAAATAATTAAAGTTATATAAAGTCTTGAATTAGTTATCTGTATATAATTGCAACGATTAAACATTAAGCAATGGCATTAAATGGGAATAAATTTATCTATAAACTCCCATGAACTCAAATACTCAAAAACCATGAATAGCTTTTTAATATTTGCAATTGACAATTTTTTACGGAATTTCTATCCACGTATAAATATTAAAGAGGACATTTTCTCCCCACGTATAGGTATTAAAGAGGAAATGTTCTCCTCGCGAAAAAACCCCGTCTATACTGTACAGTATATTGTAAGACGAGCGTCTCCACGAGATTGTCACAATTCAAGCACTACCAAACGATTTTATTCCTTGATAAGTAAGGTGAAACATGCACTTTTGTGATTTTTATATTTCAACGATTAACATTAACATTGTTTCTCGTTAACCAGACTTTAGGTTTTCATTCCATTTCCATTCCTGTGATTTACCACACTCTACTGAATGTATCTGATGTTACAATTTTGATTATTTCGATCTCTTACAAACTTATTCCTCTGGAACTTCTGTCTTCTCGTCCAAGTTTTGTTGAAGCTAAAGTGTTTTTTATTATATATTATAAAATATCACCTGCTTGTCCCCTTTCTTCGACCGATTTTGTCAACCACTGCCGTCTACTCTTTTCGTTTTTTTTTTTTTTACTTTCAATGTGGTTTTCACTTCAAATTTCTATAACAACATTTTATCCTTCGTAATAATATAGGTGGTTCACTTTGTTTATTTTTCTTACCATTAGCATGTATTTATAGGATATGTGTATTTGTATAATGTTAAGAAATAATTTAACTTACTTTATGGATACTCATTGTACTCACAAGTGCTTTATCATCCTGTAGACATTATGCCACGGCAATGTGTTTTATGTTTATAAAAAATAGTTGCTAACAAAATATCATTATGTGGGTATAAACAATGTATGCATTGGAATTGCGTTGTAATAACAACGTGGGAGTTTTGCAGGGGAACACCTTTGAATTGCGTTTCAAGCTTTAAGTACAGTTTTACAATTTTATGAAAACAAAAATTGAAAATTACTATTTCTAGCTTTAGAATAAAACATCTTTGCTTATGATGGTCAACAATAAAGTTCCGCAAAATTTCTGACATGACCTTCCAAAGCTTGCTCAGCTCTTGAAGTTTATTGGGATATTTAGGGTGTTTTATTGTGTTTTTCAACAAAAGAACTGTTATTGATAAAATATCTGTTTGTGTTACACTGTTATACATGTATTTATATTGTTGCTCATTGTGTAATATTATAAACTTTTAATCGTCCAATATTCGAAACTGATTAAGCTTATTTCTTTATTTTTTTTCCGCATCATCATCAGTGATCATATCGGAGAAATGGACGTCGTAATTATATTCTCTTATATTTTTTAATTATATAATATTTCGATATTTTAACTCCACGTGTCTTTTCCAGTTTTCCAGACTACTCACTGCTAAGACTGCTAAGGTTTTTTTTTTTTTAAAAAAATAAACGTTTTGTTCTCACCTCTAGGTGCTTAGATACTTGCTGACTAAATAATTATTATTCCGTGCATTGCTACTTATGTTTTGTATAAATACAAAACTTTGTAAATTAATTCATTTTAGTGGTACACGCTTTCCAAAGCATGCGTAATCCCAGCACATGACCAGGTGTATGTAAAACAATTATTTACATTTTCATACTTTCAATGGTAATGTTTTGGACAATGTAGTTGTTTTTACAATATTCAGTTAGTTACTTATTTACTATATTTCCTATCAACTCATATTTCGCCAAATAAATAATAGTTATACGCATACATACCCGTTAAATTGAAATTATAGATACCCAGATTTATTATTAATCGAATGCTATTTCATAGAACATATTTTCAAAACGTCATGTATATTTTGATTTTAAAAAATAGCTATTTGATAGTTAAAACAAAAATATGATCACAAATTTCACTTATATTTTATTTCATGTATATTTATTGAGAACACAGATAGGTTTTAGTTTGTTATTAATTATCATTACCACAATTATGCATGTCTTTTAACATTTTAATAATGATTTTAAACAGGTTATGAGTACTTGATCGAATTCTTGACATACTATTATTGAAAAAATATGATACCTTTGGTGTAATTACATACAATTGTATTTACTTATTTACCATATCTGATAGAATTATTTATATGAATAACTTAAATATATAGTTTATCGGTTATAGAAATTAGAAAAAATGTAGAAATGTGCTTGAATGCTTAATTGAATGATAGATATTATGATGATATGGATTATTGTACATTTTTCTCTTTTTAGTCACATAACGAAAATATAACAGATACTTGGTCAACTGAAAAATTACTAATTTTAAAGCGGATGTAAAATAAAAATGAAAATGTATAAAATTAAAATTTCTATCAATTTAGTTGAGTATAATCTATATTAATATACGTCAAACAGGTTGCATTTTATGATTTAGAAATTAACGTTTAAAGGTAAAAATACGAATAAAAACAAATCAAATGAAATACTAGTAACATTTTTAGCAATTTTTTTTCAGATTTTTTCACCATAGCTTTACAATAAAAAATACGTTATCTGCAAGATTATTCAATGTTCAATGATTTTTCGTATTATTTTTCGTCAAAATTAAATATGATACTAAATGAATCTTTTTCTAAATTTTTTGCAAATACATCATACCTGACTTCTCGTCATATTTCAGAGCTTTATAAAATTTTAGATTGTCCATTTTCGATACAAAGGATTTCCTTTTTATCAAACAAAACATCATGTTTGAATAACTGGAAATTCCAGTTTACTTATCATTTAAAAAAATAGCTTTGTTAAAACAGATTGCTTACGAAGGTTCAATATCAGAATACACATTACCAAAAATCTTCAATATTGAACGTTTTGATATTACAGAAATCACCACTTAGTAATATCAAAATTTTACTTTTTGCGAAAATCTTTTGAAATGATTGGTCAGGTAACTATAAAAGTTCTCTTATAACGTTTTATTCTAATTTTTACATAGAATAAGAAGTTATAACATGCCATCTTAATTTAAAAGCAATTCTAGCAATCTAAATATACATTGTTTTAAAAATTGGATTACAAAAAAGACAATGATATTAAAGACATGTTTATTGAAAATAAATTGTTTCACCGATAGTTTCGTGTACATAATAATTTCACAAAAATATAACAGCTGTCAAATATATACAAAATAGACACAATAACATCAAATAGTTCATTCATAAAAATATACTGAAAATAAGACTTCACCACTTTGATATTTGAACACATTCTTTAGTTATGAACACAAAACGCCACTTGATTTGGATACGGTATTTAAACTGAATGGAACATGTGAAATTGTTTGTTCGGGGTGTTTCGTTCTTGTAACTTTTTAAAAGTTAGTCATACACCTTAGTCAATGGAAGGGGCGTGTTGTCTAAACCACAAAGGTATCTTGTCCGCCGTCTCAGACAACATGAATTGGGTCTACACTAATAGGAATGGTCACTGCCGGGCTCGATGTAAGACCACCATATCAGGCAAGGCACTTGTCTATTAAAAAGTGGTAGGCACACATTCCTATTAAGTCCTCGAGACACAAATTACAAATATCCGTCTGTAATCCGTTGCTTAAGTTAATGACGGCAATATCGTTTTATCACTAGAGGTTACAGCTTTTTGTTGTCATACAAGTGTCACTTATGTTTCCTGTCGGCCCAAATCACTCTGTTTTATCATTTTCTATACATCGACGGATTAGCCATAGAACTCGGGTATTTAGCTGCTAAAGTCGAGTAAGACACGCGCATTGAGTCTATCATACAATGACTGCACGCGCACGGCACGGGCCACCGATTTGAAAACATATGCCTGTCGTGAGGTAGAACCGATGGCACAGTTACGGCAGCCTCCTTAGATGTTGCCGGTTCTATATCGTGCGGATGCATGGACGACATACTTGGTGGAGATAATGACGGCAGCGCGTGCAGGGACGGCACGCTCGAGGGATGGGCTGCGTGAGAAGGATGCACGTGAGCTGGCGGGGCACGAGATCTCGGACTTCCAGGGTGGCCTTGGTAAATGTCGCTCACTAGTTTTTTCATTTCATCCAAAGAACTGTTCAGCATAAGAATATAATTTTTGGCCAACAGTAAAGTTGCAATTTTTGAAAGTTTTCTCACTGAAGGTCCATTGGCATATGGCATCACTTCTCTTAGTCCATCTAAAGCAGAGTTAAGATCGTGCATTCGACGTCGTTCCCTTGAGTTGATTTTTAACCTTAACTCCTGCAGTTCATTTTCGTTCATACACTTTGTCTGTAAATGTTTCCTTTTGTTACTGATATCCCTGTAATAACTTTCCTCGGAACTGCTCTGTGATGATGTTGACATGGCATAATGTTGTTGTTCTCTCGGTATTTCATCATCCGAGGACATTCCCGGACTCCGAGCGTGATATTCCATGTCCAGTTGTGGTGACAAGTCCGTACGACTCTCCATCAGCCTTACACTTGCTACGGTGCGTAGTACTTGAGGTTTCAATATGTGTATGGGCACCCAGTCAATTTGTCCACCACTTTGTACGACGTGTCTGTAAGAACTGTTCCTTTTTCATGGGAACCAATCACCCGTTTTAAAAGGATGCAAGAAAGAGTGTGGGGCCTTGTATGAGTCTGGTTGGGGGCGGTACCTCACGGTCCGTCGTTACGGCTAATGGCCAGCCCACGTCTCCTCAGCAAGGCGCCCCGCCGTTCCCTCCTTGTTTGCATATTTTTCAAAATAAACGATTTCTATTGCATGTAAAATAAGGCATTGTGAGCGCTAATCTGTACAGGGTATTGTCGCATGTTGTTCTTTATAGTAATGACCCAAAACAGCAAACACAATTCACCATGTCATCTCGAACATCGTTCACGTGTGAAACATCGTATACAGATATATTTCAATAAAAAGAAAGGAAATACGGAAAACATATTTTGAGTAACAACCCAAAGTCGTTTTTATTATAAAATACTAAATTAAAGATGCTCCACCGCCGACAGAGCATAAATGATATTCATTATTTGAACAATAAATGGTGTTTAATCGTGTATATATATGTGTAATTAACACAAAAAATAATATAAAATAATTTATTTCGCCTTTGGTGCATGCGCAATCAGTACTTCATTCCATATAGGATATAGTGACACGGATTTTTTTCGGGATGCAATTAATTATATTTCATGTTTTTAACTTGAAGTAAAATTAGAAGCTCAAACTTTTCAATGGTGGTAATGGTGTAAAGTAAGTAACTTTTGTAACTGAAGAAAAATACTAAATCGTCTGCCACTGTTTTTGATAGTGAAAAAATACCATTTGTCAGCGGTGGAGCAACTTTAAAATGTCTACTTGTAGTTTTTATTTTATGATCAGTAAGACATGAAATTTTTAAATGGTACATAACACAAAAATAGTATATTTATTTATCTAAAAGGCATGATCAATAAGCATTGTCTTTTAAGCTTCCTGTTCAGATGGTTTTTAATTTTGGATGTTTTAATTCACTGACGAGTCATCCAAGGATGAAACTCTCTTTTCTTTCTAGTCATTCTCACAAGATGTACTTCATCCAATAGTTAAAAGATGTTAAGGGAGAGTTCGTTGCAATGTATCAACATTTATTTTTTATTTTTTTAACGTCATCTAAAAACAAAACGCATTCCATTCAATGATAATCATTTAGTTGTTCTTTTGTACTTGTTCTTTTGTACAACTAAATGATTAATTCGATATAACAAAAGTGCTGATGTTTTAAGTTGATTTTCTTGATAACATTTTTTCGTTGAACTTAAAACACGAAATTTATTTTGCTGATTTCTCCAGCACGAGGAAGTTGACTACTCATGTTGAGGAGAACATTAAAATGAATTGTGTGACTTTTGCAGGACGGCTATAAGAGGTACGCTGCCATTTTTGGTGAGCTATACAGTCGAGGCTGACACCTGTCTCCTGTGATCCCTACCCTGTGGCCGTATAATAGGTATTAGCAGGTATAAAACAGTGGGACGCTGACCCTGGGTCCCTGGTCCAAACCATTCCATGTTGTAATATAATACAGACCATGGTGTGAAGGCAATCAACGTTTAATTACCTTTCTATGCACCGGAACATTTTCTTTCAAATTCGTATAATTTCAGAAAAGGACACATACTAATATTTTATGCCATGGATGTTTTGGATTTCGGGAACAATGGTGTGGTCAAGTATATGTTTGTTCTCCTGTCTCCGGAGTCCGTCTCCTGGCGACAGACGTGCCTGGCCACGCCCACCTTAAGGCGGGAAAATGGCGGAGGCAGGCAAATCAATTACACGTGAACAGGAATCAGCCATGGTCGCATTTGTGTGGAGCGGAGAGGGAGGGACGCTCGCGTGATAAAGTTCTCCGCTGTCATCAACATCAGTATTAAATGCAAATGTTGATATTATTTATTTTATCAGAAATGATTCCGAGTCCTGGAACACATAAGTCACGAATAAGATGGTTTTATAGACCAGATCGAATGATTTCTATCGCATATATCTGATATCTGATGCTCTAGTTGTCCCAGGAAATTGATTCAAATTATAGCTTTAGAAAAAGTTAATTTTCTTTGGTGAAAGAACAAGTTTAAGGTAACCATTTTTCCCACATAGATTATTTCCCACTTGGCATTAGTTTTAATACAAAAAAAATTAATTGCATTAATACTTATACTACCTATTATATTTTGCATGTCCAGGCTCAGAAAATTACATTTTAATTACATTTTAATATATCGTTTTTGCAGAAAAAATAGTTACACGATTTTCTGCTTTATATCATTAATTGTGGAAAAAGAGGAAATATATTTTTCCAACCTAATTTACATTTCCTTTTGTTCTTATGTTAATGATATATTCATTGCAGTTAATACTAACAATATATATATATATATATACATATAAAGAATGAATGTAGATATTCGAACATGCCAATCTTAGATTACAAACAAGAACACAAAAGTATCACCACCTCACAGCTGACATATCACAGATGGTTTTTCCCGACATACAACGCCTGATTTCTTTCCTCTTTAACATAATTTTGATTATCTTTAATAATATTTCTTGAGTTCACGATGACATTGACCAATAAATGCAATGTATATCTACGAAAAATACTCTGATATAAAAAGAGACATATAAGTTGGTATTTGTGTTTCACATATATTTTTGCAAAAAATATTAAGTTTTATAAAGGTATATGTTTATATTTAACAATACAAAATATACTAGATTAATTGAATAAAACGTATTCTTTTTCTTATTTCTAGTACATGTATTAGTATTCTTTATCCTTCTGTCCTTCTTTTTTAAAACCTTTAAAGCAAATGACGTTATTTGTATTATATGGATATTTTCTTTCCGTGAATCATTGTAGGATTATCATCATACACACATTAATTACAGTGATAATCGGAAATGGATTTATATAAGTTTATTAATTTGTTTCCGGATCCTGTTCCATTTGATTTCACATTTATTGATTTGACCAAGTTTTAAAATCGCGAATATATTATTGTATAATTAATTTTTATTTGTTTTCCTACTAAATCCAACTCTCTGATTGGCAGATACTTTTTCTTCATATACTATGAAGAAAATACTTTTTCTTCATATACTATGAAGAAAAAATCCGAGAATGGCGCGAAAACCCGACGTTATCATGACGTCACAATAGAGACGTCGATGTTGCAGAAAAAATAATCCATTCGGAAATCAATGGAATCATACGTTTAAACGTGTTTGATGTTATCAAGTAGCCTGAAAAATTAATTATAAGCATTGATGTAACTATTTTTTCACCTCATCGGGTTATGAAATAAATTTTGTTTGCAAACTTTTGTGAGAATCCGCTACGCGTACATTTTCTTGATACAGAAACAAAAATTTGTTTGTTTGTTTGATTGATTAATTAACGTCCTATTAACAGCTATGGTCATGTAAGGACGGCCTTACGGCATGTATGTTGTGTGTTGGGTGTATGTTGTGCGAGGTGCGTGTTGTGGGAGACTGCTGTATATTCATGTAGTGTCTCCTTGTAAAGTGGAATTGCTGCCCTTTTTATAGTGCTATATCACTGAAGCATGCCGCCGAAGACACCAAGCAACACACCCCACCCGGTCACATTATACTGACAACGGGCGAACCAGTCGTCCCACTCCCTGTATGCCGAGCGCCAAGCAGGAGCAGAAACTACCACTTTTATAGACTGGTGTGTCTCGGCCAGGGGACAGAACCTAGAGCCTTCCTCACAGGGGCGAACGCTCAACTTAAGGCCAAAAGTGAAGCGGTGCCAAGGGAGGCATTAGGAAGGATAAAGTCAGTTAGGAAGAAGAGAAAAGATAAGATCCTAAATTTAGTCGCCTTTTATGGTTATGCAATAGGGGCAGCGGGAACAGTTATAACGCCCTACCTGCTGGGCAGACATCAACAGAAACATTTGCTTGATACAGAAACATTTGTTTGTTACATATACAGACACATTTGCTTGATACATAAACAGAAACATTTGTTTGATAAATAAACAGAAACATTTGCTTGGTTCATAAACAGAAACATTTGCTTGGTTCATAAACAGAAATATTTGCTTGATACATATACAGAAACATTTGTTTGATACATAAACAAAAACATTTGCTTTGTAAATAAACAAAAACATTTGTTAGATACATATAAAGAAACATTTGCTTGATACATAAACATTTGTTTGATACATAAACAGAAACATTTGCTTGATACATAATCAGAAACATTTGCTTGATACATAAACAGAAACATTAGTTTGAACATAAATAGAAACGTTAGTTTGATACAATTGTTTGATACATTGTTGTTTTTATTGTTCAAAGAATAAGGGTATGACGGCTTTAAACCACAACAGAAAATATCCATGTTATACAAAAGCAAAGCGTAGTCAGTACTAGGTTAAAAAAGATCAAACGTAAAAGAAAGATATGATTGAAACACGTGTCACGTAAGAGTGAGCGTATTCGGCTTCAAGGCCAAAAAATCTTGAAATTTCATGAAATTCCAAAACATGAGAATAAGTTGTCTATATTCTACATTGTTTGACCGGCTAGTCAGCACACAACCTTCAATGGAACATCACCGATTATAAAATTACATATGGTCAAAGTAGTACAAACAATAGTAGGATTTGTGTGAGTTGTTTATAATAAATACTCGTAACATATATAATAAAATTTTTGTTAAAATAATGAATCAGTTATATTTTACCATACATACTTAGATCCTGTAATCAGAAATATACCCAAATAAGTATCATAGATCGATATACAATAGTGTATCATTATAGTGGGTGTTACATACAGATTTATTGTACAGACCTTCTTTCGATTTCTGTGATGTTTTTTCTCTAATGCAATATTATGATTGTGTACTATTTCTTAGTACGTGTTGGTGGCAAATGCTGATGGATAATTCATCCATCTGTGTTCCAAATGTTAGGTGTTGAAACAGGTTTTCTATTGAAAACAAAGTTTTCATTGAGCGTTTGTGCATTTATGATTTGCACTTGATATTTCATACGTTTTTATGTTATTCGAGGATGTTTAAAATGCTGAAATCTAATAACGGTAAGTGCGATGCACAGTTTAATGCTCGGTTATAATCTTTACATAGTTCACAGTTCTCATTACTTGTTGCTTTGTGCAAAGTATAATGCGATACGTCAAACGTATTAATGTCTGTCGCACTAATGTAGCACCACATGATGACTCTACATGTACGTGTGCCTATAACCATCAAAACGGACACCACTCTAGTACAACTCTACTTATTACCCATATCGACTCAGTTCTTTTATCCACTTCCTCTTTTTTTATTATTATTTTAATAGATTTTCATACATGTATGCTGTTATGTGCAACTGACTATAAAAATATTTCATTAGCCAGATATATTACTTCACTCCTTAAGAACATTGGATCAGTACAACATCACCCATTGCATGTACGTTAAATCAAGTCATGTCTTTATTTACCTGAATAAGTATAATTTAAGTCAAAAATTAAAATGCATTAACAAAACCATTAAATAATAACAGGTAGACTTGGATCAGATGTTCTAGAAAGGCTAAAGGTTACATTTAAAGCTGTGTATGCCTTAACTGAGGAAGTTACTTTTCATTAGTAAGCTATTGAAAACCATAAGGTTTGATGAATTCAGCTGTGAAAATCATCCGTATGGACAGACAAATATATATGATGACTTCTTGTTTTTTTATGCCTTGTGTATGTTAAGATGAAAACATACCTGCAGAAATAACTTTATAGTTCCAAATAACACTGTACAAATATGAAATGAAACTGTAAACCACAAGTTGGCTTCATAGACTGGTCGTACGTATTCATTCCACTGCACTGTAGATGTAAATACAAAAATCAATTTCAGCTCTTATTTGTACCTGTAAAATTAAAACATATGGATTGTAAGTATTGTAATTCTCAAAATGTTGGTAATATTTTGTTGTGGATAAAATATTAGAGCTCTCGTTTGATTCGTGAGTAGGAAAATTACATATTGCGGCACACAATTGCTTTGTTATCTGTACGTAGTATCTTAATTCCATTGAAAAATGTAAATACAGATGTAGAAATAGTGCTCGATAATATCTTTGTTTGTAAAATGCAAAAACTACTTTTTTTGTATCTGAATTTGTGATAATCAGCAGAAACATTATTTTAAACTGTAAACAGAAAAAATACAATTTTAGATGCATTTACTTTGCTTGAGTTTTAATTTTATGCGTACAAATAAGAGCTAAACGTGAATTTTGGCAGTACAGCTAAAAATCGTGATACTAGAGTATTTCTTTTAGAGTGCAGTGAAATGGGTACATACGGTCAGACCATGAAGCCAATTTGTGGTCTGCAATTTCACTTCACATCTTTACTGTTTAACTAAATGTTTCACCTACATGTATGACACATATAACGTACATTAACAATCGACTTCTTCATAACCACTGATCGAAATGCAACCTAATTTGGCTAGTACGTATCATCCATATGAGTTTGGACTTAAAATTGTATGAATGAACAAGCTGACCCCCTCTCCCTTTGAAGCTGAAAAAATGATTATACAAAAAAATCAACCTTAAAAAGTTGAAATAAATTTTCAAATTAGGTCAAAACACGTTTAAAAAAAGTTAAAATAATTTTATCTTCTTTTGAACATTTTTCATCTGGTCATAAATATATTTTCATGTTAGCAAAAAAATTAATGAAAAGAAATATATTTCAAGACCATTTGCTTTTGCATTATCATGGCCAATAATCTTTATGAATTCAGTTAAATATATAGAGCTTTCATTATCACGGTGTTCAGCTGAGAAGATTGTAACTTAAGCAGAGATTAGATAGCATTAGCATAAGATAACCATTTTATTTTTTAAATCTAACTTAGGTTAAAAAAGTGTAAGCTTTCAAAAAACTTATTAAGCAAACTTTTAAACATAAAGATGTATTCCTCTGAGGTTTCTGTCTCGTTGAAATCTCGTTTCGACATAGATCAACTTAGAAGTTATGAGATTTTCAAATACAATTTATCAATATCTCTAACAAACTCTGTCTATCAAAAATTACATTTCTATTATTTTATGTTTTTTTATACGGTGATTTTAAGAAATGGAACATTTGGCGGCCATTTTGAAAATGTGTCTTTTTTCGCTTTGAGTAGAGCCAATGTTTTACCATTTTTTACTTTTTGCTGTAAATCTTTACTAGGTTCATGGTAATTAAATTATTGGGCATTACTGTGTGAAATGATATAATTTGTCACTTTATTTTTACATTTAAATGGTAAATTGAGCACTTTTATTTTTTTTTTACTCTGAAATACAGTATTGAAAAATAAGAAAGAGCAACCTTTTCCCTATTGATATGCAAAATATTTACAAAAGATTAATAATACCAGAACTTTTTTCTATAAAGAGTTTAATTTGACAAATATGGCTGAAAACTTTTGTGCATTTTGTAGCTCAAAATTAAGGTGTACATGAAGCATATACATGTATATGTCGGTATTCTGAGAAAAAATACCAGTCTCATTAATCATAACTAGTATATTTTTAAAGAATATCACTGGAAAATTGATTCTGTAAACATCCATTCATATTAAACACCTCATTAAGAATTTAAGGCTTTAATTTCTCGAGTATAACTGTTATTGCCAAAACGGCAAGATTCCCAAAATAATCCAATATTTTGTCAACTAGGTGTCTTTGAGGGGCAATAGCTCAAAAACGAGCACACGGACACTTTGTTTTTTCTTCCATTTTCTTCTATCGAATGAACACCTAGCTATTTCTAAAAATCTACATGAGAAAAAAAGTTTAATAGTCTACCAGAAAAATTGGACTTCTCATAGGAATACATCCTTACGTTAATTTTTTTCTTGTTATGTTAAAATCTGTTCAACTTCAGTTCAGAACCCCTTTTTAAATTAAGCCATTGCATAAAAATCCCCTAAACGGATTGCCAGAGATTCCATTGCAACGCGAGGTTACAGATATGTACTAAATAAATCATACTGACCAACTAAATAAACGCATCGTCTATATCAAGTACACGACCACTGATTAGTCAACACATTTGGTTATGACCAATCGCGTGGCAGCTTGCAAACGAAGTTTGGTAAAAACATCGACATGTGCTTCCGGTTTAAAAAGCTGTCAACATGCCTGTGAAATGCAATATTTGTGGAGGTTCTGCGATATTGAAGAGGCCTAAAACGGTAAATTTCTTTTTATGACATTTATGCGATAAAAAATTTCGCACTACCATATTATATAGAAAAACTTTTCAACTCATTTTCATGATTTTACATGTGATAACTAAGTTCGACTGATTTCACAATATCTTACATGTCTTGCGTTTTCCTGTTTTCTCGGGTTTCAAAACGTATCATAATACATGTAGCGTCCTGTTAAACATTGTTTATACGATCGATATGTATGTACGATTTTATTCATCCTGTACATAAGACGGGAAACACTTTGTATTAGAAAAGGAAATAATCAACAAATAAACCAGTGACCACCAGACCACTGTAAAAAAAATATTTTGACTAACACTAACCACATGGTATCGTTTCTAATGATGAGATTTGTTTTTATATGACAGTATTACAGTCTTAAGCTAACTACAAAATAAATAAACATAGCTAATTAAATATAATTACATGTATTACATGTATATGACCTCATTTTTAGCTCACCTGGTCCGAAGGACCAAATTGAGCTTATGCCTTACCATGGCGTCCGTCGTCTGTCGTCCGTCCGTCCGTCCGTCCGTCAACAATCGACTTCTTCTCCATAACCGCTGGTCGGATTTCAACAAAATTTGACTGGTAGCATCCTTATGGGCTACTTGCTGAAAATTGTACAAATTATGGGGCTGACCCCCCAGGGGCCTGAGGGGCGGGGCCAAAAGGGGTCAATTTGGCTATTTCCATTAAAACGACTTCTTCTCTGAAACTAAGCATGGGATAGCGCCCAAAATGCAATGGTAGCATCCTTATAGGGTGGGGATTCAAAATTGTACAAATGATGGGGCTGACCCCCTGGGGGCCTGAGGGGCGGGGTCAAAAGGGGTAAATTTGGCTATTTCCATATAAACAACTTCTTTTCTGCAACTAAGCATGGGAGAGCACTCATAATGCAATGGTAGCATTCTTATAGGGTGCGGATTCAAAATTGTACAAATGATTGGACTGATCCCCCCGGGGGCTGAAGGGCGGGGTCGAAAGGGAGCAATTTTTGCTGTTATCATATAAACGACTTCTTCTCTGCAAATCAGCACGGAAGAGCACTCATAATGCAATAGTAGCATCCTTATAGGATGGGGATTTAAAATTGTACAAAATATAGGGCTGACTCCCTGGGGCCTTTGACGCGGGGCCAAAAAGGTCAATTAGGCTACTATTTTCATATAAATTACTTCCTCTCTGAACCTTTGTATTGGATATCATATTTGTATGGTATCAATAGCATCAATATATGGTTGTGTTTCAAAATTAAACAAATTTTGGAGTCAATTTTACTAATTTTTCTAATTGTAAGAGTCTTTGTGATAATTACAAAAAACAAAACAAAAAACCAGGTGAGCGATACAGGCCCTCTGGGCCTCTTGTTTCCTGTATGCAATAATCTACCGAAACCAGATTTAACCTGTAACAGGAGAGGAGAATATGAAGCAGCAAAACCGGGATTCAAACCCTGTACCCTCTGAACATGAGCCGAGCACTAGCCGAGTGCTGTACCAACTAAGCCTGTACCTGGTCATCGATGATCGACACAGTCCAACCCCGCTAAACTCCTCCCTCCTTTCTCAAAGTCTTCGCCCTCGAAGACATGCGAGACCCTTCCAAACACCACCACCGTGGGTTATTTAGTTGGGCGCTAATTCTGTAGCAGGAGAGGCGAAAAGTAGCGGATTCCAACCTGGGACCCTCTGAACAATATAGCTAGCTGAGTGCTCTACCGACTGAGCTACGTGGTCACCGATGATTGACCCAATCCCATCCATCCACAAACCTTCAAACAAGGTGTATTGTATAGATTGCCGATACTGCGATACAATATATTCTACTCAAATACCGTGTGGTATCAGTTAAATTGAATGTAAACTCCATTGACATGTGCTTATATTATGTGACTAGCTATATATTGTTGGCCCATCTGCAAGAGCATATATGATGCATCATCAATTGTTGGCCCATTGAGAAGAAAATAGCAGTGTAAACCAAGGATTTATAAGTGAGAAGGATTTGTCACAGTCTCTTTACACTAATAAACACCATGCATGACGTCTATGAACCGAGAATAAAAACCATTTTATTCAACAAATACTTCTCTTATTGAATCAAAAGAAACACCAATGTAAAGGTTAATAAATTTCACGACGTCTAGTCCTTGGTTAAAAGACAGAAGATTTAGAAGAAATGTCTTCAATTTTCATTAAAAAAATATGATAGCTCATGAAATGACAGCCCGCTTCAGAAAGTAAGACGGTAAGCCTAGCACCTGCAAGCTGTGTACATCAAAGGTTGCGCCGGTGTATATCAAAGGAAAATCAGTCGTCACCCAACATCACATTTAGATGGGTGAACACATGGCATCAATATTTGAATGGGCGATTTTTATGTCACCAAAATAATTGCCAAAGTCATAATTTTATCGCAAAATGCGACAATCACAAAAGCAGTGGTCCAAAAACCCAAATGACAAATCCTTCTCACTTATAAATCCATGATGTAAACAAATAATGGGTCCATGACTCCTAGCATGTATGCCAAAATAGCCTCAGAATTAAAAATTATTGCAACATTCTATACATGTAATTAAAACAATTATTGACTAAATTTTCAGTAATACAACAGTTGTTTACCCAGTCAAAGGCATTTGATTTATAGGACAGTTTTGAAAAAAGAAACTCTATAATATCTCTTTGTATTAGGACTCATTCAATTTTGAAAATTACTATTCTGGACTCACCGTGAAAATCTTATATACTGAGGGTTATTTCTGAAAGATATTTTAACAAGGTAAATATAAATGTACTTGTACATATATTTATGAAACTGAGAAAATTTCAATTTTGTCATTGCAATTTTAAGTCTAAATTCCCTAAATACAGATCACTTTGATTCTCTTCTATATTTCTGACATCCCGATAGCTACTGGTCTAAATATTAAATTCCAATATCCATCTTTTTGAATGATGACACTATTGCTAATCTAACTAATATTCCATAACATGTACTCTTTCTGAGTTATTTATATGGGACCAATCCCCATGTGATGACTTTAATTATGATTTCAGCTACTGAATGGTATCTAATAAAATGATAAATAATGACATATATGCAAGTTAATTTCCCAGAATCCTTTAAGAGGATGAAGTGAAAACTATTTTTGTCATACATGACAGAATGATAATTGAGATATCGTATTCAACCCAATAAGCTCCTAATTAAAGCACTTAAAGTTGTATTTCTTGTAATTTTCACCATCACAAACACACATAAAACATCCAATGTGTGAATATGGATACTTATATATGATGGTTCAGATCCATGAAAGTACCGATATACTATTGACATGGCGGTAAATGTTGCATGAAATACATGTATAACACGTGCAACGCCATCTTTCAAACTTTAGGGTAATATCAGAATACCGAGTTGTATTACATGACTGACATCGGCGATACCCATAATGATCGGAACCTCCCGAGCCGTATACCTGTACACATCGGAACAGTTCTGATACCTCCGTGCTATTTTAAATGTGTACACATTAAAAATCAATATTTTAATTTAATTGTTTGATAACTTTGCGAATACAAACTTAATAAAAGTCTGTAAATATTGAAAGTTTAAAACTTAGGGAAGCAGAGAAAAATATGTAGAACATTCAATTTTCTATGCCAAAAATACTACAAGTCACAGATCATAAAACTTTAACACTGAACATTGAAAAAACAAAGAGGCACTTATTAAGAGACATAGGACCAAATTATAATCATCTAAGCAGGTTATGTCAAGATCCAAATGCTGTACTAAACATCAATCTCAAGAAAATAAATCATTGAAAAATCTTTGTTTTCAGCAAAGACATTTAAGTTTTTAATGCTAAAATAGAACAAATACTTAACTACGTCACTGTGACCAACTTCTTTAATTTTTCATCATTTTTTTAACTGAACTTCACAAACCCAATATTTACATCCAAAAACTGCAAAAAACTATTATCTTGATCTATTCTAATATGTAATTAATTAGGACTTAAACAAAGAAAATGTGAATTTTTACCCTTTGACCTTTGACCTCTGAAATTACCATGAGCCCAGAAAAAATAGGATATTCTGATTAGCATACAGTATGCAGCTGACCCTAAGATATCTTCATGTAAAATATTTTGCTTATCACTGAGTGGCCATAAAACAGCCCAAAGATATACACCTCTGTTCACAAAATTATCACATAGATAAAGCGATTGATCAATTTGCAATAGATATCAAATAGAGAAACCTACACAGTGTTCCTAATTTCAGTCTGCATTTCATTCGAGGTAACTGAAAATATGGCCTCAAAAATGGGGAGGGGTGCTTATAGGGGCAGGGACGCTTATTGGGTTGGATATGGTAGTATAATATGTATACAAATTGTTGTTGCTTCTTCCTTCTGTATGTGCAAAATAATGGGTATTTAATCTTTAATCTCCGAGATAACTACATGTACATTAAAATGGTTTCAAATGCTACAAGAAAGGATGAAGGGAAAGAAAAAATGAAAAATGAAAGACAGAGATATTGCCTACATGTATTTGCCATGTTTGAAAAAAATAAGATAAGACTTCAACACTGTTTTTTTTTTTTTTTTTTTTTTTCTCCAATGATAATGCCAGGGAATTTATGATTTCTGTCACTTTCAAAACTCATCTACTTTATAAGAACAAATGTTAGCATGCTGATGTGAAAGGCTTATACATGTACATTTGTTGTCCCCATTTTCCCAATTTCAAACTGTTAAGGATGAGAATACAAATGTTTTGGTCAGAAAAAGTCTTCTTGATTAATGTTTATTGCCCTGCTAAATGGAGGGAGATGAACTGTATACTATGTTTAACAGTACTGTTTTAGTGGTTCTTTTCCTATTTTTTAGCCCAAGTTACAGAAGATGTACTGCTATAACTTGTTGATTAGTCAAATCACAATCACAATTTGATAAATTTGATGAAGAAAATTAGAGTCAAATATTCAAAGGTATTTTGTACATGAAGGTGACCAAGTTGACCTTTATATATATATATATATATATAGTTACTAGAACTTATAGCATTAGTCAACCCACAATGACATAGGCTCAACATTTTATCAATTGGTCTAAATAAATATAAATTATATATTATATAAAATATTTTCAAGATTTCAGATTGACATTAAATTCATTTTGAGTTCACACCTCTGACATTTTGACATATCACGCATGGTTCCAAACAGTACAGTTGTGTTTTGAAGGAGTAACAGATGTATGAAGCCAGATACAGGATGTGTAATTAGAGAAGACACTTGAAAGTCACTCATTACCTGGCTACAGGGCTCTAGTTAGTGACCCTGCTGAGCCTTATACAGAAGGTCTTTAAGATGTATGGACAATGGCTTCCCTGGTTCTGTAACGTCTAGGTCAACACATGGACACAGGCAACACTACACTTAGTCAGTAAAATGGTGTGTCACCTCACACTTACACAGGATGTGATCAAAGGACATATTATTCAAATTTAGACAAATACTATCAGAAATTAGTTACATCTGTATTGTTAACAAAAATATAGCAGAAAAGATCATAATAAGTTATCGCATTATTGGTATATTTCAATACATGTGTATAGAAGAACAAGGGAAAATACACCTACATGTTCAGTGCACTAACCAGGAATTTGAATTAGACCAGGGTCTCCACCAAGATACTACTAAACTTAAAGCTCTATACCTACTGAAAAAAATAAGCAATGCTCCGTCAGTTAAGTGA
The DNA here is from genome assembly GCF_041381155.1 of Argopecten irradians. Taxonomy (NCBI): domain Eukaryota; kingdom Metazoa; phylum Mollusca; class Bivalvia; order Pectinida; family Pectinidae; genus Argopecten; species Argopecten irradians. Next base: position 54,285,305 of record NC_091134.1, read on the forward strand.
CAGAGTCACACTGACCCACTGCATTTTCACAACACCATCTATACGTTTCTTGCAGTTTCTTAAATCTCAACCTGAGATTTTTTTATCACCTAGCTTACATGGGTTATTTTGTTTGGCACCAATGTAGAAGAACTGTGAAAATAAACATTCCTGTCAAGTGCCCTGACCAGGAATAAACCAGGATCTCTGATTAGAAAAACCAACGACTGTAAGGACAAAGGATCAGCCAAAGAAGTATACTCCATTTGAATTAAGTGACAAGAGACTGTATGTAACACATACCTACAAGCTTTAGCCACATAAATCGCTCCGTTTACTAGTATAGCAGAACTAACTGGGCTGAATAGCTGAATTGTTAGAGTACACAGCTCGTGTTTGGAGGTCCTGGGTTTGAACCTGGTCTGGTCCCTTCATTTTCACCTCTTCTGTTACATATGTATACAACTGATGACAACAGGGGGACACCTAGCTTCAAAGCAAACCCTGGACTAACTATAATATTAATGTTGATTGTAATCATAACCTTGATGCTATGGTCAGTTTAGCATTTAGGTTACAGTGTTCATTTATTTCTGTCATCAGATATAGTCTAGCACACTGGTAATGCATCACTGTATCAGTTGGCTTCTCATTTCACCTGATGTAGCACAATGCACTAGCTGCTATATAATACATGTATTCTGCAGTCTGGCTACTCTATTCCTATTCCTTTCTAATAGGTGGTGTTCATCATTGTAAAATAGCTGAAGTTTTTGAAATATGATCTACTCTTTCCTCATTACCCCTCTTGGAGGTTGGTGCCATCAATACTACATATAAAATGTATATATTTTCCTGAAGGCAGTTTGGGGTGATCTTCCCTCCCAATACACACTACAGAACAAGGTATTGTGTTCCTGGTACATGAGTTAATATTGGCTGTTAAGTCTTGAAATCTTTAACTTCTAGATAGATATATCAGCTGTTTACTTATTACTGTTTTGTTTCAAAATATTAATCCATTTTGTTAAAAATTTATAATTAAATCCATTTCTTGTGAAAAGTCTCCTAAAATCTAGATCTACTAGGCTACAACTTTAAAAGAAGCTTTTTGTCCTGCAACAGTAGCAAGCTAACTAGACGGAAAGACCTGACCACAAAATGTTGTAAGAAGCTTGCTACTTTCCACTAGTGATGTTCCTCATGTGTAATCAATGATCACCAGACACTGATTTTATGCACCTGATTTAATTCCTTTGTACCTATCATTTACACGGACATTGTAAGGTGTCACAACCAGGTCCAACACCTGCCTATTAACACCTCTTGATAGTCTTCGGCCTTCTCAGTCTTAATTAAGCCCACCAGCTCCAATTTCACCTCGGGGCTTAGCATCGTGTTATTCAACCCGGAGCAATCATAGACTCCGCTAAATGGACAAACAAGATGGAGCCACAGGTCTTGCCGTTCTTTGATGTATCATGACAACCAGCGAAGGAGGTACTTCAGTGTTCGCTCCATACAGAGGTAGTTGGTCCTGACTCCCCACTGAGTAAATTGTCACCTCAATCTCACCGTCTAACCAATACAGATCAAATATTGAGCTCACCTACAGAAAGCTGGACCCCCAACTTCGTTTCAACAGATTTGTATCCTGATTTTTTAACCCGACACTCTCCTGGTTGTCGGGGGTAACTGCCAATCACACCTGAGCCGATGATTATTAGGTATAGGAGCTCCAGACAGGATCTATCATCAACCCTGGGACCCTGATCGAAATACAGTTAGTTTTATTCAGCTTTGATGTACTGTTTTTTGCAGACGGCTTTTTATTTCATTTCAAACTGATACAGTATCCAAACCCTTGTTAAAGTGCATAAAGAATCATTTTCATGAAAATTTTGTAAGCTGTGATTATGTTAGTATAATGATTCAATAGAAATCTTGTACAAGAGTGAACTTTATAAGAAAGGCAAACCTAATTACCTTAAACACAATGCACATGAAGACTCCAATCGGGGAGGTATAAATTAACAACATCACTAATGGCTGCAACACTTTTTTTTTGCTTTGTGATTATGTAAATACTGTACAGTGTAACCTTGATTTGATTTCAATATACTCAACAACAAAAAAACATTTAAAAAATGTAGTTCTTTAGTCATATTTTTTCTCAGATCAATGTAAAACTCAATTGTTAGTAGTGCATCAGTCCATAGGGATCTTGAAGTCATGTTTTAAGCTAATGAAATATTATATGTACTTAGTGTTCACTAAAAACGAATCATGACCCTAGCTGTTAATAGGACGTTCAACTAATAAAACCATAAAAAACAAAAACAAAAAATAACAAACAGTTACTCATTTACCAATGAGAGCTCCAGGATTCTGATATTAGACCTGTTACATGTATCTTGTTAATCATATTTGTATATGGTAAATAGTACCACTAGGTTTTTATCAATTAATATGCCATGGTAGCTATACAATGTATAGTATCAAAATGGATTTCAGTAAAATTGTTTGGTAGTCAGCATCAGTTATTATAATTGTGGAAAGTTATGGGGTACATGTAAATTGGCTATCTTTGTTGCCAAGACAGAGGCCTTCAAAGTTTATTAAAATAAATAAACTTGATATACAAATTACACATGGTGCATCAAGTATACATACAGGATATTATCAGACATGAAGAGAAAATGGAAAGGCCTGGCTGATTTCGTTGATTGTGTTAGCTGAGTAAACAGATTGGTGTGATAAAGAGTAAAGATAAGATGAAGATTGATCTTTCTGATAGGGCATTATGGTGACATGTGGCTTCCTGTGGTCAGTGTGTGTCCAGTGGTCACTCACTGACCACTGGTATAAAGAGTGTGACCTATGATCTTGCCAAGTCAAGCCCAGAAATGTGTAACAGTCTTTGACCTGCAAGTTTTCCTAAACAGAAATTAAACTTGATATGTTTCCATCTGTGATAATATGTTGGTCTGTGAATCACAAATTATCTAATTGACATGGAATGGCTGCCACTTGATGAGATTAGGTTGACAATAGGGCACGAGTGATCAAACTGTCGGTCACTGTCACGCTGGACAATGCTCTCACACCTTGGCAGGGTAATGAAGCAAAAAATGGAAGGAAAATTAGTGACAATTGATAATAAGGTTCTGTGTGTACAGTGTATGTATCCCGCCGTTCTGTTCCTCATCCACTGACCATACAACTTGACCAACTGACCACTTGTCACACTAAAGGCATTGTCCACTCTGGTCGTAATGGACTGTTTACCATAACATTAAAAGCAGAGAAAGTTTCCTCAGAGATAACTTTTACATCACTGTGTTGGTTTCAAGTACAGGTAGCCATTTTGTGTGTTAATAGCGATTCCGTTGACATGTTAAATCATTCCTTTTTAAGACATTTGGTTGAATAGGCCAGTGTGGGGAGGTTTTCTGTAAATGCCCCGTCAGCTATCAGTGATCAATGACTTGAGATTCTCTTAAGACATCTGCCACTCCCATCACTTTGCACCACAGTACAATTTACAGTAAGACTTTCTGTGACTTTGTACCTAACAGCATTGAGCTGTCATTCTGATGAAAATATTGCCTGTCAAAGGAAGGGAGGTAACTTGGAAAATTGATACTGAGAAATATCACTAAAGAATGTGAATTAAGGCATTACTCAGGTAATAGTAATAAGTAATGCAAAGAGTTACAAATGTACTATCTTTATCTATAGCTTTATCATCTTTAACAATATCAGAAGAAACAAATTTTAACGATGTAGCTTTTTCATTAAGTACTTGTTGAATTAACAATTTAAATTGTTAAGATGTAAAAGTACAGAAACAGAAACTTGTTACTTACATATATATATACCCCTATTTTGTATTTGGTGCCATAGATATATACTGATGTACAATGAACATGGAATAGCTTCATCATGGATCATTATAACTTTTAAAAAAAAGTTAAAATGTATCTTGAAAAACGTAATTTACCATAGAGGATTTTGTTTCTATATACAGTATATAATGTAGGTTTGATTCTGCTCAAATTCAAATATTTTGATATTGAAAACATCAAATTCAATGCATACACAAAGGTGTAATTGGGATTAATTTAGAGAAAAAACTCTTTTACCATATCTCAGATCTTTGTGATGAGATATAAAAAATTCTGTCTTTGTGTTGTCCATTGGCCATGAGTCTGTGTTTGTATGAATCCCAATTTTGTTGTACATTTACTGGTACTAAATTGTTCTGTTTCAGGGGGATGCCCTTTGTAAGGATTGTTTCTATTATGCCTTTGAAGAGGAGGTCCATAAGACGATCGTTGATGCCAAATTATTCACACCCGGAGAGACGGTGGCTATTGGGGCCTCCGGAGGAAAAGGTATAGAAAATAGGACTGTTTACATGTAGAGAAAACAGAGGAGTGTATATAAACATAGTTTGAGATTGATTTACTGAGGATGATGAATTAATTAATATTGTAAACAAGTAATTGGTCACTGTAAAATATAAATCAACTGATTTTCACAGTGATTTAATTTTGTGATTTAGACTTCTATATATGGTTCCATGCTATCTGTATTTTCCCATTTACCGTACATTATATATACTTTTATGATTTCATATTGCTTGTTAAATATGTGGATTTAAATCACACACAAAAATAATTTGGTTTACAGTAAACTCAATTTAATTTTGCTTTTACTAAAATATTGAAAATCAATTATACTGATAAAATTTAAGTATCAAAATTTCATCTATGACTTTCAAAGAAATGAAATAAAAACAATGACATATATAACAGGTAACGTGTTGTTTGATCAAGATGTTGATTGCACATTTGTATGTTCATGTACATTTAGAGTAAATAACACTGAGAGGTTCATATGACAGCCATTTCATACAGAGATAGTAAGACACGTACAATTCATGTTGTATTTTGATATTCCACATCCTATATATGTTTGAAGATTCCACTGTGTTGGCCTATGTGATGAAAGTGCTGAATGACCGGTACAGCTATGGCCTTGACCTTGTACTGTTGTCCGTGGATGAAGGGATCACAGGCTACAGAGACGACTCATTAGAGGTAGGTTACTGCTATAGTCAATAAAAGATGAAGGAATCACTTCTATAAATAAATTTTAAGAAAGACTAACCAAGATTTATTCTATTATTGTACACTTTTTGCATTCAGTACTAAGTTACCGTCAAACTGCTTTTATGATTTATAGGAAATTTATCATTACATATATAACTTGTGTAATTCAACTTTCTAATTATTCTAAGCAAGATATTTTAACCTACAGGTATACGGGTAAGAACTGTCATTTAAAAGAGTGATGGCGTCAATCAGACATCTTTTGTTGCATCTTTAGTTTAATTGATCTCTGAAACAGTATTATCTCCCTTTTACTAATGAGTTATCTCCCCTATATTGTAAATTACTCCTTTGTTTTACAGACTGTAAAAAGAAACCAAATGCAGTATGACCTCCCCCTGAAGATAGTGTCTTATGAGGTAGGTATCCAGGGGTTCATATGTATGAAAATAGTAATGAGCTTGCATTGTGTGGGATTAGTTTCTAAAGTTGACAAATAGTATAGTAGCTGGTTAAAACAACTACCTGGTATATCAGAGATCTTTCTGTCTGACTGTTTAAATATGGTATCAGAGTTACGGGACACCTACCTGGTATATAAGAGATATGTCTGTCTGAATGTATATTGTCTGTCTGAATGTATAAGTATGGTATCAGAGTTAAGGGAAACTTTATTATTGTTCAACACATCTCATAATCCACAAAATGGTTTAGTTAATATACTTAACACTACATGTACATCATCCATCAGATTCTGATCTATTTCTGTCCACATAGCATTTACAGGTGTAGTAACTTAACACCTTTCAAGCCTGATTTATTTAATTTATTCGAGAGTATTATATCTCATTTGTCTTTGATAAAATTTTGATATTTCTGATTTTACACAGGAACTCTATGGCTGGACTATGGATGCTATTGTAAAACAGATAGGCTTGAAGAACAACTGTAAGTTGAACTTTATTACTGTTGACTGGTTTGTATTATGACATCAGATATCCACCTGTCTAATTAGTGAATCTTTTCAAAATATCAGATATCCATCTGTCTAACCATTGAAATCTTCTCAAAACATCAGGTATCCACCTAACTAGTGAATCTTTTCAAAATATCAGATATCAATCTGTCTAACTAGTGAATCTTTTCAAAATATCAGATATCCTTCTGTCTAACCAGTGAAATCTTCTCAAAACAGATATCCACCTGTCTAACTAGTGAAATTTTCTCAAAACATCAGGTATCCACCTGTCTAACTAGTGAAATCTTCTCAAAACATCAGATATCCACCTGTCTAACTAGTGAAATCTTCTCAAAACATTAGATATCCACCTGTCTAACTAGTGAAATCTTCTCAAAACATCAGATATCCACCTATCTAACTAGCGAAATCTTCTCAAAACATCAGATATCCACCTGTCTAACGAGTGAAATCTTCTCAAAACATCAGATATCCACCTGTCTAACTAGTGAAATCTTCTCAAAACATCAGATATCCACCTATCTAACTAGCGAAATCTTCTCAAAACATCAGATATCCACCTGTCTAACGAGTGAAATCTTCTCAAAACATTAGATATCCACCTGTCTAACTAGTGAAATCTTCTCAAAACATCAGATATCCACCTATCTAATTAGCGAAATCTTCTCAAAACATCAGATATCCACCTGTCTAACTAGTGAAATCTTCTCAAAACATTAGATATCCACCTATCTAACTAGCGAAATCTTCTCAAAAAATCTGATATCCACCTATCGAATTAGTGAAATCTTCTCAAAACATCAGATATCCACCTGTCTAACTAGTGAAATCTTCTCAAAACATCAGATATCCACCTGTCTTACTAGCGAAATCTTCTCAAAACATAATATATCCACCTCACTAGTGAAATATTATCAAAAAATTAGATATCTACCTAACTAGTGAAATCTTCTCAAAACATTAGATATCCACCTGTCTAACGAGTGAAATCTTCTCAAAACATCAGATATCCACCTGTCTAACTAGCGAAATCTTCTCAAAACATCAGATATCCACCTGTCTAACTAGTGAAAAATCTTCTCAAAACATCAGATATCGACCTGTCTAACTAGTGAAATCTTCTCAAAACATTAGATATCCACCTATCGAATTAGTGAAATCTTCTCAAAACATCAGATATCCACCTGTCTAACTAGTGAAATCTTCTCAAAACATCAGATATCCACATGTCTAACTAGCGAAATCTTCTCAAAACATAAGATATCCATTGAACTGGTGAAATATTATCCAAAAATTAGATATCCACCTAATTAGTGAAATTTTCTCAAAACATTAGATATCCACCTGTCTAACGAGTGAAATCTTCTCAAAACATCAGATATTCACCTGTGTAAGTAGCGAAATCTTCTCAAAACATCAGATATCCACCTGTCTAACTAGTGAAAAATCTTCTCAAAACATCAGATATCCACCTGTCTAACTTGTGAAATCTTCTCAAAACATCAGATTTCCACCTAACTAGTGAAATCTTCTCAAAACATCAGATATCCACCTTTCTAACTAGCGAAATCTTCTCAAAACATCAGATATCCACCTAACTAGTGAAAACTTATCAAAACATCAGATATTCAACCAAATAGTGAAAATTTATCAAAACATCAGATTTCCACCTAACTAGTGAAATCTTCTCAAAACATCAGATATCCACCTGTCTAACGAGTGAAATCTTCTCAAAACATCAGATATCCACCTGTCTAACTATTGAAATCTTATCAAAACATCAGAGATCCACCTGTCTAACTAGTGAAATCTTATCAAAACATCGGATAGGAATTTTAAACTGGTATTATTCCTTTGATTGATAGATTTATAAATTGTACACTTAACTTTGATTGTGCTCAGTCCTCAAGTCATTTGAAAGGCATGACCAAAAAAATGGTCACAATAGCTATATTGATGAAAGTGACCTCTTTTCTGTACCATAGGTAACACCCAAAAAAGTTATATACCGGTATTCAAAATTTTACAAATTATCAGACTGACCATATATGTGGCTGAGGGTCATAACAAAAAGGGGTCAATTTATCTATATTGGCAGAATATAAAAGATCAAGACATCTTATCTGGAACAAAATGATACGTACATTTTATCATATTTGACTGACAGCATAGACACAAGTTAGGACTTTAAGGTTGTACGAATGGTCGGACTAATCTCTCGGAGACCTAAAGGGCAAGGTCAAATGGGTCAATATATTGATGAATGGACAACTTCTTTAAAACTAAGCATTGCTTTTAATATATTGCTGATATTTCTAAGACAGCTTCTACTAGTGTATCAGGGACTTGAAATTGTATAAATAGCATTTTGAGAAGTTAGGAAGCTGAGGAGTGGGACTAAAGTGGCCATTATAGATACTACTTGTCTTTGACTGGTAGAATTCCTGTAGGGATTTTAAGTACATGTCATTTTAGATTCTACTTGTCTTTGACTGGTAGAATTCCTGTAGGGATTCTAAGTACATAGGTAATGTCACCCTGACTACTTTTACAATAAAAGAGACTAAAAAATTGGTTTTATAAGAGTGTCATTTCTGAAACTTAGCAGAAAAATAATTACTTGTACATTGTACGTCTTACTTGTCTTCCAGGTACATTTTGTGGAGTGTTCCGTAGACAAGCTTTAGATAGGGGAGCTATGCTGATGAAAGTGAACAAGATTGTTACAGGTAAATAGCATCACTACTTAAACCTCAATTTCACCACCTGTATTTTAAGGGAGATAACTTTTGTTGATTAAGATTCTTTCTTTTTCTAATAATCTGATGTTTCTAGTAAATGTCATTTATAAGTATTTCTGAATTCTTTTTGCAGGACACAATGCAGATGACATTGCAGAAACCGTTATCATGAATGGTGAGACTATTTATTACCATATTTGTCTGTAATGAATATTTCTATGTTACAAAAATATTATTTTGTCCATTGAAACTTTGAAAAATAGAAGGTGAAATAGTGTATGATTTAAAAGGTATATATCTATCTATCTTATTTGTTTACCCGGTTCAGAGTACAGAGCAGAACTGTTAAACAGTATAAGCTTTGATCATTATTATGCTTTTCTGAGAAAAAAAATCTTTATCAAGTAACTTCTTCACTATTAAACTTTTAATGGGAGACATATCTACTGATGAAATATAAGCATCTTTAACCAAAGAATATAATTTTACAGTTTTAAGAGGTGATATTGGTCGACTTAGGAGGTGTACAGCTATCACTACAGTAAGTTATTGTCTGTCATTATCATAATGATAACCTATGTAAGTAATTTCTTAATACTCAGTGGTGTATAGGCCTGCATATCTAAAATCTATATTTCTGGTAGATTATTTCACCGATCAACCCAGACCATTCGTGATCGGACATCTTTCCTCTGAACAACATATATACTATTTACATGTACATTTGATGTAGCTACAGCTGTTTCCCAGTAGGTTAGGATGGATTGATTTCTTATGATTTTCAGTCATATGATAATCTCTTAAAGATAGAACATGGTATTAATTTATTTGTATATTTGTGTTGCCAGGGTGCTGAGGGTTCACTTCCCAGGTGTAAGCCTTTCAAATACACATACGAAAAGGAGATTGTCATGTAAGTCGCCTTTTGGAAAAACGTTGTAATAGAAGTCCTACTAGTCAATTAAAGTACTAATGGAAAAAAAGTCTCTCTAAAAACTAAAGGCAAATACCAATTCATTGATTGTGCTAAATTTGTATTTCATTTGGCTATGCCCAATTAGGATAAAGAATTGCATTTGTGTTCCAAATGACCAGATGTCAGATGACCAATTTGATTACATGTACATGTATTGACAAAAAGTTACATGCAAATTAAGTTAACTATTTACTGGTATTTATAATATGTTTTAATTCATCTGAGACAGGTATGCCTATTTTAAGAAGCTGGACTATTTCTCAACAGAATGTATTTATTCTCCAAATGCATACAGGTATGTATAATATAATGTATTCGTCAGTTACTCAGTAGGTGTGAATTAATTACTGAAATTATGAAAAGTATGCATGTTTTTTGGTAAACTACATAAAACAAAGATGCCAAAGCTTTATATATGCAGTTAGCTATGTATTTGTCTTATAACTGCCAATAGTCTTTATACATTCCACTTTTTATTGTTTCCAAAGTAACAGTTTATGAGGCATTCTAATTCTTTTTGTCTCCATTATCAGGGGATTTGCTCGAGCTTACATAAAAGACGTCGAGAAAATCAGACCAAGTGCTATAATAGGTAAGTTTTAAGTTTAAGATATTCTAAACATGTTCTAAATCTATTTACCTATAAAACATTCTTGAGCAAAGTAGATGATATATAGGATTTTTTTTAATTATTTCAAAATACTTAAAAATGTAACACATTACCAAAAAGGGTTTGATTTCTCATTTTTATCTTTTTATTGTAGATATAATTCATTCAGGAGAAAGTTTGTCGGTGAAGACCTCTGTGAAGATGCCGGTTCAGGGTAGGTAACTCTGAATATACATATTTGACACTGCAAGTCATTAACATTTATACATTGTGATAAAAAACATGTTCTGTTTCACTCAATTCTGTTTATAAAATTAATGAATGTGTTAGGCAATTCAACTGGATAAAAAGTATGACTAAGAGCAATTCACTTATTAGTAAAGACAATAATGGCAATTCATGATATTTGAAGTTTGATAAATTAACAAATCACAATTATTTGTTGATTGCTTCATAATGCATTCCCAATATTTTATAACAATAGACTTATCAAAAACACTTGTATTGTTTTGTTTTAGGGAACTGTGAGCGATGTGGCTACATCTCCAGTAATCCTATCTGTAAGGCCTGTGTATTGTTAGAGGGACTAAACAGAGGTCTACCCAGGTAAATACTTGTACCATAATGTCATATGTATCTCATCATCAAATAATTTAAATTAAAGGTGATATACTATATATAAGTAAACATTAGTAGGTTATCTGCTCAGTGTAATGAAACAATAGAACATTATACATGTACATATATATCAACTATTTACTTTGATGAAGCATTACACAAATAACATTTAACAATTAAAGAATTGTTAGATTGCATCTATTGGAAATATAAATGCAATCTGGATGGCAGATAAATATTCATAGCGCCCGTTAGGGCGCTATGAATATTTATCTGCCATCTAGATTGCATTTATATCTCCAATAAATGCAAACTAACATTCCCTTGATTGTTATATTTACATTTTACTTTCTAGTTCAAAGTAAAACATAATTTAGATGCGAGTGAACATTTGAATTTCCTGCTTCAGCCATTTAACCTCAACAGCCAAGTTCAATGCGATAAAAAAAGTCCCTATAAGAAAATGAAAAGATAACAAAATTTCAATGTTTTCAATAGCTTTTCAGTTTACTTTCAATTATTCAGACATTTAAAAACATTTTTTCATAAGTTTCATAACCAAAATGGTGTCGGTAAACAAAGACTCACATTCATTTATGTAGATATTACTACACCAAGTCTAAGGCTGCATTTATTGGGTCATAATGCAGATCACCATTATCATTAGAGTAATGGGAGTCCCAGTGGCAAAATGTAAATATATCAAGATAAAGTATATTTCTGTACTTGGACTCTCACAACAATGCATTTTTTTACAGACTTGGAATAGGAAAAACCCATAAAGAAAGAAGGAAGGTTTGTAGAATTATTATATAGGATTGTCAATGTGGAAATATTTGCTTTTTTTAGCCCACCATCATCAGATGGTGGGCTATTTAATTCGCTTTTCGTCCGTGGTCCGTCCTTCCGTCCATTAACATTTCTTGTTATCACTATTTCTCAGAAAGTGCTGAAGGGTTCTTTCTCAAATTTCATGTAGGTTTCCCTAGGGCCCTAGCTGTGCATATTGCATTTTGATACCAATTGGTCAACAGGCAGCCATCTTGGATTTTGATAGTTAAGGTTTGTTACTGCTATTTCTCAGAAAGTACTGAAGTGTAGCGGGATTGGACTGGGTCGATCATCGGTGACCAGGTAGCTCAGTCGGTAGAGCACTCGGCTAGTATTCTGAGGGTCTTGGGTTCAAACCCCGGTCTGGCCGCTACATTTTCTCCTCTCCTGTTACAGAAGGAATCCTTCTCAAATTTCACATGTAGGTTCCCCTAGGTTCCACTAGTTGTGCATATTGCATTTTGAGACAGATCGGTCAACAAGATGGCTGACAGGCTGCCATCTTGGATTTTGACAAATGAATCTTGTTATCGCTATTTCTCAGAAAGCTTTGTAGGGATCCTTCTCAAATTTAACATGTATGTTCCCCTAGGGTCCTTGTAGTGCATATTGTATTTTGGGACCAATCGGTCAACAAGATGGCTGACAGGCCACCATCTTGGATTTTGACAGTTTGAGTTTGTTACCGCCATTTCTCAGGAAGTACTGAAGGGATCTGTCTCAAATTTCATGTGCAGGTTTTTCTAGGGATCTAGTTGTGCATATTGCATTTTCAGACAGATCTGTGAACAAGATGGCAGACAGGCCTCCATCTTGGATTTTGATAGTTGAAGCTTGTTACCGCTATTTCTCAGAAAGTACTGAAGAAATCTGTCTCAAATGTATGTGTAGGTTCCCCTAGGGCCCTGGTTGTGCTTATTGCATTTTGAGACTGATCAATTAACAAGATAGCCGACAGGCCACCATCTTGGATTTTAATAATTGAAGTTTGTTACCACTATTTCTCAGAAAATGCTGAAGATCTTTCTCAAATTTTTATAGGTAGTAATAGGTAGTAAAAGTTTGAAAAGCAGAGAAAAGATCCCTCTTTCCATTGTCAGATGTAGATCATTCTTTGGTGGGCGCCAAGATCCCTCTGGGATCTCTTGTTTTCTTAAGGGTTACTAGAAATATTTCAGAAATAAACCAATGTACAGTAAAACATGTTATAATGAACATGCTTACAACAAATTCATGGTTATCACAAAGTTAATTCCCCATCAAGGTTCCTACAAGATATCTGTTTTGTGTGTACAACAAAGTGATTTTGATTGTCCCAAAGGTTCATTTTAACTGTTTTAGACTAGAAACACTCACATACGTCATATATACACTGGTCGAGTCCTGTTCTAGTATCTATGGATACAATGTATTTTATTGTTGTAACAGATTGAGGAATTAAGCAAGAAAGATAACTCCACTCAGCCAGACCACACAGAAGCTGCACAGGGACCAGCTACCACAACATCTATTCAGGCCCCTGTGTCTGAAATGAAGTCTCTTTCACTGGATAGAAGGAAACTAGATTTCTGATCCATTTTACCCAACATTAAATTATTACCTGTTGAAACTGTTTTGGTTGTTTTTATTCAAACTTTACTGACAATTTTATAATGATTCTCGTTCTTTTCTTTATTTATTGAAAATTTAAAAAAATGGTGGATGTGTAGCAATTTTAACAAGAGGCCCAAGAGGCCTTGATGGTCACCTGAGTGCTGCTACAGAAATAGCATTTCAAAGTTGGTTCAAATCTGTAAAAAGTATTTACGAATCGGAATAAACTTTAAAGTTGAACCTTCGTATTCAAATTCCAATTTGCTTTGCCAGCGTTAAACAACAAAACCAAACTAGAAGTCAGTCAGTGTCAGTGATTTTATTAATTTCACTTTTTAATCTATGAAGATTATTTGGTTCCATCAAACCTGTGAAATCAGAAGCAGATTTTTTGAAATTTTAGCCATTTTGACCCCACCCTCTGGTCCCTTGGGGTCAGCCAGGACCAAAATGGATATGGTGTTAAAATACTATTTCAGGCTAATAATTCTAAACCAGTTTGACTCATTTCCTATTAAAACTAAGCAAATAAATGTTCATAAATGTGTTTTTCCTATATAAACTATAGTAAATTTGACCCCCTCCCCAGGGGAAAGTCTGAGATCCCAGGGCCATGAAATTCACAATTTTTTGTAAAAGGACCTTATGACCTTCCAATCTATGAAGAGTATCTGGTTCCATCAAATCTTAATTCATAAGAACTTGAAGTTTTAGCCTATTTGACCCCTTTTGACCCCACCCCTAATGCCCCTGGGGGTCTGCCAGGACCGATATGGATATGACAACAAAATGCTATCTCAGGCTAAAAGTTCTAACCCAGTTTGACTAATTTCCTATGAAAACTAAGCAAATAACATTCATAAATGTGTTTTTCCTATATAAACTATAGTAAATTTGACCCCCTCCCCAGTGGGAAACATGAAACCCCAGGGTCAAGAATTCACAATTTTTGTAAAGGACCTTAAGGATGTATTCTTCTGAGGTTTCAGTCCCGTTGAAGTCTCGTTTCAACATAGATCAAAGAAGTTTTGAGATTTTCGAATACAATTTATCAGTATCTGTAGCAAGTTGCCAGATGCAAATTTTGTCAAAAAATTACATTTCTATTTTTAGGAGAATTTTTTATACGGGGGTTTTAAGAAATGGCCCATTTGACGGCCATTTTGAAATTGTGTCTTTTTTCGCTTCAAGTAGAGCCACAGTTTTACCATTTTGTACTGAAATTGCTTTTTCTTAAATCATCAGTGCGCCAGCATTTTTAGCTGTATTGAGCTACTTTTTGCTTCAAATTGTTACTAGGTTCGTAGTAATTAAAATATTGAGCATTAATATGTGTATTGATACACTTTTGTGACTTTATTTTTACATTTAATGGTAATTTGGGCACTTTTATTTTTTACTCTAAAATACTGAAAAATAACAAAAATCCAAATGGAGCAAAAAAGTAAGCACACGGACCCCCAATTTTTCTTCCTGATTTAGAAAGAACAGCCGTTTTCCTATTGATATGCAAAATAATAACAAAAGTTTAATACCAGAACTTTTTCTATAAAGGGTTAAATTTGGCAAAAATGGCTGAAAATGGTGCATTTTGTAGCTCAAAATTAAGGGGTAGAGGTAGCATATGTTGTTATTCTGAGAAAAAATATTAGTCTAATTCATAAAATCTGGTATATTTTTAAAAAAGACTACCAGAAAATGAATTCTACAAACATTCATACATATCAAACACCTCATTAGAAAATTATGGCTTTAATCTGTATCTTATATGGTCAAAACGGCAAAATTCCCATAAAATCCAATATTTTGTCAACTAGGTATCTATGAGTGACAAAAGCTCAAAAACCAGCACACGGACATATGTTTTTTATTCGATTTTCTTTTATGGTATGTACTCCTCTTTCAAAAAATCTATATGAGAAAAAAAGTTTAATACAAGAAAATTTTGACTTCTCAGAGGTGTACATCCTTAAGACCTCTCCATCTATGAAGAGTATTTGATTCTACCAGTTCCGGAATTTCAGAAGAAGATTTTTGAAGTCTTAGCCTATTTGACCCCTTTTGGCCTTGCCCATAAGGCCCCTGGGAGTCAGTCATGGAAAGGATACAATGGCTATCTCATAGGGATAATTCTGACAACATTTAACTAATTTTCTATTATAAATGACCAAATAATGCTCCAAAATGTGTTTTCATATAAACTATAATAAACTTAATCCCCTCATCAGGGGGAAACCTGAGACCCTAGGGTCATATAATTCACAATTTTTGTAGAGGGCCTTAAAACCTTTCAATCTATGAAGAGTATTTGATTCTGCCATTTCTGGAATTTCAGAAGAAGATTTTTGAAGTTTTAGCCTATTTGACCCCTTTTGGCCACACCCCTCAGGCCCCTGGGGGGCTGGGATCATATAATTCACAATTTTGGTTGACCTTTGGCTATGGAAGGTTTCTGCAAAATTTCAACAAATTTGGTTCAGTAGTTTTGGAGAAGAATTCGAAAAAGTAAATTGTTTATCGCCATATGACGCACGATGACAGACAAAAGGCGATTAGAATAGGTCATTTGAGACTTCGTCTCAGGTGACCTAAAAATTCAAAATTTGCCAGATTTATTTTCATCCATTAACAACCAGGGTCATTAAAGAATGTTCCAGGTTTCGGAAATGGAGTAAAGGTGAAGTACAAGAAGAAAAGCCACTTAAGTCTGGTGACTACCCATGTTTAATTTGGATTACCACTATACTTTCTACTTAATGTTGTATTTTTGAAGGAAGTGATGGAAAGATTCATTTGATACATTGGGTGTCCAGATTCCCTTTAAAACTGACAATTCACTTAAAAGCACATCTTTTTTCAGTTATTCTCCTCTGATGTTGCATCTTTTTCAGTTTGAATTATTGCACAGAATAAATTTCTAATTTCAGGAAAAAATGAACAGATTTATTTTAAAACAGTATTTAATACAATGATCCACATTATATGATAATTACATCATCTACATACGAAACTCCATTTCCTGTATTGAAAAGTTTTATACATGTTTAGTACATCACATGATAATTACTAGGAATGTAATTGGATAACAGCCATGATCTATTTTGCGACAGTTCCCTGTCCTTCTTGACTACGAGAACTATACCAAAGAATATTCCCCCGGGAATAAGCACGCGACCAAATATATGACGTCGTAATGAATGTCATGCGACATACTAAATCTATTATTACCCTTTCCCTCGGGAACAGTTCTTCTAGTGTTGTCTGGCGAGGTATAGTCCCCTCGTCTTCGACTCGGGGACTATACCTCACCAGACAATACTATAGGAGAACAGTTCCCTCTGGAAAGGGCCATAATAGAATATTACTATGATGTTATGAAATGTAATATGATATTATGAATTGTAGGATTTTGATTGGAGATGCATTCAACACATTAGGTGCCTTTTAAAATGAACAACAGACTAAAAAGCACATCTCTTTATCCATTCTATGCTGAAAATGCGTCTTGTGTAGCTTGAATTATATCACAGAATAAATTTTCAATTTCAGAAATAACAGATTTTTTTTATATAATAGCATTTAATAGAATGACCAACATTATAATAATAATGACATGATTTACATATTGAATATTCTACATTACTTGTATTGAAAAGTTTTCGAATGTTTAATATGATGTTATGATTTATATTGGATACAGCTCAAGATCTCATTCTCTTACACTTTCAAACTTATTTACATAATTACGTACATCATGATTACCGTCAGAGATCAAAAATTCTAACCTCACCAAGTGCTGAACAAAACATGGACCAGATACTGGTTCACATTTCAAGAAACAAATGATTGGATTTGAAAAAGAAAATTTTGAAGAAACATCTACATGTACCTTCACAGTATCTATACTGGATCAGTTTTCAATAATAATGGTAAAAGATGAGATTAAATATGTCCAACACTTGTCAAAGTTCTAAATAACAGTGATAAGCCTTGTTAACAATCTGACCACCAAGAGAAAAAGTAGTTAATTTGCTGATTGTTCTAACGTGGCAGCAAAAAGGGAATTGCATTCTTACTATTATTTAAATAGATTCTCAACTAAATTAAATATTGTATAGCTGGTTATTTTTGTGCGGATATTTAGACACTTAAGACACTGCTATGATAATTAAAATTTGATCTGTGAATTATTGAAAATAGTTGAATCATATATAACCTTAAAGCCAGATCGATACTCTTGTTTTAATATCAAATCGCAAAGTTTTTAATCAGCGAAAATAACTGGCTATACGGTATATAAGGTTTCTTAATATTATGATGAGTCAGAAGTCAAATCAATAAATTTTCAGAGCTTGATTTCAGTAATTTGTAGTTCATAATAAAATTAGGGACATTATGAATGAGATTACACAGAACAAAATATAACACCAGATCTCACTATTGTATCAATCACAAATACTGCATCTTGTTCCAGGTGGTCCTACTTGCTACAATTTTATGTCAACTTAATATCAATATCTGCACCATAATTTTTTTTATTGTACATTATTCATGTTAAAACAAAAACCAAAAAAATATATATGATTCTAATGTAAAATCAATCTCAATCGTCAATGATTATAACTGGCTCAGCCTCTTTGGCTTCCTTACTAAACGTTTCAATTACACAGTCCATGTCAGGATTTTCACAATCTTCCACAATAACAGAATGCTCGTAAATACAGTTGTCGCCTCCGCACACAGCACCTGTACAAATAGTCTTTATGATCGGGGTAGATTTCTGAGTGATACCAGACGCTGTTACAGAACAGTCTGCTGATGATAATCCTGCTTCAATTTTCACAAATCTCTGTCCACTAGGTTCCTCCTCTTCTGCATTGTCAATTTCTATTTTCGGTGTCACAAACTCCAGGGGATTATTCACAGGGGTCTCGTCAGTTTCTGATTGCACTTTATATAAACACATAGGAATGGGCCCAAAGTTATTTCTCAAAGGTGGAGCTGGGATAGGTATGGGGTCAAGTGACTGTTCTGACCACATATTTTTTTCACCGACAATGTCCCCCGATCTCTGAGTCTTGCTCAGAATAGACTTAATGACGTCAGAGGCATTTTGCCTGGCATCTTCACTGAGACTGAATCTGGAAGGCGAGCCTATCTGCTGAGGAGACAACACTGGTGGATTCGGTGATGGCAACGATAATGATGGGGACACAGATTTACTGGGTTTCGGAGACGCAGATTTATCTGGACGTGATTTTGTTTTTGCTTTTTTATTTTTATTTCCAGACTCAATGGTAGAATCATTGTCTTCATCCGAATCTAATGTCTTCTTTGGCCTGCCTCGCTTTTTTGACCCTCCATCGTTTGAACTTTTGTCTTCAGGACAATTACTAGTTTGTTTTTTCCTCAGTCTGCCAGTCTGCGTCAGGGTTTGTGCAACTGCCATTTGGTTGATATTTGCATAGATCTCCTCTCTGGTTGGTCTGATGTTATTCTCAACCGGGGAAGCATCTTTTCTGACTCTGTTGTAGGTAACTGTCCCAACACTTTTGTCTTCATGTTTCTTCTCACTAATTTGTCTGCCATCTTGTTTTTCTTGTCCTCTGGTTAAAATGGTTTTACTCCCAGATGATAACTTTTCTTCTGTTCTTGCTTGAGTCCTTGTGACAGGCTTTGAAATCTCAGCAGCCTTCTCCTGCTCAGATAAGTGAAATCCTGAAATATAACAATGTTTTATTGACATCATCCCTTCATTCATTTTCGAGAGCCAATGTATGATATATGAGCATCAAAATTTCCAGACTGAAAAATAAAAAAACAGAACTCTATTGACTTGTGTTTGAGCATTAGTAAGTCAGTGAAAAAAAAAATATATATATATATATTTGTAAACAGTTCTAGTGCACTAAAAAAATCCAAGATGGCTGCCTGTTATTTTAACCTATATACATGTATATATATATATTCTTGTATTTCAGTTTTTTAATTTTCTTGATCTTTTTGATGGATTAGTTTCAAAATACAATATGCGTAAGTAACTACCAAATATGGCCCAAGGAGAGTCTACATATAAAATTTGAGACAGACTCTTTCAGTTCAGTACTCTCTAAGAAATAGAGGTAACAAACTTCAACTATCAAAATACATTGATGGATTGGTCCCAAAATGCAATATGCATATAACTAGGTGAGTCTTTGAGATATATCCCTTCAGCACCTTTGGAGAAATAGCAGTGACAATCCTCAACTATAAAAATTCAAGATCGCTGATATTTTGGGGCCAATCTGCCAACATCTTGCTTACATATCGACCCTAAAATGCAATATCTGTAGTCAGCACAAACAGGTCTAAAGGTTATATGCATAATTAATTAGTTGTGTGACGTAGCACTTCTTGTGTGCTACGTCACACTCAGTTCTTGTCTGGTGCGTATTTTATTATAGGTTTATATTAGGGACAAATATATTACATGATTATTGGTAATTAGGCGGACATGTACCATTCAAGAGCATATGGCATACTGTAAAAATGTTATTTTGTTAAATAAACATTTTTCATTTATATATTGTTGTTTGTTGCTGACGTAGGTTTCATATAAAGCATAAATAGGAGCCATGGGGAGTTCTACAAGTGATATTTTAGACTGATCCCTTCAGTACTTTCTGATAAATAGGGCAATGACAATTGTTTACGGACAACAGGCAATAGCCCATCATATGGTGGGCTAAAAACAGACAGACAGACAACCTGAGTACTACAGAGTAGTGCACCCACATCTCAATGCAGAGCCCTAGTTAGATTTACTGTGTATAACTCACCAGTTCTGCCCTTCTTTTTTGTTACAAAAGAGGTGAGCCAGTCAAGCAATTCTGAAGCATCATTCTGATTTAGGCACATATTTGACAAAAGTTTTAGGATTTCCTCCTTGGCTGTCTTCAAATCTGAATAAAGAAATTATACATAGCATTAGCTGAATACAGCAAAGCACATATTTTGATCTACATGACCTAGATGATTTATGAAACATAAACATCATGCACCTTTTTTGTTTGCTATTGTTTGATGTGTGATTGATGGCTATAGTCACTTATATTTTGAAAGTGAAGCGGATTTTCTTGACAAAAGAATACTAATAGTCGCTCGAAAAAATGCCATGAAATACAGTCAGCACCTAGTATCTGCCTTCAAGATACTCCAGGGGTTACTGTTACTGTCCAGTCCTGGATTTGCTAAACTTAAGGCATTTTAGGAGAAACAAGAGGCCCAGTATATCACTCACCTGGTTAATTCAGTTAGTGACAACAAGAAACCCAATGGGCCTTACGGCCATCTGACTAAATACAATACAACATAAAGTAGAAATGAAATAGGCAATAGATTGTAGCTTAGGACAACGTCATTCATAAGTCAACAAACTTGGTAGTCCTTCATCAAAGCATGCTACAACCTCAATATCAGGTCTCTAGGCATCTTACTTATCATATTTTCTGGAGTATAAGCTGCAACTTTTCCCCTGAAAATGGGGAGTGCAGCCTATATACCAATGCAACTTATCCGTGAACGAAAACCGAAATCTGACGATGTTTTTGCATTTTTACTTTGTGATTCAAATGTGAAAATCGTAAGTTTTACTCGCCAGTTTTGTAAAGTTATAAATCGACTAATCACTTTAAAAGTGTTTAAATTTAAAGATAAAATATGCAATAAAAATATATCAAAGATGAAAATAATTACGTATCAGATGCATGTTCATTCATAAAATTGTTTAATTCAAGGAAAATCCGCCGACTGAAACGTGTTTGTTTACAATCCCAACACAACGGTGGTTTAGTAAAGTTATACATCGAAAAAATCACTGTAAAAGTGTTTAAACAATATAACATGTGATGAAAATATAAAGGGCTTTTGCGGCTTATACACAGGTGCGACTTATTGCCCTGAAAATACGGTATTGATAAGAAGCTGTTTATAAGATTTATAAGATTTTAGCCTATTTGACTCGTGTGACCTTGAATGAAGGAGAATCTGGTTATGTTTCAGTCTTGTTAAAGTCTTGTTTGTGATTTTCAAAAGACAATTGTCTCTATTTGCTGCAATTTGCAGGTAGCCATATAAAAAATGTGACAAAATAAATGACTTTTAAATGATAAAGCATTTAAATGTGAAATTAAACATTTTAGTGTAAAGTTATTTGTAATTTTTGCAAGAAATGCTCAAAAATAACAAATATTGTAATGGGACGAATAACAAGCACACTGATCCCAGTTTTTATATTGGTTTTAGAAACAGCAATCTTTTTTTCTGTTGAACTTCAAGATATCAAGCATTGAATCTGATATATTTTTTTAGTATGCTTTATTTTTTGCTTTTTTATTTTTTTAGTATCTTATTTGACCCAATAAGCACTCTGCATGCTAAAAAACCCAATAAGGGGATGCTTAATAAAACATTTGGGCTAGTCTTTCATTGCACATGGGTTAAGCCATAAATCAATTTACAAAAAGAAATCAAATACAGAAAGTTAAGGTTTTCATATTCTCAGTCTGCATTTAAATTGAGGTCAGTGAAACTGGGGCCTCAATAAAGGGAAGGGGTGCATTTACAGCTGGGGGTTGATTTGAACACCACGGTAAGTTATATTTACCTCTGATGGCTGTTGGAAATACAGATTTGGGAGGTGGTGCTGATTTAGTCTCTGGAGGACTGGATGACTGAACTGAACCCTTTGCTTTATCCAACCTAAGGAATGATAAGGAGTACGTTTTTACACATTAAGTTCACTTTCATTGTATCATGAAGCAACACAGATTTTGCTGTTTGATTGAACTAATATGTTTTTGTACTGTGCAGGACAAAATTTTCATTAAAATATTCAAAACTGCATGACTTTTTAGGTCACCTGACCATAGGTCATGGTGACCTATTGCGATAGTCTTTTGTCCGTCGTCGTAAACTTTAAGTAATACATTGTATACAAAATTTAGTTAAACACTGCAAACGCCGACATAATGATACCTATGTGTCGCCCTGCGTTGCAGGCACCACAAAATAAATGAAGAGTAATCATCAATGGCTTTACTAAGCCTTACCAATGATGTTTGTAAATTTTCAACACAGCATAAAGTTGGCCCAGTGTCATGCCAGTGTGAACATTTGTTTAATTTAATGCTTGACATCATACAAACATATACCATGATGTTTTAAGTGAGGACATAGTGGTTGTAATTCTGGCCAGTATATAGTATAACTGTTAGTTACCAGGCCAGGATATGGCCCATTATAACTGATAGTTACCTGGCCAGGATATGGTCCATTATAACTGTTAGTTACCAGGCCTGGATATGGTCCATTATAGCTGGTAGTTACCAGGCCTGGATATGGTCCATTATAACTGATAGTTACCAGGCCTAGATATGGTCCATTACAACTGGTAGTTACCTGGCCTGCTGGATATATTCAATTATAACTGGTAGTTATCTGGCCTGGATATGGTACATCTTAACTGGAAGTTACCTGGCCTGGATATGGTCCAATGTAACTGTTAGTTACCTGGCCTTGATATGATCCATTATAACTGATAGTTACCTGGTCTGGATATTGTCCGTTACAACTGGTAGTTACCTGGCCTGGGTATGGTCCATTATAGCTCTTAGTTACTTTGCCTGGATATGGTCCATTATAGCTGGTAGTTACCTGGCTTGGATATGGTCCATTATATCTGGATAGTTACTTAGTCTGGATATGGTACAGTATAACTGGTAGTTACCTGGTCTGGAAATGGTCCAATATAACTGGTAGTTACCTAGACTGGATATGGTCCATTATAACTGGTAGTTACCTGGCTTGGATATGGTCCATTATAACTGGATAGTTACCTGGTCTGGATATAGTACAGTATAACTGGTAGTTACCTGGTCTGGATATGGTCCAATATAACTGGTAGTTACCTGGTCTGGATATGGTCCATTATAACTGGTAGTTTGGACAGGACTTTTGCCACCCCACTGTAGTCAGACTTTGTTAGGTAGAACAACATGGGGTAGAAGTCTGGCTTCACTGCTCTTATCTCCTTCACTGCATCATAGTTTATTAACAGCTACAAGGGAATTTAACATATTTCTGCAATTTTCTTTAATTACTTTCACAAAAAATATCAAATGGTATCTAACTTTTCAATTGAATTATCTACAGGTCAGAGACCTTGACATTCTTCTGATAATTCTATAAGATAAACGATGTAAAGATACTAGTAACTTATTGTCTACTTCAAGTTACTTCCTTCAGTGAAAATGCTTTCTATGCTATATTTTCTATATAGGGTATAATTGAGATGTACCAATTTGACTGCAACCCACTGGATTTCTTCATGACATTATATTAACAGTATGGACTTTATCAATTCAAATGATTTTAACATACCCGTTATAAATCAATGTTTAACTCCGTTTTAATCTTTTGATATAAATTGAACTGGACACAGAAAACCCACTAACCTCCAGTGTGGAATCAAGGGGCCAGTGGGTGCCAGGGTAAACCTGGGGTAATGCTTCAGTATCAGAGTCTGAATCATTTTGACAGGATCGGTTCTTAGATGATGTTGCCTAAAATGAAAACAAAGAAACATCAACTAAATATATATCTTTATTTTATACAGATTTCCCTATTTTGTTATCAACACTTTTAAGTTAAATGAATATGAAATTCAGTATAATGACACTTTAATCAAATAATAAAAGTGACAATATTAATTTTGTAAAAATGTCTGAAAGTTCAAATTCTAAAACTGCATACAGAAATGTCAGTCCACCATAAAAGTGTGTGTATTAATATAAATCAAGAGTAATTGCAAACTGCTGAGCAAAATAAATATGGGCACCACTTAATCCAACAGTAAAATCCCAAACTAAAACCTTCTAGGAAATTTATCATAATTATATAGTATCTGATAATGTTCAATACAGTTTGTTCTGTTCTGCATAAACAAAATTTAACACCTAGAGCCAAAGTAACAAAGTCATTATTATTACAAACATAAAATTTATTTATTTTACATCAGTTGCGAAACAAGTTGCACAACTTATACAATTCACTTTCGATGGCCCGATAAAAGCATGCAAGGGGTCCTTGAGTGGAAGGAAACTGGAGTTCCTGTAGAAAACCCAGGTGATCGGGTAAATGATCCTTAACCTTTTCACATCTGTGCCGAGGATCATACCCCTGGAAGCTAGGTGAATGGCGATTGGCTTATATTAGCCACTACACCACCCCATCAATCTGTTATTATTATTTACTTCCTATTCACATATTATAGTATCATGCATAAACATATCGATCATTTTTCAGAAAGTTAAATCTTACAGAATCAATCGTAACATACCTGTTTGTCTTTTTTCTTGTTCATTTCATTAGAAGATGAATTTTTTGGCTTAACCATATTGGAGATGTGGTCAGTTTCTTGTGTTAATTACCTCACAACTACTTCTATTCTTGTATTATTTTTCTGAAAAAAAAACCCCAACAACATGAATTCAAAATATTTGTAATGTGGAACGTTAACGCAATCTAAATCACTAAATAATTATATGGCTATACAACTAATAACACTGTAAACAGTAGTCTTTTAAAGAAAAGATTTTCATTATTTTGACTTATTTCATTCATTACTGTATTCGACCCAATAAGTGCCCAGGGCGTTTAAAAAATTGTTAAAGTGCTAATAACACGAAATCATTGCAAATCTATACAGTCTTTGGTTTTTATTTATGCATGGGCAATTGAAATCAAGGCCCCAAAAATAGGGAGGGGCGCTTGTAGGGACATGGGTGCTTATTGGGTTGAATACAGTATTTATAAATGGCTCTGTATATGTGTGGTTAAATCCTGTTCAGCCAAATAATAATTCAGTTTTCATTATCAATATATTTTATTAATTGACATACAAGTGAGGAAGAATGATCCTTGATACTTCAGGGGTTACTTTCACTGTCATTTAGTCCACCCCTGGGCTATCTCATAGTAAAACTGAAGGTAGTTCAGCAGAAAAAAAAATGACCAAGCACAGGCCTGAAAAGATTTCCTTTGAAGATTACAGAGAGAGTGACACCCACCTTCAAAGCAACACAGTTAATATAACCACAGAGAGAAAAATATATGTGAAAGTAGTGGGTCGGTGTGGTTTGTACATATTATGTAACCAGAGTCTCAAATTAACGCCTGTCTGTCTGCCCGTGATCGGCAACTTCATATTCGGCCAAGCAATTTTTTTCAGGTAGCTGGTCTTTCGACTGGCAACCTTTTGTTCCAGATATACCAAAGAAGCAGTAGAAAGGTTAAGATCAAGCTGTATAAAACAATTTTTGTAATATTATGGTTTTCTAAGTCAACTTTATTGAGAGCGTACAATACTAATCCAGATAAATTGTAAGGACCAATAGCTTTCAGTCAGGACCAGTTCAGGGTCAGCCGGTCCTCAGGAAAAATCCTTCAAGGAGAACCCTGCATGTAACAGGGTGAGAGTAGTGTGCAACCAGCTCAGCCGAACCTGTGACTTTGGACTTATACTGGCCATGGACCACCACTTTACTGACTGAAATTCCCCCCAGTGTGAAGCTACAAGGTGACTGTATCACTATGTATGTGTACAATTAGAACCTGCAACACTACTGTGCCCTTTCAAACGTGTTTGCCCGAACACAAACCAACCCAGGTTTGATAAATAATTTTCTCTCATAGAAAGCCTCCAATATTTCCATTTGAAGTGGTCTACGGCACCAAATATTACATGGCGAGAGTAGCGTACCGCCAGCCAGGCTCAAACCAGAGACCCCTGACTTGCTGGTCCACCGCTCTACTGACTGAGAGTAAATACAGTACCGTGTCTGTCACTCAGCTGACAGAGCATGCTTGTTTGGCACAGTTGGTAGAGCCATAGTTTCGAGATTCAATTCCTGGTGGGGGCTGCATTTGGCAGGAACCATGTGTATTTTTCCCTGTTCTTCTCCACACGTATGCATACAGCATATGTTTCTGCCACATGCCACAGCGTCCATTGTACCATTATTAGATTCTTTTGATGTAACTAATACATTTACATCAAAGGACCATATACGGTGCAGGCCAGTAAGTCTGCGCACTTAAGACTTTCGTTGCTGTTTCTGTTATTTTATTTTCGTGCAAATACAATAAAATGTACATCAATAGAAAGACTGAAGTTTTATCTTTTGAAACAACAAAAAAGAAATGAAATACCTTTGAAAATATTGGAGTTACAAGGCGTAAAATGTGGCTACCTGCACGTCTCTGCAGATGTTGACATGTCCGGTAAGTCTGCACATGTTTAGAATATAGTCATTTCTGGAGAGTTTTCACTTGATATAGAGGCCAATATATGGTAGATTGGTTTATCGGTTTCATGTGATGATTTCAAAGTATTTTGTTTTGAACATAAATATCATAAATAATGAACTAGGGATGAAAATCAAATATCTGTAGTGTAACAACACATTTCCTGATTTCATCTAACTGATTATAACAATAAAGCATTTCAACACAAATTTTGATGAATTTTTGACAATGTTTTGCCGTGATACAAACTTTCCCGAACGTCTGCTATTTCTTGACAGCAGGAAATGGCGCCATTTACACATGCGCAGACTTACCGGACACTAGGGCTGGATCAATATATGGATATACCGATACGTATCGGTTTTCAGAAGTGTATCGAATATCGATACGCAAACATGCTGTATATCGCTGTATCGTTTTAACAACTCAACCTACTGTTTTTATAATAGAAAGAGGAAATTCCAAACAAAAGTTATTCTTAAACATCATTCAAGTCAGAGCATTTCAATCAAAAGGAAGTGTTTAAAGCATCTGTGTCCCCTAGATGGATTAGAAATGTCTTTTCATAGCTAAGAATACGAATTGACAGAAATAAATCAGCACAGATGGTGAACCAAATCAGATGTTTGGTAGGTTTTTGCCAGGTTTATAGAATGTTTTATCAAAATTGTCTTTTATCGCCACAATATTCAAAACACAATGGTGAACTGAATTTGAAAAAAGAGGTCCAGTATATCGTCAATATGTATCGTGTATTGTTTCAGTGTATTGTCAATACGTATCGTATCGTTTTAGACCTTCCAATACCCAGCCCTACCGGACACGCAGAATTACCAGACACAACTGTAAGTACATTAATTGGTTATCAAAACACCAGAGTCATCTGTGTTTCTATGTCACACATGTATTACATATCAATATTTTAATTACAACAGTGATAATAACCACTGCAAAATCGAGGATGTTAATACTATACATGTAACCAGAAACATATGTTTCTGATGTAACTAATTCAATAATATTAGACGTCGATATTGAAAAAATTCTTGATGGGCAATAGATGTAATGATCAAAAGTGTCTCGTCATGCTTTATAACTTTCCTCTAACTTTAACATTAATGGAGTAACATGTTAGGCTTCATACATATAGTATACCTGTTTCATTTTTGTATCAGTGATTGTCTGTCAAGAAAGAGTCACATTCATTCCAATCAATATCGAAACAAATCATATTGAATGTCTAACGTTAAATCTGTAAGATGCACCGTACGAGCACAGGGCCATGTATAGTTTCTAAATGAAAAAATCGCCAGAAATACATATAAAATGGCATGTATAGTTTCTATATGAAAAAATAGCCAGAAATACATATAAAGTTATTCGAGCTACGTGTGTTACAAAATAGACCTAATTCGCGAGGTCACTTGACAGCTAATACATTTTTTTATCCCACATCACAGGAGTTTGACGTTCTGTCAATAATAGATAGTAAAAAAATATATATATATAATATCCCTATATATAAACTCCTGTGCCTAAATCAAACACACAAACAGTTGAAAAGTTTGAAACATTGCAGTAAATTAAGAACTGTTGCTGTTTTTACCTTCGCAAGGCGAGTAGAAAACTATTTGAATGTGGATGTCCCATGTGGAAATAGGTGCTTAACAGTTACACTCACTAAGGTAAAACTTATAGATTTTAGATCTATTGTCTATCTCCTCTCGCAAAACAGATTTTCTCCATCTTCTTGAATTTCGGAACATTTTTACTCTTCTTATTTAATTGTACGGTAAGTCAAGAGGACTTCCAAAAACAAAATTCTAATTCATAGTTCGACATTCCATAAAGTACGGATCTGGATATGTAGATTATAAATAATGAATGTTAGGATTTTATTTTTTTCCTGAAACAAACGCAAGCGATGTATATATAGTGGTCATATATTATAGAGATTGGCAACTCCGCCAGTGTTATTTATGGGACAACCCTGTTAGACAAAAAAAATTGTCAAATTTTCGAGGATACTGTAGTTTTTTCAAATACAAGTGAATAACACTGGTATGTTACAAAATTTAAGTAATTTTCAGATGGTTTGAGTGCGATTTTGGAAAGAAAAAAAATAATGATTTAACTTATATAATTAATATATAAATAATATACACTTCCGGTTTTGAATATCTGATTTTCGAAAAAAAACCCGGACCCCCCTAACACCAAATTCTCGCGCCATGTTTAAAAGAATGTACGTAAAAATAGTAAACCTGTCATCAAAGACAAAGAAGGAGTTTCCAATATCTATATAACGTTACGGTATATATTTATATGTTTCTGTATATATAAGAAATAAGCCGGAATCGCAAGCCCATATCTTGCATCTGTCCCTGTAACCAGTGCGAGGAAAGGTATGTAGCGGCACTTAAAATTCCTGAATTTAGTAAATTCCATACGCCCCCCCCTCCCTTTTGGCGTTCTCCTCGCAGCGACTGCTACCATTGCTACTTATACAACTAAGAGGTAGGTATATCTGTCATAAAGCAGGACATTTATAAAAAATTAGTTTGATTTTAAAAAAATGTCTCGATTTACGTTAACGGATGAAAGTCGCAAGCAGCTATCAAGTTAGGCCAAACGTTAGGCCTACGTATGTACATCACGATCAACCATGCTCTAGGACTTAAAATTTCAGTATCATTCAGTTTCTTTTTCATTTTAGCACACAGTGATACTTTCAAATAGGCATAGCTAAGTAGTTTGGATGGATATATACAGTATTTTCGTATAGGAAATCGAGTAGGGTAAGGCTGGAGTAGCGTGCTTCGTTGAAGGTCCTGCTATTTGCAGGATAGGGCAATTGATTCGTAGGATCTGACCGGACCTGATGTGTCGGTGCAAAAATAAATAAATTTGAATTGTTGACCGAGTTTTGGCATGGGGCTGGCTGCATTTAAAAAAAAAACCTTTTTGGGATAGTTGTCAATTGTCATAAACTGATCGCTGGTTTTGCAGTTTTTCTCCAGCCCTAACTACCTTCACCTTTCCGAAATGGCTGTTAACTTAAATTTTCAAAATATAAAACAATATTGGTAAATTTGCAGAGTCGCAAAAGTTCTTATATTTACGTTAATACTAAACTAATCATCATCTTCAGAGCATATAGGATCTTACATGAGTGATCATTTCATATAAGATTTTACGAAACGAGTCTAAGAAGTTTTTATTTTTGCGAGCCTTGGCGAGCAAAAATTAAAACTTCGAGACGAGTTTCAAAAAATCTCATATGAAATGAACACAAATTTAATATACTTTTTATCTATATTTACATTTTCACTGCAGTCCCACTATATAACCTTACTAAGCGCAGTTGGCAGTCATACAATGAACTTCAAGCGCTTATTATGACGTCATTATCATTGTGACGTCACAATTATCATGCCAGCGAGCACGGAAGACGGCTTTTCAAATGGCTGTTCCATCCATGACGATAACGAATGATTAATTCATTATAGATGCAAAATTCCTTGGGATTTTATCCTAAAATTGTAGCCAAATATAAATATAAGCATTGAACGTCTTTCAGTTGTCATATATAGCCAATAAGAATGCCAACTGAACAGAAGCAAATTCAACATGAACCGCTAGCGCGCTTCATGGAATTTGCCTCTGTCCAGTCTGCATTCTTATTGGCTATGAATGACAACCGAAAGACGTTAAATGCTTAAAGATGCTCCACCGCTGACAAATGGTATTTTTTCACTTTAAAAAACAGAAGCAGACGATTAAGTATTTTTCTCTAGTTACAAAAGTTACTTACTTTACACTATTACCCCCATTGAACAGTTTGAGCTTCTGATTTTCCTTCAAGTTAAAAATATGAAAAATAATTAATTGCATCCCGAAAAAATTCTGTGACACTATATCCTATATGGAATGAAGTATTGATTGCGCATGCACCAAAGGCGAAATAGATTATTTTATATTATTTTTTGTGTAAATTAGGCATATATATACACGATAAAACAACAATTATTGTTCAAATGATTAACATCATTTATGCTCTGTCGGCGGTGGAGCATCTTTAATATAACTACAAATACCTAAATAACATGCTATGTTTCCTGACGTCATTTTATTATTTCTGTATGACGTCACAATGAATTTTCAGCCACCGAAAATCGCTCCAGGTCATATTACACTAGTGACATACGCAAAAATATTACCCAGGCGAAATAACTGGATATCAGGCGGATTATGTGATAAAATTTTATGAAAATCAAAAGACTATATATATTTATTTCATAATGGGGGTCGTCTTATCTTTCTCACCGTCGTTGGCTATCACTGCGCCAGACGGCAAAACAGCGAAGTGAATTTTCAATATAAATTATGCACTGCAGGGAATCTTGCATTTGTTTGATGTTGTTACTTCATCTATGGCCATCGATATCAATTTTCTTATGTTAGTATTGTTAAATAAGAAACTTAGTTTTTTGTTTCAAAAAGGTAGTGGGCATTTAACAAGGGGTTAAACCAATGCGGGACAAACCAAGCTTTATATGAAAATGCTTACTTCTTCGTTATTATTACTTTGTTTTTTGCATTGAATTATCATTGAATGTGTATATAATAATACAATAAATTATACGAATGCCACTTAATTGTTACATAGGTCTAAGGCGCTTGATGATTCAAAGTCATCATGCATTGTCAATTCGAGGTCATTATGCATTGTCAATGTGGGTCATCCATAAACCTTCTCCCACTTAAGATGTCTCGATGACATGTCAGTGTTGTTGCTTGTACTGGAAAGGTCCTGAAATCGTCCCGACCATTAGGACTTCGACTTTTCGGTTATTCTCGAATGCAAGTTGTAAATAGCCGATACAATATGAAAGTTTGGTCTCATTTCAGAAATATCTGTGTGTCTTGTTTGGTCTCATTTCAGAAATATCTGTGTGTCTTGTTTGGTCTCATTTCAGGAATATCTGTGTGTCTTGTTTGCCAGACAAGTATACAGAACACGTGAAGCCGAAAATAACTGAAGATGTTTTAAGTAGAAAAAATTGCAAAAGGATGTCTGCCCCCAGAGAAAATATCCATTGTGACCCTAGCTACGATGATGTAAACGAGTCTGACAAATCACCGGCCCATGCCCAGAAACATTCACAGACAAATTTCGTGTGTGATATATGCGGTAAAGGATTTTACTTATTCAATACTCTAAGGTGCCACCTCAAAGTACATACCGGAGAAAGACGTTATGTATGCGATACCTGTGGTAAGGCGTTCATGATAGCTAACCATCTGAAAGCACACTTAATGAGAAAACACTCGGAAAAATCGCATGTATGTGAAATATGTGGTAAGATGTATGGTTGGGTAAGAGACCTACGGCAACATCTCCTGAAGAAACATGCAGCTATAAAAACATACAAGTGTGATATCTGTAGTCATGGATTCAATAACGAAGAACAGTTGCAAACACATACAAAGATACATACTCGAGAGAATCCATACCAATGTGACGTCTGTGGTAGAGTGTTTAGCTGTTCATCTGACCTAAACAGACATATATCAATTAAACATAAAGGAATGAAGTCAAACAAGGAAACGAATACACATCCAGACAAGCGCAACATTTTCGGAAAGAAAATTCTTCGCCCATATCTTCGAAAACAACACCAAAGTACACATGAAAGAGAGAGGCATTACAAATGTGACATTTGTAATAAACAATTCACAACTAAGGGTCAACTTCGTTCACACAGCACAATCCATACAGGGGAAAAACCGTACTCGTGTCGGGTTTGTAGTAAACGTTTTAGGGAAAATAAAACATTAAAGATGCACTATATAACACATACAAAAGAGAAACCCTATAAATGCGACATATGTGGTTCTGAATTCAGTCGTAAAATTTCGCTGCAGATGCACCAAAGTACACACACAGAAGAGAAACCTTACCGGTGTGACGTGTGTAGTAAGGATTTCAGCCGTAAGACTTACCTTCACAGACACTACAAGACGCATACGTCAGAGAAATTGAAGTGTGAGATATGTGATAAACCCTTCAGTCACAAAGTATGCCTTCAAAGACACTACATGATACATACAGGAGAGAGGCCTTATAAGTGTGACGCGTGTGGTAAGGACTTCACAAGCAAAGGTTCCCTTCAGAGACATTACAAGAGGACCCATACAGGGGCCTTATGATTATAAATGTCAAGTTTGTGGCATAGACTTAAGTCGCGAAAAATACCTAGAGATTGTTACAGTATCGTGTACGTTTGTACATACGTATGCACAAACTATTATCTTGTACATTTGTACGTACATCGTTGCATCATGTACGTACAGCTAGTATCTTAATTGTATGTACAAGTTGTTATCTTATACGTATAACTTCATATCTGACAAGTTATTACAGTATCTTACACGTACAAATTATTATCTTGTACATTTGAACGTACAACGTAGTATCATGTACGTACGACTTAGTATCTTGTACGTACAAGTTTATATACTAAGTTGTTCATACATCTACAAGATACTATGTTGTACGTACAAGATAAATACAATTATATTTATTTCATTGAATATATAAAGTATTATACAATAAACAAAACTTTAAATCGTTGAAAATAAGGAAAACATCTTTTTTTAGATAAGGTGCCGTTTCATAAGTTGTAGGCCATATCATATTACTGCGATGGCATGATTACTGTCGTATCATCCATGTATGATAATGAGCTTGATAGTTATTTCGTTCGAACGCAATAATTATTTCGTTCCCACGCAATAATATTTCGTTCGAACGCAGTACTATTTCGTTCCCACGCAATACTATTTGTTCCCACGCAATACTGTTTCGTTCCCACGCAATACTATTTCGTTCCCACGCAATACTATTTTGTTCCCACGCAGTTAATTTATCTATTCATGTCCGCTCCCAGCCACCGTAGGCCATAGACATGCAATAGACATGTGATCTTTAACTTCGCAATCTTTTCTTTGTTCATTGCTTAATAAAATTTCTGTCCCGTGGTTACACAATTCATTTTTTTTTGTCCATTTTATCCATAGCTTGACGTTCTATCCTGGAAATGAATATAATGTTTCCGCCCTTGCCGAGCGGTGGGGTAGGCAGTGTTGCTACTTTTCGGACTTTTTCGGTGTTGCTACAGCGGCCATATGATTTTGTATAAACGAGATTGCACTTTCTGTCTATTCTTTCTCAGATTAGTAGTAATTTAATATTGTGCTAATGTGCCCTCATGGACCTAAGGGACGGAGACAAAACTGGTCGATTTGGCCACAGGGGGCCAACTCAATGAAAATGGATATTGTCATACATTTTTTGTGTTTGGTGGATGGACTGATGAGTATATATGACAGTCATGTGAATTTTTTTCGGAAAATATGGGATTTGAAAAATTATTAAAAAATCGGGATATTTACTATAAAACAGACTCTGTTTTATAGTAAATATCCCGATTTTCTAATAATTTTCCAAATCTCGTATTTTTTGAAAAAAATCACATGACTGTCATATATACTCATCAGTCCATCCACCAAATACAAAAAAAAAATGTATGACAACATCCATTTTCATTGAGTTGGCCCCCTGTGGATTTGGCCGATATTGCTTGAACCAAATTTAAATGTTATGTAGCATCGGGCTAGGAATTCAAAACAAAATTGTACAAGTGGTTTGGCTACAGTTGTGTGACCGCACAACGTTACACGATGTGTGCACGATGTGCGGTCTGGGCAGTGTGCGCACGATGTGCGATCTAGCCATGGGCGGTAGGTCGTGGTCGATATGAATATAGGAATTCAATTTTACTGAGTAAACATACGGAACGATGATGGGGTTTTATTGCAACTGTGTTGAAGACACGGTAGCCTGGTGCCCTGGCCTACCAATACAGGCTAAAGACACGGTAAATCCAGATGTGATATACACACATGTATAAAGGATATCCATAATATAACAAATATCTATTTTGTTTTGTTTTGTTTTGTTTACCTGATTATTTATGTACTTGAGGCTGCTAAACAGTCTACTGTACCGGCTAATTAGGTATTAAATGTATAAAGGATATCCATAATATAACAAATATCTATTTTGTTTTGTTTTGTTTTGTTTACCTGATTATTTATGTACTTGAGGCTGCTAAACAGTCTACTGTACCGGCTAATTAGGTATTAAATTAACAACTTCAAACTCTTTTTTGTATTGTTAACTTGAACAATGTTTCAGTTTTGAAATTTAATTGTATATAAATATCTAAAACAAATCATATAAATCTTTTAAAGCGGGACAGCTTTAGTAATTATATAGGTTTCACCAGAAATTTATATAGTATATTATCTAAATATCTAGTTTTACGTACGTTCATTCAGGTATTCATATACTCTCTATACCAGATCTGTTAGACAAGTACATGTATACCTGAGCCAGGATATAAGTTAAATTGAAGGTAAAACAATTCATGACCAGAGGGCAGAATTAGTGACAGAGCGTGCGGCAAAATACACATAAAATACAACTAGCTATATACATGTACAAATGTATCTATACTGCACATGTAGGTAGGTTTGGGGTGGGGCTGGGTATAAGGGAGCCAAATGGGTATTGTCTCCAAGCATGTTTGAAATACGCATATATGTATATATTAAGTATAAATTTAACTATTAATAAACCCTCTCCCTTTCCTGGAAAAAAAAGATAAATAAAATGCTAAAAAAAGATACAAAAAATGTCTACATTATCTTTATTTTGAGAAAAAAAAAATATCAATTATTCTCAATTGAAAGAATAAACACAATTTGATAAAAAGTAGCTCCAATGTATAAGTTTATTATTATTATTATTTGAAACAAAATCACACATGGGGTCAAGTAGACTTTACAAAATCAGGTTATACAGGTACAGAGGCGATCACAGCATGCTTGTTATCAATTGAATTGAATGCTGTCACGGACCCCCTGGTGTTAAAAAAATCCTTTACCACAGACATCACATATAAATCTTTTCTGTTGTCGTTGTATCTGAGCACGGGTCGATGGCTGGTCCGACTCATTAACACCCTCGCTAATCAGATCATTTTGGTTATTCTGTCCAGAGAAATTACTTTCGTTGCTCAGATCACTTTGGTTGTTTTGCCCTAGTGAAGACAAAATTTCGCTACTTAGATCACATTGGTTGTTTTTCTCAGTGATAGAAGTACTTTCGTTGCTCAGATCACTTTGGTTGTTTTGCCCTAGTGAAGACAAAATTTCGCTACTTAGATCACATTGGTTGTTTTTCTCAGTGATAGAAGTACTTTCGTTGCTCAGATCACTTTGGTTGTTTTGCCCTAGTGAAGACAAAATTTCGCTACTTAGATCACATTGGTTGTTTTTCTCAGTGATAGAAGTACTTTCGTTGCTCAGATCACTTTGGTTGCTTTGTCCTAGTGAAGACACAATTTTGCTACTTGCTAATACTGCTTTATAGTAAATATCCCGATTTTTTAATAATTTTTCAAATCCCATATTTTCCGAAAAAAATTCACATGACTGTCATATATACTCATCAGTCCATCCACCAAACACAAAAAATGTATGACAATATCCATTTTCATTGAGTTGGCCCCTTGTGTTATTTTCAAGTCGTCAAAATGAAATACTTGTAGCTTTACTAAAAGTGGTATATTTCATTTATTTTAACATAATACTAATACAAAAATAACAAAAAAGAAATAATATTAATCAGATTATACCTACTGTCTGCTAGATCTCCACGGTAACCATTCTGGACATTTACGTATTCTATTTACATATATAGAGATATCGCTCAAACTGACAACACAATGAATAAATCAAAATTAAATGTTTATCAATCAAACTATATTTCAAATATTAGGATAAAATGTTACATGTGTAGAAACATATGTTTAAACAGAAATTAAGTATTAGATTTATATATCACTGGAATGACAGTACAAGTAAATTAGACTCGTCAACATAGTCCGTTTATGGAATGATTTCGCAAAGATTTGACCGATCGTCCCGATCGCACAGCTGTGCGCACGCAGTTTTTGGTACGTTGTGCGGTCACACAACTGTAACGCAACATGGGGCAAAAGAGCAATGCACATAGGGGTTAATTTGGCTTTGTTGTTGTAAAAGACATTTGGCTATGATTTTGAGCGATAACTACAGCCCCCTAGTCGCATTGTTAAATAATACGGTGAATGAATGAATGATGCTGTAAAGTCTTCATCCTCGATACTCCAGGGGTTCCGATCACTTTCGATCTCTACACCCCTGGACTATCTCATAGTAAAACTGGAGGCAACAGAATAGAACAGGTAATTTAGTCATTTGATGTACATCAAAAGAGCCGTATAACGGTACACTGTGGTTGACTCTGTGGCTTTGATGTTAGGCGTCGCTCTCTCTGTAGTCTTCAAAGGAAATCTTTGCTAGCCTGTGATTGGTCAAATGTTTTCCGCTGAGCTGCCTTCAATTTCACTATGAGATAGTCCAGGGGTGTAGAGATCGTAAGTGATCGGAAGCCCTGGAGTATCGAGGATGTAAAGTCTTAAACTGACGATATATATTATGTCGTTATAATTATGATCAATAAAGTTTAGTTTAACTGCATTTTAATTTCGTGTTTTGTTTCATTTCAGAAATATTTGATGTCCTTTATGCGCAACAAGTACACAAGAAGAATAAAGAACGAAATCGGAAAAAAACTGATGTTTTAGCAAGGACCAAAGCAGGATGACAGGCTTTGAGCAGAATAACAAAAATGATTCAACCGGCGAAAGTATGTCGACAAACGACAAAAGTGATCCGAGCAACGAAAGTACCTCTTGGCAGAACAACCAAAGTGATCTGAGCAACGAAAGTACTTCTATCACTGAGAAAAACAACCAATGTGATCTAAGTAGCGAAATTGTGTCTTCACTAGGGCAAAACAACCAAAGTGATCTGAGCAACGAAAGTAATTTCTCTGGACAGAATAACCAAAATGATCTGATTAGCGAGGGTGTTAATGAGTCGGACCAGCCATCGACCCGTGCTCAGATACAACGACAACAGAAAAGATTTATATGTGATGTCTGTGGTAAAGGATTTGGGGCGTTCACACAGCTTAAAGGTCACGTTCAGACTCATACAGGGGAAAGACCATTTGTGTGTGATGTCTGTGGCAAATCCTTTTTGATGTCGAACACTCTGAAAGCACACTTCATGAGAAAACATGCGAAGAAATCACATATCTGTGAAATCTGTGGTAAGTTGTATGGTTTTGCAAGAGACCTACGGCAACATCTCCAAAAGAAACATGCAGCTATCAAAACATACAAGTGCGATATCTGCAGATGTGGATTCACTTCCGACGAAAGTTTACAGCAACATCTAAAGACACATACTCGAGAGCATCCATACCAATGTGATTTCTGTGGTAAAATTTGTTTTAATGCATCTGACCTAAAGACCCATGTCTGGAAACATACACGAGAGAATTCACACATATGTGATATCTGTGATAAAAGTTTTGCTACTGCATATCGACTTAAAACTCATAGTCGGTCACATACACGACAGACAGGAAAGAAGTCACACCAATGTAATATCTGTGGTAATGGGTTTTTGACTGCCAAATCCTTACAGATGCATTTAGCAAATAAACATCAAAGTCTCCATACAGATGAAGAGAAATCAATAAAAACACCAATTTCCTTCAACTGTGATAGCTGTGGAGAAATATTTAAAAGTAGACGCGGTCTAAAGGATCACCTTCTGAAGCATGCTGGAGCAGAGAAGCCATATAAGTGTGATGTCTGTGGTATGCGATTTCTTCAACCATCTATTCTAAAAGTCCATTTAAGAACTCATACAGGAGAGAAGCCTTTTAAATGCGAGATTTGTGGTAAGCAGTTCACTATGAAGGCCCAGTGTCTTTTACATCTAACAATACATACAGGAGAAAAACCCTTCTCGTGTCAGGTTTGCGGTAAGCAGTTTAGATTACAAAGTGGTCTAAAGTTGCACGTGACGACACATACTGGAGAAAGACCCTATAAATGTGATTTATGTCACCATGACTTCAGGAGCCAACGTAATCTGAAAAACCACTACAGGACACACACGGGAGAGAGACCATATAAGTGTGATTTGTGTGGTAGAGACTACACTGACCGCGGCGGTTTGAAACACCATGTTAAAAGAGTACATTCCGAAGAAATATCAAATGTTTGATGTTTATCACAAGAATACAGAATACTTTGTTGTATATAAAAATAAATTTTATCCATCTCAATTAATAGAAATGTTTCTAAGAAAAATTCCACTAACTTCTTAGTAAATGTTCAACTAATATTATGTTTGAGACAAAGGAAGTAGAATTATTCTTGAGGTAGAATATTAATAAGACGACCAATACAAACACTATGTAATTTTACACTTACAAAAGACGACCAATAGAAACACTATGTAATTTTACACTTACAAAAGACGACCAATAGAAACACTATGTAGATTAAACTTACAAAAGACGACCAATAGAAACACTATGTAGATTATACTTACAAAAGACGGCCAATAGAAACACTCTGTAGATTAAACTTACAAAAGACGACCAATACAAACACTATGTAGATTATACTTACAAAAGATGGCCAATAGAAACACTCTGTAGATTAAACTTACAAAAGACGACCAATAGAAACATTATGTAGATTATACTTACAAAAGACGACCAATAGAAACACTATGTAGATTAAACTTACAAAAGACGACCAATAGAAACACTATGTAGATTATACTTACAA
The DNA here is from genome assembly GCF_041381155.1 of Argopecten irradians. Lineage (NCBI taxonomy): Eukaryota > Metazoa > Mollusca > Bivalvia > Pectinida > Pectinidae > Argopecten > Argopecten irradians. The sequence goes on from NC_091134.1 coordinate 54,324,926, forward strand.
AAGACGACCAATAGAAACACTATGTAGATTATACTTACAAAAGACGACCAATAGAAACACTATGTAGATTAAACTTACAAAAGACGACCAATAGAAATACTATGTAGATTAAACTTACAAAAGACGGCCAATAGAAACACTATGTAGATAATACTTACAAAAGACGACCAATAGAAACACTATGTAGATTATACTTACAAAAGACGGCCAATAGAAACACAGATTATACTTACAAAAGACGACCAATAGAAACACTATGTAGATTATACTTACAAAAGACGGCCAATAGAAACACAGATTATACTTACAAAAGACGACCAATAGAAACACTATGTAGATTATACTTACAAAAGACGACCAATAGAAACACTATGTAGATAATACTTACAAAAGACGACCAATAGAAATACTATGTAGATTATACATACAAAAGACGACCAATAGAAATACTATGTAGATTATACTTACAAAAGACGACCAATAGAAACACTATGTAGATTATACTTACAAAAGACGACCAATAGAAACACTACGTAGATTATACTTACAAAAGACGACCAATAGAAACGCTATGTAGATTATACTTAAAAAAGACGACCAATAGAAACGCTATGTAGATTAAACTTACAAAAGATGACCAATAGAAACACTATGTAGATAATACTTACAAAAGATGACCAATAGAAACACTATGTAGATAATACTTACAAAAGACGGCCAACAGAAACGCTATATAGATTATACTTACAAAAGACGGCCAATAGAAACATTACGAAGATATACTTACAAAACACGACCAATAGAAACGCTATGTAGATTACACTTACAAAAGACGACCAATAGAAACACTATGTAGATTACACTTACAAAAGACGACCAATAGAAACACTATGTAGATTATACTTACAAAAGACGACCAATAGAAACACTATGTAGATTATACTTACAAAACACGACCAATAGAAACACTATGTAGATTATACTTACAAAACACGACCAATAGAAACGCTATGTAGATTATACTTACAAAACACGACATATAAAAGCACTCTGTATATATATTTGCTAGAGACAACCAAATTTCAGGTATCCATAGAAATCACAGGCCATATTGCCAGTAATAATAAGGATGAATGCAACTCGCAACAGTCCACTCTATTTGTTCTTCACCGTGGTATGTACTGATACAATTCCGATATAAGTTCCTGTGTATTATGATAGAACCAGATATGCATCTATGTGTCTCAAGATCATCACTACGTCATAAATAGATAGCTCTAATTAGTTTACATTTATGTCAAACGTTGAGAACTTTCTGCTATAACTATCTCGTTAATCTATCCAGTAGGAAAGTCCACCTCTTCCAACCTAAATGAGAACCATGAATCATTAAACTTTCCTTTGAAAATGCTGATAATGACATTCAAAATATTTTCAAAACCTGTTAATTTTGGTTTTTATGGAGGTGTGTATACACCTTCCATTATGCGATTACCGTGGATCTCATTATTACCGGAACACTATACCTTGGTAATCCTATTGGCAATCTCCGTAACTACGGGAGATAACTTTTACACTGTGTATTGTAACGTGTATTGCACAGAGGTCAAGAACTGTCAGGGTTTGCCTGTTCTCGCATGCTTCAAATTTGCTACAAATACTTTATTGGATTTAGTTTATCTAGTTTTATGTATCAACAGGATCATCAATTCATATTCTCCAATATTAATGTTACCCACGTTTGAGTACATACGATCGATCTCTGATGAAGTACATGTACGTACACTATGTACACGTATACGGTAATGATTATCGATTGATTAGAATAACTAAAACTGTCTGTAAACTTAATGGAAATAAATTAATAACAAATAACACTCACAATGATGTAAATATCTTGAATAAAAATGGATTTGATCATGTTTCTGTTTGTTGTTTACTCTGCCATTACGTAAGCCTACTTTTGTGTAAACAAACATGGCGGCCGTACGAATCCACGCTTACTCTCGTTCGTATGTCAGTAAGCCGGTTAAAATACAGTCACTATGAATAGGATTGTACTGTATCACTATTTTGATATAGGTTGTGTATCAAACATATTGTTGTGTAATAGTTTAATGTATTATCAAGATTAGCATCGTAACCTAAATTTGACTTCGTTTAGAGTGAAGGCGTATCGCATAATGCATTACCGCAGCCTTATTTTAGCAAACTTCGGGATATGACCTCGTGGTGTTTGCCACCGCAGAGATCAATTAAAAGATGTTTTATACGATAGTGGGATGCTTATAAAATTGGTTTTATGTTCTATATATTACATGCTATTTGCGTGTATAACTTGATTGCTGATTATTTCATTGAAATCACGACGACTGCAGGATTCCGGGATATACACCTGTTGACAGATATATGTAACTGTGTAACACGTGTGCAAGTTAGCAGTCATTCAGAAGACCATTTTCTTGGTGTCTGCGAACATTTCTTGTCCAAACATAATATTTAAATAATATATTAAACCTTTTATTTGATATTTGATCATTTTTGACGTTTTTATATAATTATCTCGATAACAAACCCGCAGAAAATCGATAGCGAGTTCAGTCCGCCATTGTGTTGTGATAGTAAACAACCACGCTTCAGTTGGTCGATTTCCGTGAATTAAACAATTGTAAGATTGAATATGTATCTGGTACGTAATTATTTTCATCTTTGTTATATTTCCATTACATATTATATATTTTAAAAACTTTTACGGCGATTTTTTTCGATGTATAACTTTACTAAACAGGCGAGTAAAACTTACGGTTTTCACGTGTGGATCATGACGTAATAATGCAAAAACATCGTCAGATTTGGGTTTTCGTCCACAGATAAGTCTCACTGGTTGTAGGTAGCGATCCCGAATTTAAGGGGGGAAAGTAGCAACTTATACTCCGGAGAATACGGTATTATATAATTATTTGACTACTGACTTATAACAAAGAACCGGCCAGTGTCTAGTACAAGCATTATACGTAGTGCTAGATCTAGTATTGTATTTGCTTATACAATTTGAATCTGACTGCAGTTTCTTCTTATATGCATAACAATCACGCTTAATGTGTCCCATCTTGCGACAAAAATAGCATTCCATCTGAGATTTCCTGTTTGTGTTACTTGTCTTGCCGGCCTCCTTAGCTTGAAGCTTCATGACCTTCTCTACTATTGTTTCTAGGTCTTCTTCGCTAACCTCTCTCTGCTGTCGCACTCGGTTCTTTCTATGCCCAGCTTGGGATGCCTCAAACTGCAAAGCTATACGAGCAGCTTCTTCTATCGATGTAACCTGTGCTTGATGCAATGCCCATTCAAGCTCTGAGTCCTTTAATGATTCTATAAAAGTGTCCAAAACTAACTGCTTCCTTATATCCTGTTGCGCTATCGGATAGGCCATCCGTACTAGCCTCTTGACATCTGTAACCAATTCAGGTATGGTTTCCCCCTTTTGGCGCAACCTGTTGCGAAGCTGTGTTTTGTATAGTGCACTCATGTTCTTCGGTTCGAACCTGTCGGTTAATGCCGATACCAATTTGCCGTAGCTACGTCTCTCCGTGTAGCTCAGATCTAGTAATATACCTTGTGCCTCTCCGCGTAATGTAGTGGCTAACTCCATAGCCATTGACTGACTACTCCATCCATTCATTTCTGCTACCATCTCGAAATGAACCAGAAAATCTTGCCAACTTGACTTCCCGTCATAGGTCGCAGGCTTCCTGGGCTTTGTTACACTAGAAGTGTTTATTGTGCGGAATTAATCAGTTCCCCTCGACTCTCGACTCAAAGGTTCCTGTATATCTTGCCGATGAGCCAAATACTCATTTCCGAACTCCGCATCCCTGAGTACTCCGTGTCCAGCGTGGAACCATAAATATGTGCTGGGATCACCATCCATTTCCCTGGATGTATGTGGATGTCTTTCATCTGTATAAGCGGTGTTCGACATGCCCACATGTGAGTTACTCATATCAGATCTTCCCATCAATCCGGTATTAGCAAGATCCATCGGTCCCGGCCTCACCACCTCCGGCGTTTCACCATAGGTGTTTCCCGTGCTGCCCTTTATTTCAACCGATATTACCTTCAAAGCCCGTTGCAATTCTAATATCTGCTCCGAGTTGGACCTCTCCAACTCTGTAAATGCCATATCTCTCGTCTGCTGTGGTAGGGATAACCCTTATCCACTATCCTGAGTTGGAACTCGTAACTGTACCTCCCCACTTGGGGACCCCAATATGTACTGCCTGGTCTGGGTGAGCTGCGTCAGATCTACTCCGGGACCCTCATCTATACCGATGAGTGACGTCTCACTTATGTCCGCCGTAGCCATAGCCTCTTCAAGTTGTGCCGTGTCCTTGAGTAATAACCTTCAAAAGCGAGGTATCCCACCACTGCCACCAATGTAACGCACATTCGCGTCACGTCCGGATTCTCTCGTCAATATAACGAGTCGTAGTCACAGACTACTGCCTTGAAGATGTACGTAGAGCACTATGTCAGTTGGTATCAAATACCTGGAATAGCTGTAGAGGTTCTGCATCCCGAAGCTTGTCAACACAGCCTTTAAAGCTAAAAAGGAGCTCAGTTATCTCCTCTTTATGATTACTGTCTCAGCTAGCAAAAGTTCAATATCTGGCAGAATGAGAGATTATGCATCTCAATAGCTTCTCATTATTTCGAAACTCAATGCAAGAACAACCAGTAACTCCAATATAAAAGACAAAAATTGATTATTGATATAACAGTAATAAATTTACAAGATATATTTACAGAATACTCTCACATTCTTATTATCACTCCATAACTATAATTACATAATATACAACAGATCAATCCTAACTATTCCAACAATATGCCATATATTCCAAATAACAACTGGCCTAGTAATTCTAAAGGATGCCAATAACGGTTGGTGATGCCACCAATTCCCTTCGTCTGTCCACGCTTGGCCAACTATATCGGTGATTACACCGAATGTCCACAATACAAACACGTGTTCAAACGACACGCCCCCAATGAATGTAAACAAACAGTAGTGATGACACCAACTGCCGACCGATTCTCTTGAGATCTAAATTATTCCAAATATACAGTAAATAGCATTGAATTAAAATCCACAAGACTATCCTTTTGCCTTATTAAATGTTTCCTAATAATTATAGAATAATTCCAAATATTGACCACGGCGACACAGAACCCGTGTGACCCGGAGCAGATCTAATGCAAAACTGATCTCCGGCGAATGAATGAAGAGTTATAAGTACCGTGACGCTAAATATAACGTTTCGGAGCACGAGAAAAGATAGGAAATGGAATAGGAAGAGCAGAGTATATAGAGAAAGCATAGAGTGAGGAGTCGTCTGCTATACCTATATATCTATTAATTTGGAAGACGACTCCTAGATTCTAAAATGTCCTACCATGGCATCGTCTAGCAGTAACTAGCCCTACCCATCAAGAGCAGGGGGAAAGGAAGGAACCTAACCTATCAATTTGGTATATAGATTCTATAATTTTGAAGCCCTTCTAATTTATCTATGTGAAAATATCTAAACTATGACCTGTACCTATACCTAACCTCTGGGCCGGCGTTATCACACCTACTCTTCATCGAAAGACCACAGAGGGGTTTTTATCGTGCAAGGCTGGGCATCCTCACACGGGACACCGTCTTTAAGTCCCATCCGACGGACTAAGTGTTAGTAGTTAGTGGTTGTCGTGCGCGTGCTCGTGAATTTTTTGGTGTCCCTACATTTAAACACAAACCAAGACTGACTCTTTACAAAAACTGTTCATCTTGTCAATGTCTCTGCTTTCTGTATTGCCATTCCTATCTTTCGACACATAATACTGTACATTCCGACGTTTTTAAAGTATGATTGTGCATATTGTGACATTAGTTTTTGTGAGGGAGTAGAGAATTTTAGTAGGACGACTATAGGAAGTTATTATAGAAAGAGGGTGTTGAGCCGAAAGTGCATGTATGGATAATTTGGAAAATTAATAGGTAAAAAAACCTATTAAATAAATAAATAGATACGATAGTGGACAACAGAGTGGGAGATAAAAACATGAGGGCAGGAATGGGGATTGTATACGGGGTCGGAGGGGGGGGGGGAGTGGGTGGTTGTCGATGGATAACACTTGGATGTGTGGTGTGTGATGTGTTGGCTGGTTGTTTACTTCAGTTCTCACTCCTGGTGTTACTAGAGTGCCCCAGCAATGGGGACGAGCCTGGAAGAACTCCCGATGCCATTGTTGTATTTGTAAAAAAAGGGGTGTGTTGACGAGGTTATGAGTTCAGATGTGTGGTGTGTGATGTGTTGGCTGGTTGTTTACTTCAGTTCTCACTCCTGGTGTTACTAGAGTGCCCCAGCAATGGGGACGAGCCTGGAAGAACTCCCGATGCCATTTGTTGTGATGTTTGAATTATCCCTATATATGTTTTGCGACGTGATGTCAGTATTGATATATGTTTATGGAGAAGAGGAATAGACAGAAGGTAATGGGGAGGAATATAGTGCTATGTTCATTGTGAGAGAGGGAGAAAGATAGAGTGTGAAGAGAGTGGTGGGAGAAGATAGAATGTTTGGGAGTGAGTGAGGACGTAGAAGATATAGGGGGGAAAAGAACAGAGTGTGGTGGCCAATCAGGTTCACCACCCCGACCTATTTCTGGGCAACCCATAGTAAGGATATGGCGATGGTTTATTGAATTGATTTCACTCTTAGATAGTATGAAGATAGCTGAGAGGGGTTGGACGAAGTATGATGGCCATTCAGATCCCCCGCCCCGACCTATTTCTAGGCATCCCATAGTAAGGAAATGGTGACGGCTTATTGAATGGGTTACTTACTTAGTTCCCGTTATGTGTTTGTTGTATATGGAAACCGAGAAGAGAGAGAGAGAGAGAGAGAGAGAGAGAAATGGTATGTTGGCCAATTAGGTCCACCGCCCGACCTATTTCTAGGCAACCCATAGTAAGGAAATGGTGACGGTCTACTGAATTGGTTACATGCCATGTTCCTATATGTGTGAGTGTTGTATATTTAGGGATAATGCGTGTTATATCTTGTCATAAAAATCTATTGTTCTGAGAAAGTTGAGTAAAAGTGTGTGGACTATGCTCTGTTTATCCAGTGAAGCTAGACAATGGTTGATGGACCTTATGGGAATATGATGTTTATTGAGTTCCCTGAGAAGTTCTAGTCTTGCCGAAAAATGTTTAGAACAAAAGAAAAAAACATGATCAATAGTCTCTAAATTACCACAGAATTCACAATTGGGTGACATGTGCCTTACCATAATACTTATGTTTGATCTTAACTTAGTTTTGCCTAATCTAAGCCGTGTGATAATTCTATCATCGGTTTTGGAGTGTCCGAAAAGTCTAGGTTTCCTAACTGGTTTGTCTAAAATCTGCCTTAAATTATTAGAACTGTCTTCCCAAATTTTGTCCCACTTCTGATCTATAGCTACATTGATGAGAGAATAGGCATCATTTTTGGTAAGTCTGGCATCTACATCAGTTACGTTATGACAAAGAGCTTCCCTAGCTAACCTATCAGCAGCTTCGTTACCTGGAATATCTACATGAGATGGTACATAAACAAATTCTACTGTTCTACCCTGATCTGATATGAGTTGTAGGGAACAAAGAATAGAGTTGAGGGTAACTGGTCTAGTAGTGTTTCCGGTTTCAATAGATTGAAGGGCCGAAAGACTGTCTGATAGAATGACTGCCTTATCTGGTTTGGTCTGATCTAATAAACGTAATGCTAAGCCTATAGCTATAAGTTCACTGGATTACACAGAGCAGTTGTCCGAGATCCTAACCGATATGTTTGTGTTGTCGTCAGAGGAAAAAACACCTAGACCTACTCTACCTGTTGTTGGGTTTTTGGACCCGTCAGTATAGTATTTTATGCTATCACTATATTTATCCTCTATAGTTGCCATTGATATTACCTTAGCGCCTATTGGATTTTGCTTTTTATTGGTGGTATAAAGTAGCTCATTGTTTATTACTGGTTTAGGTAATAGCCAAGGTGCGATGGGATTCTGGAACTGTTGATCTATACTGATGTGATCTAAATTTAGTTCAGATAAAAGTCTATTAAACTGATGATCATATCCTGGTTTTTTATGTTGATGTAATCTATCTCTATAAACAGTTCCCTTAGCATTAGCAACTAGTTTAGTAGGAGGGAAAGTTGTACCTAATGTTTCTGTCCTAGCCCAATACTTAAGAATGAGTTTTTCCCTCCTGAGATTTAGTGGCAATTCGCCGGATTCAGCTAATAAACTAACTGACGGAGTGTTTTTAATGGCTCCTAGTGCTATTCTAAGTGCCCTACGCTGTATTACGTCTAGCTCACTGAGTACGTTATCTGAGGCCGAATGATATACTTGACAACCATAATCTATTTTGGATCTGATCAGGGCTCTGTAAATATTCAAAAGTGTGTTTTTATTAGAGCCTAGATTGTTGCCAGAAACATATAGAAGTGTGTTAAGGGCCCTTTTACATTTTTCCTTGATGTATTGTATATGTGGTCTCCATGATAGTTTTGGATCTAAAATCATTCCGAAATATTTCACTTTGTTAACGTACTCAATGCGCTTGTCGCCTAGATATAGATCTGGTTTTCTAATTTTCCTAGAGAAGGACATAGCTACTGTTTTATCCTTAGATATTTTAAAACCCCATTTATCAGCCCAGTCCTGAATTAAATTTAAAGTTCTTTGAATGACTCTTCCATTATGACATATGATGTTATTGGTGTTCCAAATACTGGTATCATCTGCGAACTGGGCTATGCTAGCTATCTGTTTATTTTTGGAGTGGTCTACTAGATGTTGATGTAATTTATTTATAAAGATGTTAAATAAGGTAGGCGGAAATCCGCCTTTTATAGCCTAGTCTTCGATCGTATCCCTCGCTCCACCCCTTTTTACCATATATGTAGTATCGTATCCCAAATCGTATCCCTCGCTCCGCCCCTTTTACCATATTTGGAACATCGTATCCCACGAACGTATCCCCGGACCGAAGCACTCCGTTTCTCCAATACAATTCTTAGTAAAAGAATACGCTGCCGTTATACAATATAGTTATAACAAATACATTCTTAAAAAACCTATAGTAAATCATCCTAATCAGAAACATCGTTTCAATACTTATAATTATAGTTATAAACTATATCTAAATATATTTCAGCTTATAAACATGCCGAAATCGACAAATAAATAAGTATGTCACTGGTTCACTCGCTCCGCCATTTCCGAGAGTTGACCGAGGGAACGAGATGAACGCTGTGCAAACCTTCGCCCAATACGGCGCTATTAAACCTTTACTGCAAGAAAGATTGGAACAGTTATGTTTCTGATAAGGTATTGTTACAATCTGAGCTAATCTTAACTACTATACAATATCTAAAACCTTACATTTGCTCTCCAGTGAATGTTCACATTCAGCCTTGTTGCCGTCAATGACAACAAAGATGGCGGCGATACTAAATTTAGTACGACTTGCCAAAACTACATAAAATACAAGTAAATTCGGAAAATCGTTACAATATAGCGGAACCTTAGCCAATATGGCACTTACATCTTGTTCTCACTATTACATGTTCACATTTAGAATGAATAACGATATAAACTCTTAAAACAAACAACGTACATGCTGTACAATGCAGTCAAACATCATCTGATTTTACGATCAGCCACAGTACTCGTATACAACACCGGGTATTATATAACTATAACCGGATTCTAGAAAAACCATTACCAGTACATAAATGCAACCATAGAGCGTAAAAGATGCTCTCAAATTGTAATCATGTAAATTCATTATTTGAATATATTGAGAGTCTCAATATATTCAAATAATGAATTTACATGATTTAATTAACATTATTAAGCATCATAAACTGACCTATAAAAATCCCTGAAATAGTGTTGTACAATATTATAACCATTTTCTAAATTCGTTACAATATGTTCCCGTCAAAAGTGGGGTCATGACCCCACGTTGCTACGCCATCGACTAATCACGTAACAATAAAATCGCCGCGCGTGTTATGCTAACATTATACACTGATAATGGTAATACTAGAAAGCATGGTTATTGAGTCTATGTCAGTGCAAACTGTTAATATTTGCTATTACTTTTAAAAGAATATTATGCTATGTAATTGGTTATTATTGAATGTTTATTACTCATTCATTATATATACATGTATATAATTTTTATATATCGCTGTAATACTAAAGATGAACGGTACGATAAATAATTGTAGGCCTATATTCACAGGAGTTTGACGTTCTGTCAATAATATATATATAGCATACTAATGCCATACATGGGCATCACATTTTGAAAATATATTTAAGAATGATTACAGTAGTCCTTTTGATGACAGTTTTAAAGATAATATTTCAGGTAAAGTAAGGGAAATTGAAAGTAAACCTTGCGAAGCTGACACGTTTTTAGAGGAACCCATCTCTATATCTGAGGTGAGGAACATTTGTAATAAGTTACATATCAATAAGTCAGGGGGTCAAAATAGTCTTGTTTATGAACATCTGAAATTTGGGAATGTGGTGTTGTATACTCATCTTTCAAATTTATTCAATGCTGTAGTTAAGTGTCGTTACATACCAGCAAAATGGAAAATGGGCACAATAATAACATTGTATAAGGGAAGCGGTAAACCTAAAGATGATCCTAATAGTTATAGTGGATTAACTCTGTAATAGGACAGAGAGTTATCTCGTCACGTTAAGTAGTTTCCGGATCTGAGGTTCCGTGTTGGTTTACATACCTTGCAAATACGACAAAAACGCTAAGATATAAACGTAATATAATTTATTCAAGATACAAACAATATCGACACAGTTAACAAATAACAGCTTTTAAATGCCGGAGAACGTTAATTTACAATATATTTATTCTAAATTCCACCCTCCATTCCCGCTAGTTATAATTTATACCTTTCCCATAGATATTTATCTTTCTAACTTAACATATATGATGATAAAGCTACGAGGCCCGATGTCCTCGCGAAACTGGATATACACATCGCGACACTGAAAAATGTCCTTTACCAGAATCCTTGTCCTTGGTTGACTTTCCTGGGCCTCTCCCCTTCTCCTCTGTTCCTCCATCCTCTTCCTCCGGGCAACATCAACGAATCCAGGAGCAGGTGGCATCCTTGCCCCGATGGGGTTTATGTAATTTGTGTTTGGCACCTCCACCTTTCCAGTCCTGTTTGCCAAATCTTCTCCGTTGTCCGAAGTTCCATGTACACGGAAGAGGTGCTGTCTAAGCTTTTCACATCTTACGAAGGAAACTGTACATCCCGTTTGGTAACATAGGTGCTTTCGAAAAGTGGGATGATGCACCTTCCACCAATGGGCCTGGACGGCCGCATAGCGAGTATAAAGTGGTCCCCTACAGCTCGCAACCGGACACGACATTCCTTCCTCCCACTTATTGTTTACATCACTGTCTAATGATTTGGCCTCTTCCGTGTCCACCCAAACATCGAGCACGTCCATAATTCTGGGGAAATCAAATAAACCAGGTCAGAAATCTATATTACCCCAGTCAAAGATGCTGCCGAATGAAACAGATTATCTCTGTACATGTATACATGGTTTACGTTTTCTATTTTGGCATAGACTTGACATGGTTCTATTGTTCCCCTCTTGTCTTTAAGCAATATTGTGCCATGACAAGACATTATATTCCATAAATTGAAAACTATGGTGAGTAGATTAGTGGAGGTTTGACAGTTCTTCCTGTTCTAGTTTTTACAGGAGATAAAGCTGGAGAAGGCGGTGTAACAGGAAGGGAAGTTTTTGGAGATAAGACAGGAAGTGGAGTTGAAGACCGAGGAGAAACAGAAAGTGGTCTACGCGTCCAGTCTTCTGGTGAATTGCAACCCTGGTATGGTTTGAGGTGATCCACATGGACATTGATCGGCTTCGTATCCTGTTGTTTCTGTATCCGATATGTAACATCGGTGATGCGCTTAAGGATCAAGTATGGCCCTGTCCATCTTTGTCCTAGCTTACCCCGCACAGCAGGTAGATACCATCTCCATACCCAATCGCCTTCTACAAAGCTTCTCGGCCGTAGACCACGGTCGTAGTTTTCCTGTCTGGATGCTGCTACCCCAAGGGACTTGTGTGCGAATTCAAAAGAATTTTTCATGGCGTTTTGAATCCAATTTACGTTGAGGTTTGGACAGAGACCTGGTGTTTTTTCCTTTGGCAACCCTACCATAATATCCAATGGACACGATGTCTCTCTCCCTAGCATCAACAATTTTGGAGTACAGTTAGTCTACTGTGAGTGGACGCTCGGTATGCCATCATTAGATATGGCAGATGGTCGTCCCAGTCATCTTGATTCTCGTTAACAAAAGCGGACAGCATGGCAACTAGCGTACGATTGAAGCGTTCGACCATACCATCAGATTGTGGACGATACGGTGCTGTTCGGGTCTTTTCAATCCCTAATTTTCCACAGAGCTGGGTGAAAACCTCCCCCTCAAACTCTGGACCTTGATCTGTATGGATCTGCTTGGGTACTCCAAACTTACTGATGATTTCCACAATCATTGTATCGACGACAACAGCGGCTGTGTGATTCGGTACGTGATAGGCTTCCTTCCATTTCGAGAAATAGTCCTAGGACAATGATAACTTTGTTCCCTTTTCTTGTTTCAGATAATCCACCAAGAATATCTAGGGCAATGCGATCCATTGGTTGACTGACTTCCTGCAAGGAGCTACAGAGAGGAGATTTCCCAAGACCTGGTCCAGGTTTCCTTTTGGCGCACTGGTCGCAAGTACGACACCACTGCCGAATATCTCCTGACATACCGGGCCAGTAGAACCTTTGCCTGACAGCTTCAGAGGTTTTGTCACGCCCGAGATGTCCAGATGTTCTATCATTGTGAAGAGCGTGTAGTATTTTATCCCTGATGACTTGTGGTGCAACAATTCTTCGGCTGCTCTGTCCCTGGGGGTCAGTTCCACTGCAATGGTACAGTATCCCACTGTCATCTATAGAGAAACTTTCCCACAGCTGACACATTACCTGCACAGCTGCCGGAAAACCTTTTTGTACTGCTCGGCTCGGTTTGCCTGTGGTCTGGGATTTCAGTTCCATGAATTTTCCGATGTCTAGGTCATTTTTCTGCCATGTTTCGATTTGCGTAGGACCCCAAGAATGTACCCAATTGGAAAGATTATCATCCTCTGTGGATGTATGGACCGCGGACTTCACACAGGCACATCCGTCTCCGTCACACTCATTCTTTTCGGTTACAGGGGGTTCCTTAGCCTGACAGTCCATACACTCATCCCGCTTACATTTCCTAGGTGTACGTCGAGATAACCCATCTGCATTCTGGTGTAAATTTCCTTTGCGGTGGCGGATTTCAAAATCGAACATGTCGATAACGCTGAGCCATCTGGCCAACATCCCTTCTGGACCTTTGAAATTCTTCAACCACAGAAGCGAAGCATGGTCTGTCCTAATAAGGAACTTCCTTCCCCAGAGATAATGCTTGAAGAACTTCAGAAACATGACGATTGCTAATAGCTCTCGGTAGATAGTGCAATAGTTTCGCTGTGACTGAGTAAGAGTGCGGCTAGCATACGCAATGACATGCTCCTCTCCTCCTTGTATTTGTGCTAAAACGGCGCCTAGACCTGTGCTGCTGGCATCCGTATCCAGAACAAATGGACCTTCCTCTGTTGGGTATGGTAGAACTGGAGCACTTTAAGGAGATCTTTAAGCTTCTCAAATGCTGTCTCACATTCATGACCCAGCAAAACCGTTTGCCTTTTCGGGTAAGATGTGTTAATGGTGCAGAAATAGTGGAGAAATCTGGGATGAATTTCCGATAAAAGCTGGCTAAGGCCAGGAATGATCTAACATCACCCACGCAGGAAGGAGTAGGCCATTCACGTACAGCTTGGACTTTCTGGGGATCACAACTCACTCCTTCTTCGGACACCATATAGCCCAAATAGTGGACTTCATGTTGGAACAGACTGCATTTCTTCGGTTTCAATTTCAGATTGGCATCTCGGAAGCATTGGAACACTGCTCGCAAATTGTCCAAAGCCATTGTGAAAGTACTGCCGAAAGCGATTACATCGTCTAGGTAGCATAAGCATTTGGTCCAAGTGAGACCACCTAAAACCATCTGCATGAGTCGAGAAAACGTCGCTGGTGCGTTGCACAACCCAAATGGCATAACGTTGAATTCGTATAAGCCTTTATGGGTGGTGAAAGCCGTTTTGAGTTTGTCTCCTGGACTCCTACCACACTGCCAATAGCCACTGGCTAGGTCGAGGGTAGAGAACCAACAGGCTCGATCACTGGAAGTGGTTATGCATCCTTTTTGGTCACAGCATTAAGTTTACGATAATCGATACAAAATCGGGTGGAGCCGTCCTTTTTCTTAACGAGTACCACTGGAGAAGCCCAAGGACTATTACTGGGTTTTACGACATTGTCTTCTAGCATACGTCCCAATTCAGTCTCCACGATTTCTTTCTGTGCGGAGCCCAGCCTTCGAGGGGGTTGCTTTATAGGATTGGAATTTCCAGTGTCTATAGAGTGTTGTACCTTGTCACTCTGCCCTAATTTACCATCGGGGCCCTGAAAGATGTCTACAAATTCCGTTAACAACCTGCTAACTTCTCCCTTCTCTGTTTCAGACAACCTGAGGGAAACACTGGCCAGCAAAGGTTCTAGATGGCGTGGAAGATGGTGTAGCTCTTCCGAGCTATCAGTAGCCTGCACCCTGTCAACAGCCTGAAGACCTGCAACTATAGTTCCCTCATTTAATCGGACCCTCCTAGGGGATATATTCAATACAGAGAATGTGAGCTCCGAGGTGTTAGAATCCACCATAGACTTTGCCATTAACAGACTTTTATTCTTGACTATATTGTAGGGTTCTACAATTCCATCAAGAGAATTTAGGAAACCCTCTTGATATCCTTTAAAGAAGAATTCGGAATATGGGGGAACAGTCACCGATTCTGTAACTCTTACACGAGCACATTGTGTCGCCGGCTTAAGGCTTAGCTTGAGAGACTCCCTTCCCAACTTAAGGACATTTTTACCGAAGTTTATTTCCCCATCAAACTGAGTTAGGAAATCTAGTCCTAAGAAGCAAAAGGTTCCCTCCGTTTTGGCTATTATGACTTCATGCCTATAACTAGACTTCCCAAATTTCATATCAAACATAGCCCTACCATTAATAGGAATGCTTTCTCCTGTAGCCGACAACAACTTAAGTCGTGCTTCACCAAGCACTGGCTTACATTGCTCTGGTAACCTATTGTATACCTCTTCATTTAAAAGAGTCACGGAAGACCCAGAATCTACTAAGAACTGAGTTTTATTTCCCCCCAAATAGCCTGTCAACCACAAGGAACTATAACGGATTGAATGTATACAAACTTTTGGCCCTTCATTATCACTAGTGTCCCCCACCAAATTCTTTTGAGGGGCTGAACCTCTGGCCTCGAGATCAGCCTACCTAGTTTTCCCGATTTGGTTTAGTCTGATTCTTATTGGAAGAAGTATTAGCTTGCCCTTGATCTTGACCTGAGACAGCCTCTGGACATCTACTAGCAGGGTGCCCTTTCCTACCACAATTAAAACATGGTTTATGGGTTTTTTTTAATTTACCCGCTTTTTGTACTTGAGTGGACAATTCAGATACTGTTTGTTGTAGCTTTTCTATTTCCTTAGACAGAGTGACAACTGATTCATTCTCTAAAGTTGGAGAGCCAGGGGAACTGGCTTTCCTAACCGCTGACACTGAAACCCTATCATCCTCCATATATGGTTTCCTCAACATCCCTTGTGGCCCATCAAAAGCTTCGTACTCTAGCGCCAATGTTATTGCTTGTTCCAAGGACTGAGAATGAGCAAACTGAACATGTTTCTTCATTTCGCGGGACTCCAATCCATCTACGAACTGATCTTTTACGTACGTCTCTCTAGAGGATCTCGTGATATTTGGATACGCCAGGGTAGCGAGTCTCCTAAGACCATAGCCATAGCTGACAATTTTTCATTGCTTTGCCTATGTCTGTGTTTAAATTCACACCGGTGTGCAGCCTCACGCCCAGGGGGTTGAAATTTCTGCATAAGGGTTTCTTTCATAGATGTATATTCCCCGAACTGACCTAAGGTAAGATAACTTAACACTTTTTGAGCCTCCCCTCTTAAACTCATCAGCAATTGCTGGGCTTTTTCACAACTATTCCACCTATTCCATTGAGCAACCTGCTCAAAATGTATAATATAATCATGAAAATCTGACCTGCCATCAAACACCTGGGGTTACATCTCTTTTCTTTTACTAGTCCTATTATTGCTACCATCGGACCCACCAATAAGAAAACAAGGGGGCGTCTGAGTACTTTCTCTAGAATCGCCACCCCTTTCCCTTGCATTGTGATTTTTACTATCTGTACCTTGTGAACTGGACATCTCCGGCATTACCATGCCTGGATCCCCACCAACCACATTTATATCGGGACCACTATAAATAGGTGTAAGATTTCTGACTGTAGAGAAATGAACTCTGTGTGATTTGTTATCAGGGATAGGTGAACTAGTTTTTCTCTGTGAGTTAACCGAGATACCGGGATTTTGAGGATTAGACTGATTGTTAAGACTTGTCATATTTGCTTGAGTTTCATTTACTAGTGAGAGATCTGTGGAAACAAAATTGTTTGCCCTACTTATATTTTCAGGAGTATTTTCTACATAGTAAACGTCTCCTGGACCTGCTGAACCATTTTCTGCAAAATAGGTATCGCTTCTGTTCTGATCAGCGATATTAACACCAGATTCCGGATATATAGTACCAACATGATGGCCGCCGCTTAGACTCGCCTCGTTCGCTTCCGGTACAGCACGTGCGCGGGACCCCGCGTCTCTGTGTGTATTTTCAAAACCGGTGTAGTTTGGATCTGTCTGTACACTCTCATGTCGTTTGGATTTAGCTGACATATTTGTCGGGGCATGTGTTTGACTGACAAATCCTTGTCCAAAATGCTGACTTGGAGATTGTGTGTGTTTTGACCACTGCGGAATATATTTTGCATCAATAGTAGAGGGGTTCGTGTTGTGTTTTTGTTCACCGGAGTAATGTGCTTGGGAATTATTCGTATTAGCAAGCAAGTCACCAGAAGGATAAGTATCATGCATGCTGTTATCTGCCAGATTTGTTAATACATCCCTAAATTCTGACTGAGGCTCATCTTCACTCTCCCACCCATCATTAGACCAATTATCAAGCGTTGCCATAATAATTGTATACAGTAGTCGAATTAGAAAGGTAAAACAACGAAACGGATTACTCAGATCCCATCCTCGTCGCCAATTTGTAATAGGACGGAGAGTTATCTCGTCACGTTAAGTAGTTTCCGGATCTGAGGTTCCGTGTTGGTTTACATACCTTGCTAATACGACAAAAACGCTAAGATATAAACGTGTTAACGTGGAAGAGCGTCGGTTGTTACTACAGGAAATGACAACGGAAGATATTGATTACAAACAATGATGATATTTATTTACAATGAATGATTAGTATTGGAAATAGCATATATTCACAAAACAACTATTCACTCTCACTAACTCTCTCATTCTCATACTAGTTACCCTAAATGTCAGTGTAGCTTCAGGCAAATAACAAATAAAGAAACCAATGGGAAACCAGAGTTCTTGTACAACATCCGCACTCCACAGAGTCAGCTCAATCCAGAGAAACAGCACAATTTATGTCGCTCTAATGGTAGATCAATCCAGAGCCAAAATCGTTCACGCAGGTAAGAACCTGACTAAAAGGTAAGAACCTGACTAAAGATACCACACATAATGGCCTCAACAGTGCCCAATATCGACAGCACTGCCAATGTATTCCCGTAGGAAAAGGGTTGATGCAATCTACAGCCGCCAACCTTTTGCTGAACAAACCCCAAGAACTATCGCTGACCTAACCCTGTCGGATGAGGGTGTAGTATCCGGGTTGGTCCTGATGCTAATAATGTAGATGGGTGTCCTTATACTGGTCCTGGCTGAATCATGATCCCTGGGCTTCAAATCCCGTCATGCGAGGCTACAATCTGTAATCTGTGCCTGAATCACACGGCGTAATATGTCGGTAAATCCATACCGGGTACACGACAACAAAGAAACATGTCTACCGCCGTTCACAGCTCAGTCCGTGCACCCTTACCTGTGACGCGTTTCCGCCCAGCAATACCTGACCGTTAAAGATACTACCTCAGTAAGACAGAAATAATTTCAAAACATACATTACAAACTCCAGAGTATACATGCTTGCGTGACACATCCCCCCGCTTCAACGAAAGTGCTATACTTTCTCAACATCCACGCAGCATGTGTGTGTCCTACAGTCTACTTAGGTAGTCCGCTCCAACATTGTCGGATCCTTTGATGGCCCGGATTTTCAGTCTGTATGGTTGCAGCAGTAAAGCCCAACGCATAAGCCTTGCATTCGCCGTCTTTGATCGCTGCAAATATGTCAAAGGTTGATGGTCTGTCTCCAGAATAAACTCTTGGCCATAAATATATGGTTCAAATTTCTGGACCGCCCACACAATTGCCAAGCACTCCTTTTCGATGATTGCATAATTCTTCTCTCTTGGAAGAAGTTTCCTGCTGGCGTAAGCAATAGGCATCTTTACCCCGTCGTCCTCTTGTAGCAGCACAGCGCCTAATCCAGCGTCCGACGCGTCCGTCCGAAGAATGAATTCCTGCTCCAAGTTCGGCAACCGAAGAACAGGATTGGCTGTTAACATCGTCTTCAGCGTAGAAAATGCCCGGTCGTGGACGTCAGTCCAAACCACCTTATTTGGAGTCCCCTTCTTCGTCAGGTCTGTCAATGGGACGGCTATCGCAGCGAAGTTCGGAATGAATCGTCGGTAGAATCCAGCCAAGCCCAAAAATGACCTCACTTGCTTCTTAGTCTGGGGTCGCTGTGCATTTCCAATGGCCTCTACCTTCGATTCTTCCAACTGTAGTTTCCCATCACCAACAATATGACCTAAACACGACAGACTGGAAAATCCAATCGCACACTTGGTTGGTCTTGCTGTCAACACTGCCTCTCGGAGTCTTGCGAACAAATCCTTGAGCACCTGCATATGTTTCTCCCACGTGTCTGTGTAGACCAAGATGTCATCTATAAAGTTGTCAATGTGGTTCATTCCTTTAAGGAGTTTCCTCATTAATCTACTGAAAGTCGCTGGCGCGTTCACAAGGCCAAACGGCATCACCTTGAACTGGAACAAGCCTTGAGGTGTTGAAAAGGCTGTCATGGGCTTTGCTGCCGATGATAAAGGCACTATGAATATGGTGAAACTGATGGTTCTATCACATCCATCTCTATCATCTTATTCACTTCTTCTTTGATAACCTTTTTGGTGGTGTAAGGTAGTGGATAGGGTTTCACATGAACAGGAATATCAGTCGTTGTGTTGATCTCATGTTGTGCAAGGTTAGTCCTTCCGGGCAGATCCGTCAACACATCCTTGTATGTATTCATGAGATCTTTCACCTCCCTCGTCTGATCCTCTGACAAATCACTCGACACTTCCACATCTTCAACATGCTCCTTCCCTCTGTCGCTTGGAAGTGCTTCCAGTGTATTAGAAAAATCCATTTCTGTTTGTTGATCTCCTTCCTCCGTTACCACACTGGTCACCATACACGTAAAAATCCAAAATCATTTTGTGTTACAACTTTTTCTGCTTCAACGTATTTCTTCAACAGATTAATGTGCAGGGTCTTGATTTTCCCGTCCCTGTTTACACGGTAATCATAGGGTCCAACCTTTTCCACCACTTCGTAAGGGCCACGCCATTGCATCAACAACTTATTTGCTTTCGTTGGTAAGAGCACAAGTACTTTGTCTCCGGATTTTATTTCTCTGGATTTCGTCTTCCTATTGAAGTTTCTCTTCTGAACTCGGCCTGCCTCCTTCAAGTTATCCATAGCAACCTGACAGGTTTCCTCCATACGTTCACGAAGATCCATCACATACTGATAGGTCGTCTTGATGTCTTCATTTGGTAGTTCCTTAGTGAGTAATTCTCTAAGAATCATCATAGGGCCAAGAACAACTCTGCCGTATAACAGTTCAAAAGGCGAAAATCCCAGACTTTCTTGTGGTACCTCTCTGTATGCAAACAACAGCGCGTTGAGATAACGGTCCCAGTCCTTCGGCTTTTCAGCCGCCATCCTTCTCAGCATCTGTTTCAAGGTACCATTGAAGCGCTCCATAAGGCCGTTGCATTGTGGATGGTACGGGGTAGTGGTCAGCTGGCGAATCGACAATAACCTGCTCACTTCCTTCATCAATCCAGATGTGAATTGAGCCCCCTGGTCTGTCAACATCTCAGCTGGTACACCAACACGACTGAAAATTTCCACTAGCGCCTCAGCAACTCTCTCCGTCTCAATCCCCTTCAGTGCCACAGCCTCTGGGTACCTTGTAGCGTAGTCCACCGCAGTTAAGATGAACCTATTACCACGCTCTGTCGCCGGTTCCAGGGGTCCCACTAAATCCACAGCGATCCTCCTGAAAGGAGTGTCTATCAGTGGCATACTTCCCAGCGGGGATTTTGGTACTCTTCCCTTTGGAAACGTGCGTTGGCAAATATCACATGAACGGCAGAAACGCGTAACGTCCGCTTGGATTCCCGGCCATAAAAACTCCGCCAGAATTCTGCTTGATGTTCTCTTTGCGACGAGATGGCCAGACATTATCGATTCATGTGCAAGTTTCATCACCATTTGTCGATACTTCGTTGAAATGATCAGCTGTCGGAACACTTTCCCTGTAGCGATCCCCGGACTCTGAAATTTCCTGTAGAGTAATTCTTTGTGGTAAAGAATCACAGACTTTCCGCCATCATCCCGGGTCAACGTATCTTTCTCCCTCGCTAGCTTCCTAAATTTCTCTAGACTAGCATCTGTCTGCTGTTCCTCCTTCAGATCCTGTACGCTCCCAAAATCACTCATGAAATTGGATACCTGCAGTGGTTTAAAAGGCTTCGTGTTTCTCTTCACTGCTGCTCTAGTCTGTACTGCATTGATGGAATCTGACTGCCACTGTTCATTAGGTTGATCAACAGGCATCTTTGACATTCCCAACTATCACGTCGTAGAGAGGCGACTCCAACAAAAACGCTTCCGTCTCTCCTCTAAAGTATGGCGTGTCAATGTCGATATTGGCGATCTGACAGATGAGTCGAGAACCATCAGCTAAAATGTAATTCTTGGTCTTCTCAGTAATCTTTTCATGGTCCACTAGGCTTCGTCTAACTCCAACCTCATCACAACCCGAGTCCCGCAATACGGTTACAAGTGTACGACCGACTCGACCAAAGACAACTGGCATAGATGATGCTTTCGAATTACAGGCCTGACTCATCTTCGGAATACCGTGTTCCTCGCTATTCCCAGATTCCTGCACAATAGATGCTGCTTTACCCTCTTTCAACTTGTCAGCTTTCTTCTTGCGGCAGTCAGATGCAATGTGCCCCACCTTCTTGCAATAAAAACAAGTCCTTTCCTTTGATGTATCGGTGACACCACCAGACTTACCATGTGTTGATGCTGAAGTTGACTGTCCCGTCGATGTCGATTTCTGTCCTCCTGCCTTGGATGTCTTAGACGTAACTAGCTGAGTAGCTTTCGTTCGTCTGGCTTCTGCGTACTGGTCCGCAAGTGAGGACATCTCATCTATCGATTTTGGTATTCTTTCCTTCAGAAACAACAACAAATCCTGATTGCAAACCTGCAGGAACTGGTCCCTCATGGCTAAGTCCTTCAAACCTTCATACGTCTTGTTCGTATTGGTGAGCTCGATCCATCTCTCCAAATAATTGTCCAGTTGAATAGCAAACTGAGAAAAGGTTTCTCCTCCCTCTGGTCGTGACGTGCGGAAACTCTTCCTGAAACCCTCTTCTGTCTTGTCAAATCTCTTCAGCAAAGCTTTCTTCAACTCGTTGAAGTCAAGCGCCTGATCAACTGGCAATCGTGAAAACACCGCCAAAGCATTTCCCGTCAGTAATGCGCTCAAGTTAGCTCCCCAACTATCTCGATTCCATCTCTGAGCTGTCGCATATCGTTCAAACCGCTGAATATACGCATCGATGTTGTCCTTTTCCTCGTTGAATGCGGGCAATTTAGGACCTTTACTCACAGCATTGTCCCTCTGGGCCATATCTGGTTGTACCTGATGACCCGCCTGAATCAACTCCAGCTTACGCTTATGTTCTTCCTCTGCTCTCCTGTCGGCTCTGTCTCTCTCATTCTGTTCAAAATCTCTCTGATTTTGTCGTTCCCGTCTCTCTTGTTCCCGGTCATCTCTTTCCTTAGCTTGTTGCTCCTTAACAAACGAACGAAGCTCCTCACCTTCCAACCCTAACTCCTTACCTATTCCCAACAGGCTCGGAAGAGATGACATCATGAATACAATAAAATATAACAAAGCTGAAAATGAACACAACATAAACTGCAGTAAGTATATTACAAAAAAAGTACTATACAAAATATGACTTACCTGGAATTCTGTACGTGTAATTTCTCGTCACGGTTTTCTTACCTGAATCCAGTATACCACGCACCAGTGTACCTGTACCCACAAACAGGAGAAAAAGAAGTAAGAAGTTCTTAACTGTAGTTTAGTCAAGCAATCTAGCCTAACACAATCAATATGGTCAGAAATATATTCCCGTATAATCTAACGTTTGCAATCCCACCGCTGCCACCAAATTGTTAACGTGGAAGAGCGTCGGTTGTTACTACAGGAAATGACAACGGAAGATATTGATTACAAACAATGATGATATTTATTTACAATGAATGATTAGTATTGGAAATAGCATATATTCACAAAACAACTATTCACTCTCACTAACTCTCTCATTCTCATACTAATTACCCTAAAATGTCAGTGTAGCTTCAGAGCCAAAATCGTTCACGCAAGTAAGAACCTGACTAAAGATACCACACATAATGGCCTCAACAGTGCCCAATATCGACAGCACTGCCAATGTATTCCCGTAGGAAAAGGGTTGATGCAATCTACAGCCGCCAACCTGTTGCTGAACAAACCCCAAGAACTATCGCTGACCTAACCCTGTCGGATGAGGGTGTGGTATCCGGGTTGGTCCTGATGCTAATAATGTAGATGGGTGTCCTTATACTGGTCCTGGCTGAATCATGATCCCTGGGCTTCAAATCCCGTCATGCGAGGCTACAATCTGTAATCTGTGCCTGAATCACACGGCGTAATATGTCGGTAAATCCATACCGGGTACGCGACAACAAAGAAACATGTCTACCGCCGTTCACAGCTCAGTCCGTGCACCCTTACCTGTGACGCGTTTCCGCCCAGCAATACCTGACCGTTAAAGATACTTACCTCGATAAGACAAAAATAATTTCAAAACATACATTACAAACTCCAGAGTATACATGCTTGCGTGACAAAACGTAATATAATTTATCCAAGATTCAAACAATATCGGCACAGTCAACAAATAACAGCTTTTAAATGCCGGAGAACGTTAATTTACAATATATTTATTCTAAATTCCACCCTTCATTCCCGCTAGTTATAATTTATACCTTTCCCATAGATATTTATCTTTCTAACTTAACATATAACGTTTCGGGGCACGTGAAAAGATAGGAAATGGAGTAGGAAGAGCAAAGTATATAGAGAAAGCATAGAGTGAGGAGTCGTCTGCTATACCTATATATCTATTAATTTGGAAGACGACTCCTAGATCCTAAAAGGTCTTATCATGGCATCGTCTAGCAGTAACCAGCCCTACCCATCAAGAGCAGGGGGAAAGGAAGGAACCTAGCCTATCAATTTGGTATATAGATTCTATAATTTTTGAAGCCCTTTATCTAATTTATCTATGTAAAATATCTAATCTATATCCTGTACCTATACCTATCCTCTGGGCCGGCGTTATCACACCTATTTTTCATCGAAAGACCGCACAGGGGTTTTTATTGTGCAAGGCTGGGTATCCTCACACGGGAAACAGAGATAGCCAGCGCACGCCCTTATATACCCGTAATCGTAACACAAAAGATTAACGGCATCAAATCAGGTTACATCTCCAGACGTAACTGCTTCAGCGGAAGTAGTATTGACTTGATACTCGTATGTAACAACATAAATACACATGTATAGCAATAACAATGACCCCACAATTACGTAAGTATAACCATAATATGGTGGCATATTTCTGCCATTGTGTTATTTTAGGTCGAGTTATGTAACGTAACTTTGCCGAGATAATTATGTCGACCTGTCGAGTTATATCATGACTTGTTGAGATATTTATGTCGGCAAGTCGACTTACACCATACATCCTGGAAAATTGACTTACCTTATTACGACGAGATCCACGATAGTCAGTCGCGATAGTGTAACTCGACTTTCCAATATGAATATGTGGACTTATATATCTCAACAAGTCATGTTATAACTCGACTGGTCAACGTAACTATATCAAAAAGTCATTTAATAACTCGACTTGCCGACATAACTATCTGGTCAAAGTTGAGTTACCCTAAGTCGACCGAAACTAACTCGATGGCAGAAATATGCCATAATAAACATATAAATTCACTCCTGTCACAACTCTTTTACCAGTCATTTTTAAAGTATTTGAAATGATTTTAGCCAAGAGATTGGAACAGGATGGAGAGAGGGATTTTACAAGGAAGTGCGTTGTCTGCCAAAATGTACTTAGTTTTTATAAATAATTTATTAGACATGATTGAAAATTGTAATTATGGTGCGCTTATTGTAGATTTAAGAATCAACGTCCAACACAGGCTGATGATATATGTCTAGTTAGTACACAGCGTAAAAGTTTACAAAATATGCTTGATATATGTGATTTATACAGTAAAAGGTAGCGCTTCACTTTTTCTGCAGTTAAAAGTAAAATAATGCGTTTCACAAGAACAAAGAAGCGAAACTGTGTTGTTAGAAATCTGTATCTATATGAGCAAATTCTTCCTGTAGTTAAGGACATCACACACGTTGGTGTGATATTAAACAATAATTGTAACAGTATGGAACGCACAGTGCGTGCTTGTAATAAGCTTAAAAGTGGTGTCATCAGTTTAATAAGAAGCGGTGCTCATCCGTGTGCCTTAAATCCCTTGACTGTGTGTAAAGTAATTAAATCAAAAGTATATGCTTCTGCCCTGTATGGATGTGAATTGTGGTGCCTTCCGAAATGTGAACTTGTAATGCTAGAAAGAGCTCAGAGGTTTATTTTAAAATCAATTCAAGGATTTCATACAAGAACTCGTACGGATATGTGTACGGGACTTCTTGGATGGTTCAGTATAGAGGCATATATAGACATGAGGAAATTAATGTTTTTTGGTAGATTATGTAACCTCGATAAAAACTGTATGTCATATAAGATATTTTTCACTCGCATTTTTATGTCAGACATGGGATCAGATATGTACAGTTATGGTTTTACAAGTGATATATTAATCATTCTTAAGAAATACAATTTATACAAGTTCTTACAAGATTATTTATCAAATGGTGTGTTTCCAGTGAAGAGTTCATGGAAAGCGAAAGTAAAGTATAATGTACATTTATATGAAGAAAGAGCATGGAGAGAAAGGATGCGTAGTGATTGTGATTTTAATAGATTTATTTTGGTCCATGATAATTTGTTTCCTCATACATTTTGGAGATTATTGATAAAACATCCGCAAATTAGAACATCAGTCTACAACATAATGTCATTAGTTGTTGATTTAAGAAGTCCAGAGACGGAGAAATTAGATTTATGTCATAGGTGTGGGAAAATGTATAATGATATTTCTACCACAATAGTCAGTGTTATTCAACTCTCAGGGTATCAAATAAACGATGCAGCTGTTGATTAACAATTTGTTTATACCACACGTGGTATAAACTCTGTACGCATTCTGATTGGCTGATACGGTGAACTTTGACCGATTTTTTAATACGTCTTTCTGAGTGTCGTTTCATCAATTGTCAACGTCATCAATAATCGAGTGACGTCATGCTATGCTGTGATCGCCGCTTGACGCCAAAACTGCTGTTGGATAGCGTACTTATCCTCGTCGTATTTCTATCGGCTAAAAGCGGATATAATTGTGGTAGAAACAGGTCACACGACTCGTGGCTGTTGGATATGGAATTTATTCCACACTCGTAAGTTATTTTTTAAAAGTTACAAAAGACACTCGCTAAAGCTCGTGTCTTTTGTAACTTTTAAAAAATAACTCACTCGTGTGGAATAAATTCCATATCCAACAGCCACTCGTTGTGTAACCTCTATTTATGTAATCTTCAAATTGGAGGAAATAAAGAGAATAATAATGCTAACATTATACACTGATAATGGTAATACTAGAAAGCATGGTTATTGAGTCTATGTCAGTGCAAACTGTTAATATTTGCTATTACTTTTAAAAGAATATTATGCTATGTAATTGGTTATTATTGAATGTTTATTACCCATTCATTATATATACATGTATATAATTTTTATATATCGCTGATCGCTGTAATACTAAAGATGAACGGTACGATAAATAATTGTAGGCCTATATTCACAGGAGTTTGACGTTCTGTCAATAATATATATTAAAAAATACACCTATATACTATATAGAGGTATTTTTATATATGTATTCTATATATTATTGACAGAACGTCAAACTCCTGTGGTATATTCTTTGATATCTGAAGATATTTAGCTATCTTGATGTGATTAATATAGATCTATTGATATAAACATTCTGTAATGTCGAAATCCTTATATTTAACGTAGCCTACTGTTATTATGCGCGAGTTACATGTATGTCCCTTGTCAGCCGGTCCGTTTTATATGTATTGTAAGGTTTTTGAACCAGAATAAATGAAAAACAAAGCAGAATATGGTTTTGTGTGTTATGAAAACAAAAACCCAATCGACCCCTGTAACAAAACACTGAAAAGCGGTTTGAAAGGATTGTAGAATTTCTACAGTGATGTCACCTACTGTAGCTGTTTCTTATAAGTTTGAATTAAAAAAAAACCTTTGTGATATCTCGTTCTAACACTTCCTACGAGTGAAACGAGTAGTTTTAAAACGAACCATTGTAGTCTACAGAATATATCCTGAATATTATCATGTTACGACAGTTTTATCTGAAATTCCTCATTTTAGTAAGTCCCATACATACGGATATGTAAACACGCCGTTAGGCCTACAAGTAAGCTTAGATGTCATGGGCATTCTCGACACGGTGACGTGGGTCTACTGGGGCAGGTAACATACTTTAACACCTCGAAGAAGGTATATTTACAAAACTTATTAGGTAGTACTTTATACACTTTTCATATCCGTTGAAATGTTTCGATGTGCATATGGATAAATAAGGATTTACTTGCAGAGCGGCAGTGGCTATAGAAACATGCGTATAAGCCTACATGAACAATGTTTTAAATCGGTTAGCCTATCACTCGTTTTCTCATTTTATAATATTTTGCATAAAATGATAGTTTCAAGCATCAAGTAATGTACTAAAGATAAGTAGAAATGAAGCGTGCTTCTTTGGAGGTACCGCTGTGCTCAGGATAGGGCCATAATTCGTAGGATCAGACCGGATGTGATCTTGGCAAAAGTGAGTAGGCCGTGTATGCTTTCCCTTATTAAGAATTAATTTCAACTGATTGTAGTAAAAGTGTTGTGTTATATCTCGATAACATAAAACTCAATTAACAACATAATCTTTTTCTAATTCAATTCAGTAAAGATATTCTCTTCTTGGGACAATACGCCGTTATCTCAGCCAATCATCGATGTTATAATCGGCGACGCCATTTCCCCCCTTTTTTATGGGATGATAAAGTACCTTTTAATTGTTATTTATTTACAATTCTTGTTTGACTACCTCATAAAGTACTGTAGGAGCTCAAATTCCGTATGTAGGATTCCCTACGGCTCTAGTTGTGCATATTGCATTTTGGGACTGATCGGTCAACAAGGTAACTGACAGGCAGCTATCTTGGATTTAGAATGTTGAAGTTTGTTAATGTTATTTATCAGAAAATAATGAATGGTTCTGTCTCAAATCTGATATATTGGTTCCCCATGTACCCGTGTGGTGCACATTGCAATTTTGGAACAAATGGACAAAAAAAGATAGCCGGAAGGTAGTCATCTTAGATTTTTTTTAGTAGGAGTTTATTGATGTTATTTCTGAAAAAGTAATTCAGTAGGTTTCTCTTTTACACGAAAAGGAAACAATTTCACCGATAAGCAGCCATTTTTTTTGGATAGTGTGACTTTCTCGGATGTCATGAATGTGATAGAGTGAGAGAAAACACAACCAACGCGTTTGAATACCATTGATCAACTGACTATTTAATAAAACTGCGTATAACGTCACAATCGTTGTGACGTCATTTAAGTACATGTCGCATAACGTCGCGCCAATTACGTTGGCGCCAAATACACAATATCCTGGGGCCTCGCGAATATTATGTTCACAGTAATATATATTATAAGTATGTAAATAAACAATATTTAAAAGTAAAAAGTGGAATTAAAGTCTTTCACATCAATTATATATATATACTTAGACATTATTTATTAATTAGAGTTTAATAAATTAGGATTTATGTCGTGCGTATTTAACTTTTACACCAGTTCTTAATGTTTTCCTTCGCTTTTATCTTTGCCACTCGTGGTATTCTGTTCACGTCTCTGCATGGTCCATCGTTCTCGTCTCCACTAGACTCATCGTTGGCGTCTCTGTCGTCTTCCTGACGGACTTCCAAAGGGTATAACTTGATAATCGGTCGATTTGTGATACCAGAACTTGTGCGTATTACTGCAGATCGCACAAGATTGTCTCTACCATATACTTAATCCTCCACAACAGCAATTTTCCACGTCGTCCTTGGTGAATCATCGTGAACCTGAACTATATCTCCTACTTTGATAACTTGACTATTGCTGCCTGAAGCACGGTGAAATTCCCGCAAAGAAGTTAAGTATTCCTGGCGCCACCGCTTCCAAAAATGTTCTATTAACTGGAATCGTCTGTCCATCTCTTTATTTAGAATTCTGTGGGTATCCATGTCGAAAAAGTTGTCGTTTTCATCTTCTGTGTCTTGCAAAGGGTAAAGTACTGAGTTAATCCTTCTTCCGTACAATAAGTGTGATGGGGTTAATGGTGACAGTTCTGTAACGTCTGTACCGATGTATGTGAGCGGTCGGTCGTTGAGTATAGCTTCGATCTCTGTAATAACTGTCATTAACAAGTCGTAATTCACATATGCACGTCCGAGGACTTTTCGTAGACAATTCTTAGTAAGACCAATGAGTCTTTCCCAAAATCCGCCGTACCATGGTGCTCTCTTTGGAATAAATTTCCATGTTGTTCCATAATTATTAAGAGATTGGTGTACAAGTGTCGATTCCGTAAGTTTCCTTATTTCTTCTGCGGCGCTAACAAATGTTGTTCCGTTGTCTGAAATCATAACTCGTGGTAAGGATTTCCTGCTAATGAAACGACGGAAAGCCATGAGAAATGTTTCCTCTGTTAAATCCTGAACGATTTCCAAGTGTACTGCACGTGTATTAGCGCATGTAAATAGACATACATATACTTTCTTGTCCCGTCCATTGTGTTTCACATGTATTGCACCGGTAAAATCTACGCCAGTAACAGTGAATGGTGCAGCGTCCGACAACCTGTCCTTGGGAAGTGGAGGTGGATCTGGTGACGAGTATGCTTTACCCGATACTTTCTTACATGGTACACATTTCCGCAAAGTATTTCCAACAACATTTCGTATTGATGGAATCCAATACTTTTGTCGTAATAACGTTATTGTAGTACCTTTGTTCGCATGCATGTTTCGTCTATGCGTGTCCATAATCAAAAGCCTTGTAAACGAATGTTTCCCGGAAACCAAATATGGAAATCGTGTGTCAAACGGTATTGGGGCGTTATTGATACGTCCTCCACATCGTACAAGACCATCATCATCCAAATAAAGTCAAAGCTGGCGAATGAGATGATGGCTTTTATTCGACTTCAGACTTTCTAGAACATCATGATAGCTGCTGTTTTGTACGACTCTAATCCAAATAATTGACGCTTTGTTCAATTCATCTGGAGATAAAATTCCGGATTTCCGATCCTCTGCTTTTCTTCTACAGTTATAAAGGAATCGTTTGACATAGGCAGTAACCCGTAAGAGCCTGGAGTATGAGTTAAATCTGGTTATGTCGATAACACTACATCCGATATCTGTATTAAGAGTTTGCGTACTGTCATTGTTGTTTGTGACATCAGAATCCACTGTTGTGAGGACGATCGATTCGTTCCTATTCCACTGTGGCCAGTGAGTTTGATTGGTAATCCAACTTGGACCGTTTATCCATTTGGTACTCTTACCAAAGTTTGTAGCTGATATTCCTCTTGACAAAAGATCCGCAGGATTATCATTTGTTGGGCAATACCTCCAGGTAAATTCTTGTGTGAGGTCTTTTATTTCCTCAACTCTCTTTCCAATGAAAGGTTTCATCTTTTTGGAAGAATGTAGCCAGTTAAGGACAATCTGACTATCGCTCCAATAGAATACATCCGAACACTGCAGATTTGTCAATATGTGCTTTGCCATTCTAGCTCCCGTCACAGCAGCCAATAACTCCAACTGTGGTATAGTCACGGGATTCAATGGTGCTACACGGTTTTTCGCCATCACTAATTGCGACTGATTTCCACTGGTTATGTATGCGCATGCACCGTACGCTTTCTTGCTGGCGTCTACAAACACGTGAAGTACCGTACCTATGCTTTCTGTGTCTTCTGGTAAGTCTTTGAAATAATATCTCGGAATTTCAGTTGTTGAGACTTTCCTCAAATCGTAACTTAGTTCCATCCATTGACACCGGATATCCTCTGGTAATATCTCGTCCCAATCGAACTTCCTCCTCCATATTTCCTGCATCAGTATCTTGCCGCGTACTGTCACCGGGCTGATAATCCCAAGTGGATCGAAAATCTTTGATGACTGGCTAAGTATTTCTCGCTTGGTAAGCAACGTTTCATCGACATCAGAAATCGGCTTTTGTACGTATGTAATCGTGTCTTTGTTGCTATCCCATCGTAATCCGAGAACTTTTACTTGCTTGTCCTTGTCAAGCACGTCTTTTGACTTGGCTAGTTCGTTCAACGAATCACAGTTTGAAGCCCAAGAACGTAAGTTAAACCCTCCGTTGAGCATTAATGATCGTGCAGAATGAAAGTATTCGAGTAAATCCTCTTCTCTTTCAAAACTTGATAAGACGTTGTCAACGTATATATCATCCTTGATGATATCTGTAACGTCACTTTTGTGATCTTCTAAATGTCGTAGCAACGTGGCGTTCAGTATGAAGGGCGAGCAGGTCGCTCCAAACAATACAGCCTTAAACCTGTAGGTTATTAAATCCGATGAAGGATCAGAGGGATCTTTGAGCCAGTAGAATCTTGTTACATCTCTGTCTTCTTCCTCTAGCTCTATCTGCAGAAAGGCTTTCTCAATGCCTGCGGAGACGGCAAATTTTTTGCGTCGGAATTTCAGAAGTATTGATGTAATATCATTTAGCAAAGGCGGGTCGTTCCGTAAGCAATCATTCAAACTTGGCTTATCTTTCGACTGTTGGCAACTGCAATCGTAGACAATCCGTATTGGTGTTGTTGACGAGTCCTTTTTTACTGGGTGATGAGGTATATAGTGCACCTTACCGCTTGTAATTTGATCGTTCTCTACTTTTTCCACAAAACCTCTCTGTTCCTGTACATATATTATCGATGCATAATGCTTCAACATAACTGGGTCCTTGCTCAATCTGTTTATGACACTTTCCGTTCTCCGGCGAGCAACTTCTTTGTTAGTGGGAAGTGGTGAATGGTCATCTCGCCACGGTAATTTGGCGATATATTTATTTCCGCGAAACTCTATACACGACTGTTTGTAGTTTTCAAGATACGTGCAGCTTTCATCTTCGGTTTTGTCATCTTTTTTCTGTATGCCAAGCGATTCCACCTTCCAAAATTTCTCTAAATCGCATTCGTCTTTTTTATGTGATACTAGCACGTTCATAACTGACATGTTCTGTCGCTGATTTAGAGATGAAGTTCCTTGGTATGGTCCGGATACCAAATATCCTATTTTCGATTTTACAGCAATAGGTCCTTTACCTCTCACGACTTTGTCTTGGACAATGTCCCAGTAATGGTCAGCTCCTATGAGAAGTGATACCTCAAACGTTTCGTCAGCTGAAACGGGGTGAGCTAATTTCAAACCTTTTAGGTGTGGTAATTTTGCAATGTGCTTCCTATTGGAATTAAGCGGTACTGCTATTGTCGGTACAACTAAAACCTTGACCGGTATTTTCTCCCGTGTATTGGTTTGTAGGTAAACCGTTCCAGAGCTGAGATGACGCACCTTGTCTCCGACTTGACCGAATCCCGATATATTAATTGTCTCTTTCCCGGTGGTTTCCATTTGTAATTTATCTGCCAATTCTTGTGTAACGAATGACCTTTGTGCACCTTCGTCAAATAGAATGTTACTTTGGACACACTGACCGTTCACACAAACTGGTGCGATGGCTGTTTTCAATAATACTTGTGAAGAGTGTACTTCTGATGCGGTGTACATCACTGAAGTAGTAGGTTCTTTGAGATTTGTCGCATTTTCGTTGTTTCGTTCTTTCGCGTTGTGTTTTGTTGTGTATGTGATCGCGTCATTTTGCATGTTGTCTTGACGATGTGTAGAGTTACATATACTCGAATGATGACGACGGTTACATTTCTTACAGTTTTTCCGAGATTTACAATCAGAGATTCTGTGTTTTCCCAAACAATTGAAACAAAGTTTATCACGCTTTATAATCTGTATCCGACTTTCTACATCCGGAACTTTTGTGCAGCTACTGGGAGCATGTATCTCCTGGCAAAAAACGCATGTTTTTTTTATTTGTTCCGTTTTGTTGTTCGCGTCTTTCGATTTCGATTCAGTTCCGGTGAAAAATGTTGCTGTATATGAAGGGGTGTTTGTGTGAGAATCAAAAGACTGTCCCGCTTCCATAATACTAATCTCTTTGAACAGACATTTTCTTAACTCTCCTAATGTCCAGTTGTTCATGCCATGTTCGCGCGTGAGGTTTTTCCTGATTTCACCCGGAAGTTTATTCAGTATTACCGGTATCAATAGACATCCGTAATTGTCCTGATCTTGTCCTAGCGATTCTAGACCTCTTATTAAAATCTCTGTCCTGTCGTAAAACATTCTCATACTCTCGGGAGTATTTCGTGGGGTTGGGACTTCTAAAAGGGCTTGCATGTGTGCGCTTCTTATTTTGTATTCTTGACCAAATCTCTCTTGTAACAAACATATTGCTTTGTTATAGTTTGTGTTTGTAAGAGCAAATCCTGTGACAGTTTGTAAAGCTTCGTTTTGGAGTAGAGATTTCAGGTAGTTAAATTTCTGTACGTCCGCTTAGTGATGGGTTACAGTGTACAGATGATTCAAAAGAATCCCAGAACGAATGCCATTCTAAAATGTTTCCACTAAATTTAGGAAGATCCAATTTCGGAAGCTTGTGATAGTGAGACGAAATGGTAGAAAATGACCTATTGTCGGGAAATCTCAAGTCCGTGTTAATGGACTGACTGTAAGGTGTTCTGTTGAAAACATCATTTTCTGGCATATGAAAACTCTGTGCGTTTGCGTTGAGTGACGAAGTAGTACTGCGTGTGTTTGTGGGTTTGAGTAACTTCCGCATGCTGCGTATTTTTGAATTTAAATTAAAAGTATACTCATCCATATCTGCGATTTCTTCCTCCACTTCATCGTCGTTGAGTTGATCCAGTATCTGTTGATTGAGTTCTTGTAGTAGTTGTTCCTTTTCCGTAATCACATCTAAGATGGAAGATAGTTCTTCAACGTCAACATCTTCTTCATTTTTTGTGTCCTCGAATCGTTTTAAAAACCTCGTAACTGCACTTCTATTGCCTGCGCGGGTTGCCTTTAACTTTGTAGTCATGTTTTTTAAAAACGTCTCTTTAGTCACGGCACCAATGTCATGAATGTGATAGAGTGAGAGAAAACACAACCAACGCGTTTGAATACCATTGATCAACTGACTATTTAATAAAACTGCGTATAACGTCACAATCGTTGTGACGTCATTTAAGTACATGCCGCATAACGTCGCGCCAATTACGTTGGCGCCAAATACACAATATCGGACAGTACTGAATAGGTCTAGCTCAAATTAAATTTAAACTTGAGAGTGTTCTTGGTCCCGAGTTCTGCATATATCCATTTTTGAAACATATTCAATTACAATACGGCAGACACTGACCATATTAAATTTGTTAATTGAA
Source organism: Argopecten irradians (assembly GCF_041381155.1). Lineage (NCBI taxonomy): Eukaryota > Metazoa > Mollusca > Bivalvia > Pectinida > Pectinidae > Argopecten > Argopecten irradians. Next base: position 54,359,508 of record NC_091134.1, read on the forward strand.
GTGATAGTTTCTGCCGAGGAACTGAATGTGAGCAAACATAATGTAAAGTTTCCCTTGAGGAAGAGGGAAAAGAAAAAAAAGGAGTAGACTCTATATACATATCTTTCCATTGTCAGATATAGATCATTCTTTGATAGGTGCCAAGATTCATCTGCGATCTTTTTCTCAAAAAATCAATATCGTGTTGAAGGGACCCCTGTAACTGAACTTGTGTGTATTTGTGTGGAAAATTTCGGTACTTCAGTAGTAATATCATTTATATACAATACCACAAACAAAATAAGTACTCCCCTCAAAAGTGTATTGTTATGTATATGGAACAGCCATTCAAATACTTAAAAGAAAATCCATGAAAATGAAGAAAAAAAATCGCCACACTCGCTAGTGCGGAGAGAGTCCATCCCATTGTCCTTATGACACCACAGGTCAGGGGTAATGAATCGAGGTAAATGGCTGGGGGCTTCAGGTATGTTTTCGAGAAAAGCCGCAATTTCTCTTATTCCGTAATCGCTATGAAATTAAATGACGTAGTTTTCTATGGCAAAACATGCCGGATGAACTTTCAAGTATAGACATATTCTATCGTTATAACTATCATTAATAACTTTTAATTTAATGGACTTTTTAAAGATGCTCCACCGCTGACAAAAAGTATTTTTTTCACTGTTAAAAACAGGAGCAGACGATTTAGTATTTTTCTTCAGTTACAAAAGTTACTTAGTTTACACCATTACCACCATTGAAAAGTTTGAGCTTCTAGTTTTACTTCAAGTTAAAAATATGTAAAATAATTAATTGCATCCCGAAAAAATTCCGTGGTACTATATCCTATATGAAATGAAATACTGATTGCGCATGCACCAAAGGAAAAATAAATCATTTTATATATTTTTTGTGTTAATTAGACATATATATACACTATTAAAGACCAATTATTGTTTAAATGGTGAATATCATTTATGCTCTGTCGGCGGTGGAGCATCTTTAATCTTGATTCATTTTCATTTCAGAAATATTCAAATGTGCAACACATTTAGAAGAAAAGGAAAATAGCAAGCAAACGGAACCAAGACGTTTCAGCAAGAATTATTTGAAGCACTTAACAATCCAACCAGGATGTCTGACTCTGGGAAGAACAGCAAAATTGACCGGAGCAACGAAATGATGTTTTTCTCTAGGAGAAACGACAAAAGTTATCTGATCAACGAGAGTACGTCTGCCTCTGGGCAAAACAACCAAAGTAATTTAAGCAGCGGAAACTTGTCTTCCCCTGGATGTAACAACCAAACTGATCTGAGCAGTGAAAGCTTGTCTTCCACAGGACCTAACAACCAAACTGATCTGAGCAGTGAAAACTTGTCTTCCACAGGACCTAACAACCAAACTGATATGAGCAATGAGGGTACGACTACATCTGGACCTAACAACCAAACTGATATGAGCAATGAGAGTACGACTACATCTGGACAGAACAACCAAAATGACATGAGCAACGAGGTCGTTAATGAGTTGGACCAGCCATCGGCCCGAGCCCAGATATATCCACAACAGAAAAGATTTATATGTGATGTCTGTGGTAAAAGATTTAATGCTTTGGTATATCTTAAAGTGCACCTCGAGACGCATACAGGGGAAAAACCATTTGTTTGTGATGTCTGTGGTAAGGCTTTTGCGTTGTCTAAGATTCTGAAAACACATTTCATGAGAAAACATGCGACGAAATCGCATATCTGTGAAATCTGTGGTAAGTCGTATGGTCTTGTAAAGGATCTTCGCCAACATCTCCAAAAGAAACATGCAGCTATCAAAACATACAAGTGCGAAATCTGCAGATGTGGATTTAATACCAACGAAAGTTTACAGACACATCTAAAGACACATACTCGAGAGCATCCATACCAATGCGATATATGTGGTAAAATATGTGCTAAAGCATCTCGACTAAAGACCCATGTCATGAAACACTCAGTAGAGAAACCATACAAATGTGATGTCTATGGTAAAGATTTTGCTAGTGAAAATCGACTTAAAACTCATATTACGTGCTTAAAGTGTCCCGAAACAAGTCAAATGCTACATTCCGGGGAAGGAAAACCGTTCAAGTGCAAGGTGTGTAATAGTGATACGGAATACCAAACATTGAATGCCTTAGGGAAACATCATTTAACACATTTCGTCAACAAAGAGGCGCCCATGCAATGTGGCGTCTGTGGAAAAAGCTTTAAAAGTAGTTCCGGTCTAAGGGATCACCTTCTTCTGAAGCATACTGAAACAGAGAAACCATGTACGTGTGATGTATGTGGTAAGCGATTTCTACGACCATCTAAATTAAAAGCCCATATAAAATCTCATACAGGAGAGAAGCCTTTTAAATGCGAGATTTGTGGTAAGCAGTTCACTATGAAGGCCCAGTGTCTTTTACATCAAACAATACATACAGGAGAAAAACCCTTCTCGTGTCAGGTTTGCGGTAAGCAGTTTAGACTAGAAAGTGGTCTAAAGTTGCACGTGACGACACATACTGGAGAAAAACCCTATAAATGTGATTTATGTCACTTAGACTTCAGGACCAAAAACAATCTGAAATACCACTACATGGCACACACGGGAGAGAGACCTTACAAGTGTGACTTGTGTGGTAAAGACTACACTAACAGTAGCAGTTTGAAACAGCATATTAAAACACTTCATTCCGAAGAAACGTCAAATGTTTGATATTTGATATAGCAATATAGACTACTTTATTATGTATAATAATACATTTTATCCATCACAATTAATCGAAATGTTTCTTTAAAAAAAAGTCCACGTACTAATTTCTTTCTATGTAAATATTAAAGTAATTCTGTTTGAGGCAAAGGAAGTAGAATAGTTCTCTTGGGAGAATACCACAATTTTGACGTACCTATTTGTAATTCAAACATAAACATGGATTAAACAAAAATATATTGGTACCTAAACTTAAGAAGACATCAACGATTTTCTGTTTTATTCCAGGTCAACGCTGTGCTAATTTTAATTTAAAGTGGAAATTGAAAGCGGTAACACAACGAAACCACAAGCAGAGAAATGTATTGATAACGTCTTGACTTCATACACTTTTTATAGTGCAAGGGGGGGGGGGGGGCAAAACATTCCAGTTAGACCATATTTTTATAGTATCGATCAAACAACTTTCCTTTTGTATTCATTAAAGCAGCAACTACACACATATATATATGAGATTGCAGACCTGTTTTAATTTTTGTTTTTTGATGCTGTGAAACAGCATTCTTAGGTACGCTCGGAGAGCCCGTGCACATCAAAACAATGAAACCACTCCGCGATGAAAATTAAAAGTTGTTTTGTTCATTTCACGTAATACTTGATGGTATGAAAAAATAAAACCCCAATATTCAAAACCACAGACATAGAATTTGTACATACGTATACACCATGGATGGAGTGTTTTAAGTGTTCAGTTGGGACTCTATGATATTTGTATTACTCCGAGAACACTGGTCTCCCGAAAATCACGAACAACGCCTTCTTCGCTGTCTTCCTCCGCGACAGACTTTCGGTGGATTTTGGATTGTGTATGTTTATTTAAATTTTACGTAATTCATGCTAATGATCGATTATTTTTTTTGTAATCAAATGTTAGGAAGGTAACTGCAAAAGAAAGTTCTTATAACGCTTATAAAGTTTTTTTTTGTGTTTGTTGTATTGACGAACTATATCTGAGATATTATTGCGCAGTAAAAGTTAATAGTTTTGAGCACAGGGACCTGGCACGAAAATTTTTTAACCAATAGTATACATATATATATTATAGTATCAAGGGTATGAACTTGGCGGGCGAGAAAAACGGACCTATTTTTTTAAAACCATGATTATTTTAATAAATGGGTTATATACAACATTGACGAATATCTTACCTTAAAGAGAAATAATTGAACTTTCCATTGAGTGCTTGATGAACAAAATTGGCCAAGTATTGACGAAGTTATGGCTTGATGAATCGGGAAATTTACGAAAAATATGCTAGGTAGACATTTCCCTGTCCGGTCGAAATGTCGTCTCGGCTCTAATGGGTACCTCAAAAACCAAGCCAAAATCACAAAATCTACGCTTGTTGTGGTAAACAGTACCCATAACTGTGTTCATCCACAACCTCCTTTGGAGGTGTCATGACCCGTACTTTGTAGAAACTCCATTTAAACATCGTGTAGCTCACTTACTTTAACCGTCACCGCCATGTTCATTTGTTTTTCGGAACGCTTCTCGACTTTACATATCGTGACTACATTATGCAAATTATGTAATGTTGTGCTTGTAAGTAAACTCGAGAAGCGTTCCGAAAAACAAATGAACATGGCGGTGACGGTTAAAGTAAGTGAGCTACACGATGTTTAAATGGAGTTTCTACAACGTACGGGTCATGACACCTCCAAAGGAGGTTGTGGATGAACACAGTTATGGGTACTGTTTACCACCACAAGCGTAGATTTTATGGTTTTGGCTTGGTTTTTGAGGTGCCCATTAGAGCCGAGACGACATTTCGACCGGACAGGGAAATGTCTACCTAGCATATTTTTCGTAAATTTCTCGATTCATCAAGCCATAACTTCGTCAATACTTGGCCAATTTTGTTCATCAAGCACTCAATGGAAAGATAAATTATTTCTCTTTAAGGTAAGATATCCGTCAATACTGTATATAACCCATTTATTAAAATAATCATGGTTTTAAAAAAATAGGTCCGTTTTCCTCGACTGCCGAGTTCATACCCTTGATACTATAATATATATATGTACACTGTTAGTTTAAAAAAATCGTGCCAGGTCCCTGTGGTTTTGAGTACGTGCCTCCTCCCTTGATCTGTCACTGGGAGTTCTGTCTTTTGTTTATCGACAACTGCGGTATATTGAAAGGGAAAAAGTACCAAATCTATCAACATAAACTTACAAAATATAATGATAATATAGATCTATTTATGTACGAACAACTTAAAGCGACAAATGAACTTATATTGCCGTATAATGTACGGTAGCCTTATGAACACTTGTTAAAGTCCGATGTATTGCAGGAAGTTTTCTTGATGATAGCGTTCTTATGAATTCAAAAGAAATTTGACTGTTATAAGTAACCAAATAATATACCCTTTACTTGACAAACGTATATGGCCATATATTATTATAAGTCAAAAGTCGGCAAAGCAAAACTCACGATAAATGTTCTGCACGATAATATCTCGCCAACCAGTTCACAGGAACCTGACACGAAAATTTTTAACCAATAGCTATAGTATACATATATATATTATAGTATCAAGGGTATGAACTCGGCGGTCGAGAAAAATGGACCTATTTTTTTTAAACCGTGATTATTTTAATAAATGAGTTCTATACAACTTTGACGGATATCTTACCTTAAAGAGAAATAATTTATCTTTCCATTGAGTGCTTGGTGAACAAAATTGGCCAAGTATTGACGAAGTTATGGCTTGGTGAATCAGGAAATTTACGAAAAATATGCTAGCTAGACATTTCCCTGTCCGGTCGAAATGTCGTCTCGGCTCTAATGGGTACCTCAAAAATCAAGCCAAAATCACAAAATCAACGCCTGTGGTGGTAAACAGTACCCATAACTGTGTTCATCCACAATCTCCTTTGTAGGTGTCATGACCCGTACTTTGTAGAAACTCCATTTAAACATTGATCTCGTTTTACATTCCTATTTCAAAAATTAAAAGACGTTTCGGAAAGGTAGTGGCCCTTTAAAGGGACAATTCAGGCTAAAAGAACATTAAAATTAGTACATATATCGGGAAAAACCCAGTTCTTATGGAAATTAGATCAGTTGGTTTTACTGTAATATGCCAGAAAAGCCCATGGTGGTGAAATGCGTGTGGAGTGTTCAAACTCGCTCGCTGTCCGCCATTACACATTGTGGTCGAACTTCTTGTATGCCGAACCCTGTCCCTTGCTCGTAGAGTAATGCTACTTTTGTCTAGAACTGCTCAAATCGCTCTGACAATAGTGTGTTTACCTTATTAGGTGAATTGGTTCGTCTAAAAAAATCATTTTATCACCTCCTCAGTGGTTATGCAGTTCATTTGTTAAACGTGCGTGACGTTGGCTCGGGTATAGATACAGCGAACATATTTTACCTGCTGAATCGTATTGATCAACGATTTATAATTACAACGGTATAGATTAAAATACTAAACAATGACGTGGAATTTGTCAATATTTTATGTTATATGTTTCATAAGAAATGTAGAACAATACATTTATGCCATATTTCGCTTGTTGGTTATGTAAAAGAATTAGCCTGAGTGAATTGTCCCTTTAAGATACGAAAATGTTTACTTATTATTTTTTTTGGCTTTAAAGAGACAATGATGAAATTGATAACCAATTTCTTTATTCCTTTGTTTGAGTCCTTCATTCACAGCATCTATGAGTGGCCTTGGCACTTTGATTAATATTTTGATTCCATCACAAGGATATTCTATATTTATTTATTCTATATATATATTAAAAACAATTATAAAGCAAGTCTTCAATCTCTAGTGCTTTCGCAGCTTCGCTGCTCATCAGAAGGTGTTTAATGAAGCTGCAAAAGCGCTAGAGATTGAAGACTTGCTTTAATTATTGTTTTTTTTTTAGATATTTTAATTCCATCACAAGAATATTCTATATTCATTTATTCTATAAATATAAGTATATATATATGTATATAATATTTTTATTAATATCCCATGCTCCCATACACTCGCATATATCGCAGTAAACTATGGTTTTAAGGGAACATTAGAAGGGTCATGTACTAATATTTAGCTCGTCTGGCCCGAATACATGGATTTTGATCAAAATCCACACAAAAGTAGCATATGAGAAAATATTGCTCGAGCTTAAATTTGGGGTCAAAAGATCAACTACAAAGGTCACTATTACTAAAAATAGATTGCTTTACAAATTTTAGCTTCCGGCCGATAACACATCAACAGAATTAGTTTAAACTGCATAATATAATGGTAACATCGGAGACAACACAGCTTGGGATTGAATCTGGGGTCAAAAGGTCAAATACAATGGAAACTGCTACTAAAAATATATCGTTTCATAAAATAATAGTTTGGAGACGATAACTTCAGAACGCATTAACGGAATTTGTTCAAACTTCATATAATGGTAACATAGGAGATAATACAGCTTGGGGTTGAATTTAGGTACAAAAGTTCAACTTCAGAGGTCACTGTTACTAAAAATATATTGTTTCACAAATTTTAGTTTCCGAATGAATACTTGAGAGCACATCAACATAATTGGTTCAAACTTCTTACAATTATAGCATAGGAGGTGACAGAGCTTGGGATTAAATTTAGGTTCAAAATGTTAACTACAAAGATCACTGCGACTAAAATATAGTTTCATAAAATATTAGTTTTCGTACGTCGTACAATAGTAACATATGAGATAGCACAGCTTGGGATTGAATTTGGGGTCAAAATGTTTACTACAAAGGTCACTATTACTAAAATAGATTGTTTCACAATTTTTAGTTTCCAGACGATAACTTGAGAACACATCAACATAATTTGTTCAAACTCATACAATGATAGCATAACTTAAAGGGACAATTCAGTCTAAGAGAACATTAAAATTTGTATATATATCAGATAAAACAAGTTCTAATGGAAATTAGATCAGTCAGTTTTACTGTGATATGCCTGAAACGCCTATGGTGGTGACATGTTTGTGAAATATTCAAACTTGCTCGCTGTCCGCCATTACACACTGTGGTCGAACTTCTTGTATGCCGAACCCTGTCCCTTGCTCGTAAAGTAATGCAACTTTTGGCTAGAACTGCTCAAATGGCTCTGACAGTAGTGTGTTTACCTCATTAGGTGAATTGTCTTGCCTAAAAATCATTTTATCACCTTCTCAGTGGTTATGTAGTTCATTTGTTTAACGTGCGTGACTTTGGCTCGGGTATGGGTACAGAGTTCATATTGTACCTGCTTAATCGTATTGATCAACGATTTGATATTTCAACGATATTAATTAAAATACTTAACAATGTCGTGGAATTTGTCAATGTTTTACGTTATATGTTTCATAAGAAATGTAGAACAATACATTTATGCTATATTTTGCTTCTTGGTTATGTAAAAGAATTAGCCTGAGTGAATTGTCTCTTTAAGCATTCATAATAAGTTGCCATAGATTAGAAAACTTTATTGACGGCAGGGGACGTGTGCTGCTTGCAACACTAACACTGACTTGGTAAAGTTTACATTGGTTTCGATCGAAGCGAGACGATTCTTTGATGAGTTCACTAAACCAAATGAGAGTGTACTCCTTTTTGCTACCGAGGTGAATATAAAAGAGCACTTGCAAACAGTACCAGCAATATTCTGTTCAGAGCGTAATATCGCGGAAACAATATGGAAATACTCATCAACAATCCAATCCATCCCTTCTCTTTGTTCTTCACTGTGGTGCGTACTGGTAACATCTATGATGTAATCGTCAAATTTATGATATCATACAAATAAATAGATATGTTTTCAGTTGGAGACGGTGATTTATCAACATGAGGAAGTGATCACTTTCATCATATCTTGCTGATGTCAAACTAGCTTTTGTTATATGACTGAGAGTTTTGTCGTTATCTGATTTGTCTATACAGTTCGGACAGGTCTTGACAAAATGCAATGTCAACCTGAGACCGATGAAGACCTGTTCCGAGGTTGACATTGTAAATCCGGTAACCTGGCTATAAATAGACACAGGAAATTTCCTGCCTCTTCTTCATTTTTGACCAATCAAAATAGTAGGCCAGAATCTAGGGGGGTCTACGTGCACCCCCCCCCCCCCCCCCAACTTAACGAACCAATGTTTTTCTGAAGCCTTATGACCCACTGATAACGAAATCGAGAGGTAACATTGTATAAACTGGGATGAACTTCCGGTTATGACGTCATCAAGATGGCCGCCATCTCGAATTTCACTAAAGATTGAAAAATAGTCATAACATTGACATTTTTCAACCGAAGAAGACAAATGAGGCATCAAAATGACCACAATAGAACAACAAATACATATCAGGACCATATAATCCAATATATGTAGTTATTTCTACGCAGGAAATGAAAAAATCGGATTTTAAGCTCAAAAATGGTAATTTTTTAGCAAATTTTTCATATATGGCTTGACGCAGCAAAAATGTTTGCCAAAAGCAAACTATTATTTCTAATCAGTTATTTGACCTCTTATCAATCAGTAAAAACAACACCAACAAAAAAAAAACAATGTTAACATTGTATAAGCTCCGGTTATGACGTCATCAAGATGGCCCAAATCTCGAATTTCACTAACAATTGAAAAATAGTCATAACATTAACATTTTTCAACCGAAGTAGACAAATGAGGTATCAAAATGATCATAATAGAACATCAAATTCATATCTGGACCACACAATTCAATATATGTAGTGATTTCTAGGTAGGACATGAAAAAATCGGATTTTAAGCTCAAAAATGATAATTTTTAGCAAATTTTTCATATTTGGCTTGACGCAGCAAAAATGTTTACCAACAGCAAACTATTATTCGTAAACAGTTATTTGACCTCTAATCACTCAGTAAAACAATAAAATATATAGAGATACAAAACAGAATTATTGTTATACCATCATTAAGTTTACAAAACATCACTGGGTGCGTATACTGGGTATATGCTATTTTTCTAACTCCAAACCGCTGACACTACAGTTTCCTGGTGTATTATAAGTTCCTTAAATAAGTTTGACTATTGGCGATTTATAAGTAGAAAACATGAATGTAAAGTTGACAGAATATCTAGCGTCGGGTAGGACAAGTCACAGTTTCGTTTATTTCCTATGCATATTATTAGCAAAATGTCAGATAGTTACCACAATGTCACATATTTCTTTCACTGGTTCTCAATTATAACCATTATCATTGTGCGTGCTTTCCCACCTCACTGCACTATCCTCTGACGTGACTCGGCATGTCTGGTAGCTGTACATGCAGCCAAATCAGAGTAATCGAAATATCAGTATCCAATTCGTCGAAAGCCAGAGCGTCGTCTTCGATGTCGATGAGATGATGTGACACTACATTACCAGTGGTGTTCTAGTCTGACATCTTTCATGGCCAATCCATGGCCAGAGTTTATATCAGGAGCAACAGGTTCAGGGATGTGGGATCTCCTTCAGATTCTAACATATCGTATATGCTGTTTCAGACTTCTCAGGAAATTACACCAGATCCAGATTCTTCGAATGGTTGAATGATTCAAGCACCATTCATCAACCTTGTGGACACTCGTGCGACTATAGATGGCACAGGTGATATCCTCGAGGTCTTTAATGATGTCATAAATGTTAAATGTTTTTCATTGGTCAGACTTTCCCATGTCCCTTGAAGGTACTGGTTGTGTCGCATCTGGTGTATGCGTGGATACACCATTGAAGACTCTCCAGAAAAAGTTTTCTACAGTGCTCTCCAAACTTGGCAAAGAGAGGAACTTCACTGTAGACCTCATTTATGACCTCAAATGATTCACCTCTGTCATCTATGGTCACTGAGGGTTCACAAGAATGAGGAATTGTGCTTTATACGAATTAAGGAGATGCAACTCAACCCTTCGCAGAATATGGCTCTGGTGTCTTTTCCATCCTACCGGAGAGGTCTGGAACATCATATACGATATGTGAATCACAAGGTTGAAAACAGGATGAGCTCCCACATCCGCGAACCCGATGTTCTTGATGTTACCTCTGACCATGGACGGTTGACAAGTTAGAACCACGATGGTAAACCGGTAATGTAATATCACATCAGCTCATCAGCTCATCGACACTCTGGCGAGAAAGCACGCACAAAGATAACGCTTATCATTAAGAACTATTGAAAGAAATATGTGATACTGCAGTAACCATCTGACATTTCCTTACGTTATACACAGAAAAATAAAGTTAACAGTGGATGCGCTATTTCTAAAAGAAACAAATTTCGGAAAGTGTCGTGGTATTAACGGAAACAAATGCTTTCTTCAGTTTTAATTTGATTTATTAGTTGGCGTTGTGCAGTAAAATTTCATTTTGAGACGCTACTAGTCTACAAACTTTCGAACATGAAAATGGATTTTGTTAGGATATTGTCAAGTCCCACTTAGATATTAAGCCAACTTAAAATTCAAATGTGTTAAGATATGAATCGTCAATTGCCAATGTTATCTTCAGGAAGTTCTAAGACATCCGGAAACTGTAGTGTCAGCGGTTTGGAAAAAACAGCAATCATATACCCTGTGATGTTTTGTAAACCAAATGATGGTATAACAATAATTCTCTTTTGCATTTCTATATATTTTTGTTGTTGTTGTTTTTACTAATTGATAATAGGTCAAATAATTGATTACGAATAATAGTTTCTTGTTTAGAAACAATTATAGCTGCGTCAAGCCAAATATGAAAAATTTGCTAAAAAATTATCATTTTTGAGCTTAAAATCCTATTTTTTCATTTCCTGCGTAGAAATCACTACATATATTGGATTATATGGTCCCGATATGATTTTTTTGTTATATTATGATCATTTTGATATCTCATTTGTCTACTTCGGTTGAAAAATGTTAATGTTATGACTATTTTTCAATTGTTAGTGAAATTCGAGATGGCGGCCATCTTGATGACGTCATAACCGGAGCTTATACAATGTTAACATTGTTTTTTTTTTGTTGGTGTTGTTTTTACTGATTGATAAGAGGTCAAATAACTGATTAGAAATAATAGTTTGCTTTTGGCAAACATTTTTTCTGCGTCAAGCCAAATATAATAAAATTTGCTAAAAAATTACCATTTTTGAGCTTAAGATCCTATTTTTTCATTTCCTGCGTAGAAATCACTACATATATTGGATTATATGGTCCTGATATGTATTTGTTGTCTTCTTCGGTTGAAAAATGTCAATGTTATGACTATTTTTCAATCTTTAGTGAAATTCGAGTTGGCGGCCATCTTGATGACGTCATAACAGGAAGTTCATCCCAGTTTATACAATGTTACCTCTCGATTTCGTTATCAGTGGGTCATGAGGCTTCAGAAAAACATTGGTCATTGGTTCGTTAAGTTGTGGGGGGGGGGGGGGGTGCACGTAGACCACCCCTAGATCCCGGCCTATAGAGCATTGCCGATCATCGGGCAATAGAATTCACAGGGATCTGAGAATTAGTTACAGATTTATTTAAGGAATAGATGTTTATTTTGATGAAGTTATGAGGGTATAATGATAATGGAGCAGGTGATGTAATCCTGGCGAAGCCGGATTACATAGAATTTACACGGGCTCCATTATCATTATACCCTCATAACCTCAACGAAATAAACATCTATTCCTTATATTTACAGTTTTTCAAGTAAATAAATATTATTAATTCCTGCGGCAGTTGCATATTTTTTATTAAAATACACATATTTTTTTTCTCTCCCGTCATCATCAGCTGATTGGAATCGAGTTCTTCATGTTCCCGCCAAAAGTGGGGTCGCTACGCCATCGACTATTCACGTAACAATAGAATCGCCGCGCGTGTTGTGCTAACATTATGCACTGATAATGATATACTAGAAAGCATGGTTATTGAGTCCATGTCAGTGCAAAATGTAAATATATAATCGTGGACCCACCAGAGTGCCCTAAGACCATTTTTAGACGTTTTAGAGGTCTAGATAAAAAACCGATAAAAATCATATTCTACATAGACCATCTATTCCTTAAATAAGCGACCTCGCAAACAGTATATATACCAGCATCTCCCTTCAATATTCTGTTCAGAGCGTAATATCGCTGAATTAAACAATATGGAAATACTCATCAACAATCCATTCCGTCCCTTCTCTTTGTTCTTCACTGTGGTGCGTACTGGTAACATCTTTGATGTAATCGTCAAATTTATGATAGCATTCAAAGAAATAGATATGTTTTCAGTTGGAGACGGTGATTTATCAACATGAGGAAGTGATCACTTTCGTCATATTTTGCTGATGTCACACTAGCTTATCTTGACGTCATGGAAAGTCCCTTTTGACTATATTTGGGTACGACGGAATCTTATATCAACCCCGAAAGTGAGCGTGATGTCAATATAGCATGGCGTCATAATGTAAAATTTCTATATTTCGGTACGACCTCGATTTTTTGGAATCTTATATCAACCTGGGATGACCGTTCACATCCATAAATATAGTTTGGAATTTTCTGGGATATCGTGTTGTATCATGGCGGGAAAATGTAGTTTCTGCCAATCAGGAGCTAGCAAAACACACAGCATGCATATGATAAAAGTGGCCTTCGTACTTTTAGAATGCGGAAAAATACATTATAAACGAGAATCCAATAATGATGAAAGAATCTACATCGTCTGATGTCAAGTTATGTATGTCTCGGCATCTTCAATGTATTTGTCTTCGTTTGGATACCAGGAAAGTATTGAAATTCACAACATATAAAAAGAATATCTAATGTAAGTACCGGTAAGCCTGTGGAAATGATCTTTATAGATGCATATCTGAAAATGATCCCACATCAGAAAACCTTGCATTATTTGCAAATGACTAGAATGTTATACTGGTGTAGTCGGTTTATTATGAATGTTGACGTGTACTAACATCCATGAGACCCCAACAGCTGTAAAGGAGATATTATAAATATTCAAAGGATAACGTTTTTTTCCATCTTTTATATAGACGGTGAATGGGTGTTCATCGGCTCAATGCTATACACAAAAAGACGATAGAACAGAAAAAAACCTTCATGAAAAGATAACTTATTCGGTTCTGAAATAAATGTATCGTTTGTCATGTTTGATAAAATGAAATATATAAATTATCAAATGAAAATAGTTATTACTTTCCATATATACATATTTGTTGTTCATTTTTACTTCCATAATAAAATGAGAACTACATAAATAAGCCTCTTGATGTTGAAAATGGTGATTCTCAAAGTACCAAAATTTTAAATAACTTATATTTACTGTCCTTTATATTAGGCATAATAATATAGATGGTTCTTTGGGCTATATTATATTGCGGAGTTTGACATGGACATTTTTCCGGGTGAATTCTTGTTTAAATTTAGTTTACAACTTCCGTCGCTGCGCAAAGATGACTCCAAACTTGTTCATACCTGCGCAAGTTGTTACCAAAACAATATGGCGGCAATAGTGGTATCTAGCCCCGGAGTTATGCTATTATTTTCGTGATTTCGAAGATTTCTTTCGATGGGGACCACATCTGAGGTCAAAACTGTACCAGGTACTTCGACCACGAATCAGATATATTTCGTAAAACAATTTACAATGTATTTACCCGGTGATCACAGATAACCATAAAAATGGACGACGACACCATCAACGATGCCAAAGCTACTATGCTCACTGGAGCTTACTCGTATCTTTTGTTGTATGGTGCTAGATAGAATCATTCAAATAAATAATGAAATTTGTCATATATATGTTACTGTTGACGGATACACTACTTAACTAAGTTCAGAATCTAGTTAAATAAGTTTATTGTCCATTTGATTTCCATTTGAAAATACACATTGTGACATTCCTTCTTGTTCTTCAATTTTAAGGGTTGGTATAAAAGGTTAGACACGACCTAATGATCAAAAGTGTCTCATCGTGCTATACCTCTAACATTGTTGGAGTAACGTGTAGGAGAATAGGGGGAAATACCACCGAACGTCCCTTTCGAGTGCCCACCACTGACTTTATCAACTGAGCCAAAGAAGTACTATGTACATAAACACTGACCTGCTATATTAAATTAATATAAAAAAAACTAGTCCCCTTAGCGCCCCTCAAACGATTAGGACCATCTTAATTGTCAATTTCAAAGTCTGATTGAATGAACTAGTTAAAAGTGAAGAACATTATTTTCTCTTTTTCTTCTATACCTTATATCTGTTCACGCTATCAATCACATTTTGCAAATTATAATCACTAATTACGAAAATGAAATTAATTATTTTCGCGTCATTTTCAAAGCCATATTTATAGGAAAGAACAACTTTATTCGCCTCTAACCTTAATCAAATCACTCATTCAGTGCTGAGCGATAAAAACATGTTTGTGGAGGTCAAGTGTAGAAGCTGAAGTTATCGCGATACAATTTTTTTCTACAATAACAGCCATAAGCAGAAAAGCATATGTAAAAGAGTGGGTCGGTGTGGTTTGTTAAACAAGGCCTCTGTCACTCGTCTCACAGAGCATGCTTCTTTGGCTCAGTCGGTAGAGTTGTAGTTTTTCACACTGGAGACCTGGGTTCGATTCCTGGTCGGGGCACTTGAGGGGAATCATATGTATTTTCCCCGCTGAAAACATTTGTTATTTGCTAAAGAAAAAACTAACCTTTATGGTATATGAAAGTTTTCATTTCAAATTTAGTATCAGAATATATATATATATCTGTTACTCAGCTAATTTTTTAACACCATGTAATACTATGAGCTCCATTTGACCATTTAATGGAGCTTGTATATATGGTGTTAAATAGTTCTCAGTTACTTAGTTATGTGCTTAGTGTACCTGGTACATAATGCTTTGATTGGGAAATGGGCAGCAGACTCTCTTTAACCATTTGAACCATGGATCTGAATTTTGGCCATTAAGCTAAAAATAACAAATGAACCTCTCTTTGCACTTCTGTAAAGAAATAAGAGTTCATTATTATTGATACATTTACTGTAAAACTATAGCTTGTAACAACCTTGTCCATGTTCTCAACATAAATTTTTGAAAACCTATGTACATAATACAGATACATGTATGTAGTCAAATAACTTTCATTAAAATGTAGCTTTCTATGGGAGTTAGAGAAAATATTGATTGTAAAATGTTATACCTCAGCTGTGCACACAATACACATCCTTAACAAGTTTTCTACAGAAAACAGTACCGAGGTATGCAGTCACAGCGCTTGGAACATTTAAAACAACTTGAATATGACAGTAAAGCTGACTCTCTGGCCCGATCTAAAAAGCTTACCTATGAGACCAATAAACGTAGACGGTAAGTAATATCTATTCTAGATATGTCTCAGAAGTGCAATAAAGATATACAAAGTTGATCAATAATTAATCTATTGTTTATTAAGTAGATACAGAGTACATACATGTACACATGTACACATGTACCAGGTATATATACTGCAATAAATTATTCACCAAACACTTCAACTATTGATTTATTTCTAGGCCACGTACATGTACATGTATTTGTAATAATAAACACTTAGTGATTGCCTACAGCAGAACATTATTTATGTTGTTTTTGTATTTTGAATTATCTGATACACACTCTAGATGTTTGTATTATTTGAACTTTGGTTGTTGAACTGTATTGGTGACATTATGAAAAATGTTGTTAAAAGGTGTATTATTATATGACTAGAGGCTTATTGATTATTTATTGAACCTTAAAATTTTCTTTATGGATATATATACACAACTTGTATTCAAGGACATGCCTTCATTTGTTACATTATCAAATGTGTCATTATTGGAATATGGTAAAAATACCCTCAAGTCTGTAGTCTCTGTATTTTAAGTCATTCATAGACTTTCTTGTTATATTTACAAAACTAATGCATTCTGAGCCTTGATTACCTGAAATGAAAGCATGGATGTACAACCACTGAACAAGCATCAGGGGTTTCAATATCAGGTGGTACCCGGTACTTTTTGCTGCTTGAACCTGGCTGTGGTACTGCCTGATTTGGTCTAAATTACATTTGATAGCATACAAATGGTATAGAAAAGTACCCTCTGAAATTGCAATTATACCGCCTCTCCTGAAAGATAATGAAACCCCTGAAGCATAATCAGATATTACAAAAAATAGATATTGGAAGTGTCTAATAAGTGTTGAATAAATCAAACTATTATAACCTGTGATCAATAAAAACGTCTGGTATTCATTATTATTGAACACACAATGATCTGTGTAGTTTTAAAAAAATAAAAGTAAAATTGTTCTAGACAATATCATTCTTATCCCCCGCTTTAAATTGTTCTAGACAACATCATTCTTATCCCCTGCTTTCACCAAAATTTAGTTCCGTCAACGCAATAACTTCCACGAATTTGCTTGTTGCAGTTGAATTTTTATTGAATTTATGCTTCAGTGTTTTTGTACATAAATTATTTAATTGTGAATAGGGCTCTGGCAGCTAAACGCAGAGCTGAAGCAGACCGGGAAGAAAAGAGAAGGAAATTGATTTTAAGTAAACGACGTGAGCAGCAGAGAGAAGCAACAGAGCGTTACCAAAGGTCACATGTTTCGTCACGACCAAGCAGTCATACTGGAGGTATTGTTTATTATCTTTTGTGAAAATTTTTTTTCAAGTTCCTACTAATCCTACTTAATTAAAAAATCAAAGAAAGTGTTTCATATTATTATGCCACTGCCACATTGATGTATGGAGGTTCTGAATTTGCATCTCACAGACATTTCTAGCTACATTGTATGTCCAGCGATTCTCGATATTCAGATTTATTATTTAAAACTCAGTAGACTTGAGTTTCCTCCACAAAGTAAGACAAAAAGTTCCCATTTCAAAACTGAGGCAAATTTGATAAGATTTAGAAGTTTATTAAGATTTATAACAACAGTCGAATTTCTGTTCCAGGTAGCACATCCCCAAACCGAGCTCTTGAGGACACCCTTCGACTGGTGCGAGGGTCTTTGTCCAGACAGAACAGTACAGGGTCTATGGGCTCTATATCAAGACAGAGCAGTACATTATCTGGGGGTTCAAGTGGCCGCTCAAATAATAAAGACCCTCTTAACCGCCCTTACTTCAACAAGTATGCTAGTCCACACCATCCTCCTTCACCTGGGGATGTACATAAGATTTCTAGGCCAGGCAAGGAAGCAGAAAAACGGGAAAAACTTCACGATAAAAGTTTACGCAACCTTTCAAATAGCAGAAGCTTGTTTGAACAGCAACTTGAACATCACCAGCAGCTATTGGTACAGGACCAGCAACAGTCATTGTATGAATTCAACAATGCCATCATGCAGGAGATTGCATCAGATAGGAAAATTCAGGGTGAAGAAGATGTTGATATAGGAGGTATGGTTCACAGTGAAAGTCTTGACAGTGTGGACAGTCTTGAAGGTTCAGACAGTACGCCCACAGGTAAGGGGTATGGCTCAGCAGGAAGGGAACTTGAAGATGAACCTGCAAACGCAAGTGAAGTTGTCTATGATGCAAACCAGAACTTACAAGATATGAAAAACTTTCAGCATACTAATGGTGATTATAATGAACAACATTACTTGAACAATCAGTTAAATGCACGCAATGATCTGATTTCAAATGACCAACGGACATTCTATTTGGAAACGAATGCTAGGATTGAATCTTTTAATGTTGATCATGTTCCTTATCCTCCTTCAAGTCCTAGGAGTGCTTCAAAGTCAGATACCCGTCCAAAAGTACATGTTCGTGCTTGGGCAACTCCTTCACCTGTAGATCAGGCAAGTGCTCGCAGAAACTTGGTGAATTCTGATGCCTCTAATATGGTGACTAAAAACAATCCATTCGCTGTGCGAAATACCATGACTTCAGTGACAACGACCACTGCCTATGGCAAAGGGATGACTCCAGCGGTCCACAGCTATGCCCAGAGTAATGCTTGGACAGAGGAGGCCGATAGCCTTCAACAACAGTACACTTCAAACCTACAAAGGACTAGCAACTCAAACCAGCCTTATGTCAGTGCTGGAATGTATTCACAGGCAAATGTACCGTATACTTCAGATCAAAGTGTAACCAGTGCATACCAACCTCGGCCAGTCAATTCTACATGTGATAGTTCAGGTTCAAAACAGGTGCTACAAAATGGTGTAAGTTCTAATGCAGTTCCGCCACAAACCCAACCTCAGCCTGTATATAGTAAACCAACTACAACACAACTTCAGCATGAGTCTGGGAAAAATCTGGACTTCTTAGAGACAGTGACAAATGGAATGTTGGAGGTCACCAATGATCCTCCAGTGTCTACCCCCCAAACTGTAAGTCGTTTACCTAGGCCTGTAAGTGCAACACGGACAAACGCAGCGCCACCTAGTGTTAGTCTCCCCAAACCCACACCTCCTGTGATAGTAAGTAGTCCTCAGAATGGAGTGCAGTCCTCCACCAGGCCCCCAGTATGTACTGTAGATACCGCTGCAACATCCACCTTTGGATATGTGAATGGTAAGGTGGCAGTGCTGCCTGACCATCCGGCCGTACAGGTGCGTCATGTAACATATCAGACATTCCGCGCAGAAGAACCTCCTTCTGTTGTTGGCATACAAAGGAAAGCCAAGGATGACAGTGAACTGGCGAAATCCTCGAAAACCAAGGGGGATGTGGAGATGTCTGAGGGAAATGGTGTACAGGGTATCTTAAAGCGACGACCCCCCTCAGGAGGGATACTTAAAAAGGCTGGTTCCACTGGTAGTATGAACAAGAAGTTTGATGTCCGAGACAGTTTAGAAGTTACAAGGTCTCACTTACAACAAGATAAAAATTCACCAGTAAATGTAAGTAGTCTCAGCATTAAAATTGAAAATATTCAAATATCTGACTTATGTTATTCTATGACACAAGCTGTGAAAGTTACAACCAACCCATGTTATCTTAAAATTGATGGAGATATATATACAATGGACTGGTAACATTTTATGATACAGTAAATAACCAATCCTACTATATAATACTTCTGTAGTTACGACTTGAAATCCAATTAAAAAATATTAATATATCAATCAATCTCTGTACTTATAGCTATAACAGCAATTCTAAGAGCAATTTAGGACAACTAATTTAATGTAACCATTGACTTTCAGGTACCTATTAAGAAGAAAAGTGTAAGATTTGCAGACCACGATTTGTATGAAGATGAGGATGAAGCAGAGCACACAGAAAGTGACTACTTATCCAGAAAACCAGGTTCGTCATTCAGTGGATACAGTTTCAATAGCTGAACTACATCCTAACCTGCCTTAGCGACTACCTCTGTATAAAGACATCCTGGTTAAAAACACCACTTTCTTATATATATATAGGGTCCCAAATGACCAATTTCGACACCATTTGACCAGTGTATAAAAACCACTTGACCATAAATATCACTTTCCCTTTGTCCTTTGGATGGTCATTGTAGACAGTTTTGACTGTATCCTAATAGAAATCTTGTATTAGTAATGTGCCTATTGGTAACATAAATTTATTTTGTGGTCTAGTGGTATCAATATATATTTGATTTTATGATAGGTTACTCTAAGCGTCCTGTATCAGCCAAAGCAGTTATGCAGACAACCCAGGCAGAACCTACAGGGAAGCCTCCACGTGTGGCCAGTGCTGGTGCTCATCGGACCTGGATCGGGCCACAGAAACATAAATCAACTATAAGACCTCAGGCAGCCGCTCACATAATCACGCATAACAGAACACCTACTTCTGGTCTTAATGGCACAACAGATAAAACTGTCACTGTTACTAACAATAATTTTATGAGTAAGGTTCCTGTGCAGAATGGGAATGGGTCAGATGTGACTGTGTTTAATCTTGCTAGATTAAACAATGCTGTTGCTTCTCACAAGAATGAGAGAAATTCCAACCATCAACAGCCGTCTGCAAGCCTTTCGCCTCCTTCTCAAGGCATCAGTGCTAGTGGTAAAGTATATGAGGCACCTGTTTATGATGAAAATGGGATGCGTATTGATCGCACGCCAACAGATGACGAGATAAACTTTTTGTGGGACAAAGTACGAACATGTCTGAATCGTAGTAGTACTACAGGACAAAGTACTGTTGTTGAAGCTGAGAAATCTATCCAGTCTAATGAGCAGCATTCCTCCCAGCCTCGTCAAGCAGCTACCATGTCACATACATATATTGACGGGGCGGCCCTCGGACAGATGTACAACACACGGGTGGCTCCGTCTCAGCCTCACACACAGCCGTTCTCTAACCAGAATTCCTACCACAGAAAACCTACCAGTGCTGCAGATCAGGCCAGCGCACGGAGGTATGGTCTCCTACAGCAGCGGAGACAACACAACCCTAACAGCCTGGGGAAGGCTCCCGCCTCGTCACCCAGTAGAGAGTTCATCACCTACCATGGACCAGTGATGAGCAATACTGAGCCTCAGCAGGGAATTGCCCCATCAATGCCTGCAGATGGTATATATTAAATATAATTCATTAGTTACCTTATTGTATTACCGATATATTGACATTATATTTTTGGACTAAGGATAGACTAAATTCTTTCTTTCTAGAACTTATATTACATACAATGTACATTGACATTATATTTTTGGACTAAGGATAGGCTAAATTCTTTCTTTCTAGAACATATAATATTACATACAATGTACAAAATATATAAGCATACTCACTCATTTATTTTACTGTGAAACATCATTAAATTTTCTTTATTAGCCAGTGAAAGTATGGTAGCCCTCATAACATCGTTAAATTTTCTTTTTAGCCAGTGAATGTATGGCAGTCCTCATTACATTATCAAATTTTCCTTTTTAGCCAGTGAAAGTATGGCAGTCCTAATTACAAAGTTAAATTTCCCTTTTTAGCCAGTGAAAGTATGGCAGCCCTCATTACATTTTTAAATTTTCTTTTTAAGCCAGTGAAAGTATGGCAGCCCTCATTACACCTTTTTAGCCAGTAAAAGTATGGCAGCCCTCATTACATCATTAAATTTTCCTTTTTAGCCAGTAAAAGTATGGCAGCCCTCATTACATTATTAAACTTTATTTATTAGCCAGTGAAAGTATGGCATCTCTCATTACATCGTTAAATTTTCTTTATTTGCCAGTGAAAGTATGGCAGCCCTCATTACATCATGAAATTTTCTTTATTAGCCAGTGAAAGTATGGCAGCCCTCATTACATCATGAAATTTTCTTTATTAGCCAGTGAAAGTATGGCAGCCTTCGTGGTAGCTGAGCAGCTAACACAGCAGTCTTTGTCTGACAGTCAGATCAATATGGCAATGGAGGACGCGCAGAAACGTCATCAGGCCAATAATAATGCTAGACCTGACCAAAAGGGTAAGTATCTATGACATATAAATGTATTGTTGGTTTTAGAATTCTTTCTAAAAATGTTCAGACTTAATCTTGCTTGCATTTGCATTAATTTTGGTTGCCTGACTAGACTTGTGTAATATACATGTACATTTTGTATATGTTTCCTAAGTTAGATTTGTAGATGACAAAATCGATGATATAATTTTAATATATTTTCAGTGCCTTCAGCTTTATCTATAGAGGAGAAAAGACTGTTAGAATCATTGGACAGACTTAATGAGAAACTGAAAAGTAAGTTGTTAAAATAAAATCATATGTAAGAACTTGATGGCAATTGAATTTTCTTAGAGCAAACAATCATTGGTTTAACATTTCTGCTAATTAAAATTTAACACTTACGTTTTAAATTAGTCTTTAATAACTCTATTGAAAATTTCAATGAAAACTACATCTTATATGAAATAACAAAATGCTTGTGTGCACATTTGGTGCTTGGTCTATATTGTTCCAATAAGTGCAATTTTGTATTTCAGTTTCGGAGTTCCCTGGTAACTTACCTGCCCAGCCGTCCATACCACAGGCTCCCCCTCCCCACCAGTTTGTCTATGTAAGCATCCCTCATTGATAACAAGCCTCACTATAGTGCATAGATATATTTTCAGTCAACACCTTCATCCACCATTGATAGCTGTACATTCCATTATTCAACTCATACTGATAAATTTGCATCTGTATGTTTTGTGTATGTGTTGAAGCAATGGGAAGCTGATTTGACAAATATCTTTGGATTATGAGTTTTTTTAAGTCAGCTTAAAAATTGCAGAACAGAAATATTTTTTTATTAATTGTCCTATCTCTACCAAAGTACTTTGGAAGTACCAGTTAGGTATTTGTACTTTTCTTTATCAGATATTTAAAAAAAATATCATTCCACTTGATCATCTTAACTCAATTCATGTCAACATTAGTTGTCATGATGTCTGTTAAAATCTAATAACTGAAATATGTTTGAAGCTACATGAAATTATTTGGTTGGAGCCTATTCACTTATAAATGGCTGTGTGGATTTTGTAGGCTAATTTAAGAAGTGCATTAAAAGGAGAGTGAGGTAACTTTTATTGTGATATTTGATGTTGTAATATTTGCAGACTCATTGGTCACCTTATGTAAGGATGGATATTGAGATCACCTTATATCTCCCTCTCCTATATACACTAATACCTTGGTGATGGTTTTCTTTCACTTGGCATTCTCCCATCACTCTACCCTTCCTTCTTGTTGCATGCTGCCAGTGTATTATTATACAGATCGGGATGAACCCTGATGTGTCCTGCATGTTTATTCAAACCTTTATAAATAAGTTGGTAACCCTATAATCAAAACATTGCATCAACATCCATGTTTTTAGACTTTCAGTGGTGTTGTAGAACTCCCCCATCAACTGATATTATATGTGAATCTAACGATCTCCAACTTTATGAATTGGTTTTGAATATTCAAATATAACATCTTCCCATATACATTATATTTAAACACTGATGTCTCGCCCCAATCACCAAAATCTGTATAGACAGTATCATCAAAATAATTTCTCCTGTGATATTAAACTAGTTGTGTAGGATCAACCTTTAAATTATCTAATTTCCTTCACCTTAATTAGTGCAAGCTGTTGTCATATTAATGTTTGCAGTTAAGTAGTGAGAATCTGGAATCCATTCAGAATCAAATATGGTAGTAATCATGGTAGGGTCATGATTTGTTTACATAATTAAACATGTTACAGAAGTCTTGCATGCTAAGCATATTTTGTTGTTAATCAATAGAAGTGTTTATATCCCCACACATGTCTTTCATCCTATCACCTTGATTTATCGGGTACACAGATGGTTGTGGACTTTTTCAACAGAAAACTTCAGAAATGAAGCAGCATGTGCTTGGGTCATAAATCTGAATTTTATTTTACAATTTATTTTTATTTCACTTTTGGTGGTAGTTTTAATAAAATTGATAAATATATGATAATAATTAAAATTGAGTTTTACTCTGGACATTAAATACCAAGATGTTCACATTTTCAAATGATTTTATTGACATAGATCCATTATTTTTATCATTGCAGGAACTTGACACAAATTAAACAACAACCAGATTTTAGTTTTCATGTGCCATTTAAAACTTGGATTCGCCTAGCAATGTTAATTAAGATATGATAAATCAAATGTTGCTCTGTTTGATGTTGCAGACAAATGGATTCAAGGGTTCCAAGCCTTTACTATCACAACAGAGAGGGAATTCCAGAGGTTCTTCAGCTGTCCTCCGTCCAACAAATATACGCTTCTGATGTGTATACAGCTATAGTTTAATAAAGGAGTTTACTATACCAACCCAGGTCATGCTCCTATTGAGTTGGGCACAGACCACTTGTAGATACACCTCTGCAGTATCAAGGATGGCAGGTCTGTGGATGTGTATCATCCCATGTACATGCCCCCCCCCGGTACCTGATATATGGCAGGTCTACGGATGTGTACCATGTACGTGTACCATGTACATACCCTCCGGTACCTTATATATGGCAGGTCTGTGGATGTGTACTATGTACATACCCCCCAGTACCTAGTATGTACATGCCCCCCGGTACCTGATATATGGCAGGTCTGTGGATGCATACTATGTAAAAAACCCTGGTACCTGGTATGTGGCAGGTCTGTGGATGTGTACTATGTACATACCCCCGGTACCTAGTATATATGTATGCTGAACAGGCAGGTTGCATTCAACAAATGCATTCTCCTGCCTTGGATTTAAGTTCTGAATTGGTGCAGTCCTGACTCTTGCTACAGACACTAATAAGGTGCATGAAAGAATTGAGTTTTCAACGAACTTAACAAAATCTTACAGGATCAGATATTCAGTTTAATGAGTATAAAGTAATTATAATTAAGGCATTGATAGAACCGTCCATTCTTACAATTTAAGGAGTATAAAGTTAAGTCATTGATACAACTGTCCATTCTTACAATTTAAGGAATATAAAGTGTAGTCATTCATAGAACCTTTCATGTTTACAATTAAGGAAGTGAAGTCATTGATAGAATGGTCCATACTTACACTCCTTTTTTGTTTTCATATCACATAATATGCTTGTCAATATAGTCCTTTTAGAAATAGATTATTTTACAGATTTACCTCCCCTTTTTATTGATAACAGTGTAATATCTAGCAGGGCTTGTAGGGGATGCTTAAGCTTTATGTGTATATATAAAGTAAGCATATTATCATTCTACATTTTAAATGAAGCTGTAGAGTAAGACTTTATCAAGTGTGGTTGTGGACCACAGATCTGAAGTGGGATTGTGCCAAATCTGAAGGTCTACAGTAAAGTCATTATTATGTGTGATAATTGCCATAGTGGTTTTTTTAATTATTATTATTGGAAATCAGATTGTAACAAGTTGAGTACACATAGTTTTAAATGAATAATTAGTAATTCAGAAATATAAAACCTAGATTTAGCTGTTTTAGGTAAACACAAATACATTTATATGTTGGAATGGTAGGTTAACTTATGTTTTTCATAAAGATACACAGTTTAGTACAAAGAAAATTTCTACATTATTCTTAATGCAAAATGAAGTCTTCTTTAGAGAACACTACTGTTCAAAGTGATAAAGCTTTACTTATTTAATCAAACCAGAGTTTAGATCAAAATGTGTATTATTAGAAAGACTACTGTATTTGTAGAATATTATGAAATGTATCGGGTGTACATCTACGTTAGACTAAGAAGTTATTGCTTAAATAATGTACATCATCATTTTCAGGATATCTGAATACTTGAGCTTGGAAATGTTGTCCCAGAATTTTGTTTAATATTTGTTATTAAAGTAACATTTATTCATATTATTTAAACATGTTTCATGTACATGTATTTTGTTGATGTAATGTTCAGCCCCATGGGTCAGTGAAAATGTTTTGTTTAGTTAATTTTTTTTCAATGTTGTTGTATTTGATATACATTCCATAATGTATTGTGATAAACTAACTTTTTTTAAAAAAAATTCTAATTTTAGATTGTCATATTCAACATTTCCATAAGACAAATGTGATACACACATATTCTATTTGTTCATTATTAATCCAGATTTATGTGATACATTCTTACTTCCTACAAATATAATTTGATAGTTTTTGTCTCAGTACAGTTAAACAATAAAATAACAGATATTTAAAAACAAGTGATGCCCATTTTACATATGAAATATTATCATTAATATTCTTAACTATTCCTTACACGACATATATGTACATGTAATGTTGCTTGAAACCATTTTGTATGATGTCCATAATATGTAAAATAAAATTTAACTGCAATGAAATTACATTTAACACTCTTTCCAGTCAAACAAAGCTGTTGAAGTTATGCTGCTGAGCAATTGATTTTTTTTATCATAAATATCTGATATTTTAGTCTAGAATCATCTACATTATAACAATAGATTTGTATGCATTAATAAGTATAGGAAATCACTCTTCAACTTGGAACACACATAGAATTACTGTACAGGAGAATGACATGTTATTTACCACAATTAGTATATACATTAATTACATTTTTGACATTCATGAAAATTGAACATTACACTTTTGCAAATACCTCCTTATACTGTCACTTCATGAGTTATCTCCACCTGAACGGGTTTATATGACTGGTGTTTGTGAGAACTGAACCAGGTTATTTGTTTGTGAAAAAACAACGCAGTCAGTCGCTGCCAACAGTGTAAGATAATAGTGATAGATTAATGTTACAAATTGTTTTTAGATTTCATTGAGTATTGCAAAATGTATATATGAGTCAAAGAGAAATATAACTTTGTTACAGATACACATGACTTGCCGTACCTCCATACTTAAATTTTTGCAATAAACTGAATTTTATTCTTATACATTGTACATTTTGAACAAACCCTTTTTTTTATCATTTTTTGTGCTTAATTTTAGAGAGAAAAAATAAATGTTCCTCATTTTTGGATGATGGCCCCTTGTGTGAATTTACAGATGATCGAAAATGTTACTGGTACTGTACATAAAATATTATATAATGTTGTATATGTTGTAATGTACTTGCCAGTGCAGCTTTAAAGCCTGACTAGGATTAATGATTTTGACATATGGTAATCATTTTGATAAATATTGGTTTCTAAAATATATGTCCTTGAAATGTCAAACTTCAGTGTTAAAGTAATGTTCTTCTTTTTAACTTTCTGGGTCATGTATACCAATACCTCAATATCAGTCATCAACATCAACTGTCAATTTTTTGTTTCAATTCTTGTAGCCCCAATATCATGTATAACTAGTCCAAATGTTTTCAAAGATAACCTTGTCATACAGTATTTTTCTGTTTTATCCGTCCTCATTTTACTGTGACATTAAAGTGTAGTTTTATCGCTGTCAGTTTTTTGTTCCGTCCATAGAATTGTTTGTTCTATTGTAGTAACTTATAACACAAGTTGTCTTTCAGGCTTATGATAGAAAATAAAATACTGTATTTTTTCTACTAAATGTCAGAGAAGATTTACAATTATATGGTGGGTA
Organism: Argopecten irradians; assembly: GCF_041381155.1. NCBI lineage: Eukaryota > Metazoa > Mollusca > Bivalvia > Pectinida > Pectinidae > Argopecten > Argopecten irradians. The sequence goes on from NC_091134.1 coordinate 54,387,227, forward strand.
GACATTTATTAGAATAAATACGGTACAATGTAAAGTGCTTTTTCCATTGCACTTTGTGTTGTACTAGGATTATTTTATTGTTATTTTATTTAATTGCTACTGATAATAGGACCATGCCAATATTTATTTTACAGAATAAAATAATAGCATACTAAATCTGTCTCTGTTATTTTATATCACTGCATGCAGATTAATCAGACTATTTTATTCAACACATATCTATACTAATGATCATACCAGGTACTCTTATTCTAAGTTCATAACCTGATTATTGGTCATCTGAACCAAAGGGTCAGAATGAACTACATGTATAGTCAACATGCACAATTGGTTGTCATGTGCTGTGCATAAACTTTTTTCATTCAAACAACTTCTTCTCAATAACCACCATTCAAGGTCTCGGGGCCCAAATAGGCTGAAATCTTTATTAAACGACGTCTTGTGTATAGCTCATTACTCGCACCAGGGTATAGCCAGCGGAAATCAAAACCAGACATTTTCTATAATTTTGTGCAATAAATTACAGATAACGCACCGGCAGATTGCCTGTGGACTATACTTCGATATAATCCTTGAAGTTTCGAAAGGGGTATAAGTTTATTCAAAGACATGTAAAGTTGTATAAATAACATATTTTTTGTTTGGAAATAGGTTTTAATGCAATAATTAATAGTTCATGTTAATATACTTTAGATTAATAAGAGGGTTATCTGAGCTATTAACAACATCTAACCTGCACATTTTTCAAACTTGGTAATAGTTTCCACAGATAGCCTGCACTAGGAATTTTCTAGTGTAAAAAATTGTCTAGCCCGCAGGCAATATGCAAGAAATTACGGTATAGACTTGTAACATGTTGATGTTTATTAAAATGAAGGTCATATTCATCAAATACATTGTAGCAAACAATTAAGGCAATACAAAGAACTCTTTTGATAGAAGTTCAGTTTCTGATATATTTGATGAATAAGACCTTCATTGTACTATATTCTTTGAGGTATTGTATTGTGCCAATAGTCAGATGACCGTCAAGGCCCATGGGCCTCTTGTAAACTAAATTGTCTACATTCACTTTCCTGACTGCATTTATGTTTTGCAGCTACACAAGGACAATAAGACAACAGTTAATACATTGAAGTTATTTATTTGATGTAAGTGAATGCCAGTGGTTACACAAATTTGGTTTGCCCTGTCTTAAAGAAATGTGAGTGAAACGGGTGTTTACAGATCTCATCAAATACATAACGGTACATTTAGGTCCTTGTAAAATTCACCAGGACTTTTGCCTTGTAAGTGGCATGGCAATGTCTTTGTTTTAGTTATCTTAAAATAAATCAATCAATGTTATATAACCCAATTCAAAAATTCAACTTTTCTCTATTTTCATAGTATATAGTTATCTGCTCTTGTATATATATTTTGATTGTTCTATATCTCAAAAGTTTTTTTGACTATAACACATATTCAAGCACTTTTTCAAGACCAATTGCCTATGATTTGAGACTTTTTTCATCTGGAAACATTTGCATGCTTTCAAAAGAATGTAATCACTCTATTGTGAAATACATCAGACTGTAACTATAAGTACCTGGTAACTGGTTTTATTTATGGAGAAAACCTGGATTCTTTTATATCAAAAGTTTTACTGATAAAAACGTTTATCACAGTATGCTTCACAATAAGATATAACTTGACTAACAATATAGAGTACAAACATGTAATACTTAACTAACCATACACTGACATGTATTCTACTTTATCTCCATACACACCACAAATACAAATTACACCACGCATTCCATACAAATACATTATAATACACATTCTGTTCAGTTTTGTGTAACACAGTACCATTTACAATCTTATGTTCTTGATAAATATCATCACACACTCTATATCATTCTGACAATGTCTTCCCACATGTATACATAACATAACAGTATATCTTTTTATCACTCCTCATATACATATACCTCACTTACTTAACACTCCCAATGCTCATCATCACATGACACCCAATGACTCTATGTCAGTAGGAGCAGTGTATCATTCATTCCACATCTTAAGTACCATATATTGTTATTACACTTCTCATACCATACATCGTACAATCAACACATCACAAATTAATTGTGGCAACACTTTCAGCCTAAAATTATCTAAGCATTCCAATAACTCATTCTAAGCAGACCTGAACTTCCATTCATTGAAATATGTAGACATTAAATAATTTAATGTATAAATAAATACCTTGAGAACATAAAATATATAACTAATACCATTTAGAATAACAAAAATAATGTACTGGTAAGTGTACATAAAGATGAATACATGTAGATTAGTTTTACAAAAATTTGACTATTTTAATATACCATAAATGTATATGTTGTGTATTATATATTTTACACCATATTTGACTATTTGAGTATATTTATACTATTTCCCTGTTTATGCCCTGAATCTCTATTGAATGCAGTTTATAGCACCTTCTTGGCTCAGATGTTTATAGAATAAAATGATTAGACTCTTCTAATTTTACTACAAATGATTTATTGAATTACATGTAATACTAGCAATGTATTTCATGACAATCATGATTGTAGTTCAAAACTACCTGAAGAAATATAATGCTTCATTCTTTATAATATTCAATAATGAATTCGAAATTAACAATTCATGAGCTACTAGTAAAGTTTGGCATTGCTGTGGTGTGAACAAATCGCATGCTTAACACTGACTCACTAACTCGACATTGTCATTATTTGGGAAAAACAATGAAGTGATTCATATATTAAAACAAAACTGACCAGAGTAATATAAATCAATGAATACAACACAAAGCCTAACTGAGCCTGAAAATTGAAATGCCAGTATCATGTATCATGTTAGCTGACATCTCCATTTATATATGGAAGATACATTTGTATTGTATTCTCCAATGTTGGCTACATTGTATAATTATAAGACCCCCCCTCCCCAACAGTTATCTAATGTTAGGAGGCACTAGCACTAATAGGTATCACTACACCTTGTCTCTGTAAAACTCGCAACACTTCTAATATTGCGTCCAACTCTGTCCGGAATTTTTGAATTTCGCTATTTTTAGCTTCAACTATTTTACGCCATTTTTGAACTTCATGCTCCAGTTCGACACTTGCTACTTGTTTAGCGTTTTTAATCACTTCCTGTAATTCTTTCTCTCGTTGTTCATGTCGCTGTTCCATGGAAACAATCTTCTCATGTATCGAGTCGAAATGCTTCATTTCCTGTAAAATAATCAAGATTGTAAAAAAGTGTGTAAACAACTTAATCACTGTTTACATTAAAGGTGAATATTTTTCTGCTGAAACGTTTATGTTAGTGGTTTTGCAGATGTCTGAATAAAATGCAATTTGTGACCTTTCACTTTTTCTGAATTCTACTAGCTGAGCAATACGTAACAAAAGCATGAAATCAGAACCGTTTTCATGTCTTAAAACAGATCTTAATGTATCTATACTGAACAATACTTAAAGACCGACTCTTCTACAATTTTAATTGATATTAAAGCTAATTGGAATAATTCACACACCACGTGATACCCAATAGCGTTTGTGCGGGACTATTGTTTCTTTATTGGTGATGGAATGACACCAAAAGATGATATCCCGCGCTAACGTCATTTCAGCAGAAAGATTACAAATACAGTCAAACCCCGATGATTCGAACTTCGATGAATCGAAATTCTCGCTGTATCGAACTTTTTGTCTGGTCCCGAATTTCTTCACTATATAACATAACTAAATAACTCATGTATGAATCGAAGTTTTATTAATCGAAGTTCTCGATGTATCAAACTTTTTTCATGGACCATTTGTTATAGAATCAGAGGTAACTGACACTGGATGATTCGAATAATAAATTACCTGTACAGATCAGGTGTTCGCCGATACCCCGCGGCATGCCGTCACACCTAGCTGTCTCGCGACGACCCTTCGCCGGACAATAGGGATTATGACAGCTTGTGTTGCTTGCTTGATATCATCAAGATAATTAATATCACTGATCAGGCCGATACCTGGTGCTTTGTTTTTATTAAATCATTAGTACGGCAAAGATACAGTTAGTCGTTTTTGATGTTCGCCGCCGCCATTGTTAGCGGTTTGTAGAATTTACAGAACGGTAAATAGCAAGCCACATAATTAGTAACTCATACTCAAAACAGTTGCATTGCAAAACTTTGGCATAAATACTGGAGCAAATTGATCATTCTAAATCGAAGTATTCTGTAGGTGTTGTAGCGCTTTCGGTTCCTCCTTTTTAGTCTCGTTTTTACAACACCAACGTGTTTTTATTTTTTATATTCATTCCGCAATATTAACCATCGCTTAAATAGTCACCAAACGAACACATGTACATGGGTTAGGCCTAGTACACGTAAGTCTTGTTTATGATATACATATGTATTGCCAACGATAGCAATACATGTGATTAATTGCATTCTTCGTTTTTATTTTGTTTAGCTTGTGGTAAATACAATGATTATAAAGTTTACGGAACGGAGACGACATGTACACAACTACCACAGTTGGTCATGGTTAAAAAAACCATCGGTCTAATTTCAACCACGAATAATTCGAAGTCTTGATGTTTTGAAGTTTTTCTGGCGGTCCCTTGAACTTCAATACATTGAGGTTTGACTGTAGATAAGTTCTGTCACCACTTGCACAAACGATATCAGTATAATGTGGTACATGAATTAGTTCCATTAACTAAATGCTATCATTTTCATTGATTAAATGCACTTTAAAGTTTCAATATATAGCCTACAAAAATCACTTTGGAGTATGATGTCAACAGCATCACAGATCAGTCTGATTCAAATCAGTAGATATGGATTATTTTGCCCTGTTTCAAAATGACTGAATGTCAACTATTTGAAAATTTCCTCATTTTGAAAGCTGGTATGTATACTTACTGGAGTTTGACATAGTTTAGCTTCCTTCAGGCATTCCTGTAGTTTTTCCACCTTCGTCTTTAATCCTGCCTCACGGATCTTCAGGATGGATACCTGTTCACTATCTAATTCTGCCTTAACAAGCTTTTCTTTTAAATGACGAACAAGCACCTGGGATAAATTTCAATCAACATTATTACATAAGAAAATTAGTGTAACGGTGGTTATTGAGTTACATAAAGTCAAGTAAGTAAATTTTTTACTTAGCAAATCATTAAATTTTGCCATTTGCCAGCTAATGTAACTGTAGTCTTTCTTTTGTATAGTTGGCCATTGTTAATAGTGAAAGATAAACAATATAATTTTCCTTTGAAAAAATCTCAATTAATACAACTTCTATTTCCTTACTGTTACAACCGTTATCAATCTAATTTTCAGCAAACACTATGCTATTGTATCTTGAAATGAAATAGACCCCTTGTATTTAACCATGTTGTTTACATTTTGTTAGTTTTCTTCAAGGACAGATCATTTTTTGTCTTTGAATCTGTCATGTATTCATGCATGAGTAATTATTTCTTTAATTTCTAAGCTCACCACTGATTGTGGTTCTGCTGACTTTGTTACTAACCTCATGAGCATCCACTTTACTCTGGAGTTCAGCCATGCGTGAAGTGGAGTGAGTAAGAGCTTGGTCAGCAAGCATTTTCCTGAACTCTTTTTGGTGGGAGGACCTCAGTACATTAATCTGTTGGAATGAAACACGTTTACTTTGATATTACCTACCAAATCATTTGTCATATTCTACAAAAACCTGGACACACTATGCTCTAAATTGAACAGGCTTTTCACTTCAGTTATCAATATCTGTTCAAAATTTGTTTGTTTTACATGAAGTTGTACAAGTTAAACGTGTATATCCTAGTCCACTTGTAAAGAACACCTCAAAAATGAATAAGAGGCCCATGGGCCTTAACGGTCACCTGAGTTAGACAAGAGGCCCAGATGGTCTGTATCGCTCACCTGGTTTTTTGTTAGTAATTATCACAAGACTCTGACAATTAGAAAAATAAGCAAAATTAACTCCCAAAGATTAATTTTGAATCACAACCATACAATGATGCTATTGATACCATACCCGGGGGTCAGCCCTATCATTTGCTAAATTTTGAATCCAAACCCTATAAGGATGTAACCATTGCATTATGAGCGTAATCCCATGTTAAGTTGCAGAGAAAAAGTCATTTATATGGAAATTGACCACTTTTGACCCCGCCCCTCAGGCCCCCGGGGGGTTAGCCCTATCATTTGCACAATTTGGAATCCCTACCCTATAAGGATGCTACCATTGCATTATGGGTGCTATATCATGCTTAGTTGCAGAGAAGAAGTCATTTATATGGAAATAGCCAAATTGACCCCTTTTGACCCCGCCCCTCAGGCCCCCGGGGGGTCAGCCCTATCATTTGCACAATTTTGAATCCCCACACTATAAGGATGCTACCATTGTATTATGAGTGCTATACCATGCTTAGTTTCAGAGAAGAAGTCGTTTATATGGAAATAGCCAAATTGGCCCCTTTTGACCCCGCCCCTCAGGCCCCCGGGGGATCAGCCCTATCATTTGCACAATTTTGAATCCCCACCCTATAAGGATGCTACCATTGCATTATGGGTGCTATACCATGCTTAGTTTCAGAGAAGAAGTCGTTTATATGGAAATAGCCAAATTGACCCCTTTTGACCCCGCCCCTCAGGCCCCCCGGGGTCAGCCCCATCATTTGTACAATTTTCAGTTAGTAGCCCATAAGGATGCTACCAGTCAAATTTTGTTGAAATCCGACCAGCGGTTATGGAGAAGAAGTCGATTGTTGACGGACGCCGGACGCAGGACACTGCAGTATCCCATAAGCTCACCTCGGTCCTTCGGACCAGGTGAGCTAAATATATAATGAAACAAATTCAAGACATATAATCACTATATGCTGGGCCTTGAAGTTGGTCAGTGATTTATAAATTTGACTTTTTAGACTATGAAGAATATTTGCTTCCATCAAACCTGTGAATTTAGAGGTATTTTTTGAAATTTTAATCATTTTGACCCTGTTTGGTCCTGCCCCTCTGGTCCCCCAGGGGTTCATCGAGGACGGATATGGATGTTAAAATGCTATATTTTAGGCTAATAATTCTAATCAAGTTTGACTTATTTCCTATGAAAATTGGGCAAATAATGTTCACAAATATGTTTTTCTTATATAAACTAAAGTCAACTTGACCCCTCCCCAGGGGGTAACGTGAGACCCCAAGGTCATATAATTCACAATTTTTATAAAACACCTTAAGACCTTTCCATCTATAATTATTTGATTCCACTATTTCCAGAATTTTAGAAGATTTTTGAAGTTTAAGCCTATTTGACCCTTTTTTAGCCCCGCCCCTCTGCCCCCAGGGGGTCGGCCAGGACCAATGTGGATATGATATTAAAATGCTATCTCAGGCTAATAATTCTAACCAAGTTTGACTCATTTCCTATGAAAATTGAGCAAAAAATGCTCATAAATGTGTTTTCCCTATATAAACTATAGTAAACTTAACATCCTCCCCAGGGGGAAACTAGACACCCCAGGGTCATATAATTCACAATTTTTGTAAAGGACCTTAAGACCTTTCTATCTCTGAAGAGTATTTGATTCTACCACATCTGTGAGTAGAGAAAAAGATTTTTGAAATTTTACTCAATTTTACCCCTTTTGGCCCCTCCCACAGCCCCTTGGGGGGTGGGGACCATATAATTCACAATTGAGATTGGCCTTATGCCTTAGAAGGTTTGTGCAAAATTTCATTGAAATTGCTTCAGCAGTTTGGGAGAAAAAGTCGAAAATGTAAATTGTTTACGGACATACGACGCACGACGGACGACAACAGACAAAAGGCGATTAGAATAGGTCACTTGAGACTTGGTAGGTGACCTAATAAAATCTGAAGCAATATGTTGTCTGGGAAATAGTAAGTTTGAGGACAGTCCTCAAAATGATGGATACAAGTGGACCTTGGCCTAATAAAACTGTTTGCCTGAGGACTTACTCTCTCCTCGAAATCCTCCCGACTTTTCCTTGCCATAGCCTCTGATTCGGCCTGTAGTTTACGGAGCTCTAAACGCTGCTCATCATAGGCCAACTGCAGTTGTTCTACCTTGTAGAGTAAAATTCATAATCATATAATATGTTTAATTGTTTTCTCCTTTTTCTTTTAAGAATTCTCTTAATTGCACTATTAGGTAATATATAGGAAAACAACCACTCTACTTTTTTTTGTCTGTGACTTTATACACCCAAAAGAAATCGAGAATAATGTTTAAATAACCCTGGACTTTAATAGGATGTAAAACAAAATCAATTCTCTCCATTGTTGTAACATTTTTTCCAATACTTTGTAACATGTGAATTTGACCTAACGTGTACATTCACTGTTGAACAGATCAAGTTATACTTTTCCCTGTGATATGTGTACTTACCTTAGACCGTAGGTATTCATTCTCCTGCAGTGCGTCAGTGATTTGACTGTCAGCGAAGCTGTTAGGTTGGTACTGTTTATCCTTGTTGACCCGATCGGTGAAAGACAATGGCTCCTCCTCTTCCCATGCCTGTTTACCCTTCCTGTTCTTGTCTCCTATGGAATGGAAGTACACCCAGTATATATAAAGGAGTTAGAGTGCTGTCTAATGATGTTTTATAGTCATTAATTATGATACTTTGACAATATTAAGGTTTTTTTTTCAGTAAGACATCAATCATAATATACACTTATGTGTTTCCTTATGGGGCACCACTTATGGAATTAATTTAATAGAAGACCTTATAGGAAAGAATTCTCACCATGTTTAGAAAAGATAGATTTTGTTTACTTGAGTTTGGTTAGATTTGTTTTGATGAATGCTCGTGTGCATCTTTTTTTATACAAAGATTATGAAACACTTGACATAATTATGATAACATGCAGCTAAATTTATTTGCATAACATGTACCTTTAGGTCCAGAAGAGCCGCTGACAGGAAGGTTTTTCTCCTTCCGTAGCCTCTCCACAGACTTCACTGCCACTGCCAGATCATGTGACTTGCTGTCAAGCTCCTGTTGCAGTTTTTGAATCTGGGCCTTATACTCTGTTTCTTTGTTCTTAGCAAAGCTTTGCTCATTTTTCAAAGATGCTGTAATTTGACAAGATAACAATTACAAGTACTAAATATTCAAGGGCAAGATATCAACAGAATTTCTTAACTAAATGATATAAAGTAGAATAATACGATTTCCATACAAATCTAACTCTTATGCGTAATTTGCTTTTTGAAAGATTAGTAATAAATGAAGCATAAAAAATATATTAGATTTCAAATACGAAGCCTGCTTAATTCTGAGGTCCCAGTCCGAAACTTTTCATTTAACACCTACCAGTCACAAAATTTAGGTAATGTTTAGCAAATGTAGAAATATAATCGTGTTTACCTTCCTGTCCCTTTGTTACCCTGGCTATCTCTGCATTGAGTCTGCTGACCTCCTCTGTCAGTTCTGCCACTTTAGCCTTGTACCTGTCCCTCACACTATCCAGTTCTTTCTGTAACGCCACAGCATGTGTGTGTGGGTGTTCATATTCCTTCAGGTTATTGTCTTCAGGTCGTACATATATAGCTAACTGTGCCTCCAAATCTCGTATACGCCCTTCATACTGAACCTGACAGGATAGAAATCATTCAGAATGTCACTTTATCGTGAAATATCATCATGTTTTAATGATATGAAATATGAAAATTTGCTAAATTGGCGGCAAATAGCCACAACAAAATTTTCTACTTTTAAACCTATTTGTAAACAAAATCATCGAGTTTTTTTATTATTATTTCTGCAAACAGATAGTGATACATGCCATTTTGACTCTTTATCAAGCATTATAATCTTGATTTATGTTGTAAACATTACCTTGATGTTTAAGTATTTCTGCTCCACACTACGTAGCATCTTCTCAGATTCTATGTCTTTGCCTTCCAGTTCTAGCTCGAGCTTCTTAACCCGATTCTCTAGGACACTCATTGTGGGTGTTTTGGATACTGGCTTTTCTTCAGGGGCAACAGCAGCAGTCATAATCATAGCTGGGAGGGAGTTAGGATGGCGACGGCGAATTATACTTTCCATCTCCTTTACCTGTTTTATTGATAAGGTTGTAATTCAAATGCTTATTAGCAGTTACTGAGTTTATCTTTTGATAATTAGCATTAAGTTTACTAGTAACAAATTGACTTCTATAAAATTGACCCTATTGAAGATATTAATTAACATGAGATTATAAGAGAGATGAAACATTTCTCACTTGTCTCTGAAGATCTTGGATCCTCTTAGCATCATTCGCTCGCTCCTTGGCTCTCACTTTGTTATCCTCTAGTCGGCGTCCAGTCTGTAGACGAAGCAATTATGTTTGATCTGACATTTGTTAATGCAAATGAATTTTTCACATATCCTTTACAAAGGAACATAAGGTTCAAACGAAAATTTGAATGTCTACAGTACATAATCTTACTCAAAACTAAAACGATACTCTCATCTAATCAAGTTAGATTTGGTAATAAAACTAGACTAAGAGTGTAATTACCTCAGATGTCAGGTGTTCAATGCGTAGTTTGTGCTTGGCTATTTCCTCTTCCTGCTCTTTCATACGCTTTGCATCAGAGTCCAACAACTTTTGGTTTTCTGCATACCACTTTAACTTTCTAGTGAGTCTATCATTTTCTGATTTAAATTTGTCCTCAATAACCTGTAAAATACAAACCTTATATTGTATTTACAGAAAACATATATTTGATGCTTCCAATTGAATAGTATTAAGATATGTAATACAGCAGAATTAGTTGATTTACTTAAACTACCTTTTGTGATCTTGACTCCAGACATTAAAGTGATAGTAACTTTGCTGGATCCTAAAGTTTAGCTTTGTTTTTGTTCCTTATGTTGACTATACAATAGGGCTGCCACGATACAGCAGAAGCGTACCACGATATATTGTGATACACAACAACTGTATTGCGATATATATTGCAATATTTTGACCTTAACATATGTGGTATCTATTTTGTATATATTCCATAATAAAAACACCCTTTACATTATACAAACATACAGTGCTATGTTATGTAGTTTTACATCGATTTGAACCGTGTTGTTGAGTAACAGAATTGTTCAAATGTGAGTTTCTTGTTTCAAAAAATACGGGTCTGTTTGTGAAAATGCTAGGCTACAGACGATCATAACCTAATAATGCAATAACTAAACATGATAGTTTACATTTTGGAACCTAAATAATGAACAAATTTAAGTACAATTGTCCTGGCAAAATAAGCTTATGATCGTGATTAAACTTCAAAGGGCTGATCGGCTTGCAGTGTTGTTTTGACAAGTGTAGGAATTCGAAAATGGCGGCGGACGATGAAGCCTGAAATAGCTGGCAAAATCCCTGTAGCCATGTATTCACCGGGCCTTAAATGTGTTTAGAGAATTATATATTCCGGTATTGTTGATTGATGGAGCAAATCAGCTTGATAATATTTCAGAAACTAGCCTAATGTCATATTGTTTATATTCAACGTCATGCAAATGTTTGAATCATTTGAACATTATACACGTTAGTTACAAACATTTGACCGACATCTGAATGGAATGAAAACGAAAGGGATACCCACATGGCTTCATATTATCGGAAAGGAAAACAAATACAACTTGCTGGTTTTGTTCTAATGACAGGACGTTTTAATTATATCAAATTAATGAAATTATGATACTAAGAAAATATATCGTAAAAAACCGGTACAGGTAAACTGTATCGCGGTACAATATTTTTTGGTGGTGCATTGCAATACCCCAATATACCGGTGAACTGCGGCAGCCCTACTATACAACTATGTTTATTATTACCTCGACATCATCTCTAACTAGAATTAACTTTGCCTACCCGAGCTTCCTCGGATTTGAGTGACTTCGCCTCCGCTACCTTCTGCCTCAGTGACTCTCGTTCCTTGATTAGCTGGTCAATATGTTGTTCCAGCTCAATCTTACTCCTCTGTAGAACTTCAAGTTCTCTACTAGAGTTGTCTTGTAGCCGCTGTTGATACAAATGAACAATTGGGGTGATGACTTTACGTCTTGTAAATTTCATGAACTTTACCCATATTAATAACATTTAAACACAACCTCTGGCTCAGAGCTACATCTTTGTATTATACTTCCTTATAAACTTGAAGATATTACTCTAAACAGAAAGTTGTACACAAGGTCTTGGTATCTATTTCAACCTTCCAGAGTTCACCTGATAGCAGACCTATCCTGTCAAATCCTCAGAGCTGATGATTTGTCCTACCTTAGCCTCCCTGAGTTCAGCTGACAGCTGTGCTATCCTGCCGGCCCCAATAGCTGATGCTGTATCCCCTTGAGCAATGTTCTGCTGGGCAGGTAAACTGGTTATGACACCCTTGTTCCTCACCTCATCTTCCTTCCTCTCAAGCTTAGTCCTAAAAAAAGATTTTTTTCATAAATTTCATTGTTTTCAGGACTCAAGTAATTTAAATGCCAATTATTGGTATCTAGTGTAGTATCTAATTATAGTATTTGTGAATTTACACACGTTTAAACATTTTGACAGGTAAAAAGTCAGGTAATAAACTGTAGAGAAAAACTCGTTATCTTCAGACACTTTATATATGTATGTAGGTTAGCTGTGATTAACCAATCATCTAATGGAGATAACATAGACCAATGATGTTCAAGCAAGTTTTGTAATTTTAATTAATCAAATGACTTTGTTAAGAAATAGCCACAAATTGGTGTTCAAATATAAAAGCTAAGTCACGAAATAAATATAATATGCCCAATATTAACATATGTGAAAACTAGGTCAAAAGGTACTTATGTAATATAAACGTTAAGGCTATATGCACACCTGAGATTGGTAATTTCTGCAGCCATTTTTTGGTTCTCTGTAAACATTCTGTCCTCAGTGACCTTGACCTGCTTCTTTTGGTCCTTAAGCTCCTCGTACAAACGTTTATTTTCCTGTTGATATCCTGCGATTAGCTTCTCCTGCTCTTGGATTTCACGATCTAGTTTCTCCATCTGGTCCGGACTTATCTCCCCCTTCCTATCTGTCAGACGCTTCTGTATCTCGGACTGGGAGTCGGGTAACTGTTGATTATCAAAAAGAAATTCTAATGTAAGTACATCGGTAAGTAAGTGCTCAGTTCTAGTGAATTCCAGTATGCTTCAAGCACTTGCAGATTTTATATTTACATGAAAAATTGTCAGCTTCTTGATATTTAATAAAATTGCTACAAAATCATTTATACCTGAAAAAAACATTTGACAAACATGTCTGGATGCAAATTGGATTTAATACCATGAAATAGCTTTTAAGACTTTTTAAATTTAAAATAAAAACAATTCTTATGCCCTAGAAGTATTTTCCATGTTATCTGCATCTTATTACCTTGGCAGACAGAACATAGACCTCTTGTTTGAGTTTGAAAATTTGATCTTCAAACTCCAGTTTCTGACTCTCCAACATCCGGTCATACTCCTTCTCCATGGTTAGCATGTCAGCTGGTAATAATAAACAGTATTCACACTTTAAACTACATTAAAAGAGTCAGGTTTTGTACATCAGATACCAAACAGCAAATTACTTAACTATAAATCACATGATCAAATGGTACTAAGAAGGCCGTTCAGATTCTGTAAGTTACATAATACATAACAAATTTCTCAGGCTCTACTCTTCATCTAAGTTTCCTGAAAAAGTCGATTTAATGGTGCATTTCGTTTTCTTTTTGTGTGATATCATCATAACAGATGAACAATTCATATGTTCATTTTATTTTGTCCTTCAATCAGTACCAATGTTTAGAAATACTTTATAAGCTGTCTAGCATACCCATCCCGATAGAACAATATTTAGTTTATAACAGAACCAACCTTTAAGTTTGATATTGCCAGCTTTCTCTTCCTCGTACAATGTTTTCCATTCCTTATCAGATCTATCTGGCTGGACAGTCACCTGGTCAGCGGTCTTATCGCCACGCCAACTAGCCGCCAGCGAAGGTTCATCCTCAGAGTACTTAGCCTAGAGAACACAACCAAGCATTAGAGGAACCAATCATGGATTAACACACGACGGTGTATTGTCTTGTTTATATAAAGTTAAATGAAAATAAATTCATTTTTTTAAAATGATTATTTAGAATCTCACTGTGGTGATTCACATAATTCAGAGTAGTTATCAGTGTAGCATTTAATAATCCTTGCAGTGTATCGGAATACAAGAATTAATCATTCGTGCAGAAGCAAAACTATATACAGCAGAGACATTACATATTACATATACTAATAGCGAAACAAACAAGTAAAATTTTGGATATTAATAAGATATTTTTTTTTTGAGACAGAATAGAAACAAAACATAATAGATAAACTTTCAATTTTTTTTCTTGTAAACTTTTTATGCACAACTGTATGAGGTATATCAGGTTACCTTTGGCATGTCTGAGTCTGCAAAGTGGTCTTTGATGTATTGAGCAAAAGAGTCGACTGAAGCCTTGAGCTGTGTTTCCATCACGTTATGGCCTTTCCTGTCTTTTCTGAACACAGGAGAATCACTCCCTGGGTAACAACATAAAATTAGAAATTAATAGCATTTAATATAATGTTAGAAGTATTATCAATTTCATCAGATCAATAGTCTTTTTTTTTCAATTTCAAGAAGTGAAGTATGAAATGTAATTGACAGAAAGATGTTAAAAATGGGATCATATGTAACTTATATTCCAATTTTCAATATTTTATATTCTGTTCCCAACTGTTACTTTCAGAGGTTTTCAGAAAATTTTCCAAACTTTTTGCCTTTTTGAATATATTCACTTATGCAATTGGTTATTTTCCATACAACCAACTGACCAAACAGATCCTATAGAACATTATTGACTTGTCCATTTACCTTTGATCTTCTGTTTGGTGACCTCGGCCGGAGACCAGGTATTGGCCTGTTGTTTCCTAGATGACTGTTGTTTATACTTGCTGGATTTACTTTTGTCCTTCTTTGACTCTTTCCTCAGTGGAGCATTCTGATTTGTATTGCTTAAATCTCCTTCCTCTCCTAGAGCAGGGCCATCTTCCCTGGGGTAGGGATCGCGGGCACTTTGAGGACAACTACCGTTACCTTTAGGGGGAGATTTCTGACCATATCCGGAACTCTTAACATGAGAAAACTTCTTAGTGGAATTCAGACCTACAGAAAAATCATATTCAATGGAATTCAGACCAACAGAAAAAATAAATTCAATGGAATTCAGAACTACTGAAAAATCATATTCAATGGAATTCAGACCTACAGGAAAATCATGAATTCAGACCTACAGAAAAATCACATTCAATGAGTCAGACTTTTAAATTTTAATAAACTTACCAAACTGAAACTTGAATGTCTACAAGATATAACTAAGCTGACCTCATTAACTCATCACCCCTGAATTTCATAATGAACTGGTGTAGTCTTTCATTTATAACTTTGAAGAATTGTAATGCGTCTTCAGGGGTGAATGAATAAACATTCAAATCATACACGATCTATGATTCATACAAGATTTAGATTATTTCAACAAACTCTCTCAAAACCTTGCTATACAATAGTTATTCCAATATCATGCCAGTTGTTGAAAATTTTATCACAATAGTACTTTATTGATTTTGTATTTGCTTATTTACTTGTTCCCATTTAAATAGGTCAATCTATTTATTATTTTTTGTCTGTGCTGACCTGTTTTTGATGGTGACAGTGACCTTGACCTAGGATCATCTTTACTTAATGACCTTGGGGACATCCATCGCCTTGGTGATGCTGATGGTGACCTTGACTGACTTCCCCGGAGTGATGATCTAGGTGAAGGTCGACGTCTTGGTGAACCTTGCTTTGAAGGTTTATCTTTTGCTTTTTCTGATTTCTCTGGTTTTGTCTTCTTTTTCTTCTGACGTCCTCTTTCCATAATAGACTGAAAACAGCAAGAAAATTAATTGCTAAGATTCTAAAATTATCTTTAATTGACTTAAATAATTACAAAACTAGCTACACTTACCTGAATATTGATTAAATACTGTCACTCTGAACTAACCAATCAACTCTGAATTATTGTTCTCAAATTAATGTTATGTAACATATATTCTATTTATATTGCTTGAAATATCACTTTTTAAATTCTACATTAAAATGGTGTTTAATTGCTTATTGTACTTCAGCCAGTCAGACTAAGTAGCTATGATTAATTAATAGTGTAATTTTCACTAGCCAAGTCATAGATTTCTTACAAATTTTTATATCCTTCTTTATTCTTTAGATGCTTTCATCTTTATTTCCCAAGCAAATCTAAGGATTTAAAGCATGCATTTAGCTTTGATAATTTTGCTGCATTTATACTTATTTTTTATTAATCATCAAACATTAACCCACACAGTTTCCTTTAGCATGCTAAAACATGTACGTTACATTTCAAACACCATGATCTGTGAATAGTTCTGTGGTTGACGTGATTGCAGTGAAGAAGTGATATTATTACATACACTTACATACACTAACAAGTTTACGAAGTGATGTGAAAGAGCTGAACATGTATTGTTCTCTTAATCTTACTTTAAGATGCTTTAAACACTCCAATGGTTCAAGCACTAAACCAATATCAGCATATCAGGTGGTATCAGTGTGTCAAGCATCATGCAGACTGTCTTATTAATGGGAAGAGCAGCGGTAGGGATGGGGGACTTGGAGAATAGCTGGGTACAACAGTTGGAACAGGAAAATAAGCTAGGTATTAGGTAGTTGTAAGGGATTTTCTTAAAGTTGATCCATTCTTTTAGTTTTGATTTCATAGTTATACAGCCTGATTTATATGTGTTATTCACAGGAGAAAAGGCAGTCTAATGTGACTGAAACAAATGCACAAGGTCGCACACATTGTATTATGTGATTAACGAAGGTAGATAACTCTTTGTAACGACATTTTGACACTGGGAGGCATGGTAATTGTAGCAGTGGCTCTGAAGAGCTCTTTCCAACACAAAAGGCAAGCATGCCTAGCTCTGTACTTACATCTGTTGTACCAGTTGTCTCAAGCTTATAATGATAAAACATCTCATACAGTACAAAGGAAACATGTCACTTATGAATTATATATACAGGGCCATGAAGAGATATTAATGTTTCATGCAATGACAACCAAAAAGATGTTAAACAGAAGTAAAATGCTTGCAGTAAGATTTAAGATGAAAATGTAAGAATTAATTATAAAGATTCTTCTAACTGCTGGAGATTATAGAAGTGGTTGTTGCTTGCAAGAAATAAGAAATTGTCAATTTCAATAAAGACACCTTCAATCTTCTAGTTCAAAAACAAGAGAATAGTGGATAAAGAAAAACCTAGCAGTTACTTTTACAATCCTGTAATAGATGCCTACCACTTGTGTGACGGGATCATTGTATCTCTCAGTGTCCTCTGTATGAGATTGGTCAAAACCTCGGGCTGAGTCTGGGACGGGTGAGTACTCGGGACCTTTAGTGCCTTCTTCCTGGTCCACTCGCCGCTGTCTCTCCAAACCTTCAATATAACACAGGAACTATCAGTATTAATAATTTTATCAGACGCTGCCCATTTTTAAAACATTATCCTACACATACTTTTAATGTTCTTAAATTATTAAAATACCATTTTGTGCATCATTTTGGATCATTCCACAGCATCTGGGTTGCCTTTGATGTCCAATTTTAAGTGTGTCATTCCACTTTAGTCATAACTACTTTCAGAATCCATTGATTTTTTGCATGTTACATATTCCGGATTTGCATATTACAGAGTCATCTGCCCTTTCGGGTAGGTATTGATTGTGATGTCATGTGTTTACAAGCATAACGTCAAGTTTCAGAGAAAACGATGTGTTCACAAAATAATGACGTAACAATCGATACCTACACACAAGGGAGCTAACTCTGTAATATTCAAAGACGGAATATTAATGATTGGTATCTGAACAGACAACAACTACTTACTTTTAGGACTTTTGGGGCTCTTTGGACTGTATGGGCTTCTCCGTCTATCGGACAACAGTTCTACATCCAAATCCTCTAACTGGTTTTCCTTAGACTTCTTCTCTATCTGCTCCATTTCCTTTAGTATTTCCTCAACATTCCTCTGCTTACCTTTTGGACAGACATATTGCAATAAAAAAATTACAATATGGCCAGAACAATTTTAGAAGAAGGGGTTATATAATGTAGTAGATGATGACTACCTTATCAACCTATTCTTTGAAGTTACATTTGAACTCTTCCAATTCTATGACTAGAACGGTCCAAAATGACAGTATAGGGGTGACTTATTTAAACAATATAAATCTTAGGCTCTGTTACATATAAAAGACCAATAATAAATATTTCTATTTTTAATTTCTATTAATTTCTCTACATCAAATGACAGTTACAGAGTTATTTGTTTACACACCTGGTTCACCACTCAGTAACTTCTGTACCATTTCATTGGTGGAGCGATTGCCCTGTGAGGAGAGGTCAAATGGCTGTGAGTCGTTGTGGATGGTAGGGGATAAGCCTACCTCCCTCAGGGCCTTTTGGAGGGCCTCTATCTCGTGGCTAGTAGTGGTACCCAAGAAACCTATACAACACATTCACATCAATTAATTTCAAAGCTAGATATCTGTTTGTATTAATTGAAATACATCATTGAAAATAGATTTTCATAAGACACTGAAATAATTTTGTTTGTTTTCCACAAAAATTGATAATGTCTGCTACCATTCCATTCCTGTCATGCAAAGAATTAAAAAAGAAATGCATATAAAGATTATTTTTGCAATACTTATAACACAATATCAAAATTACAAAATATTGTTTTTAAAGATTTTTTACTGTATAATATGAATGAAGATGAGATGAGAAATGTACAAGGAATATATATGATCCAGTTAAATCTGTCATGCATTCATAATGGATTTACAGGACACAAATTAAGCTGACAAAATGAAAGATGACATCCTGGTATCTTCTATGACGGAACTTGAATTCCGAGGTTTAAGTACTGAGTCTGAAACTATAATATGATGATTACAATGAATGATTGAACTAAATACTAAAAATACATCAAACCTAACTTTCACTACTTCATACTTCTTTTATGTAATTACCTTGATTAACTCCCATAAAACTGTATTATGATTAATTATTACCAATCAAAATCAACCAGCAAGCTTCAATCTTGATTGGAAACATTCACATTCATGCACTATAAACATGCCTTTTAAAACATCATCTCGCCTGATCTGCTGTATTAATATCACAACATTTACACAGCCATGCATTTTAGGGCCATATCAAACATCTTTTTTCATATTAATAAGTCTATTGCTGGGAACAGACAATCTGTACCTGTTAAAATGTTGTTATCATATAAACAACAGAGTGAAACCTTCCTAACACACAATATTGTTTTAATTTATACACCAGAGCACAGGTGAACTTCTCACAAAGCAAAATAATTATTTGGGATTAAGTCAGAATACATTATAATTATTGTTATGAAGAAAAATTTCAAATATAATTATCAGAATAATTTTGCATTTGTACAGTACTCCATTTACATGCAATGTCAATGTAAATAATTTCCAAAACAACAGTATGATTTCACTGAGCACTTTCCACATGCACAATGTTCAGATAATGAGAAACTTATTATATATCACACATAAAACAATGACAATTCACACAATGTTGTGGCCAGTGATTGAAAAGAAATAAAAAATGTGGATGATTTGGGGAAAATGTCTAATTAGAGTTTATGGCAGTGGAAGGAACATGACAGCAATCCAGTGAAAATATTTCATTTTATTTCAGGATGGACTTTTGGCAATCACTCACAGTTAAAGAGTAGGAGCATTGTTGTGGTTAGTGACAAAGTAATGTTCAACCATGACGATCATTGTGTTGTACATATCAATTATAAATATGAATATTGGACATTGTCAAAAAAAAAAGAAAAAAGTTTCCATCTTATGAAAGGTTGACATGAGAATAGAACATGTAATTTGTACAAATATTTATTGTTGTGTAGGTATGTGTCAAGACATTTGGAATTAGAAAGTGCAGAATATTAAAATAAAATGGCAGACATTGTACATGGCGGCATGATGAAAACAACACTGAGACAACACACACAAATAGGAAATGTATATACCAATGGTATTTTCTGGAGACAGATCTGATCACAGGAAAAAAATGATAGTAATGGTAGAAACAATTTGAAATCTGAAATTCTACATGATAAACGGCCAGAAATATGAGCTTTATTTACGAAAAATAGATATGGAAATTGATGAAAAAAGTTCTTAGATGTTAATGACATAATATGATCAATAGCTTGAGATGATCCACCGCAATGTATTACAACACTGAATAAGTCACAATATCAAACAGGAAATCAGTTTTAGAGAAAGCAAATCTGATTAAACATTGACTTTGTTTTCAAAATAAAAATATTTCTTTAATTTTTTTTCTAAATTACACAATAAATTACACACAGTTTCTCTAAACAAACATAGATTATAATTATAGCTACTTCTGATATTCTAAAATGAACCTAATTTACTTATAAACTAAACATGTAATCTCTTTTGAAATGCAAATTGTAATTCAACATAACTTCTGTTATTAAAGTCTTTATACTTTATTATTTTAAAGTACACAATTTACGAGTGATCAGTTTTCAACAATGCAATGTATCAATGACATGTAATAATACAGAATCAATGAAGGAAGATAATTCTGATGAGTGTCTTATTCTATCTATGTACCTGTATGAGGTCCGGAGTGACGTCCCCCTGGTCCGTCCACTTCATCAGGAATACCCTGTTCCCCATGATCTCCTTGGCCTTTGTCATGGATACCACTACGACCCACCATTGGTGACCCTGTAGTATTCATGGTCGACTCCAAGGAATCCATCAGTGATACTGTAAACACAGCCATTATCATGTTATAATGGTTATTCTAGCTTTAGGGAACAAATAATACAAATCTACATCACTGAAGAATGACTTAATTCCAACTCTTGTACCTATTCTTCTTCATTTATTGAATCTCAATGCCCTACAGAATAGTGATAATAAATGTAAAAGCATTTCAAGCATGATAATGTATCAGTAGTGAAGTTGATAAATGGAACCATATTGTGTTTGAAAGTTATTTTATAGATTTGAAACAAATCAAATTAGACTTTTAGGGATATTTTAAATACTGAAACACAACCCCCTTTTAAAATAATGTCTGCTTTTTATTTCTCTTGTTGTAATTCACATACCTTTTGACAACATGCTTGGTTTTTGAGAGGGATCCTGCAAAAATAACATAAAAATGTAACACACAAATAACTTTACAAATCTTATCTTCTATATGCAATAAAATTTCGAAAAAAAAACTGTTTGTTAAATTCATAGCTTTATCTATTTTGATTTTCATGAAAGCATTTTTTGTCATATATTTCATTTTTATTTGCATACTACAAGAGTTATCTGCCCTTGAGGGTAGGTATTAATTATGATGCTAAGTGTTTGCGAGCGTAATATCATATTTTTTAGAGAAAACAATGTGAGTTTTACTCACAAAAAAGAGGTCACAATGGGTGCCTTACCACAAGGAAAGTAACTCTGCAATATGGAACAGACTACCGACTGTAATGTACAGCAATTCTCCTACTATTACAGTTTTTCTTACATGTGTGATTTGTTCGTCAGATTGTTGGGGATCAAAGGGTTTGTAGCCTCGAGTAGCGAGTGGCTTATCCTCCTCAATATCCTCCAAAGCGGCCAGAGTGGCAGCAGTTTTAGCAGCACCCTCTGGAGACATGGTCGTGGCTGACTGACTCAGGTCCTGGTTCAGACGCTGGTAGTCAACAGTTCCGTCAGCATTCCTCTCCAAGTCCTTAAATTAAGAGTCATGTATCAGTATATAGATGCTATTAACACAATAAAATATGTATTCTAACATATTGTTATGTAGTTAGTAAATGATATTAGCATATGTTTAACAGAGTACAGGACTTGATGATTTAATCACTGTCTCTACTAAGGATCAGGACATCTGGTGTACTAGTATTACGCTCAAATGATTCAGCAAAAGAGAAGTTCTCTCTAGCTTAGAGGTATATTATTGAAAGCTAGTATTCACCAGGGTAACATGAAAGAGTGAAGATTACCTGAAAGAACTTTTCTTTATCTCTTATTTCGTCAAGTGTTTCTAAACCTGGTCGACCTAAAAACAATCAAATAACAAATCATTATCATCTCTTTAATGACAGTCCAAGAAAAATAAACATTCAAGAAAAATAAACACTGTTATACAAAATGTAATACACTTCAGGAAATCAACAATGCATAGCTACATGACAATTCAAATATAATTTCATTTGAAAGGCGAAAAAACAGCTTTGGAAAAACATATGCCTATTTCGACCGATATAGTATAGTACAAAAAGCACATGAATGTGTATGTGATTTGAGTAGACAATAAATCTAAATCAGATAATAATACAATAATTACCTGTTTTATCTGACCCAAAACTGGTCTCTTTTCCAGCTACTGCAGCATGTCTACAAATTCAACATATATCATTTTACAATGTATTACATAACATTTGTATTGTTTTAGTTCTTTTATATATAAGCAAGTTTTCAACGACCAAGATCTTTCAATAGAGGTTCAAACAATTATTGCTACCTTAAAGAAGATGATAATTGTAAAAATCTAAACAAAATGCATACCTATCCTTATTGCTGTCTTCTTCTGATTTCTCTGATACTGAAAAAATACAGATATAAGGATGTCAGACAAAGAATTGTAAATGTTCAATCTTCACAAAGACAAACACCATGTTAGCAGTTCTTACAAACTGTAGAATGTGATTAGGGTCCAGGCATGGCTGTATGAATTATTAGACAATAATTTTTTCTGTGGATTAATACTGATGACCCCATATAATCTAATATTTCTCTAACCAGATTATATATACTGGAAAAATATGTAAACAAAATCAAATTAATAACAATATCCCCTGACTACTATTAGAAAATTACCAACATATGTATCATCTCTGTTGGTACTGTATGACGAAAAACAATAACTGACTTCAAGATAGCATAGAAATATACTGCCACTTTCACTCACTATCCTCCAGACTGTCTTTGCTCATAGATGTGCCTGTATCTCCTCTGCCACGCCCTCCTCTCTGCTTGGTCTGTAAAACAAAGAACCCACAACATGCAGGATTCACAATCGAATACACAAGTTCCCTAAACATCCTGAAGAGTTGCTCCAAATCAACACCTTTTCATTTAATCTTATTTCATTAAATATTGCATATCATTAATCTGAATAAAGGTGTGAAATTTAGAAGTAAAATGTTCAATTACAAGTGTAAAGTTCTGGGTATTCATTATTTCAAAAACAAAAGTTGATATCTACAGTTGAGTACAGACTTGAACAAAAGATTAAGGCATCTGGGGAGCTAGGCTATGTATACGAATTCTCCCTATAAAAAGCTCAAGTATACATGAGAAACTATCAGCAGGTTACATCTCAGTTGGGTTGTGTCAATAGTTTTGAGTAAATTCTGCATCAAGCATTTGCAACAGAATTTCAATTAAAAGATATGATCGAGAAGAAATTTTTAGTTGATCGCAGTAAAGCAGATTAAAAATTTCTGAAATCTGTGCATTTCTGCAAGCATCAGATATAGATTAAGACCCTTGGGTAGAAAATGCCATGACTTGAAAATTTCAACAGGACAATAAAGTCATGTAAAATGAAGAAATCAGCATTTGTGTTGCAGAAGAAAAACAATTAACACCATGCTCTTAATCTTAATAACATAGTTAGATTACACGCATTGTTAGATTCTTTATATTAATACCATTACATGTAACTACATGTACATGCTAAAACTAGTCTACGTAATGCAGTAGTATGTATTTGGTTGTATGGTTCTATTTTGTAGTCTGCATATTCAAGGATGCTTTAAATTATAAATTAACATGACTTACAATTCAATAAGATAATTTTTTAGATAAATGAAATTTTACAATCTGTTTTTAGAACTCTATTACATCCTCAATTAACTGTACAAATACAAGATTGATAACCATCTGGTCCGGATCACGATCATCAAATGAAATTTTTGAAGTTCAAATATGGAAACCATTTCATGATCTAGGATAGGGCCAGGTTTTGAGCCACCATTTCCTCTTTCAAATTATTTTTAAAAAGATGACCTCTGTAACAGTCTACAGAAAACACTAAAAATATCCAAATGACATATGATATCAGCAATACACTATTCATGGGTATATTGATGATTTTACTTCAGAAGGAAAACCCAGATTATGATGACAAAATGATGGCTTAAAACTTATATTTCATATATTTATCAGTAAAGATAAATGTATATAGGAAACTTGTCTGATCTGATACACTGTTGCAAAGAAATGATCAGGTCACACAAGTCTTCATACACTTTATAGCTATAGTATAATAGCATCATGATTTTTTGGGCCAGATTCAAATTAGAGAGGATTAGCAAAATAATATCCCCAAATCCACCATCTAAATGTGCAACAACTGATAATACAACTATTCAAGTGTTTCCATGCTCATACAAATGCAAAATAATAAATCTGAGTACAGCATTTCCAATCAATTTAATGATTTTTTTATTTACTTTCAGATATCTTAATATTGAAAGACACAGATTTTTTAATTAGCATTTGTGTGTATCATGCCTTAACTAAACGTGAAGAGTATAACAGATAATAATGAAGAGATAGATGAAGATATATAATCTTGTCCATGAAATACCATGGCAACAAGTTTACCTTTAAATGGGTCATCTGTAAAAAAGGGCAACATGCAGATACATATGAAGAGTGAACAGTGATGATAAGCTTACAACATTTACTAGCTACACCAATAGGAAACAGATCCTTGTTTCTGTAACTCAATAGAAAGGATTTCAAACAAAACAACACCTAAAACTATATTCAATTTTATTTTCCAAATAGTGATATATCCCATCTATGGATATAATTATGACTGTTCAGACAATCAATAAGAATTCCATATGTGATCATCCTCATCCCTTTTCCTTGAAAGATGGAACATAATCCTCAGTTAAAGTTAATATTAAACAGATAATCTATAATCTGTACCACCTTTATTTAATTTACACTGGTGTAGTTGCAATTGACAAGTTTCTATTTCTTTCGAAATTCAAAATTAATCTGTAAAAGTGATACTAACAATAACTGTGTATTTCTTTAGATAATTTCATTTCATTTTTTTTTGTCTCTATTAAAGTGAACAGTCAGGCAAGGATGGCTAAAGTCGGTAAAAATGGTGTGAATGTATCCAGTATAATTTCTTATGAAATGGAAAAATAAAATCTCTCGTCAAAATTTGTCTGCGACAAAGAAATTAATTTAAAGTATGGAAATTCTAAAACGTCCTCCCGGCTCACTATGTCCGTGGTTATATTTCCACGCAGCCTCGCTTTCAATGCTTTCAACTTTTCTTTAGTTTAATGGTCAGAACTGGGAAACTAAGCAGAACTTGACCGTCATATTAATATGTGAGAACTTTTGGAAGGCCAATGAACGCATTTAGACTGGTTTTCTTTGCCCGACTATTCACTTTAAGTGTTACAAGAAACATGAAACATGGATCTGGAGATCTAAACATTTACAATCTCACTAAAAAGTCTTCTAAAACCTATATTACAAAATTACATTACAAAATTAACAACATTTACATAACATTCCAAAAGTAATAACATGCACACAACACTTATAAATAGAAACTAAACATTAATGAGTAAAAGTGTACACCAAAATTACATAGCAACACAACACTACTACAAAAGGTTTACTGGATACTAACAACAAAATATCTAAGCTGGCAAGTTCATTATCTTAAATAGCAAAGAACGATTGTAAAGTTAGCATCATATTAGCATGCAGTATAGATGAGAATTACATATCACTACTACTAATATTATAAAACATATTAAAATCAATATCTGATGAGCTACTTTTAAAACTCCTACCCTATATCTAATATTAAGGTACCGGTACTTTAATTCCAAACAAAGTTCATCATACACAGTGACATCACACACCAGATACCAATATGGCAATAATTGAAACATTTTTTGGTTATGAACAATAATTCTGGCATAATATTTACACCCCTTACGGCCTAATACATTGCGATACACACCTCCTTCTTGCCAGTGCGAGATTTCTGTCGTCCCTGTTTTTCCTCCGGTGTGAGTTCTGGTGAAGCAGGCTCCACTGGTTTATTGGACGACTGTTTTGGAGTGCTGTGTTTTGGTTCAGCTGGCTTCTTCTTCTTAAGAAAACTTTTACCGCTGGATGTTTTACCTGATGATCAAATAAGCTTTAATTTAACATTTTGTTGGTACATTTCTAGTAATTTCAATAACATTTTTGACACAACATTTCAATTTTGTTATCAGTTATTGATATCAGTAACTATCCATTCTTTATTATTTCTTCAGTGTTTTCCCATCAATTATTTTTCACTTTTCTTTCAAAGTTGCCTTTCTACAATGAAATGATACTTCTAAGTTTTCTTATACAATCAATTACATTATCTTTTTTGAATATTTATGAATATTATCCTAAGATTGAAACTCTCTAGATAGCTGTAATTAAAATTGATGTGTAAACATTAAACCTGTGCCAAAGTTGGACCCCATGTCGCTGTCATCCTCATCATCATCACTCTGCATCCACCACGGCTTACTTTTACTTTTTGGAGTTTTCTGTTCTCTAGGATCCAAATATTTACTGACTTTGGCCGAGTCCAAGGATCCATCATCAGAGGAAACAGACTGCAAGGGGAAAAGACATCATAATATATATTACCAGTTTTTACATGTATATATGATAAAACTGTACATCTCCATACCTACCAGAAATATTTGGAAAATGTGAACAATTAGTTGTTAACTAATGGCCATACGCTATCAGTGTTCTGTTCTTACTTGATACATAATATTACCCACCTCTTTCAAAAAAGCTTCAAACTGTCTATCAAAATCCTTTTTCTTTGCTTTAGGTGGCATGGTTTTGTAGTGTGTAACCTTCAAAAAAGAAAAAAACATAGTTATGCATGCGGCTTTTTGCCATGCTGTAAATAAACTTTATAAAGGATATGCATTTATACAATGCCATGATCCCTGCATTCTTGTGTAAATTTAAATGGAAATGTTATAGCAATGATATACTTAGACATCAAGCTCAACCAAGTTATGATATATATCATAGGATTCAATTAGCTGCAATATTGTAGGTATAGCTCAAAAGACTTTTAGACAGAAAATGTTGTCTTCTTTAGAGCTACAATTGGTGCCTATTACTGCTAATGGAGCAAAGTAATGGTTATGCAAACCATTATTTAAACATTTGCATGCATTTTATCGTACTTGTTTTATATCGGTTACCTACTAGGCAATAAAACTGAACCATGTAAAATATCTAATTCTCTGCAAGACATTTTGTTTTACATATACATATATGAAGATCTTTCCGCAGTGAATTTATACAGCAAGTCTACAAAGTATGAATTTGATGTTTTGTGAGCAGTATGGTAGATATTAAGAATGGTAGTTAAGTTTATTTTTGACAAAAATAATATATAAATGCTTGTATATGCACAAAATACTTGGAAACCTACAAAAAAGTATAGAAAATTGTGTCCGAGTGATTTTCGGAGGCCCTGCTCCACTAGGACACATAATTAAAGGGCCTATTCGTATCCGGCCGAAAGGTATAGCAGGCCGGGTACGTATATTCGTTCGAAGGATTCAATGTGCAAATCTGAGATAAATTGTTACTCCTGTATTAAAGATTTTTATAGTGCAATCACATGCACTTGTGGACATGAATATGTCTATGTTATTATTTTTAATTTTTTTAAAGAAAATTTTTTTATGTAACAGTAAGTTACATATGTTGGAATTACCATGTTCCGACCATAAATGAAATGATAACAAACATAAATGCATGCTTCATATATAAAAACACACGTATCTCAGCCTTAGTATGCTTTTATATAACTATATGAAGCATATGTTTGTAATTATCGTTGTTAGCATTTCACATATGGTACATGGTAATTCCATATGTAAATTACTGTGTATAACAAATTTTCTTAAAAAATAAAGTGCCACCTGCGAGTACAATATTTGCCATTGGCCATTAGGGTATGAATGATTCAATTTATCACAGACATGGTTGAACAATGCATGCTGTTTTTCTGCAAATAGACTTAAATGGGGCAATTGAGAGGAATTCATTAAATTTTGGCTCTTAAAAAATTTGAGCAACTTTCTTCATTTTTGTGTACAAAATGATGCTAACTAGGTCTAGTCCACAGATTCTATGGGCGATTTTTTAAAAGAGTCTATCAAATAAAACTTAACTTATGTTCTATCCGGGTATGTAGAACACTGATTTTGACAGTATGAACAAGTCGTCACATGTCAACAAATGATATAAACAAATGTCTCCGACATGTTTTACCGAATATTTGTGCGCATTACTAGTTTTATTCATAACTAGGCTTTAAAATATATTGGTATGAATGAATGCGAAATGCATCAAATTATTTATCTTGATAAACAACCCTTTGTTTTCGACCTACCTGTTAAATTTTGCGCCGCATCTCTACATTCTTTGAACACCACGATTTTCTACCTTCACATACAAAAGAGTTCGACACATAAACCAAAGCGCAATTACTTCCCCTTGACCATGCATGTTTTGCCCTGCATACCAGATACGCTTCTGTTCATGTCAGAAACAAACCTTTGTATTCATATCAAAGTCATTCAAAGTCCACGAGCTCTTATGCTAATTTAAATATTAGAACACTGCATTTTTACCTTTTTGAAACAAAACAAAAACAAAGTTTTCACCTTTTTCAAACACACAAATGCTTTAATATCACATTCAAATCTCCTATACATTTTCATAATCCACAAAATATAGTAACATTGTTTTTAATTGACTCATTTATTTTTGTGGTTACTTACAAATTACAAAGATGTACAATAATGTACCTGCATATGATATGCTATCATATACACCCCTGCAATTAAATGACAAATCGGTCTTCTAACATACTGGTATTATGTCAGATAGGAAACAATTTCAAGATGAAATACAATATTAAGAAAAATGTTTGTATACAGATGTATTATATACATAAACATGAAACAATATGTTACAATACTTTCCAATGACAAAAAATACTTGCTTAATCTCCTCACTACTGTTACAAAATAACAATTATGATAAATCATGATTGATATTGCATTTCCCATGTATAAAAATGCTGTAATGCTTTTAACTGAGTGTGCATTAATTTTTTATTGTGAAAAAGACTTGGAAAAAGTATTAACTTTCAGTTGAAAGTCTTGCATGAACTTTAGACTCAAAAAAGAAAAGTAATATAAAAATAATCTAGCTGTTATAAAAAAAAATAAACCAAATTTATTTTAGAAAATCTACAATATTTTCAAATACTGCAACAATTTATTAGTATTTGTAATATAAGCTTACTATAATAATATAAAAAAAATCAATCAGTAGATTTATGGCAGTGCTCACCAGTAACAACTTCTGAAGCAAGACATCTTTGGAAAAATTGAAATAATCACACATATATACACACAGAAAATGCTGTTTTAACAACTTAACGCCGATACCATATACATGAATCAATAAGGTACAGAATACACAAAATCGTCAAAGAAATAAAAAATGTTAATGTAGGTATTAATTTCTGTGAAATCAAAATTTAGCACAAAATAAATCATTAACAATCACCAGTATTCTTTAAATCCTTTATGGAATGCATTATGATTTTATAGTAAGCGTTTATGATGTTGCTGAAAAATGGACACCTGCATTGACTGATCGCAAGGCAGTATGTAAGTGGAGGTATTCCTCCACTGACTTTTTGGAGCACCCCGCAGTATGTTCCACGCTTCATGCTCACACACAGACACATGTACATATTCAATGTTGAAGCAAACATCATAGCATAGACAGTGCAAAATGCAAAGTCATATGCTGTACCCAGGTGCTTTGATTGACAGCTGGTGTTCTGTCAATTAAATAAACAGAAGTATATTTGATCTAACATTGAGGTAAAGCAAATTTTTCTTGTGACCCTTAACCTTTCCAACACAAACATACATACATTTACTGTCATATTTCATGGGTTTTTTTTGTATGCTGATAGACATATACACTTTTTGATATTCATAACGACCTTCAAACTGAAATTCTGATACATAAATTTTCCTAACAACACAATGAACATGAGTACCGGGGTAAATACTCCATTCAGTGTTGAAAATAATCACCCCAAAATTCACTGTTTAACTATAGAGAAAATTAATCAAAATAATCAAATCCAGTTTCATCTTTTAAAAAATAGTCGTGCTGAAAACAAAAATGATGAAATTTTCACATGACAAGTTATAGTATAGATATTGAACATACATTAGATCTGACGTCTAAAATACAATGATTGTAAATTACATTGCATATAGCTTAGTATACAGAGTTTACTTTAATACAAAAATACTACTTTATGGTGACAAATTTCACTTACAGAACAAAATGAAGGCCATATTATTAACAAAGATTCGACAGACATTTTACAAAAATATTCTACCTGTTTATAATACTCCCTGATTTACAATGGTCTATCTTCATTGCTTATTTTAGCTAATATAAAATGCAAAATAAAATTAAAAACAGATATAATCCAAATGATATCCTGAGTATTATAAATTGATCTGTCAAATATTTAACTTTCATAAAAGGATGTATTACCAGAACAGGTTTAAACATTGGTATTTATATTGGTAATTACGACTGCTATAAATTTATCTTATGATGATTAATAGGTACAAAATTACGGTAGACAGATTTAGCTAATTGCGTTTATTCTATTCCATCACTGATATATTGGAGCAATAGCATCTATGTCTTACAGTCATTTAAAAAAAAATCAAATCCAAAAACAAACAAAAAAAAAATTTTTAGGCAAAATTAGTCAAAACTTCTATGAAACGTGACAAAATTTGAAGAGAAAGAAAAATGAAAATGTTCAATTGATTGTGATTTAAATACATTAATTAACTCTTTCAAAGTCTGACAATGAACAAATTTGAAATAAGAATGAGAGTTTGATGAACAAATCAATTATGAATATGTATAATGAGTACAATATCACTGAATAAAACAAATTCTTCAGTGAGGAAAAGAAAAGTTTTTCAGTATTTAGAACATCTAAAAATTCTAACAAAAACTGAATCGATTACTGCATTTCTGATAATGTGGCACTTTAATTCAAATTTTCAACCTCATTGCGTTACAGAGTTATCCACTGAGTGGAAAATTCTTTTCTTTTTTTTCTGTTGTATGAGTAAAGTTATCGATGATATAAATGTAGCATTCTTATTCATACAACTAAGAAGTTTCAACTATACTGCAATATTGAACATCCATAACATACAACTGATGATCTTGACAAATGATTTTGAATACAAAACATATCTTAATTAACTACATTTTCAAGCATACAGGCAATTATTTTAAAGTATTGTCAGGCTTTTGTACAGGTAGGTGTACATGTACATGGGCCTCAAATCATTTTTATATATACAATTGTAATTAAAAAAATTTCTGAAAAAAGTCAAATCCATCATAATGATAACCGGGTGAGAAATGAACCAGTTAAAACAACAGTTACCATAGTAATCATTTACATATACATGTAACAATGTTCATTCTAAAAGGAAGTTTAAATTTTAACATCTATTCCCTAACTATGATATTTTGTTCACAACTATTGGTCTATCCAGAAAGTAAATTAAAAATCATAATGTGTCTTTGTTTGACAGGTTTGCTATTCTAAAGTTGAAATCAGATTACATGCTCTGGTATTATGATACACTGGAGTCATCGTTGTGACTATAAGTTGGAGCTCATGATAAGTTCAAATTTCCACCAGTAGATATAACACTATGCAATGTTTTACTGACCAAAACTAACTAGAGAGATGCTCCTCTTCTAAATTCAATGTCAACTACATAATAATATATAATACAGACTTATCAAACAATGTGAATTATGCCAAAATGGAATCAAGCACTTATAATGTTAAATTGAACAACAAAAATATATGGCAACATTTTTAACATGCCCTGCTTGAAAAAATATTTGAAGCGCTGACACAACATTAAACCAGAAAGTCAGAGAGCATTTTATTTTAAATTTGGCAATTCAATACCCTGTAATTCACAAAGTACCAAAAGAAAGTTCACCAGACAGAATGACTGATAAGCCAAACTCAATGCAAGTCAATGTACGCAGACTACATAAGACTATCAAGTCAAACCCACATAACAGTTTGACTCAAAAATTGCATGTATATCCTATGAATTTTTACATGTGATACATGTAATCTAAAGACAAAATTCCAATTTGAGACAGACATAAATCTAATGTAGTTTCCCAGTAAAATTGCTTTAGTTACAATAGAAGTTATCTCTTCTCAGCTCGGTGTTTTGGAGGTCTAAATACACCCTTTGCTTTTTTCCCGCCACTTTTCCACGATCTCCAACTATCCACTCTCTCTGTTCGACTTTCCTGAGGACAATAATGGTACATTTATCACACGGCATGTACTTTATACTAAACTGAATGGAGTTATATGTGAAGTGTAACTGGTTCTAACAGCACTTATAATGTAGACAAGTATTACAGTAAAAGACAAGTTACAGCTATTTTCCATATCTTCATTCAGTTCATCTTACATATGACAAATTATCCTTACTGTACAACAGTTTCTCATATGTCTCACAATAAGTTTTGAATCTGCAGTATTTCAATTTTTACTTGTATCTAATCGAATTTCATGATTCTTCACACAACACACAAAATAACATCCAAAAATGCTACCTCAAAATTTTTGTTCCACACAGCATCCATTTTTTTCTTTTCCTCAGCAGCAGCCTCGTCCTCTGCTTTCCTCTTTCTGTGGATACAATAGATTAGAACATATCAAACTATCTGGTAATATCAATCATAAACTCACTTTACATAGTTGGATAAGAGTTTACTGAAAATCAGCTGGGGTTTTTTCAACTTTAGTACATATGCTAGTTCATTTTCCATGAAGAATTTCTCTGTTGATATTCCTAGAAGTATTATTTTCGAAACACTATAATGAATCAAAAGATTTAGAAGAACCCATCATAGATCTGTCACTATCATGAGTTTATGAATATCACTGACCGCTCATGCATGTCCTTGGTTTCTCGTTCCTGTCTCATCCTCTCAAGGTCAGCAAACAACTTACAGGTCTGTACATGGACAGCATGTTTGTACTGCAAACAAATGTATACAGATGAAATGGATAAAAATTGATATATAATAAGATGCATATGTATAGTCGTTTCTCATTAATTCACAGTCAATAGGACCATGGTAGTAACTTTGCGTTATTTTAACATTTGAGTTAATTTAACTTGAATACATACCATATAGTTGGTTATTAAAGTGGGTCAAAGTTGGGTAAAGAAATTCAATTTACGTTTTAAAAGACTGTAAATAATTCAACCATTTCTCAAAATTTTGAGGATTCATTTCTTTGCAATCAATGTAATGCCTCACAAAATTGCAAAAATATTATCCCTGCTTAACTGGCTATATGCTATTAATGAAAATTTCCACCAAGATAAAATGCTTGAAATTAAACATGCAGTCTTAGTCTCAGAGTTAATGAAGTTTGACCCTATACCTACAGAGTAATTACAATTGCATCAATAGTAAGCATCATAAGAGGAATTGATCAGAGTTTTGTCAACTGTTTTGAACGGTTAGATCACAATTAAATACATGATCCTACAAAATCCAATGGTCCCTCATCAAGGTTCATCAAACAAATAAGAACATTATCTCCATACAACAACAGCTGTGGATCATAAATCCAAACACTCACCTTATCCTCATCATCCTCGGGAACATAAGGCGGCTTTCCTTCCTTTTTGTTCTGTTTCTTTTTCTGCTTTATCTATCACAATAAACATATTCTACTGTTAAATATACATTTAGATATGAGAATAAAAGAACCGGAAACTTTTTTAATATTTTCCTACACAACTATATATGATTTTAAGAAATTTTTAAATGATTGTTCAAGATTTTGGTTTGAATATCAAGCTGATTTTCATTATGGTTAGGTAGAATGGGTACCACATATTTTTGTAAAAGGAATTGCAGCAGCTAAGTATGTAAGAGTAATATCCTTCATATCAATTTATGTAGACATGACATTTTATCTTAATTGCTCTAGATGACATGTGATGGACTTCTTGACATTTGCTCCTTTTGTTTATTGAAGTAGCCACCAGCTTCTACCCGAATATCTCCTTAAAACATGCTGTCACAATAAGATAACACCACCAAGTTAGACTGATCTGATTGTACAACTCACCATCTCATTTACCCGTAGTTTGGCTTCATCAATGATTTCTCTACATCTCCGGTATCCTTCCTCATTCTCTAATGTCTTATACGATTTATTTACAGCTGAAAGATATCAACAATGTATAAGTTTAATCTCAAAATTAATTTGTCATTAATAATTGGGTTTTCAAAGGTTTCAGCTAAACAAAGCCCCTGTATTTCAATGGAGAGATTGTTGAAAGTGAAATAATAAGGTGATCCAATTTGCAAATTTTAGATTAAATGACTGAAAAATAAGTTTATTCTGCTTAAATGAAGAAAATATATTATGTTTATTTATACATAAGAAATCCTTAATACCTTCGAATGCTTTTTGTGCCCTTTCTTTGTTGTCTAAATTCTTATCTGGATGGACTAATATTGACATCTGCAATGCAAAACAAAAAAATCAGGAAACATCTGTTGTACAATGTATTGTAAGAAACTAAGGTTTGTTCAAAAGAACAATTTTCTTTTACAAAATATAATATAAGTCTAATAGAAATAGTTCATCTGATGTTAATATAAATACCAAATGTTTAACAATCCTAAAAGAAATATGAACTACTACATGTGCACATGTATTATTCAAGGATGAATCATGCTTATCAACTTTCGTTTTAAGACTTTTAAAATCTAAAGTACTGATGCTAATAAAGTATTGTTTCTAATATTATCTTTATATCATGTGAACATAATTCAGTTGTGCTCTGTGTGTCTTGAAGATCGCCTCGAACATTTGACAATCCTTTGTTGCCACACTGTTGTAATGACATCTTTGTCTCATGTATACATACATGTACAGTATAGAAATACAAACCTGTCTATATCTCTTTTTAATTTCTGCAAGTGGTGTATCAGGGTCGATTTGTAGCACCTGGTGAAAATATGTGTATTGTTTTAATTATCAAAGAATTAAAAATCAATAAAATTGTCAAAAATTAGTTTTACTCTGATAAAACTTCTCTGGATATTTACCTCCCTTTACTGATTCTTTACCGTTTTTTTGTGACAAGACAGTGTTGTACAAAAGTGTACTTAAACATATGTATCAAATTAATCAATGAATGCTACTTTATTATACAGTGACTGATAGCATACATGACATTGAAATTCTATTTCATTAAATGTATAAATGAAACATGACTTGGACAACAAACAAACAATGAAGTTCACAGGCATAAATTGTCATCACATACCTCAAAAGGGTTCAGATTGAAGTAGGTAGCACCAGGTCGGTTTAATTTGTCAATTTGCTGTTTAGGTGTCAACACTGAATCTCTGTGTTCTATAGCTTTTACCTAAAATGATAATTACATATAAAACATACAATGTATAAAGAGGCTATAAATATGTTGCATATCAATTAAATATGTAAAATATCATACATAATGAATAATTTAAATTAACTTTATTCTTTAATTAGGACAAAGTTCTATAAAATCACAGCTTATATATATAGCTAGGTCCGTAGCTGTTAGCCTGTACAATTTGAAATGTAAAACTCTCAAAAAGTTTTAACATTGAAATTGAGATACTCCATAAAATACTGTGATATCAACGGTACCTACATGTAATAAATATAAATCACTGAAAGTCTACTTTCCAGAAACTATATTTTATTCAGGAGTATATATATTGTAACAAAATAGGCCTAGTGGCCTGTGGTTTGGGCATATATCCGATCAGGTATTGGATCGAGGTGTTCCAGTTTACATTTAAGATACAGTGTTTAAGATGTAACAAAACAGGTTAGTGGCCTGTGGTTAGGGCAAATCCAGTTTACATAAACGATACTGTGTGGTGGAGAATATTTGAAGATTCTGACATAAATAGCGCTAGGACGTAGCGTGGCAGTTTTATGCTGTGGACATAGAAATATAAATGCTGAAGATTGTTATTCATTGAGTTATTGCATTGTATGAATTAATTGTTAAGATGCGAGAGTGATTGAAATAATGTACGAGTGCATCACGTCACGGTCTCGATCTTTCCGTCAATACACAAACATGACTAGTGTGTGGAATGTGTTCGATCAAGGATTTATAAGTGAGAAGGATTCGTGTCTGTCTCTTTACACTACTAAACACCACGCGAGACGCTTATGAACCGGGAATAAAAACCGTTTTTCTCAACAAGTACTTGTCTTATCGAGTCAAACGAAACACCAATGTAAAGTAAATTAAATTTCACAACGTTTATAACTTGCTTTAAAGACGGAAGATTTAGAAGAAATGTCTTAAACTATCTTTAAAAAAAGCGACCGCTCATGAAATGGAAGCAAGCTTCAGAAAGTAAGACGGTAACCCTCGCACCCCCATGCTACATCAAAGGCTGCGGCGGCGGATATCAAAGGAAATCAGTCGTCGCCCAACGTCACGGTCAGTGCACAAACACAAAAGCGCCTGCGCTGTCTTTGCCTAAAACTCCGTGTGACTTATCCTTCTCATATACGTCCTTGGTTCGATATAAGATTAAGTAATCGACATTACATGTAAATCAATGAATGTACAAACCCATGTGTTAGTTATCTCGCTGATATACTGTCGATTTCATTGTTAGACGACTTTATTTAGCTGTAAATGTCGTTGTTGACATTCATGTGTTCGTCACTGACAACTTGTTGTCAAAATGACGTAGTCGGCGTTTCGAGTGTATTCGTTGTAGAAATATTGTAAAGAATGTCTGCTATTATACTTAGATCGTTTTATTGTTTAGGAAGATTTGTGTATTTGATTTAGGTACAGATGCATTGTATACGATGTGTATTTTTATAGTATCGGAGGGATTATATTATAGTTCCTTTGCGTAAGGTTTCGGGTGTGAGACAGGCCATCCGAGGCTTTCAGCCAATCAGCGGGCGGCCTAGCCTCGCCCGAGGCCCAAAGGTTATAAATAGGGGTGAGCACAGGGCCTCGCCACTTCTGTTTCACCGGTACCAGCGAGCGGTCACTACGCTCTCGCAGGATAATAGCGCCAGACGAAATTGGTTATTTCTTAAGTTAGGATTAGACACTCACATGTTTTAAGAGTAAGGCTCTTAGCCTCTATGAGTTGTCTAAGTATTTATTTCTTGGATTATTTGGTTATAGGATATGAAACTCATAAGTTTCAAGAGTGCGGCTCTTAACCCCTATGAGTTATCATTGTATATGTATTTTATGACAAGCTTAGGAAAGACTCTCATAAGTTTCAAGAGTACGGCTCTTAGCCTCTGTGAGATGTCAGTAGTCGATTTCTCAGGAAAGACTCATAAGTTTCAAGAGTACGGCTCTTAGCCTCTGTGAGATTACTGGAATTATGGAGATTATCATTCTTATTTAACACATGTTGTGACTTTCTCAGTTAGATAATATATTCTTTAACTTTTATTACTGGCTTGAGTCTTTTATTATACTGGATCATTCCGGATAAGCAATCGTTGAGACTTGTAGTCTTAACCTACGGATCATACAAAATATAAGGTTAGACAGGAACTGCGACCTGGGTGCTGGGTACTACCTGCACGCTACCAAGGAATACTTAGGAATACCGCACCCGGGTCCGGTTTTTGTCACAGTGGTGGCAGCGGTGGGATCCTTTTGATTGCTTGGAATACCTAAATCTAGTAAATATGTTGGAAACAGAAGACAAAGAAGAGCACACACATCACGCAGAAGAACAAGGAGAGGGCACGTCTACATCTGGTACCGGTGGAACAGACGTCCCACAGGCTCATCATTTAGTGGACTCGGCTAATGACGAAAGCAATACAAGTAGTACTCCAATGCTACATGGAAGTAGACTAGAAATGACACCTTCAGGTACAACCGGAGAGAGAAATGGAATATCTAAATGAGCAAATGAACATATTGGGTCGAAAATTTGAAGACATGGAAAGGGAGATAACTGTTGCTTTCGGGAGAAATGGAGGAAGGGATGTGCAGACTGGAAATAATAGTCTGACATCATATTGCCTGTATGCGGATACCATTGATGGAGAAAGTGGAACAAATCCCAGAATGGCCACTGGGATGGACTTCCGGTCTAGTAGTGAAGAAGAGAGAAACACTACTGGGGAAAATGGTGCAGCAGGAGGTAATGCGCTCAGTAATGACGAAAACAGGGATCTGTTGACCAGATCTGATAACCATGAGAGTGGGGTTCTACAGCATGGTGGAAATAAACATGGGCTATACCACTCTAACTATAGGTGTAGAGGTGGTCGAGGGTCGCATGTGAATAATCAATGTCTTGGTTTAGAAAATCAAGATGTCAGGTCCGTTCGGGAAACGAGGGACCTGGGGATTCGTCAGAGCGGAGAAAGTACTCATTTACCCGTCAGGCACCAAGAAGCAAGTGAAGAGTTAAACCCTCATCGACAAATTAGAGACGTGAATGATTGCAGACCTACAGAGCAGGGAAAATCACAAAAATACAGGAAACCTGCAACATATGATGGCAAGACTAGTTGGCCGGATTACCTTATACATTTTGAAATTGTTTCTATGTTAAACCAATGGAAAGAAAATGAAATGGCATTTGAGCTTGCCATCTCTTTGCGTGGATCTGCGCAAGAGGTATTGGGTTGTTTGACGCCATCCCAGCGTCAGAATTACCAAATGCTAGTCGAAGCATTGACTTCCCGATTCCATCCAGATAATATGACGGAAATATACAAGGCTAAAATGAAAAGTAGACTTCGCAGGAAGGATGAAACACTTCCTGAGCTCGCACATGACATCAAGAGATTGGTGAGAATGGCTTATCCTATGGACTGTGGACAGATAAGAGATCAACTGATGCTGGACTGCTACATTGACAGCTTGAATAATTCAGATATGGAATGGGCAGTGTATCAAAGACAAGTAAAGACCATTGATGAGGCAGTGAGAGCAAGTATGGAATATGAGGCCTTTAACTTTAGAAAGAATAAATGTATTATTGTCTCATCCAATGGAGTTAACCGAAGCCAGACAGTTGAGGAAACAGAAAATGCAGATAAAAGCAATGTTTTATTGGGCACTATGCAACGGCTTATCCAATCGCTGGATTCCTTAAAGTCTACATTGAAAAATAATTCAAGTAGATCTTCAACAGATCTACAGCATATCAGAAAGAAGGACTTCAAAATTCACGGTCTTTGCTTTCATTGTCATCAACCAGGACACAAGAGGAGGAAATGCATCAAATATAAAAAGGAACATAAAGCATGAACCAGAACACAAGGACATCATGACCCGAGTAAAAGACTTACCAGAAGTCATATTCATAGATTACAGAAAATATATTTTCCATGAATTTAGTACTCAGTTTACTGTATTTTGATGTCATACAGTTACAAAAAAAAACCTATGGCACAACATAACTTTTCTAAGAAGTAGATGGACTCCCTCTTGAGTCGTGAAGCAGATGGACTCCCTCTTGAGTCGTGAAGCAGATGGACTCCCTCTTCAGTCGTGAAGTAGATGGACTCCCTCTTGAGTCAAGAAGCAGACGAATTGACAAGGAAAGGATCTGGATCTATAAGGATGATGGAAGTGTAGAGACTATTTATATTATGATTAAACGAGAAATAAGTGCAAGTTATGTGATTTAGTGTAAGAAATATAGAAACATTTTCAGCATGGTAAGATTTCAAGGCAGTTAATATTTTATAGAAATCAGTTATCAGGATTCGGAGATATACTATGGAAGATAAATTTTAATCCTGAATGTCATAATTGTAGGTAAGATGTCCAATTGTAAATGTAAAATTGGATGATTATAAGTTTAAAGTGGTTATGAAAGCATAATTATATATTGCCAGATTTTTATCAAGTGATACGGGTACGTTTGTAAAAAGATTTTTGCAACTTTAGAATATGTTTTGTATATTTATACGTGTATGGGAAGTGTTTCCCCGAGGCGCGTGGTGTAAAGTAGCAGGTGAAAGGTGTCCTCTATGTGTTGTGAAAGGGGAGAATTTAGCCTGTGGTAAAACAAAGAAATGTAAAAATGTACAAATGTTTTTCTTTGAAATTCTGGAGGTATGATTACCAGAATTAGTTTCTGAATTCAAAGTTAGTAACATTTTATTGTAAGATGAATTTACATGTTAGCAGCAATTTATCAGTTATATATGTCCAGGAAGATAAAGTGTTGACGAGGACGTCAAGTTTTAGAAAACCGGGGGTAATGTAACAAAATAGGCCTAGTGGCCTGTGGTTTGGGCATATATCCGATCAGGTATTGGATCGAGGTGTTCCAGTTTACATTTAAGATACAGTGTTTAAGATGTAACAAAACAGGTTAGTGGCCTGTGGTTAGGGCATATACCCGATCAGGGATCGGGTCGAGGTGTTCCAGTTTACATAAACGATACTGTGTGGTGGAGAATATTTGAAGATTCTGACATAAATAGCGCTAGGACGTAGCGTGGCAGTTTTATGCTGTGGACATAGAAATATAAATGCTGAAGATTGTTATTCATTGAGTTATTGCATTGTATGAATTAATTGTTAAGATGCGAGAGTGATTGAAATAATGTACGAGTGCATCACGTCACGGTCTCGATCTTTCCGTCAATACACAAACATGACTAGTGTGTGGAATGTGTTC
Source organism: Argopecten irradians (assembly GCF_041381155.1). Classification (NCBI taxonomy): domain Eukaryota; kingdom Metazoa; phylum Mollusca; class Bivalvia; order Pectinida; family Pectinidae; genus Argopecten; species Argopecten irradians. The sequence continues at coordinate 54,428,473 of NC_091134.1, forward strand.
GATATAAGATTAAGTAATCGACATTACATGTAAATCAATGAATGTACAAACCCATGTGTTAGTTATCTCGCTGAGATACTGTCGATTTCATTGTTAGACGACTTTATTTAGCTGTAAATGTCGTTGTTGACATTCATGTGTTCGTCGCTGACAACTTGTTGTCAAAATGACGTAGTCGGCGTTTCGAGTGTATTCGTTGTAGAAATATTGTAAAGAATGTCTGCTATTATACTTAGATCGTTTTATTGTTTAGGAAGATTTGTGTATTTGATTTAGGTACAGATGCATTGTATACGATGTGTATTTTTATAGTATCGGAGGGATTATATTATAGTTCCTTTGCGTAAGGTTTCGGGTGTGAGACAGGCCAACCGAGGCTTTCAGCCAATCAGCGGGCGGCCTAGCCTCGCCCGAGGCCCAAAGGTTATAAATAGGGGTGAGCACAGGGCCTCGCCACTTCTGTTTCACCGGTACCAGCGAGCGGTCACTACGCTCTCGCAGGATAATAGCGCCAGACGAAATTGGTTATTTCTTAAGTTAGGATTAGACACTCACATGTTTTAAGAGTAAGGCTCTTAGCCTCTATGAGTTGTCTAAGTATTTATTTCTTGGATTATTTGGTTATAGGATATGAAACTCATAAGTTTCAAGAGTGCGGCTCTTAGCCTCTATGAGTTATCATTGTATATGTATTTTATGACAAGCTTAGGAAAGACTCTCATAAGTTTCAAGAGTACGGCTCTTAGCCTCTGTGAGATGTCAGTAGTCGATTTCTCAGGAAAGACTCATAAGTTTCAAGAGTACGGCTCTTAGCCTCTGTGAGATTACTGGAATTATGGAGATTATCATTCTTATTTAACACATGTTGTGACTTTCTCAGTTAGATAATATATTCTTTAACTTTTATTACTGGCTTGAGTCTTTTATTATACTGGATCATTCCGGATAAGCAATCGTTGAGACTTGTAGTCTTAACCTACGGATCATACAAAATATAAGGTTAGACAGGAACTGCGACCTGGGTGCTGGGTACTACCTGCACGCTACCAAGGAATACTTAGGAATACCGCACCCGGGTCCGGTTTTTGTCACAATATATATCTTCAGGACCATTTTGCTGCCAATTAGTATGATTATTAATTTCAAGGTATCATTTATTTTCTAACAATAAATAAACTAGTATGCATTGTGTGGACCCAGAGGATATTGATCATCCAATGAAACACAAAATCAACAAGAATTCAAAAGCTACATTTAGTTGACTTCAACCATATAACATCCAAAACACAGGATATGATCCTTTGTTGGATGAATAATAATGGAAAATAATAGATATCAGTTAATTCAAACAGTTTCTTTCAATGTATCCTTATATAATTAATTCACATTGATCATGTCTCATTTGAGGAAAACTTCTGGATATAGGCACATTGTAAAGTTAGAAGTAAATATTTATTAATTAATTTACCAAGTATTAAAATGAATACACATTGTATCTTTGCCACATTCAGAATCGGTACATTTGTTTCAACATATTACAACATAAGCCTTTAAGGCTTTAAAAACCGACCACAAATTATTCATCCCTCTCTTTTTACTTAAGATATGATCCTTTGTTGGATAAATAATAATGGAAAATAATGGATATCAGTTAATTTAAACAGTTTCTTTCCATGTATCCTTAATTCACTTTGATCATGTCTCATTTGAGGAAAACTTCTGGATATAGACACATTGTATAGTTAGAAGTAAATCTTTATTAATTAATTTACCAAGTATTGAATACACATTGTATCTTTGCCACATTCAGAATCGGTACATTTGTTTCAACATATTACAACATAAGCCTTTAAGGCTTTAAAAACCGACCACAAATTATTCATCCCTCTCTTTTTACTTAAGATTTTGAATTATTGATATTGTCAGCAATAACTTTTTAATGTTTTATATCTGTTGGATTATGATTATTTAACTTATAATTAATTACTATTTTCGCATGAATAATTCTTCTATTATTGCTGGCACTTACTCTTTCATTATATTACTCTGTGAAACCACAGAATACATAAAGAAACTAACGAAAACTATTATTTTTACCATCAACACGCATTGTCTTTTTCAGTTGTGTCTGTTTTCATGAAAGTATCCAAAAACGGTGATTTTATGTATTTTTTCACCGACAACATGGCCTAACATTACCTCGGCATAAAATTCGTTGAATAGCGTTTCATCTTTCTCCTCTCCCTCTTCGGGGGGAGGATTAGCCTGCTGTTCAGGCGGGCCCTCCGTTTTCTCTGTAGCCATTTGTTTTGCTTTTTGCCACAACACGAAAGAGTTCCGTCTTATAGGCGCGTTCGATTCCTATCAGACCGACAACATCAATTTTATTAAAGGCCCATTTCCGAAACAGAAAAAAAACATAGATTGATATTTCTTTTAGAGTCACAAAAGTTATAAGCGTACCGTTAATACTACACTTATGATACCCTTCTGAAAAAAAAAAAATGCTTAAATAAGTTCATAACGCGGGTCACCTTATGTTTCCCACGTGTTTGTTGACCATCACTGACAGTGAAATGAATCTAACATGAAACATCATGTAGAGGCATTGATAACCTCATCTTCCACCTCTGGGTCGCGAGTTCGAATCCCATGTGGGGCAGTTGCCAGGTACTGACCGCTGATCGGTGGTTTTTCTCCGGGTACTCCGGCTTTCCTCCACCAACAAACCTGGCACGTCCTTAAATGACCCTGCCTGTTAATAGGACGTTAAACTATTCAAACCCAATTACCTCATCTTAGGCTATCGAAATCAATTTCCGTATGTTATTTTTTAAAAGAATCTTCAGAATGCAAGTGAGCCTTTAAAATGTCTTGCATATTCAGTCAATGGGCAGCTGCCATGTACTAACTGTAGGTCGTTTTTCCTTTACCTCCCTAAAATCCTTGCTCTTAATAGAAATGAAAATTGAAAGAGAAATGAGTTTTATTTCACTTTTAATTAGGAAAGAGTAATTTCGAAGTTACGTACTATTAGATTATTATTTACTTCACTTCACTCCGTCGCTGCCAAGTAGAACGTAGGGAAGAAACCCTGTACTAGCCTCTAATTAAGTTGCCGATAAATATTTTTCTCTGCAAAGTTAATTTGAAACTGAGTCTAGAAACAGACACGTAGATCGCTCAAGACAAAAAATCATCGTGCAATTTTAATGATTACGCCTATTTAAATCCTATGTGTCGTATTTTTCATACTCACGAAACAAGATAAGCTTTTGATATGTTATCATCATCAAAAGTTACTAACATTTTGAAAATTACAAACACAAATAAGAGCAGGAAATGATTTTTAGCAGTACTGCAAAAAATCATTACATGTACATTTACAGTTCTATATAGTGAAGCGAAATGACTACCTATGGTCAGCCCATGAAGCCAAATTGTGATCTACAATTTCATTTCACATTTGTACAGTGTTATCAGAGATTTAAATAGTAATTATATTTAAATCTCTGGTGTTACTAGTAATTTTAAAGTGAAAGTTTCCATCTAAACATACATAAGGCATAAATATATATAATTTCTGCGTTGTAAATAACGTTTATAAGGCATCTAAAGCCATTTGAATGATTTCCACGGCTCAATTCATTAAATCTGATGAATTTCAGTAGATAACCGAAGAAAAATTGACATGCAAAAATTTTCCACCAGTTACGGTACTGCAACAGTAATAATTAAAGATGTTCCGACACTTCATTGATTTTTCCTCTATCAATAACGGGAAAAAACGAATTAGAATATTTCTTCAGTCACAAAAATTATTTACTTTACACCATTACCATCTACTTCAAGATAAAAAAATAAAAAAAAAATCCATGGCACTATGGCCTAACACATTAGTCTATATGGAATTTAAAAAGTACTGATTGCGGATCTTCAAAAAGGCAAAATAAATTATTTCCGTGTATTTTTGTTTGTTTGTTAATTAGATATATACATGTATGCACGATTAAACATCAGTGGTGGCCGTTTTCGATTATGCGGTTTGACTGGATGAATTAACGACGGACCTGGTGATTTTATATTGTTTTCAGGCGAGCCTTGACAAAGACGTCACATGCCTGTATCAGAAACTGCAGGTCCGTCAGGATTTGTACTTGAAATAATGACTTTTACAAACGGTCGAACCGGTTGTTCCGAATAAACGAAATCTTTAATCCATCTTTAATTAATAAACGAACAACTAGGTCCATTCAGTCAAACCGCATAATCGAAAACGGCCCTGTATATCGTCGTCAGCCCGATGCGCGAAGCGAATGCGCCAAGCAGCGTTAACAATGTAAACACGCAACAGACCGAGATCAGTGACGTCACGTCGAGAAGCACTCGGCTGTAGGAAGACGAACGCCGTGCAAAAAATTGAGGTAAGAAATGCATTCCAGAAATACAGCATTTATAATGTTCCGATCGGAAATCGAAGAACATCTCCAGAAAAATATGTTTATTAAATAGGGTTTCTAGACAATCAGTTTATTCTAGATATGAAAAGGGCAATTTTTTCATTGAATAGAAGTGTGTCCTGTTCGGATGTCGTCTTGACATTGAAGATCACCAAAATGCCTATATATGTCTAGTTGAACGCGCATTAACGCACGCAGTTATTTCTTTAATTATTTGTAAAAGTAGTTGCTTTGTGTCCACTAGTCTATGTTCATAATTAAAATGAGTCAATCATATTATTTGTGAAGTCTCGTGAAGAAAAGCAGTCACTGATTCACTAGCTAGTAGTAGTACTTCTACTAGGCCTACTAGACAGCTGACAGGATAAAGTTTTGGAATTTGGCCTTAAGTTAAGGTGCTGTTGTCAAATGTACAGGGAATACTTATTTTTTAGTTCAATTAATGTTAATTTATATATTATCACATGTAGAGATCAATAGAGAACATTTTAATACAACTGTAGTTAAAGTGAATAGTCGGGCAAAGAAAACCAGTCTAAATGCGTTCATACTTCATTGGCCTTCCAAAAGTTCTCACATATTAATACGACGGCCAAGTTCTGCTTACGCTTCCCAATTATGACCATTAAAGTAAAGGGAAGTTGAAAGCATTGAAAGCGAGGCTGCGTGGAAATGTAACCACGGACATAGTCAGCCGGGAGGACGTTTTAGGATTCCTATACTTTAGATTAATTTCTTCGTATGCAGACAGATTTTGGCGAGAGATTTTATTATTCTATTTCATAAGAAATTATACTGGATACATTCACACCATTTTACCGACTTTAGCCATCCTTGCCCGACTGTTCACTTTAATTGTTAGATTTATTATCATCCCTCATGTATATAACACTAACAGACAGGTAGTTGATTCACATCACATGGTTGGGAAATGAAACATTGTTTTTCCTTGGGGGTAAATAAACAACTATGTTACCCCGAGGCATGCACCCACAATGATTTTCTGTGGCCGAGTGGTTAAGATGTCCCGACATATTACCATAAGCCTTCCACTTCTGGGATACGGGTTCAACTCCCATGTGGGGCAGTTGCCAGGTACTGACTGCTGATTTATGATTTTTCTCTGGGTACTCTTACTTTCCTCCACCAACAATCCTGGCTCATCCATATATATTAATTTACATGACCCGTGGCTGTTGATACAACGTTAAACTAATAAAACCAAACCATCTTTTACACAGAGCTACCTCCCCTTCTGATTTTTCCAAGAATTACCGACGAAGCATATATTACAGATATTCTACCACAAATTAAAGTAATACTGACCCCCAAAATAGTGAATTTTAGGTATGATAATTAATTGATCATGTTTTATTTACCCTATATCTTGATAACCAAACATTTCTACAAAATTGGTTTTGTTCAATTTGCTGAATAATAATTTAATATTACATTTTCATTTTTATCTTTCTGATACAAGTTGCCCGCTGAAAACTGTTCTTAGTTGTTGAATTCATAGCACCACTTGCATGCATATTGGAAAAATTACAGTGTTTTTATTTACGCCAGAACAGAGAACTAATCAGCTACACTGTATATCAAAGTAGTTGTGCCTGCATGGACAAATAACGAGGGAATCATAAATTCACAACAGAGCCCTGAAATATATTCATTAAAATGTTTATACATCAATATACAAAATATTAATATTAAAGAATCTAAATTCTTTAATTCCTGTTTAAAATATAGTGGTATTTTAAAACACTATAACTACAATGTATCTTGTTTATTTAGATATTCTGAATAAAAATAGTTGTCTATAGGTATGATAAACATTCCAATTAGTGATGATATAGTCCAGCTATACATGTAGTACAGGTATAGGTAATTGTTGACATGTGACTGACCTGGAACTTCACATATACTTTGGGTTTAGTGTAAATTCATCTGTATATAGATTAGACCACATGTTGTCACACATTATATAACCACAATAGCCTAACAATGCTCAAGGCTTTCTATTCCCTAGAATGATTGCATAAGACAGTCTAGTTAGTCTAGTTTGTTAATTTTCAAGCCTTGTTAGTTTTTTTTTAGATATTTTGTTATCAACTGTCAACTTCACACACTGGTACATTTAATTTATATCACATGAAATCTAAGTGCTTCCTTAAAATTTTCCTGTGTATATATATGCATGTTATGTTAGAAGTTGTCACATCTCAATGCAAGTACACCAAAGTATTCAGTTTCCTGGTGAGAGAAGTCATGGACTATTAAATAAATCTAGATTTATAAGTATATTTACATCTTTAAAGAGTTTATCACACAGCTATTTTGGTACATACAGAACATAGCTTATATTTTTTAGTTTCATATTATATACATTATTTAAAAAGTCAATATTTATACTGTATTTGCCATAATTAGCACCCTTCCCCCCTTTTCTGGAGAAGAGTTGAAGTTGTATAAACGCCCCAATCTCATTGATTTAACAATGTTTTACAATATGTGATGCCTCTAACATCAGCATAGCATCCTGTATCACAGGGCTTGGCTAGTTTTTTACATGTGAATTATGACATATAATGCGTCTCGCAGGATAAAAAGCATATATGTAAGGTGAATAAGGTATATATCAACCTGCTTGATAATTAAATAGAATAAATTCAAACTTAATTAGGTATTTGTGATTGTCACCTACTGACCCAGTGATAGAGGAGTTTTGTAGGCTATCTGTATATTACCAGGTAATCATTGTACTTATTGTTTTTATTGTTATTTGTTTATTACATGTATATTTAGATTCATCATTGAAGTACAAATAAGAGATACAATTTTAGCATTAATATATAATAATGTTTCAAATTAAAATAATACTGTAATAACTAGAAAGTTGCAGTATATAAACTGGATGATAATTGATAGATCTGCATTGATCTGCATTGATGACATGTTCTTTTTCTGACACATTATACCATGTTTTAAGATAAAAACTTGAATGAAAAATTATTGTCCATGAAACACTAAATTATGGATGACTAGAATTCATTTCTAGACTGCATGCATTTCCTGTTTGATCATCAATTTTGAAAAACAAAAAACATTAAATTATTAATACATGCAAATTTTATATTTTAATGCTCATTTTTACTGGGCCACAATGAAATATGAAAATAAAATTACCGATAGTGTATACGTACATGTTTTGGGTTAAACTGAAATCCATAGAAAAATAGCTGATAACTATAAATAACTGATGCATTACGATTTGTTGATCTTCATTGCAGAATCATATACCATACTGGCATAGTAACATCTGTTGCTGTTTGAAATGAGCAGCTGTAAAAAAAATACCTTTTCATGTTTACTGTATTTACACAATTATCACATTACAGTAAATGTATTATTATTTTCTCCTATATGTTTAAAGTCTTTGTTAGTATAAACTGTAAACAAAGCCAGAATTACTAGAAGGGGATCCGGACATTACAATAAATAATACTTGCTTCATCAACAAGTAAAGGCAAATCTTTAGCCTGAACAATATTTGCTATGGTTTTGTATAATATGCTTTATTTTTGGCAACATTCATATAAGCTAGTTTATTAATTTATAAATAGGTAGGTATATACATATAGTTCCTTTGTAGTACTAGATAGTATCAAGTGTATTCCCCTTTGGATATATATCACCTATGAAAACGAAAGAAATGTGACATATAAACAGATAATTATCATGAATACATACATTTAATTTTATCACCATGTATATATATACTGGCCATGAAAGTTGTCAGAAAAATAGGTAAGGTAACTATTTATATGCATTGTGACATATTCTTTAGATTTTTGTATTATTTAGTAAGATAAAAAGAAATTATTGCTTGTTTGATGTCAAGAAAATTAGCTAAATACTTGACTTCACATTATACTTAAGCTATATATATGCAATAAACATACAATGTAGTAGAAAAGATATTACCTAGTCCTTCTGACTGACTTGTCTGCTACAAAAGTAGCTACATCTTAGTATCCTGGATGCATCATGCAGTCGATATATTTAAAGATGCTCCACCGCTGACAAATGTTATTTTTACACTATCAAAAACAGGAACAGACGATTTTGTATTTTTCTTCAGTTAAAAAAGTTACTTACTTTACACCATTACCACCATTGAAAAGTTTGAGCTTCTAATTTTACTTCAAGTTAAAAATATGAAAAATAATTAATTGCATCCCGAAAAAATTCTGTGGCACTATATTTTATATAGAATGAAGTAATGATTACGCATGCACCAAAGGCAAAACAAATTATTTCATGTTAGTTTTTGTGTTAATTAGGCATATATATACACGATTAAACACCAATTATTGTTCAAATGATGAATATCATTTATGCTCTGTCGGCGGTGGAGCATCTTTAATATCATATAATATGAATTGCTTATAAAAAAGATTAGCGGTAATTTTCATGCACATGATAATTTGTTTAAACTCAATAAAAGTTATAGTAACAAATGTTCTTTTAACAATCATCATTCAATAAAACAGAATAACTTTTAACCAAAAAACGTTATACTGTTGAAGCAATGGATTGTCTTGAGCTTTGATCGGTTGATTTATGAACATGGGAATATTTTCAATTAAGGCTTTATTGAAGCTAGTACAATCTGTATATGTATATGAAAGAATACTTGTACAGAGTCAGATAAAAGTAATACATAACAAAAATGGTAATGCATAAGATGATTAATTAAATTATTTTGTTAATGAAGTCTTTCAATATGGGTTAATTTAGTAAAGATGAAAGTTGCATTATACATGTTCTTTTTTAGTCTCTAATTAATATGCAAAGTTTTAAGATTCTTGGTTTGGATGGATGCTATTAAGGTACTTGGAAATGCATGTTAATGTTTTCTAAGCAGAAAAAACCAAACATAACATTCTACATGAATAATCAAAAGCAACAAAAAACACAAGTTTTATAAATTTTGTTAGTAATTTATATATATTATAATAATTTGTAATTAGCATCAACATCTTGTATATAGCTAAAGTCAACATCCTGTATAGCTAGAACTAAATATTTGAGACAACAGAATTGTGTTGCAACCTAATTTGATATGAAGAGAATTTTTTATGAAATTGCAGAGTCTGAAAGTTTCAACGGAATGTGGTATGCATGTTTGCAATTTGTTTACTTTGGAACTAAAGGATTGTTTGGTTTAACTTTTAGACAAGTCTAAGAACAAAGATAATCAAAATAACATGTGGATTCCAGAGTTGTAATTACAACTATATATATAATTCATGTTATCTTGAATGCATGTACCAATATATTTCCCCTGATATATCTACCTGAAAAATCAATGATAAGGTATGATGTGCAGCATAATTAAGTGACCAGTCATATACATTGTATATATACTTCTATGTAGATTATGCTTTTAGTCAAACCTGTCTATAAGGCCATCCAAAGGATCAAGAGAAAATGGTCTTCATATATAGCCAAATGGTCTTTATGTACAAGGCTGTGATGAAATTGACTTTTTGAGAAAGTGATCTTATTAAGCTGGTGGTCTTTATATAGAGGTGACTGCCAAGGAGGGTTTGACTATACGTACATTTATATCAAGTAGGTATGCATGGCAAGAAGAAATTATCAAGAAAATAATTGCAATCAGATTTAATGTTGTCTATTGAACCACATTAAATTAATGATTCTATGTACATGTATTTTTTTTTGTAGTCTAAATAATCTAGATATTAAAGCCTTTTTTTACTTTGCATGCTGTCTTGGTCCAACAACAAATAAATAATGTAATTTATTCCAAAGTATATATAAAATGTTTGTAGTACTATGATTGAAAGTATGTTACGATATCCCTTAGCCTTTAAGTATATAACTCCAATTCACTGATCATGGCATTAAGATATGACCTTCCTTGATCCTTGATTATGTCACTAATGTAATTGACTGTTCTGACTATACTCATACATTTAGTGTATCATCAGTATTTCCCCTGTATAGGCCCCAGGTCTGCCCAATCCAGGTACGCACATGTAGGCATACTGCATGTGGACTTTAAACCCTACTTTTTCATTTAGGTATAATACCTGTGTATATTCATAACACACTGAAGTGTAAACCCCCGCCAGGTAAGTTAAACTTGACTCAGTCTTCTGTTACATTTAAATGTTGTGAGCCTTATTCTGAATTGCTACAAGTGTACTGTAGTTTTTGTGATCTTTATAGTGAATATACAGAAATTTTTAGTAATTCATTTATAACAAGAAATATTATCAAGTAAATTATTTTTTTATTAATGATGTAATACACTGTACTTATCTTCAACTTGATGTTCTCTGTACTTCTACTTATTTGAACTTTATTTCTGATTGGGAAGCTAAAGGACCTCTGTACTTGGTATCATGAAAATAAAAAGTTATGTCAGATCAACAGTTAAAGTAAAATCACATGTTATATATAATGATATGCTGAATATTCATTTACCAATATAAAAAGATGTTTGTATCTGTTTTGGCTGTTTCATACATGCACGGTATGAAATAGGATAATTTGACACAAGATAGAGCAGCGCGTGCTGTAATAGTGCTGATATTGGATTGAGAGCAATTATTTGGATATAATAGATATCAAGGTATACATATTCTGTTCATATTCATTTGTGTAATCACAAGCATTATCTTTGGAATTGCCTAAATTGACTACCAATAACAAATACTATAATGTATTATTCAACTCAATAAAATTAAAAGTGTACCCTCCCTAATTGCCTCCCTATTTTTTGAGGCTCCAAGTTTACTTACCATATATATGATTGAAGCAGTGAGAATATGAATTCCATACAGTTTCTTTATTTTGGTTCTTTTGCAAACTTATGTGGTCTACTTTGCTACAATAATTACGCAGTACATGCTTATAATCCAGCTCTCTTGGTATGAGTATTGCATAACATACTTTGTAATCATGAATCTATATAAAGATTTATAGAAAAGTAATTTTAAAAAAGAAAACATTTTTTTATCGTGCATTTTCAACCAATGAAAAAGCAATATTTTAATAATAGATGAAAATAAAGCTGTAAGGAATTTCATTGGACCATCTATGATAATTAGGATAACACCAGCTGCATGGTGTTTGTATGTCATACTTGTATATAACAAACAACAAACTAATTCTGTCACCCTTTAAGGACTTTTTCATAAATACATGCTTCATATTCATTAAAAATGCACTGTGTATACATGTATTTATATGTGCATTTCTGAAATTTACACCAATTATATTCATATTATTTGGGAATTGAATACCCTTAGGCTACAGCGTTATGGACTTTTTAATTTATTGAAAATTAGATATCTATATTTGCTTATGCTTTACTGAGAATTCTAACAAATAAAGAGATGAGCTTAGTGATTTGTGGTTGTGTAGTGGTGGTTTGTTTATGTTTGTGATTAAGTCATCCTCAGACATGTGTATTTATTTGTGTACTTGAAGGTGAGCAGTCTGTAAGGATGGCTGAGGCTCACTCTGCTGTAGCCTTCTCCTTCTCAGTAACACCAGAAGGAATTGATGTGAATCTCAACCATGAGGCACTCAAGGCAGTGTGGAAAAGTGGCGTCCGATCCTGGAAAAAACGTATAGGACGAGCCAAGGTAATTATACATACTAAAGTTGTGATATAGAACACAGTAATCAAGCTGACATGATGACATGGCCAAGGGCATGTGATGTCGGCAGTCTAACCTTTCAGTGACCACATGATAGTACATGTATAGGGTTCACTCAGGTTTATAACCGTAGATCAGAGGGTGATCAAATATTGCTGTCAATTTTCATTCCATAATATTTATAAATCATTATATAAGTACATGATAGCTTAAAGACATTAACCAAATTATCACTTTCATTTTCTATAATTAGACTTCTCAGATTGAAGCGAAAAGGTTGACAGTGTGTATATCATGAGCAATACATGTATAGCATTTTTTATACTAAATATTTACATGTATCTAAGAAGTACAGTTGGACTGTTAGAACATCTATTATAGACGATATGCAAATAAACTAAATATCGTTAGTGTTTCATATTCATCACAATGGCACTTAATTAATATACAAATGGCACTTAATTAATATACAATGCTATGAATCATCTGACATGCATTGTCTTCAGTCTGTGACTCTGTACGTGTGTACAGGAAATATATACATGTATACACGTACTACCATTACCAATAGCTAACTACACTTATTGACCGTTGACATGAACATTTATTGTAAGAAAATTATGTTAACTGTAACATATTGGTGTATGTGATATACATATATTAATTAGGGTCATTGTGTTATTGCGTATTTTATACATATCATTTACATTTCTATTTGTACTATATCGCGTAAGGTAATTAATAGATGTGACCTACATAACATATCATATATGATCTGCTCCATATGCAGTCAACCTGATGGACACTTATAATCATTTAGTATATATACTTAAAATGTTGTGCTAGTATTTCATAACAATAATTTTAAATTTTAGTTAGAGAATTAAGTAGCAAGCTATCGTTATATGGATATGGATGTGGCACAGTTGTGTAATATAAGCCGCAGGTATTTTTTACTAGGTGATTGGGTGTCATTGTCAATGTCATCATTTATGTTTCTAAGATAGTTTGACTTTAGTGATGCTTAATTTACTATTACATCATTTGATTTCAATCAGGCTATTAAGGTCTTCTACATAAACTTTAATTTTTACAAAATATATCATTCTCACATTTTATTATAAGCTATACTAATACCTGAGTAGTTGTCAACATCGAACACACAAATTAAGTCTTAAAGCTATAGCCATAAAAGGGAACCTTTAATTGATAATTATACATATAACTGCTCTAAATTCTGTACTTATATTGTATAAAAAGACGATAAAACAACATCCATGTACACACACATACATGTATTTGGTTCTATTCAAGCTATTAAGAAGTGAATAAGATGTTTGAATGTGCAAGTGCACCAGGACAACATGTACACCTATAAATTGATAGCATTGGTCTTCCAGTTGATCATTAAAATTTAAATATGATTGATTTATCAGTTACTAGGTTGTTTACACTTAATGAAAGACACTTTTATTGGTAATTCATAAAGTAATTCATACTATGTATACTATGATATCTGCAGTAGTAAATTACTGACAGTAAAATGTTTAGAAAGTAAGAGAGGCCAGGTAAAAAATCATAGTAATCAAGAAGAAAAAGTTATATTCATATGTACTGCATTGTTATTTTGTTTGTTTAAAAGTGCTTTATAGTAAGCATGTTTTTAAGTGGGAGATTTGTTTTAACTTGTGTCATTCGTTTGGCCTTGATACCAAGAGTGCCAAATTGTCTTAAAGAAGGGTTGGAATTCTACCAAGTTAAAGCACCAGCCCTTTTGTTGTCATTTTTAAAGCCATACTATGTAAAGTACTCCTGTATTTAAATGGTTGTTTGGACTTTGTCCTGTGTCATATCAGGTAAACTGAGATTGCTTTAGTAAATTATGCTACAGAATACTCAATAGACCTAGCTCAGATGTCTTGGGCTAGGTGAATATTTTGTGGGGGTGGGTCTTTTTGGGAAAATCTAAAATATGGCACTGATAATAATGAAGAAATAAAAGTCTTTTTTTTTTTAGCATTTCATAAAAAAGAAACCATAAATGAAAATGATATACAAAGATAGACACAGATATTTCAAGATGTATTTACAAACATGATTTACAGAAAAAGTGAAAATGAAGAGATAATTTTTAACACTTTTATTACAACTTGTTTTAGATTTTACCTTGATCATCATACTCTACATGTATAAATCTTAATCACATATCTGTACTGTTGGATTGTAATTAGTATCCTAAATAGTCTGTTCATCTGTCCTAAATAGTTTGTCCATCTGTCTTTGTATCCTAAATGACTTTTTTAATGAAACTTAGCAGCATTGTTCTGCATGCAGGTTTTCTTTTGTCAAAATTTTGTCAACCATTATAGTAAATTGCAAGTCACTATGTACAAATGGCCATAACTCATTAGGTTTTGGATAAATTTTGTTGAAACTTTGTCTATTAATTATCTATAATTTGACAAATATTACTTGCTTCAATAACAGTTATCGTGGATATGTAATGGATAAGCATGTGGTTGCCATGTTATATAAGGGGTAGGCTTTTTTGTTAGACGTTGACTTAACAGTTCTAATTAAGATTTTCTTTGTTTACAGAACCAGTTTAAGAATGGAGTGTACCCCGCCACCCCTATGAGTTGGCTGTTCATTGCTACAATAGTACTAGGAACTCAGCTAGCTGGTTACGATATCTCATTTGGACTGATAGGATGGATGCAGACCCACATACCTTGGTTAGTGTATGGGCAAATGATTACTATATATATATATGTGTGTAGTAGTGTTCTAGCTGCCCGGTCATTTTTGAAAGTCTTCAACTTAAGTTATCCGGGATATATTTGCTATTTGCATTGCAATCAAATTAATTGACAGGTATTTCATATATAAATATTTTGCTCTAAGAAAATAATGTTTGACTTATACTTTTACGGTATATAGGAAATGTGTGTTCAATTTACATCTTAAAGACTCAGAATTTGCTTATGAATATTCATTATCTGTATTACTTAATATTTGATTGATATACTAGCCTCATGATGGTGCGAGGTACCTTTTGTCTAATGAAAATACCACCAATGTTATAGATTTGCTGTTTATAAATATGTATAGATATATTTAGGCTGATGGCAGCATAGTGCCTAAATATATATGATTTTACTTTTAACATTTAAACAGAATATTTTATTGAGTGACACATGAGTGTAATTTAGGTATGACAGTTATATATTCCTGATTGATAAAAATATCCTAATTAAGTTGTAAGTAAATCATGATGTGTCCTATTTATTTTATTTGTGTCACAGGTATTTGAATGGAATAAAGCCTTGAGATTAGAAGGTACTTAAAATTGCTACCGTAATGGTACATCACATTTATGTTGAAATTTATTAATCGTGTAGCTGCAATTGTTGTTTTTGTGTTGACCCTCTCCCTTTGGTGGTCTCCCTTGTTATGTCCATCACTTCCTACTATAACCTGATTATCTCCCCTTTAGGATACGCGATGGATCAGCTGTAATGAGCCTGTACTCCAGCTGTGTCATATTCTCCACACTGTTATGGGTAGCCAAGGCCAATCTGATGAAATACACACTAAAGATGCTTCTTCACTACCACGGCTGGATGTACGAGCCCCGCGGACCAATGACAACTCGTACCAAGATATGGATGGTATTATCATATACTTTTTGATTTGGTTATTTCTTCATATGCTTACACATTATCATAACTTTTCAATGGCTTCTTTAGCGTCATCTACTATCTCATGTTTCAGCTGATTATAGGATCCATTTGATTGTGTCAATAATATTGATAAAATGAAAGGTCATGTACATAATTTATATCCTTTGCATTAAGTATTAAGTTGTATTTCAGTTCAAATTGGATTTGAATACTCTAAAGACTTTAAATTTGAAGCATGTATATATAGTGGTTCATTTTATATTTCAGGGATTAGTTAAATTGTTTGGTGGCAGGAAACCCCTGTTAATGAGTTATCAAAGTGCTCTTCCCAAAATTAGTGTTCCACGAGTCAGTGACACCATAGATAGGGTAAGTCAATACAATAAAACAAAAATTATAAGTGTAGTTTTCATTTTAGTTGTATTCTTGAATATGATTATATTATGAAATGCATCAAAATTTCAAGTGATAAAGAAAAAACTAATAATTTGCTGTTTCTTTGGTTGGCTGGAGAATGGCTATGAAAATTAAAATGAAAATATTCAAATAATGATTTTTCTGTTGCCAGTATTTAAAGTCGGTCCGTCCTCTGATGGATGATGAAAAATACAAAAGGATGGAAGGACTAGCCAAGGATTTCCTCAAAACATTAGGTCCCAAACTCAACCGCTATCTTCATCTCAAGTCCTGGTGGTCAACCAACTATGTAAGTAATGCTCTATCTTCATCTCAAGTCCTGGTGGTCAACCAACTATGTAAGTCATTCTCTATCTTCATCTCAAGTCCTGGTGGTCAACCACCGATGTAAGTAATGCTCTATCTTCATCTCAAGTCCTAGTGGTTAACCAACTGTGTGAGTCATTCTCTATCTTTATCTTAAGTCCTGGTGCTCAAGTAACTATGTAAGTCATTCACTATCTTCATCTCAAGTCTGGTGGTCAACCAGCTGACTATTGTAACTCAACCACTATCTTTATCTCATTTTCTGGTGGTCATCCGATTATGTAAGTCAACCACTATTATAATATATTTTTATCTCAAATAATGGTGGTCAACCAGCTATTGTAAGTCAACTACATGTACTATCTTTGTTTCAAGTCCTGAGTGTCAACCAACAATATTATTATTATAAAGTAAGTCAAGAATGTAGAATTTGAATCTATTGAATATTTGTCGGTATTTCATATCTGCTTCATTTAGAATGTTTCAAGAATGCTTGAAATGATTTTGTTTTGATTATCATGAAATTATACTAACTTTTATAATTACATGTAATAGAATTTGAAATTCTTACTGAAGATGTAGCAGGGTATTTTGGTAGTACCCAAACTTCCCTAGCTATAATTGTATTTTTGTGTCCACCTTACAGATCTCGGATTGGTGGGAAGAGTATGTATACCTAAGTGGACGATCTCCTATCATGGTTAACAGTAACTTCTATGGCATTGTAAGTACAGTACTACAGGATCACCACATTATACTGTATCATTATTACATTAAAAGATTTCACCCTGTACCTTACTAATGAATCTGTAAAAAACTGATTTCTAACAACAGACTGAAAGTCAAAAATACTGCAAAATATTTTTAATACAGGGCAATTGTAAAGCTTCCAGTTGGTTTTTATGTAGAACTCAATGTTGAGGATAAAAATTAGTCTGACCCTGGTATCAGGAGTCTTCAAAATAACAATTGAAAGAGATGAATTAATTAAGTTCAGTATTTAAGAACATGTCTTTGCTATACATTTCTACTTTATCTAGATAAACAGTGATTAAAAAATTAAGAAAATTTACTTCTCTTTTCCATGTAAATGTCATAAACACATCCAACTTTAATGTCATCTTTTGATATTTTAGGATGCCGTCCTTGTTCACCCTACCAATATCCAGGCAGCCAGAGCTGCTAACATTATCCATGCCATGTTGTTATATAGACGAGAACTGGACACAGAACAGCTAAACCCTGTAGGTCTCACCTTGCCCGTAAAACACTGCTGTGTATTGACCAACTATGGTTAGGGATTTTGATCACTTGGGACTGCATCATGCTTCAAAATTGATCTACATTCTCAAGTTCGTCACTTTGACGAAGGCTTCCAGGTTCATGATGTTTAACTTATAAAGAATACTTTAAACATTTGTAATCTGAAAGCAAATCATTTAGCCATAGCCATACATCTTCATAATTTTTCTGATTAGCTTTATGGTTTCTATATATTGTGGAGATTATCTTATATGCTTGTCTTAAATTTCAGATTTTGCTGAGCAATACTATTCCTTTGTGCTCAAATCAGTATGAGAGACAGTTTCAAACAACAAGGATACCAGGCATTGAAAAAGGTATTTGATTTGGTATAGGTATTAAAATAAAGAAGTAAGGGGTCATCATCAAATGGCCAGAATTCATAGAGTGCCATAAAACGAGGGAGTGTTACCTATATATACACATCCCAGCCCATCTCCTGGCTGTTCTGACGAGATTTTAAATGGAGATGGAATTTAATGTCATATAGGTAGACACTTCCCTTGAATTTGTACTGTCTTTTTGAATCTGTGAGATATGTTGATAATGAATAGTCCTTTTAACAGAAAAACATGTGCACGCAAGGCAATCAACATACAGTTATATATATTGAAAAATCTTGATAAAGAATTTGTATTTGTTATAGACAAACTTGTGTACATGAAGGATAGCCAGCACATTGCTGTATACTGTAGAGGGCGATACTTTAAGATGTACATCTACAAGCAGGGAAGACTGCTGAAACCCTGTGAGCTGGAGGTGTAAGTGGCAATACATTCAATATTACTTGTTCAGTAAAACTCTTAGAATTGTTAGAAGTAAGTCTGATATTAAAATTTAGTAAATTTTTTTTTTTTTAAGTCTTATATTAAAATTTAGTAAATTGTATTTTAAATTTTAAATGGAAAATATTGTACATTACAGTAATACAAAACCAGATGTAAATACTGAAACTGGACAAGTAAGATTATAGTGTTATTGTTAATGTCCTTAGTGAGTATGAATTAGTAGATATCAGACTATCCAATCTTTGGTTTTTCAGTTCCATCCAGAAGATCCTAGATGACCAGTCAGAGCCCGCCCCAGGAGAGGAACATCTGGCTGCTCTGACTGCTGGTGACCGTGTACCATGGGCTAAAGCTCGCACAGAATACTTCTCTAAAGGCAAAAACAAGGCTTCTCTGGATGCCATAGAAAAGGTACCAAGACCAAAATATTGTGATTACTTTATATAATAGGTACAGTGTACCTTCCCAAAACCAATTCTTCTCAAAACCAATCCCCTCTTAAAACCCACCACGGATGTGATGTACGGAATTAATTCCTCTTTATTTATAGAAATTAAAACTTCCCAAAACAGATCTCTCCCAATTACGAATACTGAACCGATTTGTAGATCGAAATAGTCAAATTAAACTAAAAAACACTTCTGAAAACCGGCCTTACCTGTGCAACACCGATGGCATGAGGTCCGATCAACCAATCAATTGACTGTAAAATATGTATACACACCCTTCCCTATAGACACAGGTGTGATGGCTATAGGTGATGTAATTAATTAGTCATGTCTATTGTTTAGATATTTAACAAATTGAAGAATGGGACTGTAGGCCTACCATGTGGTTTGTGTACTGTTTGACAACAAGTAGAGCTAGTAAAGATATAGTTTTGTATTCAATTTTGAGGCCTTACATAGGTCGTTTCAGTTGTCAATTGAATCATACATTCCCTGTATGAAGAAGCTGAAGCCATATATTGTTTTAGAAAATGACTATGTCACATTAGACCGGTATCGACTGTATCCTGTGCACCCTTTATGGGCCCATATAAGGTACAGTAGAGTTAACCACAATGTTGAAGAGTTCGGTAGCCTACTGTATGTAGGTCAGTTTAGACGAGCATTCCCAAAAACATTAACACAATTATCAACATTTATGAGAGGTAACAAAGTCATGATTGTTGTTTTTTATACATTTTAAACATAAAATACTCTCTTTTGTGATAACGTTCACATTGATGATAATATTGATAGGTTTTTACGAACACTAGACACATGGTTATAGTCAAGTGTAGTCAAGTGTAGAAAACGAGTTCCGGTCAATTAAATCAGGATTTTGATGATCGATATTCAGTTCACTCATTCCAACCAAACCCTCTCTAAACCGGCCAAAATTCTATGCACAGACCATGATCGGTTTAGGGAAGTTCCACTGTACTTGTTGTCAGTTCTAGAAATAATTTGTGTTTGTGTTAAATTAAACAATCAAGTCTTTTTAAGTTGTTCTAAAAAGCAAAAAAATTCTGATTGTTTTATCATTGGATTTTCAGGCTGCTTTCTTCCTATCCCTGGATGATGAGGCACAGGATTTTGATGCTGTAAGTGATAGTTACATAGTATTTACAATATATAATCTGTAGGATTATGTACACCAATTTCCCCTTTGCAGTATCTTTTCCAAAATAAAGGAGGTGTTGCATGGCCGCCCATGATCGATTTTTAATTTTTTGGTGCAAATACATCAATCGGCACAAAATACGTATCGGACCAGTACTTATTCCATGAATGGATTAATCATGCGACTACAGCGCCACCTTTTGTAAGTTTTACGTCCGATTCCTACTTGTGCCCCTTTAATACATCATATTAAGACATACAAAACCAAGAGATAAATTATTTTGGTGTAATAACATAGTATTTCGTATTATCTTTTTAACGATATACAATACGTCATTAGATCTGTTGGGGTTTTCTTGCAATTTCCAGTCTCATATATCATTTATTGACTCAAAAAAATATTGTGTCGATGAATCACTGGGTATGCCGACTTTTTTGCACTTTTGTACGGCTACCCCCTTTATTTCTTACCCAATATCAAAGTACTGAGAGTACTGTGAGTTAAAAATGTTAAACGAAATCTGTCCTTCTCTCAGCTCTATCATGTATCAAAAGCCGCTTTAGCGACGTCATACTTGAGGAAAACGTATCCTATGTAAGTTGGTAACCAAAGTTCGGTCAAACTGACTTATATATTGACATTTGACCTACATCTAAATAAAAACTTCTTTTGCCTATATCACAAAATGTTAATTTTAGGGTCATATATTGAACTAGACAATATGTTAAATAGGGTCCTATAATATTTCCT
The DNA here is from genome assembly GCF_041381155.1 of Argopecten irradians. Lineage (NCBI taxonomy): Eukaryota > Metazoa > Mollusca > Bivalvia > Pectinida > Pectinidae > Argopecten > Argopecten irradians. The sequence continues at coordinate 54,449,484 of NC_091134.1, forward strand.
ACACCAATCGTCAGAAGTATTTCTGTCTTCATGGGTTTATTTACTTATTAATAAAGCGAAACGTATTATGGTATATCGGTGTAACTTATATGTTAACCTTAGATATTTCTCAAAAGAATATACTGTTGTTTTGATGTCATAAACATGTCATGGATAATTTGGATTTTATTCTTCAGCCAAACAGCCCATCTCGGACTATTATTCACACAATAAAACATGGTCAAACTATACAGTAATGAAAAAAGAATACAGTGGACTGAAATTGCTTAACTTTTTGGGGCACCAAATAAGATATTTCACTCTAGGAACTCTTCAATTGACGTTCTTGGTGTCCAATATATTTAAAAACTGTTACTATGAAAGTAGGTAAAGTAAACAAATCATGCGGAATATTACAGACCCACTATCTGAGTTCTTTAGGCCTTTCACATATTGAAAAGCTGTTTGAAGATTTTCATATATTTGACTTGTCTGAAGCCCTTTATTCCAGCATACTGCAAGGCGTCTTAGTTATTGTCAAGAAGTCGTTTATGTTTGCCAATTTGAACCCTGTGACCTTCAATTAACGTCAATGTCATTCATTTGACAAACAACTTAGTAGCCCTTTATTTAAGAATATGTTAGGTCTAACATCATGTTTTGATGCCTTCCAATTATTGAGAAGTCGTTTGAATGAAAAGTTTATGAACGACGGCGCACGAAGTATGATCACTAAAGGTCACCCTGACCTATTAGGCAAGATGATTTAGGAACATTTGCCCTTCATCACAACATGCTACATGTACAATACCAGGTGTCTAGTCCTCTTAGTTATCCACAAGAAGTCGTTTAAAGATTTTAGTCTATTTGACTCATGTGACCATGAAGGTAGGTCAAGGTCATTCATTTAAACAAACTTGGTAGTCGTTTAAGCTATCATTCTACAGTCCCTATATCAGATTCCAATGCCTCTTAGTTATTCACAATAGGTCGTTTAAAGTTTTTAGCCTATTTGACCCTTGTAACCTTAAATGAACTTGGTAGTCTTTCATGCCAGCATACTTAATGCCTTATATCAGGTATCTAGGCATCTTAGTTATTCAAAAGAAATCGTTAAAAGATTTAGCCTTTTTGAATTCTTTGACCTTGAATGAAGGTCAAGGTAATTCATTTCCACAAACTTGGTGGTCCATCATTTCAGCATTCTACATGCCTAATATCAGTTTCTTGGGCCTTTCGGATATTGAGAAGAAGTTATTTGAATGAAAAGTTTATACGAACGACGAAATGCGAACAGCTCACGACCATGGACAAAGCATGGTGACAGTAGGTCATCCTGACCCTTCGGGTTAGATGACCTTATGACATTAAAATGAAATAACAATGAAAATGCGGTCCTGCAGGTAGGGCGTTGGAATTGTACCTACTGCCCTTATCCCATGATAAGAAAAGGTGACTAAATTTAGGATCGTATCATAGCATCTCTTCTTCCTAACTTAATTTATACTTCTTAACGTCTTCCTTGACACTGTGTCACATTTGGCCTTCAGTTGAGAGCTTGCCCCTGTGAGGTAGGCTCTGGGTTCTGTCACCTGGCGGAGACACCCTGCTTAGCGCTCAGCATTAAGGGAGTAGGACGACTTGTTCGTCTGTTGTCAGTATAATGTGACTGGGGGATGTGTTGCTTGTTGTCTTCAGCAGCATGTTTCAGTGATACAGCACTATGAAAAGGGCAAGAGTTCCACTATAGAAGAAGACACAACATGAATATACCGAAGTCTCCCATATCGCACACTACGCACTTCATACACTCAGGACACTGCATACATAAGATGCCTTCCTTACATGATCCTGGCTATCAATAGGGCTTTGATTTAATCAAACAAACAATGAAAACAATTTTATAGAGTCAAGAATGCAGGAATTGGTCTACTGCAAAAGTAAACTGGTTGATTCGCTGATTTTTATTGACGTACTACTACAGCTATAGTCATTTAAGGATGGCATCCCGTGTATGTCCTTTCATATATTCTATGGTGTTGCCCCATCAAAGGACAGAACCAAGATATTCATCAAAGTTTTTTCAGCATAATTAATTTAGTATTAATAGTATTTTTTGTTGTTGAAAATAATGGATCTGATATAAACATTGACCGACCAATTCTAATATAAACTCATTGATATAGGTATTTCGGTCTCCTTTTGTTCTAAGAAGTTAGACGAAAATATCTAGCAAAATGAAGCTGCTAGAAATCATGCACTTTCATGAAGGTTGTTGGATGAGAAACAAACTTATAACTTGTAATCAGTACCTGGTAAACATTTTAGTGGTATTATTTCGCAATACCTATAGGTTACTAAAGGTAAAATGAGACATAGCGCCTCGTCTGATGTCTGATTGACGCCAGCAAAATAGGTACCAAATTTAGTCGTCTTTTACGATCATGCAATGGGTATAGCAGGTGCAATTCTAACGCCCTACCTGAGACGATGGCAACATTGATGGTTCCCTTTAAATAACAATGGGCAAAGGACACATACTGTCGTATTTATTACCTTAATGCTTATACAGTTTCTGGAATGCAACATGGCATTGTGTATATGTTAAATCATAACTGTCAGTTTTATGTGTCCCACTGTTTCAAAACGGATAAGTAGAATTTCTGAAAAATATTACTTAAACATGAGTTTATGATGAAAATTTCAAGGTTTTGTCGAAATACGCACCTCATCATCACAGTCTACTCCAACAGTAAAGTCGGTAATATTAGACAGTGTACTCTCAGTACTTTGATATTATGAAAAAAACAGGGGGTAGACGAAATTAACCTAAAAAAACGTGGCATATCCAATGATTCATCAACTTGAGCTGTTTATGGTAAATCGATGATAACCTGAATATAATTTTAAACATCAAAATTTTAGGGTACTCAAGTAGTGCCTTACTTATTCTGGTGCTCGAACGAAAAATTGAAAACTTCAAAAAGTCGTATTTTCTGTCAAATTTGATATTTACGTTCGATTTGTGATCGAATGATATCGGATACAGCCAAGTGTGATATGTAGTTAAAAAGGCAATTTTATGTGGTATTTTAAATCACAAGAAAAACGTGATTTAAGTATTTTTACTATGACTTATGCTAGGTAAAAGGCCCAATGGACATTAAATTTACCAGTGTTATTGTAGGGGGCGCTGTAGTCCTAATAATGGTCCAATCGGGTTTTAAGTATTATAGACATATGTGTATTAATGCAATTAACTAATTTAAATTCAAAAATCAAAAAAATATCGTGGGCGGATTTTCACCCTGTATGCAACACCTCCTTTGCTGAGATTCACTTTCCCATAAATAAATAAGTGAGAAAGACATTTCTTAAGGAAGATTGTTCTGGCAAATTTATTTTGCAAAATTTATGAAAATGAATGGCTAATGAATGGAAGTTGGTGTACAGTAATTAATATAAGACCTATGCTGAAATATTTTTATCTCTGTTGTTTTAATACTTTATCTAACATCATATATATACATCATGAAAGTTAAGTTGCTATAGGTTTTCAGTTTATCGGCTGTAACACATGCATGCTACATGGACCAAACTATTTTGATATTTGGGGGGGGGGGGATTATCTCTTACTATGTGAAGTTTCTGACACTAACATTAATTATACGTTTTCACCAGAAAGTCATCCGGGGTAAGACTAAAAGACAGGCTACTAGGTAAACTGTATGCTTTCTTAAAGGAGAAGAAAATAATTCTGACATTAAACAGTACCCCTAGCACAACTGAGCTTTTGATGCATTTCAAAATAATTCCTCTCTGATGTCTTTCCAGCCTTGCATCAAAGAATTTAACAAAACATCTAATTCTAACTTGATATCTGCCTTACCTAATATGTCAATTTGAAAGGTATTTACAAAAGTATACCTAATAACTTGATATTTGATATGACATGCGGCTGAAATGAAAAGTATTTTATTTCCATATAACTTGGTTTGTGAAATGATCATTCACTAACAGCATAATGTGTTTGAAGAATATTTTGGTAGGTAAATTCTATGACCAGAAGTTTTAATAAAAAAACTGGATTTGTTGGTAGGATGGATCCCTAGATACCCAGGTAAACACTGTACCTCATGTAGTATATGCATGACAAAATGGACACACTCTCTCTTTTATCATTTAAGTTCTTTAGATACTGTATATAGTAAAGGTGTGTAGTTGCATGACTAAAGTATCGCTGTGAAAGGTTGTTGAAATTATTTGTAAACATTTGCTTTTATGCACATTGAAATACTTTTTAATCAATAATAACAGAATATCTTCATTTTTGTTTTGTTTATGTCTTCTACAAATAAACAAATGAAATAGTATGGTATTTTCTCTTAAAGATCTTTTTTAAATGAAGAAGCATATTTATGTGTACCATTGGTGTTGGAGAAAGTACAGAGAATATAAATACAGTAGTGGGGAATGGCTAAATTATGTAAAGGTGTGTTGATATTTTTGCAACCAACCAATTCTCAAGAAAGTAAAATCTTCTTTTAACTCACAAAGTTTGATTTTAGGGTATGTGAGCAAACTGCTTTATATTTTAGAATCACTTAACACGATTTATGTAGAACTAGTTACTGAGTAATGGTTATGGATGCTCCTAGTTATATCATGACAAGCTTAATCCATTGCACACTGGGCAAAAACTAGGTAATCTGGCTTTATTAGAGTGGTAATTACTAACATCATAAGTGCTTAGGGCTTAGAGCAATGGTTGCTACATGTATCTCAGACAACCACTTTGATGGTATCTCAATGGTAGCAAACATTTGTTTTATTTTAATATTGTATTCAATATTTTGTAATGTGAAATGCAGTAGACATTGTTTCTAGTTTGTTTCCAAGAATAGAATGTTGTTAGTGTAAACTGCAAAATAATCTGCTTTGCAAGCTGAAATATTTTGGATAAATATTGATCTGAATTCAATGTATCCACTCTCTTTTTGTGAATTCAATGACAAGAAGATATTGCAATACAAATCTTTGGTAGTGGTTTACTATTCATTTAAATAGAGTTTCACATATCTTTATATGATTCCGGCATCACCAAAATCTGCTTTTTGTAATCTGTGTTGCATCTTAAACTCTGAGTAGCACACAATTTTAAGTATTTTTGTTTGTCTCCGAAACCTACAATCTCTGATAAATCAGAAAGATTTATTTATTTCTTTTTACAAATTTTCATAATTCAAGTATGTTCCTGTCGATTCATTTGTTTCTTTTTCTCTGAAGTATTTACTGTTGTTCTATTATTGTCAAAGCCTATGACCTGTACATGTACCTACATTTACAGGTTACATTACAAGTATACATTGATTCTAGTATGCCACAAGAAACGTGATTGTGTTTGCCATTTTCATATTTCTTTCTATTAAAACTATCATTTCTACATGTGTACATGGCACATAAGGTTTACATTAATCTGTGATCATTCTTTATTTCATGTATTCTATCAATTAAATTGTATAATATCATATAAGTAATCACACTCTTCCAGGGTTTGCCTCTCCCCTGATCAGTTGGAAGATTTCGGATATTAACTGTTAGATTCTGAAAATTATATTTCTGTGGTTTTTTTTGTTAATATTGTGATTGAAAATTAGAGAAAGCTATTGTATGACTTTAACAAGTTCTTTATTATTAAATCATATATTCTGTTTTAGTGTGACTCCACCAAGATGGACAAATTTGGACGCTCCATGCTGCATGGTAAAGGTTACGACAGATGGTTTGACAAATCATTCACACTGGTTGTACTGTCAAATGGAAGGGTAAGGTCACCTGATGATATATGTTGTTATTGCATGGATAATAGGAATTGTAATTTTGAATGAAGATACTTTTGTGTTTCTACATATATTGATTCTGAAATAAGAAATCAACATTATGCAAATGTGAGAGTGGACTGGTGGCCTCATAGTTATCGAGGAATGGAATATATAAAGTCTGAGCCAAAGGCAAAGAATTAGTAATACATAATATGCTTGTTGTAAAATTAATGTTTATCTTTCTTTACAGATTGGTTTCAACGCTGAGCATTCCTGGTAAGTGCTACCACCTGTACCACAAGTATAACCAGTATTAGTCTATACTGTCAAATGTAACATATACTGTACGGTCAGAGCAGCACCTACTGTCACCTATTGTCTTCAAAACATTTTAGTCTCCTCTGTCATTGTCAGGTTTCTGTAAAGCTTATATCTTTGTAAGGAAACTTGTTTCTTAGATTAAGGTTTAATTGTAATAGATGGCCAGTGGTTAATATTTAATTATTGTTGGTTAATAATTATTTCATTAAACTCTGGGGTTATTTTGGCTGCAGTAGTGCCTTATGTTTTGAAATGTATCAATTTTGTTTTAAAATCATCATTTAACTGCTCTTATATATATGTGCTGACAGTGAGATAATGCTTAACTAGACTGTTACAGTGTTTAAAAGAAGATATAAGCTAGCTTATGTAACGCTGGAAAATTTTATATTTGACACTGTGTTATTAAAGGTAGGTTTCGCCCAATGAAATATAAAGACTACGAAATTGAAATTTATCCTATACATAGATATAATCTTCAGATCATTTTCAATGCATACAGCGAACAATATGGGTGGTCAGTTGCCTAGCTTGACCAGGAAAATACTCCTCTAAAAATAGAGTGAAGTCAAGCTTTACATAGAACATGACGTGTTTTTTCCAAAACGAGGCCGCAGCAACAAATGGAAGCGTGCAACAAAATGTCAGATAGAAGTGACAGTCTTGCCACGGCATGTTTAGTTAAAAAACGACAACAACAAATCGAAGTGCGAGGGACTGTTTATACATATCATATAATCTAAAACACTTCATGTTACTAACATACGCTCGCTAACTTTGTACACCAAATATACATGTAGTTAGTCTGCGGCTGTTTATGCGCTGGCATATGTGTTGAAATTTAACTCACCACGTGCAATGCCGTTACACGAGTCCCAACAGATCCCGGCAAGTTCCGCTTGAGATGTGGCTTCTGTTTCTTCTATTGCTACATGCCATCTCTGAATTTAATTCCCTATAGATATCCTAGGGTGCTATCGAATCCATTATAATTTCCTCCACTTTGTTGCCGATTCAGATATATTTTTTCATCTCACACACTTTCGTTAAGCCATTTTGTTTACTTTTAGTGCGTGACAAAGCGCATGCGCCAAACTCCGACAACACAATCCATCGCAGCTTCATTTGCATATTATTTTGTCTGACGGACACCGTAATAGATCAAGGATTTCCTTCAATTTTGTATTCAAGACACATTTGTTCAATCTCAAAAACAAAAAGAAATTAAATTGAGATATTTTAATATGTTTTTTCATCTTTTCTTCCGCTTATCGAATTTCACAAAAAAATATTTATTTGGTTGGGCGAAACCTACCTTTAATGATGGTAACTAATATCAAAAATATTTTAACTTCAAAGTATGTCATATGAATTGTGATGAATAATTCTTATGAAAAAGTTAACTTATTATAACAATAAGATTAAAACGACTCATTGTTTTTGTCTTATTTCATAGAAATTCGTGTCCAATTCGGATTTTCCAATTGTGAAATTTCAAGTTTTACTTGTAAAACAGTTTATAAATCTATAGATATTCATTTGTTCATTGCTTTTAAATGTATTTCTTACTAATTATTAAAATGTACTATGCATGGTATAGTGTCTAATTATAATATTAGTAATATTTTATTATTTTTTTACGATGTCATAATTATATTAATATCATTATTTACATGGTAACTCAAGTAATTGTGGAAGATTTAAGTATTGTCTGTAGTTTTGTGTCTCACCAAGTTTTGTTTACTATCAAATTCAGTATACCTTCATAAGTAACAACAAAAATGGGAGAAGAAAAAACTGATACGCAGTGTATTATGTTTAGGTCATCTTTGTCTTGACTATTGATATATCAAATTTCAAAACTTCAAGATGGTTTCATTGGTCCATCAGGTTGCAATTGGGAATTAATGATTGCCTGACATTAGTTTTCAATTATAAACAAATTCCATATATTTCAAGAAATGTACAAGTTTATTTGTCTTTCTTTAACAGACAGATCAAAAGAGGTCTTTGAAGTGTTCAATTTCTTAATATCTTTATCACATTTCTTTTTCATCATAGTTAAGTTTGACAGGATTCAAATCTTGGTGTGAGAACCCATTTCATTAGCAGAAAACATACAATCTTCACTGACTGTTTTCATATTTCTTTATGTGTGTCATCAATGAACAATTCAAAGTCATTGTTAAATGTGGTAGATAAAAAAGGAAACAAAAACAAGATGAAAAACAGTAATACCGTATTTTCCCTATTAAGAGCGTCTCCTCTAATAAGGGCGCACCCAGGTTTCTTGCTGAAAAAAATCAACTAATTTCATACAATTTTTGTGCGAAATTGTGACGATTTGTCTTTGCAGACACTAATGAAATACAATTTCACATCAATCTGATGCTTAACAGATATCCAATCAGCTGGTATAAACACTAAATTTATTGCATTGGACAACTTAGGACATCTTTGCCAAGTATTTACCCATAGAAACAGCGAGAACGCCATGTTCAAAACAAAGCGTGTCACTTGAATTTCCCACACACGTGTAAGGATGATGACTAACTGGCAACAACATTTTAGCGATGTCTATACAGGTTTTAACAATACTTACTGTATATCTATGATAAAGGTTCTTAAATAACAGGAATATTATCATTTCTAAGCCTTTTATTGTGTGCTCTTGTCGGTAATTCCCATCTGCCACAAAACAAGAGTAGCGATCGAAAGCACCCTCCGCCATTTTGTGTACGCATGGTAAAGAAACAGGCTACATTTCTTCATTATTATGTAATTTCAATACTTACTTAACTTCAAAATGTAAGTTGGTTATAGTAAGTTTTAGAAAAATAAGAAACTAAAAGCAAGATGACTTTAGTCTGTTTCAGAATAAAACAACTAAAAATGGTCTCAAATAATGGCGCCCCCCTCATCCATTTACCCGCACCTGGTGCCCTCATTAGGAAAATTTGGTGTATATATATATAATTTGGAATAAAGTCAAAATCAATGTAAAGTAAGTTGGGGGGGGGGGGGTGTGCTTTAATGTGAACTACATTGAAGATATATATGTATTAGGTAAATGGGTTGTCTTTGATGTACTTACAGACTTTATGTTGTATATATTAATATATCTATGAAGTGAATGTGTGTAAATCTCTTGTACTTAGTTTTACTATTTACCCTGTATTTCTTACCAATACTGACATCTATCTACTGTCTGTTTGTTGGAGCATCCTGATTCCCCTATGTGATTGATTGTGTCCTTATTTTCTTCTTGTCTTCACATTATGTCACACTTATTCAAACTTCATCCGATTTCAAAGCTATTATATTGCATACCTGTACCTGTCACTATAGTCAGACGAAGCTGAGTTTGTGACTGAGATATTTTGGCCGTACCAGCTGATAAAAATGAAACTTGGTGCATCTGATTATTTTTGTCTGTGGCAGTCAAAAGGTAATAGCAATCATTTATCTTCAGTCTGGAATTGACATCTCTTCTTTTTTACCAGTATCCCCATCCACCCTATCATGTCAAATCCTTTTCTATCACTATTCAATCATGAGTTCAATGTTATGTTCTTTTCCTGATCATTTTCAATCTCTGATTTCATATGAGGGATGAATACTTATTTCATGATGTTCCTGCTCTATGTTCTATTGTCATACACTACCATCTAATTACTCTGTGTGTTTCTTCATTTTGTATACCTATATTGTGCTGATAGTTTTTTCTCAATGTTGTACCTCTGCATGGCTTGAATTTTGTTCTGATTATTGTTGATTGTATCCTTTCCCTGAAAGCTTATCATATCATATATACACATTGCTGATAATATTTATATAGACATCAAAACTGGTCAAAATTAGTTATCAAAAAATTATTTTGATTATATCGGTAAGAGTAATTGAATTTTGTGAGACTTAAATATTTTTACTTAAAGTTGAAGTGTGTTAGGTCAAATTTGAAAGGAAGGCCAAGATTTGAAATAAAATGCATGACAAAAATTTTGATAACATATGTAAGCATATTACATGATTATTGTATACAATGATAATATCAGTGCAAAAGAATTTGATGAAAGTTGAAGATGAGAATGAAATGTCAGGGGTTTGATATGTTGTAAAGGGTTGGGGATGTTATAAGTACGGGTAGATATAAACTTAGGCAACAAAGTTCAAGCTTATGACGTATCATGAGTTTGCAGATTTTATCCTTTCACAATAGCCTTTGTGTGTAACTATTATACTGTATAGTATGCATAAGCGAAAGTTGTATATAAAAGTGATTGAACATTCAAGCTCAAAGTTATTATAATATCTATATTTGGATTAATATCATGCCCAACCACATCATAAATTTACACAAGTTCAGTACAAGCGTGATATGTATGTAGATATGAGTGTATAAGCAGTGTTGATTAAGGTATGGTGTTGCCATACTGATGTGTAGATCTTAATTACCACAGGGCTGATGCACCCATCATGGCCCATCTATGGGAGTATGCCACTATTGACGACAAGTTCAAGTTTGGGTATGCCATGTATCACACTGCCACATTTGTTCCTGCAGTAACTATTTTGCTACTGTCTACATTTTTCTTGTTCTATGCAGCATCCTCAATATTTGCCTAGAAAATTCAATGACAGGTCCTGACAATCAAAACATATCAGTTTTAAATCTCGAATACTTTTATTGATTCACTAGTCATACTGTAACGGTACATGTTGAAAACTCTTTTGGAAGAGTTCGCTATTTTCTTATAACATAATATCAAATCAATTTTACTTGCTTAAAAAAAAACCAAAAAAAAAAACTGAATTATTCAGCGTATTCCTTTTGGAAATAATTTGAGATCAGTATCTTAAGGAGAGATGTTGGGGATGACTGTATGCTAGATCACCTGCTTGCTATATACTAACCCCATTTGGGTAGTTGTGTGGGTAACACAGAATGGAATCGTGTAGCATCCATTTGTGTTAGGGTGATTAAACATTTTTAGCTTACAGCCTGTACAATACATCTTTGATGTTTAATCATATTGAAAGCATTAAAAATTCATGTTGATCATTTAAGCACGTGTCCAGGCCAAGCATTGTCTGTCAAATGATTTTGTCATGATGCACCAAAACTTTTGTCAACTTTCTCTGATACAAAGTACATGTATACTTACAATGCAATATTACAACATGTGTAAGGACATTGTGACATGATGTCTACCGTATTTTCCGGAGTATAAGCTGCGAATTAATAATTTTACTTTTAGTATGATTTACACCTCTTGTTGTCATTGGAACAGCTGTTTGCTTTTTTCCTTCATCAGGCATTTGTTTCAGCCTCCCAATTTTGTTATTATCACTGCATGAACTAATACATTAAACAATCCATTTTATTGTAGCTTGGCAAACTTATGGCCGTTTGTATTGATATAGTTACTGCTAACCTTACTTTACAGTATCATGTTCTATCTGTATGTAAACTGTATATACACAACAGGGCCGACGCACCTGTCATGGGCCATCTCTGGGAGGTATCGACGGCAGATGATCGCAGTCTTGGGTAATACACATAACCTCATCTATATTGATCCCGCTAACACAAAAGTATGGGTAATATGATGGGGATGTCAGACTCCAATATTGGAGGGGTAATATTTATACGGATAGAGACTTGATTATAGAACAGTGGAGAGCTTCACAGTGATGGCCGACGTGAGCCACCTGTTAAGTCAGATACTAATGTGAAGGTTACTATTACTCAATGTAGCAGGCTTCTAGATCTGGTATCTGGTTTATTTAGGTATATGGTTCTTAATAGATACTATTAATGTTGATTTATATATTAGATAATGGATAATGAATTTGTCAATTTGAATGTCAATCAAGATAGAAATGTAGTTCAGGTCTGGATTATGATTCCATATATGCAACGTTTTTACTTTCAAAACTAAAAACATGAGCTCTAATTTTGCTTACCTGATATGAAGTTTTCACTGCATATAATAGTTTTCGTTTCCAACCGGAAGTATTTAAGACTTTAAAAAACTCAAGTTTGAAAAAGTGTATTCTTGGAAAAATTCCTACTAAAAACTTGCACTAATGAATTTATCATAAAAAATTCACCTAATTTTCTGGTTAACGAGTTTCACATTTAATTAATACTTTGATTTGTGTACAAACTAAAACCTTGAGATGACAGCATTTTTTTTTTAAATGATTTGTAAATAAGATACATGTATATAGATAAGGAATTGTAGTTTCAAATCTTTTCTTCAATTTCATGCTGATTCATCAAATAAAGATGATAAGGTAAAATATGTATTAATAAGAGTTGAATCAAAAAGATTAACAAGTATTTGTTTTCGTTTTGAATATTTGACAATTTAAGTTAAATGGTAAATGCATGTTTTACTTTTCATACGTTTGGTTGTTGAAAATTATTCTTAAAGTGATCAGACATTGGTTTTACTTTCCATATTAATTGATTACAAGGTAAATGAACAAGCAAACCATGCAGAAGCAGCTGGTCATCTTACATTTAGTGTCTACTATCAACATACTGACCGTAGAGATGTGATTAGGGCAGACTTTGAGAAAAGACAATTTATATTTAGCTATATGTAGTTGCTCCTTAATATGTTGAACTCACTTTCATGAGTAAATATACTGTTTTAAAGAGCTATAAATTTGCAAGCCTTCAATCATTGTACCTTGGTCATTAGTTTTAATGTCGTCTGTTGTGTGATGTGGTCCTCACAGTGCACATTGTTCCCGCTCTTTTTGTTTAAGAAGATTCCAAAGGTGATTTTCAATATTGCACGGTAAACTAAAAAATAGCTAGCTTCCTGAGAAAACTTACACAGAATGGATCGTTACTATTTTGTTCAGGACTTAGTCATTATTTTAACTGTTGGATGAAGAACAAGCTAGCTTAGTTTGTTACAGTTGTTGAATAAGTAGATTCTAGACCTATAGGCTGTACTGTATGTTTGATATACCCTGTTTTGTGCTGGGGTCTTGTACAATAGAGGCAAGTACCAAGTACCTAAATTATGTTTACAAGGTACAAAAGCAAATGGCAGGAAAACCATATTAACATGTATTTCATATTCATTATCATAGTGTACCATCTCTTATATTCCACTATTAATTAATGACATTACTTAATATCTTTCATATTTGTAACCAGAAGCTATATAGTGTATTAAAATTAAACAGACTTCAAAAATACTGTTAAGATTGTACAGTTACATACTAATTTCTGAAATTAACTCAAAATATTTGAAATGAAATAAACCCTTTTATCCTTTGCTATTAGTTTAAAAGGTTCCAATTTTGTTTTGGAATGTCTTTATTTTCATTGTTTCCTATATGAGCAAGTTCGAACTTCAAATTGATAAAAATGTGTGGACTTTTATAATTATCCAATGCTTGAAGAAGATAAAAGAAAGTGTTATTATATGTAATGTTACTGATGACATTCCTAACTGTTAGTTGAAATACAATGTTTTTGTTTAACAGATACACAGAAGATGGCCACACGAAGGGAGAACCTGAGATGCCACCACCCAATCCTATCCGCCTCGAGTGGGAGCTCCCCAAACCTGTATGTTATATATTTCATGACCAATCATGATTCACTAATGTTTAATCAAGTAATTCTGCAAAACTGTTTGGTAAATTTAAAGACTGAAAAGGAGGATTATGTTTGGAAGATTCATTCATGACTATCAGAAGAAAACAAAAGTGTACAAGTCACACTCAATATTTGCTTTTATTTGCTTTTCATTTTGTTTCTAATTTCTGGTATATATCAGAATATTCCATTTGTGATACCATTAGAAAATATACACGACATTATCAACCCCAGTTGCTTAGTGTACGATATGTATGATGTTGTAGTGTATTCTGTTAGTATATAAATATAATATATACAATATTTGAGTATGTTGTATATTTATTCAGTCTATATACTGTAACATTTATGTCCTAGTGTATTGCTGTGATAGAAAACAGCCTGGAAGTAGCCAAACAGCTCCTCAATGATGTAGATCTCCACATCATCATGCATAATTCCTATGGCAAGGGATTTATGAAGACTTGTAAAGTCAGTCCTGATGCCTACCTACAACTCGCTCTCCAGCTTGCTTACTACAGGGTACGTACCACAAATACGCCTTGAAAATAATTGATTTCATAGAGTCATGAATTTTCAAGTTAAAGAAGTTTTAAATGGTTAAGATGAGCCCTTTTCTTACATAAATGTTAAACCAATAATGTAAATCTTTTATCCTTTGTAAACTATTCTGATAATTACTATTTTTTAACCTTTTTCATATGCCACTTAATTTATATACATGAAAACCTTATACAAATTAAATTATCCCAACTCTACCTGTAATTTAAAAAAATGCTCACATTTTTACCAAATTATAAAAAGGTAATAACTATTTAGTTTTGTATTCATTGAGGTGTAGCTTGTTGATTTATTGATATTTTATGTAATAGACTGCCAAGAAATTCTGCCTGACATACGAGTCCAGTATGACTAGACTATACAAGGAAGGGCGAACAGAGACTGTGCGATCATGTACCATAGAGTCTTGTGAGTTTGTCAGATCGATGGATGATCCAGCCAAGTCTGTAAGTAAATCATATATGTTTTATGGTGAAGGATCTACAAAATGATTTGCTAATGATTAAGTGCTATTATGGTTTATAATCATAGTATGAGTTACAGCTGTTTCTTGCTAGTAACATCTTTAAGAATATTATTTTGTTATCAGTGAATGTGAATGAGTGTAAATAAAGCTGTGAATTATAGAAATTATTTCAAAATAAATTGTTTTTAATTAAATCAAAAATCAAAAATCTTCCAATTTTAAGCTACCAGTTTTAGAATATTCACGGGAATCCTGATTATGTACCGCAGTAGGTCAATCAAAGGTCCACATTTAAAATTATGTTATCCAAGATTTAGAGATATACATATGAAGTAATAAAGAAATGTAGTAATTTTCTAAATTGATCATTACATATTTGTATTTGTATCCAGGATACTGATAGAATAAAGCTGATGAAGGCTGCAGCTGAAATGCACCAGAAGGGCTACAGAGATGCTATGACGGGCAAAGGCATTGATCGTCACCTTTTCTGTATGTATGTTGTATCTAAATACCTGGGTACCGACTCACCCTTCCTGTCAGAGGTGCTCAGTGAACCGTGGAGACTATCAACCAGTCAGGTAAAACATAGACTATATTCATACAATTTTTCTACCAGTATTACCTATGATACACTGCTTTTCACTTGAACTGTATACATAAGACATAATTAGTAGGAGTCAAAGTGGTCCTGTGAAAACCGGTAAGGCGTTCCAACATATTACCAGCAGTCCTCCAACTTTGTATTACTTGGTCAAATCATGAAGAGCCAGTTTCCAGGGACATAACAAACTAAGCCAAATCTTCAAGTTCATGAACCAAAAGTGATATATATATATATATATTTGTGTGTCTCTGGCTTTCATTTTGACCTCTTGACATGGCAGGATTCATCAGAGAAGCGTTCCATGACATTAGCTATTTTCAATACTTCTTGTCATTTGAGTTAAAGATGCTCCACCGCTGACAACTGGTATTTTTTCACTATTAAAAACAGGAGCAGAAGACTTAGTATTTTTCTCCAGTTACAAAAGTTACTTACTTTACACCATTACCACCATTGAAAAGTTTGAGCTTTTAATTTTACTTCAAGTTAAAAATATGAAAAATAATTAATTGCATCCCGAAAAAAATTCCGTGACACAATATCCTATATGGAATGAAGTACTGATTGCGCATGCACCACAGGTTAATTAGGCATATATATACACGATTAAACACCAATTATTTTTCAAATGATTAACATCGTTTATGCTCTGTCGGCGGTGGAGCATCTTTAAATACTTGCCTACTTTAGGTATTTTAATAGTCATGTATCCATATTATGTCAATCTCACCTTTTAATTTAACTCATAGGAGACTATGATTTTCCAATTTGTCTTTTATGTACAACAGGATCTCAAAATTGTTCTGTTTTGTTGTTACCATTTTTTTTTTCTGCATGTACATGATAATAAATATAAGTATGTCTCCCATAATAAATAGACACCCCACCAGCAGACCAACAAGTTAGACTTGGTGAAACATCCTGAACACATATCAGCTGGAGGAGGCTTTGGTCCGGTGGCTGACGACGGATACGGCGTGTCCTATATCGTAGCTGGAGAGGATGTCATCTTCTTTCATGTATCATGTAAAGTGTCATGTCCTACCACGGTACGTATTAAACTGTACTTATATACTGAATGCTAAAAGCAGTCATAAATGGGAGATAACTCCAGGATTTGTTTGTCAAGCTGTTATGATGCAAATGAAGATGCCTGTCTTTATAAAGTGAAACAATATATAAAACGTTTTGAACATATATATATTATTCATTCAGTAGGGTGATTGGTTAGCATGTAGCTGTCAATTATGTTATTAGGTGGGATGTTTAGACCAATTTGTTTTTGGCAATGTATATCACTTTAATTTTATATAGAAATAAAATCCACTTAAAAAGATGAGGCAAAGCAATATAAAGCAGTCCCTCAAATCACTACACAAACATCCTTAGCTTATGAGGATATTGATATTTCATTGAATTAATATTTGTTTAATTTGTCAAGTAAATGTTAGCCAAAAAAGTTGATAAAAATATTGATTAAAATTGTCTTGATCTACTTTTAGGACTCCAAAAAATTTGGAAGAAGCATCAACCAGGCTATGCAAGATATCAAGAGCATGTTTTGTAACACGCGGTGATATTAGTTTGTGTTTAGTCAGACTCCTGTGTGCTCCAACTACATATCCATATACCAAGGATTGTGTGAAATCTTCCAGTCGAATCAAGGGCTTCAAATCTACCCATTAAATCAAGATCTTTATTGGAATCTGCAATCTGAGAACAACAATGTGAAAACTACAAGTCAAATCAGTATTCTCATCGGAATCCAAAAGAAAATTGGAATCTTGTCTGTGAATGTGAATCCTGCTAGATCAGGGACTTGACCTAATAAATCAACATCTTGTGTTGGACTTTTGGGAAGATTTTGAAAGATTCTTCAAATGACTATTTGGAATTTGGAATTTACAAAGTCTTCTCGGAAACAAGAAGTGGCAGAAGCCTGTAAGCAGTCGAAATCAATTTCTACTGGAAGCAGAGAGTCTTTGAACAATCAATCTCTGTTATTCAAACGATCTGATTGCATGACTTGCTCAATAAAACTTTTGGGTAGAAGTTCATTTTTGATGCAAAATATTATTCCTGGATTACTGGAAATTGACCTGTCTTGTTTTAGCTATTTCAGACTTGTTTGACAGAGTTTAAATACCAGAATACAGTATGTGAAGGCACTAATACAGTACTCCATCAGTGACATTTTCGCTAATTGGCAGACATAAGAAAGGTATATAAAGAGTACTTTTTATTGATTTGCTTAATTATTGCAAAGTTTGGCTGTTGTCTCCCCCTAATATAATATGTAGATGTTACTCTACATACATGTACCACAATGACACGTGAGCTGGTATTTGAACTGGTCAAACAAAACCTGTAAACTATGGTGATAGTGATATTATTCCATTTAATGATATGTTTGTATGTATGTATGTTGATTTGAATAACGAGTGCATTTTATGTATTAAAAGTTTGTTAAAAATTATTTATGTTTTTATTTGGTTTAACAATGACCAATACAGCGTAGAATTACTATATAGACCAATTCACCAAAACATCTTTACATTTAAGTCACATAATTATTAAAACGCTGGACCAAAGCGAAATCTCTCTTTCTCGAGAATTAATTTTTAAAAATACCAGGAAATGCTTTAGTCTAAATTCATATTTTTCATGGTTTCATTTCATTTAAAACTGCTTTAAATCATATTTTATGACATTGATCTGTTGTCCCTGACACAAACAGTACACATGTAATTCAAAAAATGGAATGTTGTTATAAAATTCATTTTAACAAGATTTGCAGAATTGTGGTTTAATTATCTCCTTGAAAACAACAATTAGAAAGTTATGATTGAATTCAATATTTCAAAAGCTGTAATGTCTGTTCTTGAATACTCATAATTTATAATACACATATACTTTATTCAGTATAACATTGCTGTGTGTATTTAAACAGGGCTACACAACATTTATATGTGAAAATGTGACTGACAATGTTTTCCTAGGGAATACATGTGCTTCTGTCAGACTCCTTCACTTTTGTAATGAAACTACTAACAAAAAGTATTCAATGAACATGACTTGGTACAACTATATTTCATGAATAATCATAATTATAACGTTTCTAGGGTATTTTCCTAATTTACTACGAACAGTTTTTAACCCTGAATAGAGAAACAGAATATGAATTCATTTTTTACATCTTTGCTAGAAATATAAAATAAAATTGTTTGCTGTTAAATTACCTTTATATAATTTTATTCATGACTGCTTCTGATTCTCGTTCCAGACTTGTGATATTTTGTTCTGCTTTCTGCATTTTGTATTGTTACCTTTAAAACTTAACAGATATATGAATATTTTGGGAAGGGAAATGAGGGTATTTCAGTAAAATATGTTTGCATTTTTATTGTTTCTTTACTAATTTAAAATGTATGTATATTGTTGGCCAATGCAGTAGAATTAAAGTAGAGTAATTGTTGAACCTCATGAACTTGGAATTGTCAAAGACCATGTTAAGAGGCATTTTGTTTACACTATATACCTGGTATTATGTACAGTGTTGATTCAAATACTCGGGTACAGGCTTTTTCTAATTTCACCATGGCCATGATGACTTTGAAATAATGAGGTTTTACTGTAGTTTTATAGTTAGTTAGTTGTTTAGTGCCATTACGACTCTTTTTTTTCTTTTTCATGAGTCAGTGATGTGCTGTTTAATTTATTTTAGATTGATTTACACTGTTGATCCTTGGATTTATACATTTTTTTTAAATATTCCAAAGAAAAATATTTAAGATAGTTAGTAAGAAATAGATGTTTGGATTCTCTTGGCCAAATAATATTTCATTCAGGTGCTTTTGGCTAAAATGGTAATATTTCTCATAATTCTAGATTTTCTGCTATCAAAAATGGTATATAATGTGATAGTCTGATTTCTATCTGACAGGCATCTTGAAGATTACAAGTGATATTCATACATATACAACCAATAAATTCATATAATTTTAAACTTTCAAATATTTGGCCAGGTCTTGTCTAGGCACTATTATGGTATTTTGGTAAAGTATAGAATTGTTATGTTATTTGAAGCATGATCAATGCAAATTTTATTTAAACATAGAACTTAATGTCAGCCTGCTATTCATTTATGTTTGTTTTGTATTATAACTGATGAGCTGAACGGCTTCTGAGGAATAATTAGGATTTACAGTTTTTTTCACTGTGTGCAGTGTTACGTGTGATATTAAGAAGTGATGTTGATGTTCTTAATTGTCTTATGATGTGTAAAACCTGTTTCATCTTAGCAACTTATTTTACACATGTCTTGTCATACGTTGTCTTTTAAATAATAGCAAGAAAAACAGAAAACATCTAGAAAGCTTGTGAAAAATGTAGGTTAGTTGTAGTTGGGTTAGTAAAGGTTTTAAAAATATTTGTTCTAATTCAATTTGTTTATCGCATGTGGAAACACACATTTTGAAACTGATTTATGCAAAATAAGAATTGTTGCTGTACATATGTATATCTTTGATCGTTTGTAAAATATTGAGATTGACAGAGTAGAGAAAAGGCACTGATCAGTTATCATTTTGCTTGAAGAAAACTTACTGAATTTCAAAATAAGTTCTTTTGTGAGCTGTGCTAATTAACCATATTGAATTTACATTGGGTGTCTGGTTTTGAAATTGATAGTTATTTTATATTGGCAATCTCTAAAAACACAGATAGATTTAAGCAAAATAATTTGATCACCAGCTTAAAACAAATATCACAGAATTATTGGTCTTTATTTAATTTAGCTAAGACATTTTGGTAGTGTTGACTATGATATAGTCTATATCAGAGGTTTTGATTACCAAAAGTAATTGAGTTTATGTTTGAATATTAACTTTCTGCTGCTATTTTTGTAATTTAACTTTGTTGCTTCATTATAGATATTTCTTTTGAAATTTTCGGATGTTAGGTGATGGTAAGTTATAGTATGGATAATAAGGGAGATAACCCTCACAGACTTGTTTGTTCTTGGAATCATATCTACCTACATTCTGTAGTCTTAAGGTCTAAGCTATACTCAGGATTTTAACCTCCCCTCTCACACATTCTATTTCTTCATATAGATGTAGATGGCATATATCACAGAGACATTCAGGGAATTTTCGTGAAATATTTCTGATGTCGAGACAATTTTAAAATCGGAAATAAATATCCATTGTTTATGAAAAATGTATTATTGTTTGTTTTTTTTGACAGAATACAAAACCTGATTGCAGGAGTGAGTCGTTTGTTGGCAAAGTTTGAAAATCCGTCTTATGTCAGCTTTTTTTCTGGCTAAATCTTGGTAACCATATCTAATCTCAATTACCCCAACCTTTCTGTATATATTACATTTGAGCCTTTATTGTGCTGTTTCCCATTGAAAATGTTTGCTGTGTTTGTTAAAGTCACCAAGACCAATCTCAAGTGATCTATTTTAATAGTCTGTTTTTTGTTGTCGTGCATAATCGCTCTGTAGACATTTTATATTTTTGACTTCTTCTCCAAACCACTGAACCAAAGTCATTGATATTTTGCAGAAATCATCTAGGGCTAAAAGTCCTTCAGAATTTTGAAATACATGTATTTAAACATTAAACTGTCTTTCTATGGCAATTATGGTAGATATAGATGCCAGAGCTTTGCAGACAATCTTCATAATGCGCACTAGGCATTATGAGATTATTGTCTGCAAAGCTCTGACATCTATATAGACCATAGATGCCATAGGAAAATAGTTTAATGCTTATATTTGCATTATCAAATCATTTTTGGGTCTCTGCATTAACATTGTTTAAGCTAGACCAGGAAAACCGTTCACCAACGACGATTTAATCCACAAGATGGAACAGCCATTTTGACGGTGATCAGTTCACACAACGTCAACATTAGTGACGTCATAATGGTCACGTTTTGGGTGTCAGTTATACCCTCACATACTTCACTTTGCCTTGGTTAATTCATATAGTAGACAATTAAATGTAAATATATGGTCTTCAACCCCATGGACCTGAGGGACAGTGCCAAAAGTGTTTCGATTTTTTTTATGCCAGTTTCCGAATAGATTTCAAAACAGAAAAGTTAGGTAGCATTTGATAACCAGACATGTCGGGAATAAAAATGTACCAGGGAATGTTTTAGCAGTTGATATATGTACAGAGACATAAAACACAGAACTTATAACAGCTCCAGATATATTTCTCTGGCAATATGTCTTTGCTTCAAAAGGTTTAGCAATTCAGCAAGACAATGCGACACTATAAAATGTAGAAAAATATCAACCGTTCGCGTGTGAAAAGAAATAATAAGGTAATAATCAAACTAACGGTAAACAATAGCTTGTGAATAACAATAGGCAAGACTTTTATAAACAAGTATTCCTCAGCAATAAAGGGTGACTTACAAAATGTAGAACTAGGGTATACGGTTACAGCTGTGTAATGGACCATAGCATACACAGAAAGTGAACACGGACACATTGGACAGACTTCACAACACGATACATAATACGGAGTTTTAATGTGTTGATCATGAACACATATGGATTGGGAAAAATTACTTATTATGGAGGTCGTTTTGAACCAACGATATAATATAAAATTATGTATTGATGGTCTTGAGACCGTGACTGCTAAATGCAACGTCTAGTACATTTTCTTCTAGTTCGCTCCACTTATTCATTAATGCCAATTTAAAGCAGCTCAATTCTTAAATGAAAGTTTATCAAACTATGATATTAGTTAACACATTTTCCTTAGTTTAAAACGGGCGCATAATTTATCACAGAGATCTGAGAATTAGTTACAGATTATATAATTATGGACCTACTAGAGTTTTATGATATAGACCCCTAAAACGCATAAAATTGCTCTGGTGGTTCCATAATTATATAATCTGTAAATAATTCTCAGATCCCTGTGAACCTAATAAGTGATTTAGACAGTATAGTAAATTATCCATGTCTCTGACCTGATGTACGTTGCATCTGAAAACTATTCGTCAAAATAAAGTCAGGGTTAGACGAAAAGATTGACTCGTGTACTAAATGACATGTCCTGGATACATTTCAAAATTTTTGTTTTATTACAACAAAACGTGATCACTTTATCATATGACTGATTTATTATTCTCTAAGTGTTATATATATATTCGTGATATCAATATGGTTTCTCATCGTGATCACTTTATCATATAACTGATTTATTATTCTCTAAGTGTTATATATATATTCGTGATATCAATATGGTTTCTCATTCCATTTCTCTGATTCTTCTAGATATCATTCATCAACGGAATGCACCACATGTGGAAGAGGAAGTTTGTAGCCAGTGGGGTCAACACCCCAGATCTTGGAGGCATACTCGGTAATAGTACGATCGCTGGAGAACTTGCCAGCCGCGGCTATATTGAGGAGACATATCCTAGCCCACTCCTGGGGTTGGTGGTATAAGGCATCGACCCGCTTCTGACAGTCTACGTAGGAGCGGAAATCGGCCAGGAGCATGTACCTGGGGACACAGAACAAAGGCGTGACCAAGTGACATAAAAACTTTCACAAAATATCAATTGAAATGTGCTACTTCCGTGAGGAAATGATGTGTGCGACAATGTGTTCTAAATACTTCCCACCCAATGACCTGCCCCTATGTCAACTGACATGGAAATAAGCGATAATTAACAGTTCAACAAGAGTAGTCACGTTCTGTCACACTTACGTATAAACATAATATTGTGTATTAATTTTAATACAATTTGTTTATCAATAGCTTTGAAATATATACATTGTACCTATTTCAACGTATCTGACACGCAAATTCGTGTTCAGCTTTCCATACTTGTTATATTAAATCCAATACCCGTTGGCCTTAACTTGCTAATTTGCTTGTTTTTGTTTTACTTGAAATCTATGGTCTTTGTGATAAAACAGTAACGGGTTTTGTTTCAAAATTGAGTGTCAAAACAAAAGTGTAGCATTTTAGCATTTGTTTTGTGTTACGTTGATATGGTGACTGTGTGAGGTGTGGTACTGTTCCCCTAACATTCACCTGATGATGTGGTTATTGTGGAGGTTGCGATCACATGACCAGGGAAACAGATTGTGACATTGTCGAGTGAGTTTCTATACTGTTTATTGTTTGTTTAATCTTGCTGAACGCTTGACGTCATATAAGGACGAATTGCCTGGTATGCATCATCAATATGTTACGGAGGATTGTGTCTCTTTGTGATAGCATGGAAAGTGAGCGTTTCACTGGATTGCCTCACACATACATGTACTATAGAGACATGTGCTTCCCAGATATAGTTAGTTATTATACACTATGGATATAACGATATCTATAAAGAACACCCACCAGCCAAATACATACTCGTTGTCATTTAGGTTATGCCACGTAATCAAATCGTTTAGTAGGCTAATTAAAACATTCAAGTTTAAGGTTGCGTTTTGCAGATGATTGCATGCTTACATGTTAATTGCAACCTGAACTACCAGCAAAGTTTTGGGATTTACCTGTCAGAAAACACAAGCTCGTTGTAGATGTCCCTAAAGAGCCCATGGTCCTCTGGGGAGAAAAACCCGCTGTTAATTTGGTCAAGTGCCTGCTTGAGCTCCGGGTCATCCTCGTAATATTTCTTTGGGTAGTAGTTTGGTCTAGTCGCTTCTACTTCTTTCTCATTCATTCCAAACAGGAAGAAGTTATCTTCTCCCACTTCTTCCAGCATCTCAATATTGGCACCGTCAAGGGTTCCAATTGTCAAAGCTCCATTCAGCATGAATTTCATGTTCCCTGTTCCAGAGGCTTCAGTTCCGGCCGTTGAGATCTGCTGACTAAGGTCCGCGGCGGGAATGACTTTCTCCGCTAGAGACACTCTGTAATTCTGTAGGAAGACCACCTTCAGTTTTCCCTGAATTGACTCGTCATCGTTGATAACCTGAGCGACACTGTTGATGAGTTTAATGATAAGTTTTGCCATGAAGTACCCAGGTGCTGCTTTGCCGCCTATCATTACTGTTCTCGGGACCACGTCAATTTCTGGATCTGCTTTGATCCTATTGTATAATGTGATGATGTGCAGGCAGTTCAAAAGCTGGCGTTTGTACTCGTGGATTCTCTTCACTTGCACGTCAAACATAGAATCTGGATTGACTTCGACATTAGCATGCTTCTTGAGATATGCGGCTAGTTTAACCTTGTTGTTTCTTTTGGATTCTATTAACATCTGAATAATCATATCATCGCTTTGGGATGATTCGAGATTTCTCAGGTAATCAAGATTGGTGAGCCATTCTGTTCCTAACACGTTATTGATGAGGACAGTCAGGGAAGGGTTACATACCATCAGCCACCGCCTCGGAGTAATGCCATTAGTAATGTTATGGAACCTTTCAGGAAACATCTCGTAAAAGTCTTTGAAGATTTTGCTCTTTAGTAGGTTTGAGTGGATACGAGCAACGCCATTTACAGCGTGTGATCCAACGATGGATAAGTGTGCCATGTTGATGCGCTTGTCCTCTCCTTCTTCCACGATGGACATTCTCCGGACTCTGTCATCGTCTCCTGGGAAACGCTGCTTGACTTCATCAAGAAAGTGATGATTGATTCTGTAGATGATTTGGAGATGTCGAGGAAGAACCCTTTCCAGTAGATGTGTTGACCAGCGTTCGAGTGCCTCGGGAAGGATGGTGTGGTTTGTGTAGGCACACGTCTCCTGAACAATCGTCCAAGCTTTTTCCCATGTCAGTCCATTCTCATCCATTAGAAGACGCATTAACTCTGGGATGGCGAGTGAGGGATGGGTGTCGTTGAGCTGAAGAGCAACCTTCTGGGAAAATGTTGCAAATGAATTCCTGACACCATGTGCCCCTCCACGTTTGGGAGATTTGTATCGCCTTATGATATCCTGAAGTGAAGCGGAGACGAGAAAGTACTCCTGTTTGAGTCGCAATTCCCTGCCTTCAAACACGTTATCATTGGGGTACAGTACCCTGCTAATGTTCTCAGCCAAATTCCGATCGTACACCGCTTTCAGGTATTCGCCGTTGTTGAAGAAATTTAGATTGAAGCTGTCTGATGCTTTGGCAGACCATAGCCTCATTGTGTTGACCGTGTTATTCCTGAAACCTGGTATAGGTGTATCATACGGAATTGCTTGAACAACCTGCGTATTCACCCACTTGGAACCTTGTTCGTTTTGTTCAACAACTCCATAATAATGAACAGGGATGGTAAACTCGGGTCTTGCATGTTCCCACGGGTTTCCATACCTCAGCCATTCGTCAGGTTCCTCTACTTGCCAACCACCTTTGATCCTCTGTTCGAATATACCATAGTCATAGCGGATACCGTATCCGTAAGCTGCCATCCCTAGAGTGGCCATAGAGTCCATCAGACAGGCTGCCAGACGTCCCAGTCCGCCATTCCCTAGACCAGCATCCTCCTCACTATTCTCGAGTTCCTCCATATTGAGACCAAGTGTTCGTATGGTGCCGTCACACATACTCTGTATATCCAGATTGACCATAGTATTGGTTAGAGTACGGCCCATGTAGAACTCGAGTGATATGTAGTACACACGCTTAGGATCTTTCTTGTAATAGTGTTGCTGGGTCCTGATCCAGCGTCCAACCAACGTGTCTTTGACAGTGTGAGCTAGCGCCATAAAGAAGTGCCAATCTGAGGCGTCGTTCCGGTCTTTCGCCATCGTGTAGTGCAGATGACGATTGAAAGCATCCTTCAAAGTATTGATACTTTCCTTTGGCGCGATGTGCCTGATGCTGATCTGGCGTTTCATCGGATCCTCGTCGTCATGCTCTAAAGCATCAATGACAGGAATGCGATGACGCTTTAAAAACGAGTCCGGGTCCACGGACGACATGTTGGGAACTCAATGTCGTCAAGGCATGGACATGACGTCATTGATATAGAAGATTGTTTTCAGATTAATTGTGACGTCATAACTATTGTTATTATTCATTTGCTCTTTTTACTTGAACTAACGACTCTGTATAAGAGTGATATTTTCAACCTGCACCCAATATGAACGCGTTCATACAAAATTAAAACTGTTATTTATACAAAACCGATCATTTAGAAAAAGTATAACAAATCGAAAAGAAGGATGGAAAATAAGTGGGTTTTTTTGTTTTGTAATTTTCAGCAAATTGTTAAGTTGTCATAATATAGTAATATGGCTTCAAATGGGTACACACTAAGACACAGAATATCTTATAAGGTTTTTTTAAACTTTGTTTAGCTTTTCCTCTTACGAACGTATATCGAAACATATCCAGATACCTAGGCATATTTGTTTTTTTCCAAGGCCGACTACATGGGGTTATGACGTGATCCCGGACATAACTGAGCGAATCACGTGACCTGTCTGGATGGTGCGGTATGTCTGGAGTATCACAATGTATTTATGATATTTAATATAAATAAGATAACAGGGTGATAACAGTGGTATGTGTATAGGGACGACCACAGCGGAAATGTTTAATGGCCGATACAGGGTGGGGGACAATAGCCACACCAATAAACCGTTAATTACGGCCCAGGTACATACACGGCTAATGTGTGTATACCTTGTACCGCCGAGTCCACCCGACTGTAAAACAAAGGGTATCACCTTCCCGTCCATGTAGGTAACTGACACCCCTAATGCACATACATACTACCGTCATTGTTTTACTGTACAATGATACACCTTTCACAGACTTCCCCTGTATATTGTTTATCAATGAAAAGAAAAGTTTTACCGTTTTTAAAAGCCTAGTTATTCTCGACCCACAGATATTGTGTCAAATCGGTCATTTCAGTGAACGAAAGTCCGTTGACTCTATGTAGAAACCGTAGATGCAACGGAAGAGTTGGAGCTGTGTAAGTTTGACTAAACTGTGATCAGAAAAGGTAGGTTATGAATCAAATTCCATGTAATTGTTGTAAGTTTATACAAAGCAATCAACATGGAAAATGTTAAATTTTTGTACGATTCTGATATTTATGATAAGTTGATGTAATAGTTTAACCTTCGTAGAAACTTAAATGGATTCTAAGTAAAACCTTGTTATCTAGCCATCTCTCTATGGTAGTATTCTGTAATTCAAAAGAGGTTAACTGCATAAAATGCGTTAAATTATTTACATCAATGTTGAAACAATCAATTTAGCAAGAACTAAATAAATATGGAAACTGTCCTCTATAGCCGTAATCCATGAAATTTTCCAGCTCGTGGTTAAGGTACTTTTAAACTCCAAAACTTTTAAACCATTTAAATCTGCCCCATTTATGCTAATATTTTGAACCAAACCATGCAGTTTAGTGTAATTTTAAGGACTTTAAGTGTTTACACTTTACTTTTAAATATGATTTAAAAAATACCGATGACTGAAAAGAATATTAACTTTACTACCCAACTGTACATAACGAATACTATACTGTATAAGGTAGCGATTACTATTCTAGTTAAATCTAGCTAATAAGTTAGCGATTACTTTATCTAGTTAATAAGTTAGCGATTACTTTATCTAGTTAATAAGTTAGCGATAAATTTATCTACATGTAATGAATAAATTAGCGGTATCTACATCTAGTTAATAAGTTAGCGATTACTATATCTAGTTAATAAGTAAGCGATTACTTTATCTAGTTAATAAGATAGTGGTTTACTTGTTAGCGGTTACTATATCTAGTTAATTAGAGAGCGCTTACTGTATCTTGTGAATTTGTTTTTATGGTTACCGATAGTGAAAACGGTAAGCGGTTTGACATTATGTAGTTGTTCAATCAAATGTTATCAATCGCAAAATTATCAGATTCATATAGTTTTTTTCATTAGTAGAAAAGGGAAATATGGTAATGTACAAGAGAGATCAGTATTACGCGCTGAATCAGACGAATGACAAAAGAAAACACACATCGAATTACTCATTTAATGGTCAAGGAATGCAATTGTTAGGAAATTAATCGTCGATTTATCACAATTTAGAAAATAAACTTGTAGTCAAATCGACACAGCAGACATTAGAGTCTGGATGCTTGTGGCTCCGACACTGTTGTCACGAACGGGGGATCTGATGATATACCTCTTATTGAAATACTAGATAATGGGGGATTGTGAGCCGATGGATGGCGATATATTTTAGAAAGTAAAGTAATGCGCTTAAGAGTATAGGGACATTAATGCCGATTTGTTCGTTGCGTTTTGTGGTGCGTAATAGATAGAGTGTGAGTAAGGATGTAGGAACGTATATAGTGAAGAAAGTATGAAGATAGGAAGGGGTCGAGACGAGGGAATGAGGGTCGGAGTATGAAGGTAGGAACGTAGGGGGTCGAGACGAGAGAATGAGGTGTAGGAGTATGAAGGTAGGAACGTAGGGGGTCGAGACGAGGGAATGAGGGTCGGAGTATGAAGGTAGGAACGTAGGGGGTCGAGACGAGAGAATGAGGTGTAGGAGTATGAAGGTAGGAACGTAGGGGGTCGAGACGAGAGAATGAGGTGTAGGAGTATGAAGGTAGGAACGTAGGGGGTCGAGACGAGAGAATGAGGTGTAGGAGTATGAAGGTAGGAACGTAGGGGATCCAGACGAGAGAATGAGGTGTAGGATTATGAAGGTAGAAACGTAGGGGGTCCAGACGAGAGAATGAGGTGTAGGAGTATGAAGGTAGGAACGTAGGGGTCGAGAAGAGGGAATGAGGTGTAGGAGTATGAAGGTAGGAACGTAGGGGGTCGAGACGAGGGAATGAGGGTAGGAGTATGAAGGTAGGAACGTAGGGGGTCGAGACGAGGGAATGAGGGTAGGAGTATGAAGGTAGGAACGTAGGGGGTCGAGACGAGGGAATGAGGGTAGGAGTATGAAGGTAGGAACGTAGGGGGTCGAGACGAGGGAATGAGGGTAGGAGTATGAAGGTAGGAACGTAGGGGGTCCAGACGAGAGAATGAGGTGTAGGAGTATGAAGGTAGGAACGTAGGGGTCCAGGCGAGAGAATGAGGTGTAGGAGTATGAAGGTAGGAACGTAGGGGGTCGAGACGAGAGAATGAGGGTAGGAGTATGAAGGTAGGAACGTAGGGGGTCCAGACGAGAGAATGAGGTGTAGGAGTATGAAGGTAGGAACGTAGGGGTCGAGAAGAGGGAATGAGGTGTAGGAGTATGAAGGTAGGAACGTAGAGGGTCGAGACGAGGGAATGAGGGTAGGAAAATGAAGGTAGGAACGTAGGGGTCCAGGCGAGAGAATGAGGTGTAGGATTATGAAGGTAGGAACGTAGGGGTCGAGACGAGAGAATGAGGGTAGGAGTATGAAGGTAGGAACGTAGGGGATCCAGACGAGAGAATGGGGTGTAGGAGTATGAAGGTAGGAACGTAGGGGTCGAGAAGAGGGAATGAGGTGTAGGAGTATGAAGGTAGGAACGTAGAGGGTCGAGACGAGGGAATGAGGGTAGGAGTATGAAGGTATGAACGTAGGGGGTCGAGACGAGGGAATGAGGGTAGGAGTATGAAGGTAGGAACGTAGGGGGTCGAGACGAGGGAATGAGGGTAGGAGTATGAAGGTAGGAACGTAGAGGGTCCAGACGAGAGAATGAGGTGTAGGAATATGAAGGTATAAACGTAGGGGATCCAGACGAGAGATTGAGGTGTAGGAGTATGAAGGTAGGAACGTAGGGGGTCGAGACGAGGGAATGAGGGTAGGAGTATGAAGGTAGAAGTAGGGATCAGGCGAGATAATGAGGGTAGATTATGAAGGTAGGAACGTAGGGGGTCGAGACGAGAGAATGAGGGTAGGAGTATGAAGGTAGGAACGTAGGGGTCGAGACGAGGGAATGAGATGTAGGAGTATGAAGGTAGGAACGTAGGGGGTCGAGACGATGAGAGAGATGAAGGTGTAGGAGTATGAAGGTAGGAGAACGTAGGGGGTCGAGACGAGAGAATGAGGTGTATGAGTATGAAGGTAGGAACGTAGGGGGTCGAGACGAGGGAATGAGGGTAGGAGTATGAAGGTATAAACGTAGGGGGTCGAGGCGAGAGAATGAGGGTAGGAGTATGAAGGTATGAACGTAGGGGGTCCAGACGAGAGAATGAGGGTAGGAGTATGAAGGTAAGAACATAGGGGTCCAGACGAGAGAATGAGGTTAGGAGTATGAAGGTAAGAACGTAGGGGTCCAGACGAGAGAATGAGGTGTAGGAATATGAAGGTATAAACGTAGGGGGTCGAGGCGAGAGAATGAGGGTAGGAGTATGAAGGTATGAACGTAGGGGGTCCAGACGAGAGAATGAGGGTAGGAGTATGAAGGTAAGAACATAGGGGTCCAGACGAGAGAAGAGGATAGGAGTATGAAGGTAAGAACGTAGGGGTCCAGACGAGAGAATGAGGGTAGGAGAATGAAGGTATAAACGTAGGGGGTGAGAGACGAGAGAATGAGGGTAGGAGTATGAAGGTAGGAACATAGGGGGTCCAGACGAGAGAATGAGGTGTAGAAGTATTAAGGTAGGAACGTAGGGGTCGAGAAGAGGGAATGAGGTTAGGAATTTGAAGGTAGGAACGTAGGGGGACGAGACGAGGGAATGAGGGTAGGAGTATGAAGGTATGAACGTAGGGGGTCGAGACGAGAGAATGAAGTGTAGGAGTATGAAGGTATGAACGTAGGGGTCGAGACGAGAGAATGAGGTGTAGGAGTATGAAGGTATGAACGTAGGGGGTCCAGACGAGAGAATGAGGTGTAGGAGTATGAAGGTATGAACGTAGGGGGTCGAGAAGAGGGAATGAGGATAGGAATATGAAGGTATGAACGTAGGGGGTCGAGACGAGAGAATGAGGTGTAGGAGTATGAAGGTATGAACGTAGGGGGTCGAGACGAGAGAATGAGGTGTAGGAGTATGAAGGTAGAAACGTAGGGGGTCGAGACGAGAGAATGAGGGTAGGAATATGAAGGTTTAAACGTAGGGGGTCGAGACGAGGGAATGAGGGTAGGAGCATGAAGGTATGAACGTAGGGGGTCGAGACGAGAGAATGAGGGTAGGAATATGAAGGTTTAAACGTAGGGGTTCGAGACGAGGGAATGAGGGTAGGAGTATGAAGGTATGAACGTAGGGGGTCGAGACGAGAGAATGAGGGTAGGAATATGAAGGTATAAACGTAGGGGTTCGAGACGAGGGAATGAGGGTAGGAGTATGAAGGTATGAACGTAGGGGGTCCAGACGAGAGAATGAGGTGTAGGAGTATTAAGGTAGGAACGTAGGGGTCGAGAAGAGGGAATGAGGGTAGGAGTATGAAGGTAGAAACGTAGGGGGTCGAGACGAGGGAATAAGGTGTAGGAGTATGAAGGTAGAAACGTAGGGGGTCAGACGAGAGAATGAGGTGTAGGAGTATGAAGGTAGGAACGTAGGGGTCGAGAAGAGGGAATGAGGGTAGGAGTATGAAGGTAGAAACGTAGGGGTCGAGACGAGAGAATGAGGGTAGGAGTATGAAGGTAGGAACGTAGGGGGTCGAGACGAGAGAATGAGGTTAGGAGTATGAAGGTAAGAACGTAGGGGTCCAGACGAGAGAATGAGGTGTAGGAATATGAAGGTATAAACGTAGGGGGTCGAGGCGAGAGAATGAGGGTAGGAGTATGAAGGTATAAACGTAGGGGGTCGAGGCGAGAGAATGAGGGTAGGAGTATGAAGGTATGAACGTAGGGGGTCCAGACGAGAGAATGAGGGTAGGAGTATGAAGGTAAGAACATAGGGGTCCAGACGAGAGAATGAGGATAGGAGTATGAAGGTAAGAACGTAGGGGTCCAGACGAGAGAATGAGGTGTAGAAGTATTAAGGTAGGAACGTAGGGGTCGAGAAGAGGGAATGAGGTTAGGAATTTGAAGGTAGAACGTAGGGGTCAGACGAGAGAATGAGGGTAGGAGTATGAAGGGGAACGTAGGGGTCGAGACGAGAGAATGAGGGTAGGAGTATGAAGGTAGAACGTAGGGGAGACGAGAGATGATGAGTAGGTAGAGAGTATGAAGGTATGAACGTAGGGGTCGAGACGAGAGAATGAGGGTAGGAGTATGAAGGTATGAACGTAGGGGGTCGAGACGAGAGAATGAGGTGTAGGAGTATGAAGGTATGAACGTAGGGGGTCGAGACGAGAGAATGAGGTGTAGGAGTATGAAGGTATGAACGTAGGGGGTCGAGAAGAGGGAATGAGGATAGGAATATGAAGGTATGAACGTAGGGGGTGAGAGAGAGAGAATGAGGTGTAGGAGTATGAAGGTATGAACGTAGGGGTCGAGAGAGGAATGAGGTAGGATATGAAGGTATGAACGTAGGGGGTCGAGACGAGAGAATGAGGTGTAGGAGTATGAAGGTATGAACGTAGGGGGTCGAGACGAGAGAATGAGGTGTAGGAGTATGAAGGTAGAAACGTAGGGGTCGAGACGAGAGAATGAGGGTAGGGTATGAAGGTAAACGTAGGGGGTCGAGACGAGGGAATGAGGGTAGGAGCATGAAGGTATGAACGTAGGGGGTCGAGACGAGAGAATGAGGTTAGGAATATGAAGGTTTAAACGTAGGGGTTCGAGACGAGGGAATGAGGGTAGGAGTATGAAGGTATGAACGTAAGGGGTCGAGACGAGAGAATGAGGGTAGGAATATGAAGGTATAAACGTAGGGGTTCGAGACGAGGGAATGAGGGTAGGAGTATGAAGGTATGAACGTAAGGGGTCGAGACGAGAGAATGAGGTGTAGGAGTATGAAGGTATGAACGTAGGGGGTCGAGACGAGAGAATGAGGTGTAGGAGTATGAAGGTAGAAACGTAGGGGGTCGAGACGAGAGAATGAGGTGTAGGAGTATGAAGGTAGGAACGTAGGGGGTCCAGACGAGAGAATGAGGTGTAGGAGTATGAAGGTAGGAACGTAGGGGTCGAGAAGAGGGAATGAGGGTAGGAGTATGAAGGTAGAAACGTAGGGGGTCGAGACGAGAGAATGAGGGTAGGAGTATGAAGGTAGGAACGTAAGGGGTCGAGACGAGAGAATGAGGGTAGGAGTATGAAGGTAGAAACGTATGGGATCCAGACGAGAGATTGAGGTGTAGGAGTATGAAGGTAGGAACGTAGGGGGTCGAGACGAGATAATGAGGGTAGGAGTATGAAGGTAGAAACGTAGGGGTCGAGAAGAGGGAATGAGGGTAGGAGTATGAAGGTAGGAACGTAGGGGTCGAGATGAGGGAATGAGGTGTAGGAGTTTGAGTATGAACTGAGATGGAAGTATAAGGTAGAGCGAAAGGAGAATGAGGGTAGGAGTATGAAGGTAGAAACGTAGGGTCAGACGAGAGAATGAGGTGTAGGAGTATGAAGGTAGGAACGTAGGGGTCGAGACGAGGAATGAGGGTAGGAGTATGAAGGTAGAAACGTAGGGGTCGAGAAGAGGGAATGAGGGTAGGAGTATGAAGGTAGGAACGTAGGGGTCGAGACGAGGGAATGAGGTGTAGGAGTATGAAGGTATGAACGTAGGGGTCGAGAAGAGGGAATGAGGGTAGGAGTATGAAGGTAGAAACGTAGGGGGTCGAGACGAGAGAATGAGGGTAGGAGTTGAAGGTAGAACGTAGGGGTCAGACGAGAGAATGAGGGTAGGAGTATGAAGGTAGAACGTAGGGGTCCAGACGAGAGAATGAGGGTAGGAGTATGAAGGTAGAACGTAGGGGGTCCAGACGAGAGAATGAGGGTAGGAGTATGAAGGTAAGAACGTAGGGGTCCAGACGAGAGAATGAGGTTAGGAGTATGAAGGTAAGAACGTAGGGGTCCAGACGAGAGAATGAGGGTAGGAGTATGAAGGTATGAACGTAGGGGGTCCAGACGAGAGAATGAGGGTAGGAGTATGAAGGTAAGAACGTAGGGGTCCAGACGAGAGAATGAGGGTAGGAGTATGAAGGTAGGAACGTAGGGGGTCGAGACGAGAGAATGAGGTGTAGGAGTATGAAGGTAGGAACGTAGGGGTCCAGACGAGAGAATGAGGTGTAGGAGTATGAAGGTAGGAACGTAGGGGTCGAGACGAGGGAATGAGGTGTAGGAGTATGAAGGTAGGAACGTAGGGGGTCGAGACGAGGGAATGAGGGTAGGAGTATGAAGGTATGAACGTAGGGGGTCGAGACGAGAGAATGAAGTGTAGGAGTATGAAGGTATGAACGTAGGGGTCGAGACGAGAGAATGAGGTGTAGGAGTATGAAGGTATGAACGTAGGGGGTCCAGACGAGAGAATGAGGTGTAGGAGTATGAAGGTATGAACGTAGGGGGTCGAGACGAGAGAATGAGGGTAGGAATATGAAGGTATGAACGTAGGGGGTCGAGACGAGAGAATGAGGTGTAGGAGTATGAAGGTATGAACGTAGGGGGTCGAGACGAGAGAATGAGGTGTAGGAGTATGAAGGTAGAAACGTAGGGGGTCGAGACGAGAGAATGAGGGTAGGAATATGAAGGTTTAAACGTAGGGGTTCGAGACGAGGGAATGAGGGTAGGAGTATGAAGGTATGAACGTAGGGGGTCGAGACGAGAGAATGAGGGTAGGAGTATGAAGGTATGAACGTAGGGGGTCGAGACGAGAGAATGAGGGTAGGAATATGAAGGTATAAACGTAGGGGTTCGAGACGAGGGAATGAGGGTAGGAGTATGAAGGTATGAACGTAGGGGGTCCAGACGAGAGAATGAGGTGTAGGAGTATTAAGGTAGGAACGTAGGGGTCGAGAAGAGGGAATGAGGGTAGGAGTATGAAGGTAGAAACGTAGGGGGTCGAGACGAGGGAATGAGGTGTAGGAGTATGAAGGTAGAAACGTAGGGGGTCCAGACGAGAGAATGAGGTGTAGGAGTATGAAGGTAGGAACGTAGGGGGTCGAGACGAGGGAATGAGGGTAGGAGTATGAAGGTAGAAACGTAGGGGGTCGAGACGAGAGAATGAGGGTAGGAGTATGAAGGTAGGAACGTAGGGGGTCGAGACGAGAGAATGAGGGTAGGAGTATGAAGGTAGGAACGTATGGGGTAGAAACGTATGGGATCCAGACGAGAGATTGAGGTGTAGGAGTATGAAGGTAGCACGTAGGGGGTCGAGACGAGAGAATGAGGGTAGGAGTATGAAGGTAGAAACGTAGGGGTCGAGAAGAGGGAATGAGGGTAGGAGTATGAAGGTAGGAACGTAGGGGTCGAGATGAGGGAATGAGGTGTAGGAGTTTGAGTATGAACCTGAGATGGAAGTATTAAGGTAGAGGCAGAATTGGGAGAATGAGGGTAGGAGTGTGAGTATAAACCTGAGATATAAGTATTAAGGTAGGAACGTAGGGGTCCAGACGAGGGAATGAGGGTAGGAGTATGAAGGTAGGAACGTAGGGGGTCGAGACGAGAGAATGAGGTGTAGGAGTGTGACTATGAACCTGAGATGGAAGTATTAAGGTAGAGGCAGAAACGGGAGAATGAGGATAGGAACGTGAGGATGGGGGTAAACACGGGAGTAGGAGCAACGGGAGAATGAAGTTAGGAAAGTGAGGATGGGGGTAGAAACGGGAGAATGAGCGAAGGAGCATCAGAATTGAAAAAGAAACGGAAGAATGAAGGTAGGAGCTTGAGTTGGCGGGGATTACGAGAGGAGAATGAGGGAAGGAGACTGAATATGTGGGTAGAGAATGAGGGAAGGAGACTGAATTTGTGGGTAGAGAATGAGGGAAGGAGCTTGTGTATTGGGGGTCGAGACGGGATACTGAGGATAGGCGTGGAGCATGGATGTAGAAGTGGGAGAAGGAGTGTAGGAGCATCGGTATTGAGATAGAGCTGGGAAATGAGGGTAAGAGCGTGAGTACAGGGGAGAGGCGGGGTTAAAACGGGAGAATGAGAGCACGAGCGTGAGTATGGGTGTAGACGCGGGAGAGTGAGGATAGGAACGGGAGTATGGCATAGAGACGGAAGAATGAAGGTAGGAGCACGGAGGGGGAGGAGGTAAAACCGGAAAATGAAAGTATGGACGTGAGTAAGAAGATGTGGATGGGAGAAGGATGATATTAGCGCGAGTATGAGGATAGAATGAGGGTAGCCTGGTTGTGGATGCAAACGGAGTAGCAGTTTTCTTTTACTAATATGAGGCCAGGCTGGACTCCATTGTTCTTTTGCTCTGTCCTGAACACATTACGGCACATGTTCAACAATAAATCATTATTCATGGTCAACATAAAATGTGATATGAATCACCATGCTTCATTACACCTGGACACACATTCTCTGTACGTTACCTGTGCAGGGGTTCCCCTACCTGTGATGTTGATACCTTATCAGCAGTAGGGCGGAATCTGAGCAGCGGTACTGTGAGTATTTGTGCACATATTAGGATATTTTTAATTTACTAGGTATCTATAGCTATTTACTGTTATTTTGGAGGATTTCCAACATTATAAACTGCTGTTCACAGCAAATATTTCGGTATAAAGAGAGGATGGTTGGGATCACAGAGATACGTACAATAGCAACTAATTCGAGAGAGAGTATATTGTTTTGTGGAGAGGGTATGCAGGATGATAGAAGCACGCCATTTTCTCGACGTGTTCTTTTGCAATAAGGATCACAGGATCACGTAACAACATTTTCAATGAAAAATTATAATGATTTCATACAATTATGACTCAGTGTAATGAGTACGACGAGAAAGAGGGGTGATAGAGACATTGGGGGGAGGGGTGGGGATTTCGGTTTGCAAAGCCAACTGCTCAATTCAGTGTGATTTATTAATTCGGAGATACTTCATTTTTCCTTTTGGTCTGACGGTCCGTTCATCTGTCAACCTAAGTAGTTTCCACTGCTTCATTTCATTAGAACTTTGGGGTTATAACCGAACTTGACATTTACTGAAAACTAGTTCAAGTTTTAGATTTATTGAGCCATGGTCAAAGTTATTATTTATGACCCTGAGACAAGTTTCATGGTTACTTGGTCAAGGCTATGTTACTCTTATATTTATTTTTGGAAAACATATCATTATCATTCAGAAATCTTTATTTCTTCGTGTATTTTCGCAAAACAGCACAAGATTACAGAGAAATGAAATATCTCCTAATATAATTTCGTTAATCTAGACAATGATAAGGGAACATTTCACTCCAAGCATAATCATTCCATCAGCTTTCTTTGTTCACAAATTTCCTTCAATAGGCACTTAACATAAAGCGTTAAAATATCATCGGACAATTGTTAGTTAACAAATGCATCAGCAAAAACAAATATAACAGTTATCTATTTTGTGAAAAAAAAAAAAAAAAAAAAAAAAAACCAAACACTTTTACAGTTTATTCGTTTAGTACCTTTCTAGATTGACTTGGCTATCGGATAGCTACAATTTCATCTTTCCAATGGCCATTTTGTGTTTGACTACTGTTGGATATGACTTTTCCCTGAAAAGGTGGGAAAATATACAAAAGGAAGTAAAATCAAAGACACGTATGAAACTACTGTTGCTTGAACAGTTGACTTCTGACTTCACACCAAGTACTCGTATTTACTGAACAGGTGCCATATTTTAACCTTTGACACTTTAATGCCAAAAAACCTCCGAATAACGATTAAATAC
This sequence comes from Argopecten irradians, assembly GCF_041381155.1. Taxonomy (NCBI): domain Eukaryota; kingdom Metazoa; phylum Mollusca; class Bivalvia; order Pectinida; family Pectinidae; genus Argopecten; species Argopecten irradians. Next base: position 54,487,461 of record NC_091134.1, read on the forward strand.
TATGCAGTTTGACACGTATAAATTTTGTCATACAACTTGATACATACAAGATGTTCGTCTATTAGCGTCACATATCTTACTGATATATGACATTGTGTATCATTTACGAGGTTTAACCAGATTCAAGGCATTTCTCTTACGTGAAGAGTATTATAAATAAAATTTTCGATTCGACATCAGATAAGAAATTGATTAAAGTGTCATAAAATTGAGTTTGTTCCCTTTAAATTGACTAGAGGTGTCCTCCAGGCGGATTATAGTAACGCTATTTTGTATTTTACAGGCTCGAGAAGACAGAAGGAGATTTATCAGGCACTACAATATATATATATATATATATATATATATATATTAAGTAAGTATTAAGTGATTTTTGGAAAGTACCTCACATACATGTAGATACATGTACAAAATGTCAAATTTTGATAAAGGCATAATGAAATAATGAAATATCACGAAATTGTCATAGAAAAATGATGGCACAATGTATTTTTTAATCAGTCATTTTAAGTATCTTATGCGCAAACGCCTAGAAAAAGAATCATGCTAAAATAAATAAAAAAATTAACAGTTATCTATGAATTAGACTAGCATTTACTGCTCCTTTCTATATACAATATGTAGTATTAATACATTAAATATATCACTGCCTTTTCAGTTTATCCACCAATGCCAACCTCAAGCCAAGCGTTGATCTTGCTGACCACCGATGGCCGGACACCACCACAAGAGGTCACTCACCGGACATTTCCGTTGTGTTCCGTGCCCTATCCTCTGACCAGCCACGACATTAACGCCAAATGCGTCCAGCTTGATGACCAAAGTGATGACGTAGTCGGGGACATTTATGTTTCCAGACAAACCCGCATCAAACTTGGTGATGTCATCAGCAGTCTGCCCGAGTTGTTGACCATTAAAGGCTACCAGGGGGCACTGGCATACGATGCTCATTCGAAAGTTATGAAGTGGAAAATCGATACCGAAGTTCCGAATAGCCGAATGGAGGCATTTATTACATATCGCGGGGATCCAGCTTTTAAACCAGACTACTTCCAAGACGAGAAAGTCAGGCTTCCGTCAATTTACGATAACGAGGACGAAGTTGATAGCATCAACAGACTTGATGGAACACAAACGTGTCGCTATACCAAAAACGTATGGCGCCCTCCTAGTGAACAATTAGAAAAAATGCCGGTGTCTTTCCCCTCCCTGATGAAGACTGCAATTGATGACGAGACGTACGAACGACTCTGCAATCTCGGTTTCCGACCAGGTGGTAATGGAAAACTGAAGAAAACGTTAAACAATGGAAGCAAACCGAACGGGAAACACGCACCGGTAGAAGCATGGGCGATCAGTCCTGAGGATTTTCAAGAAAAGGATTTCCGATTGGAGGATCTGGACCTTCGTCCTAATGGTAGAAATAAATACAAAGTGAAATTAGCTCAGTTGAGGAGAGATGGAGGGACGCTTCCTTTTCCAAGTACGATGCAGCCAGTGAAGCTTCCTGGAAATGCGCGATCTGTAACGTTTTCTGACCAAACGCACGGAGGAACCGCCACCGGAAACACGGTATATATTCCAAGTCAGGAGGCATCCGAAGACTATTCACCGACTTCGGAAACTTCCGTTACGTATAACGGACATGGTTCAAGTTCTATGAAGGATTATATGTCGGAAAGAAACAAGTTTTTCACAAAATATGGAAAGTACACAAACAATGTTGTAGCTGAAGAATCGGATGAAGTCATTATGGAGTCGTTACACAACAAGAGACTTCCAGCTATCGGCACGGGATACCAAACGTAAGTAAATAACTAAAACGTCGCTATAAGGATTTCGCAAATCTTCTAATTTTTGGGGAATATTGGATAAGGTAAAATATGTAATATTGTGACATAGAATAGGATTTAAATCATTTCCTTTCTTTTCTGTTAACTTTGAATAATATTCTATTTCGGTTTTGTTGTCTGCATAATTCCAGCTCTTGAAATCTTACAATTATACAAAGAAGGATGTGTTGTTCTCATTGCAGTGAGCAGCAATCGTTGTCAGACATTTCAACAATCACAATGGAACCAGAAGTGCCGCCATTTAAATCAAAGAAACTTTCACTGATCGACAATGTCAAGTCAATGGCTAATTATAACAAGTGGAAAAAGCAGAAGTTGACTCGTCTTCGCCTCAGAAAAGAAGTACCGGTTTCACAACCGCTTTCAGTCTGTTTTAGCTTGCGTGATAATGCAAAGAGCCATTCACAAGTAAAGGATATGATTGAAAAACAAATAGGGAGTCCCATAGCGAGGCTCCAATTTGACCCCATCTCTGTGCATGCGCTGGACAATCACGCTAAAAGTCGCTGGGTCGTGACCTTGGCTGACAAAGAAAAGTGTGATCATTTATTAACGAATGGCCTGTTTGTGGATGGCGAAGTGAGAGAGGTCCGAAATCTGGACGATTTGATGAAGGAGGAAGTTGAAGCGTACAAACTGTATGAAATGGTGCAAAGAGGACAGATTGCTATGCCAAATGTCAATAACCGACGTTCTAAAGCCAGACAAAGTACTCGAAGTACATAACCTCGACAGAATGGTTAATTAGTCACCACGAAATTCTCCCGATATGATAGGAGAAGTAATAGGGAAAAGTATATTTCGCATAAAAACAATACGATACTGTAGAAAGCAGGATCTAATCACTTTATACAAAAAAGTGTTTTGCTTCATATTACCCGTTTGATATTTATTCTACGCTATGCCTCAAGATTGCCACTAGGCCCAACAGAGCAATATTTACGTTAATAGAGTTACACTGTGCAATTTTATTTATTATGTATTTAAATGCAGTTTACAAATGAATTTTTATACAGACGAATTGAAAATTTAACGTTTGATTTGAAATAAAAAGAAATATGAATAAACAAATAATAAAAAAAAAATTAATGATAGTAAGTTTCTGAAATCGTTTGCCATATCTTCCTCCAACGTTGCTTGAGGGGGAATAACTCCTACTGCCAACTATTTACTAGTTACATCATCCAAATGGCCTACTTTGATTTTCTATTTTTCATACACGGAAATAATCGAAAAATAGGTAATGAAATTGTTCTGTTTTGCTTAAAATCAAGTGGTTTTATTTCACACAAATTATACTTGTTATTGTCGGATAAGACCGATAACTCTGTTAGACTTGTAAGAGAACCTTGCAAGTGAAGTTGACACATACCATTGGGATCCTAGATCTATTGTAGAGAAGATACTTTACATACCGTAGTGATAAAGAAAAATAAAAAAAAAAAAATACTGCATAAATGAAAATGAAAAGTCTGGGTTTCACGGTGTAATACCCTATATATAACTCTCTTATTACACTTAGGTGATGCTTTATGTGTTCGAACTAAATAACGATCAATCATGAACATGAAACGGAAGTCGTGAAGAGTTGGTAAACTACATAGAATCTGTGATATTAATAATAAGTCAAAGAAAATCTAGGGTAAGAGTTATTTTCATAACGGATCGTGCAAACTAGGGAAAGTAAAGGTAGACATTTCTAAAATACTATCTGATCTGTTGTCCCTACTTTCTATTTCATATCTCATCTCCGCTTTTGTATACATACTGTAACGAAATTGGTTCCGTGTCGAAGTCTCCAACAGGTTCCTGAGGTAGCGTTATACGTGGTCGTCTTGACTGTATCCAATTTTCGTAGGGTTTATTACGTTTGTGATCACAGATCACATTCAGTGATCCCTCAAGTCCTTTATAACTAACGCCTTTAACTATAAGAACTACTCAAAGACAGATATTAAATTCACGGTTTATTATTTCTACCCATGAGAAATAGCAATTAACAATTTAACAAGTATAACAATCGAATAATGAATAATTTACAATGAGTATACAATGTAATACAGAAGATGATTACAAATGGTTTGATAAATTACAATGTACAACTACACATGTTCCAATTTCCCTCAATCACTCTCTATTGGACTCCATGTTCTCAACAGGTACTTAATAATTAATGAATACTACATGTACAGATATAGATGACTATCAACTAGTCTAATTTACAGGTTCCCTTTTAGAACTATAAATATTCACAATATTTACATAAGAGAACTTTATATATTACAGATATAATAACAAGTGTAGAATGTCACCTGTTAGCAATACGTAGTAAGACCAAATATCTACGTATTGATCTAAATATAAACACAACTTATTTACAAGACTAGATACCCTTGTATATTAAATACATGTAATACTACAGTCCGACTATTAATGCTGTAGTAGCGTAATTAAATTATGCTGTTATATATAGATTAATGTCTTATAGAAAGACTAGCAAATGTAGAAGGCCATTTGCTATTAATACGTAAAGATTCCAAATATTTACGTATAATCCTATATATAAATCTAAAATGTCAATAGCAAATGTAGAATGCCATTTGCTAGTAATACGTAGAGATTCCAATTATCTACGTATTAACCCTATATACATTTAGCAAGTTAATGGCAAATGTAGAATACCATTTGCTAGTAATACGTAGAGATTCCAATTATCTACATATTAATCCTATAGATAAATTTAGCAAGTTAATAGCAATAGTAGAATACCATTTGCTAGTAATACGTAGAGATTCCAAATTATCTACGTATTTATCTAAATATATAACTTGACGCTTTACAATATTTGTATAAGAGTTATTTCCCTTTACCTTTCACTATCTATGTGTAGAAGTATAGTAGGCAGACGAGGAGGCGCAGTGATATGAGATTTGTCAATAGGACAAGGATGAAATTATGAAATGCGCTCGGCCTTTTATAGCCTTCGGGCGGCCATGTTTGCACCGAGGATGCGAATTCTTCCAAATATGGTCAAGAATGCAAACATGGCTGCTCGATTCTGCCGTCTCACGCCAAAATAATCGTAACATGACGCGGAACTATAATCAGATAGTTCCGTTAATTTCCTTAAAATATGACATAAACTTTCATTAAGAACATATTCAAAATCTTATAACTTCCTTGTTAAACTCTCTAACTTCCATGCTATAATAAATTTATCACACAAACATAGCTTGTTCACCATTCATATGCGAACGACCACCCTCGACTCGGACTCACAGTCATGAAAAGTTATGAGAGGGAATGACACGAACGTCAGTAATATAAAATGTTGTGAATACAAATGGATTTTAACCTGGATTTATGTTGTGCTGGATATATTACACATTCCCACAATCCATAACATCACTGATTTACTAGGTAAGACCTGAATAATAGTAAGTTTTGTACATTTTCAATGTCCGACTTCCATGCATACCGTAGAGGATGCTAACATGGCGGCCGTGATAACAACACACAACATTCTGTTGACCAGCCAAATGATTATAACAAATAATTATCATGTAATACATGTTCTTAACGTTAACTTAGTAGTTTCTAGATATCTGGCATATATTTATTATTGCCTATTATTTCTAGTTGTCTGTTTATTATTTCCCAACGAATCATTCCACAGCTGTGATAAACAGTACACAAAATCAGCTGTTGTACACGGGCATGACCGTCACAATTCTCACTTCCATACATTTCCTAATTCCGTTTCAATACCCCCTACTTAAAAAGATTTGACGTCCTCGTCAACACTTAGTATTTATTAAACAAGCTTTAAGAGAAGAAAAAAAAAATCAATTCCAATTAATAGTGGAAGAATTTCCTCCTTACACTGTTATTCCTTATATACTATCCTTAGTAACAGTAATGAATTACACCTTTCCAAAATTGTAGTTATACAAAAGTATACATAGAAACATGTTTTTTATATTTCTTCCAAGTGCAGCATACACGGGCCATATGTGCACCTGATGAGATTTCCTTATCTATTTTACAATAAAACAAATTAAAATATATGGTACATCCTTTTACAAGTATACGTTTTACCACAGACTGTTCTAATACCCTGAGTTACTCAAAATACTTACATGATATAATAGTTAACTAAGTTCATACATATTTAACCTAATAAAATGATAATTCACTATACATATATACAATGTTCCAATTCACACTTTATTTCCTTCCTTCTTAAATAGGTCCATTTCTACCTCCTCCACTGCCTTGATGCACGAGTCCAGCTCAGTAAATCTGAAAAGTTTTTCCTTGAGGGGGATCAGTCAAGCTGAAACCTTTCCCGTCTCTGCAACCTTGCGGGTGGTCATTTAATTAAAATATCGTGCCAGGACTACATCCCGCTCCCCATTCTCCATACGAGGTGACGGTCCTCCTGGCAGGCATAAAAACTGGGTCCGGCCAAGAATTGTCTGCCTGCCAGCAGACACACCGCACAACTGGACTGCTACAGTCTCCCACATGAAAAGCTTATGGTCTACTGATGATCTGCGCCAGTCCTTGGGAGGCCACAACAATCTAGGAGCGGCTGTCACCTCTTCATCCTCAACGTCATTCCAGAGCCGTGGAGCAGGAGGGAATGTTGGCATTCCTCTTATCTTTAACAACTGAGTTGCTCGCTCTTTCAGGTCGTCCAGCGATCCCTTCTTCTTCCTGTCCAGCAGGAAGGGTTGCAGCTTCTGGCTCCGCCTCTTCCTGGCTAGCAGGAAGGGTTGCTATCGTGGGCTCCGCGTCTTCCTGGCTAGCAGGAAGGGTTGCAGCTTCTGGCTCCGCTTCTTCCTGGCTAGCAGGAAGGGTTGCTACCGTGGGCTCCGCCTCTTCCTGGCTAGCAGGAAGGGTTGCAGCTTCTGGCTCCGCCTCTTCCTGGCTAGCAGGAAGGGTTGCTACCGTGGGCTCCGCCTCTTCCTGGCTAGCAGGAAGGGTTGCTACCGTGGGCTCCGCCTCTTCCTGGCTAGCAGGAAGGGTTGCAGCTTCTGGCTCCGCCTCTTCCTGGCTAGCAGGAAGGGTTGCTACCGTGGGCTTCGCCTCTTCCTGGCTAGCAGGAAGGGTTGCAGCTTCTGGCTCCGCCTCTTCCTGGCTAGCAGGAAGGGTTGCTGCCGCGGGTTCCTTCACGTCTTCCTGGCCAGCAGGAAGGGTGGCACTCTCAAATCCCCTCTCTTCTTCCTGACCAGCAGGAAGGATGGTGTCGTCTCCCTTGTGTATCTGCCTTGGTGGTTCCGGAAATAGGGGCTCATCTAACTCTATTCTCTCCGGCGAGTATAAAGGAGTGCAGTAGCCATACAATCCGTAAACACTTGGAGCTGGTGACATCAAGGGAGACTGAGGGGGATTCACTACTTTGACAACGCTCGCCACCTTAGGTACATATGTTGAAACTTCTGTTCTACCCGGGGTTCTTAGTACACGATGCATCCGGTGCATGTGTGACTGAAGATAAGATGAACGGCTCTTAGGGTATGTATACTCGCATCCCTCGTGTGGGCAACGCTTCTTTTCTCCATGTTTGTCTCGCACATGCTGGTTAAGCGCCCTCATCGTAGGACATCTTTTCTGGCACTCTATACAGCCGAACATCCTGCAACATACAGAGGTTGCAACTATTTACTTTAAAAAAATATATAATCCCGTCTTGAGTCCATATTACGACTAATTTAGTTATTGGAACATGTATATAGTATAAATAAATTATTGAAAATAATAATAAAATCTTTCAAAGACTTTGTATGCTGGTCTTCTCTCTACAAATAAGCCGTAGCTTGGATCATCTGATTTACTTCCTCTTGGCTCCAGGAATAATGTATCATCTATAATTGTTGTCGGGCCCTGACAACAATACTCTTGACGATGTCCAAAGAGAGTTCCATACATGTAACAGCCAATCAAGCGTATCCCTACATAATATCTCCTCTGTGTTCCAGCACGAGGTCACTGTCAGTTACTATTCATACTAAAAAAATACGTATTATATCCAATACTTAAAACATGCGACGCTTGCCTTCAACATAACATTCCATTTATAATATTTACTCTGCTGTCTTTCATTTAAACCTTGTACAAACTCATCCACTTTGGCGGTCTACGGATTCTCTTTCCGTGTCGTCTCTCATCGGGAGTTACTTGTTTTGGGGACTCCCTAACCCCATCTTTTACAGTTTCTTCCCCCATATCCCGTGTCTTTGATTCAGGTATGCGCTCTGGCTCTCTATTTTCAAGGAAATTGTCGACCTCACCATGGTACGGTTTAAGATTGTCGTGATGAATCTTTATTAGTTTACTCCTCCTGTTACGCTGAATTTCATAAATTAAGTCATCCTTTCTCCCTGTGACAATGAAGGGTCCATCCCATCGGATCTGCAGCTTAGGTGATATTCCTTTTTGTCTCCCTCTGTACTTCAGCCACACAGCTTCTCCTATTTTGTAGTGTTGCTGGTTAGCACGATGGTGATACGTCTTTTTCTGTCTATCGCTTGCATCGGCCATTTTATGACGCGCATTGTCATGTACTCGCCATAACCTCTGTCGGAGTTTTTCTACAAAATCTGGTAGGGTGATATGGTGTTGTTCGAGTTTTATCAATTTGGAGAAGTTTGCACATTTCCTGAAATAGTTTGGACTCAAACTGTCTTCCTTGGTCAGTGATTATCTGACGAGGTAGTCCAAACCGACTGAAGAATTCGTTCATTATCAGAAGAGCAACGGTTTTTGCTTCCTGGTCCGCCATCGCATAGCATTCTGTGCAACGAGAAAAGAGGTCGGTTGCGATAAGAATATACTTATTACCCAAAGTTGATTCCGGATGAGGGTTTTATATGTCAATTGCGACTCTTTCCATGGGAGCTCCAACAATATACTGTTTCATGTATGCCCGTGGTTTGCGTTGAGGTTGCTTTCTTTTTTGACATTCTTTACACCGCTTACACCACTCTTTAACGGTATCTGTATAACGCGCCCAATAAAAACGTTCTTTTACTCTGCTGATCGTCCGAGCTACCCCGAAATGTCCCGATCCGGGAGCATTATGCAGTCTGTACATTACGTCATTTTGTAAAGCAGTAGGTAAAACCAGTTTCCTTTTCCTGCTAGTGCCGTCACTATCAGTTACAATGTAGAGTAGGTTATCAACTATCTCCAACATATTCCATTTCGACCAGTAACTTTTGGCGTCAACGCCCAGATGTGATATCTCTTCCCAGACAGGTCGCTGATTATTTTCCTTCCATTTGAAGAGATATGACTTAACACGGCATCATTTTTCTGTTCTTGACTGATTTCTTTTTTGGTCTTGTTTTCAAGCCATGATTCATATTCCCTTTCTTCGGTTGTTTGGGTAGCCGTAATGAGGCGCACTTTTTCCGTCGTTTCAGAGACTTTCTCTTTGCTTTCCTGTCGATTGCAAAAGTCACATGGGTGACATGGTCTTCTAGACATCCCATCGGCGTTCCCATGTAACTTCCCAGGTCTGTGTTGAATATTTATTTTGTATGTCCCTAAAATCTCCAACCATCGGGCCATTTGGCCTTCGGGGTTTTTAAAACGCAAAAGCCAACTTAAGGCACCATGATCTGTTCGAGCAGTAAATTCCACCCCATAGAGATAATGATGAAAATGCTTAATGCCAAGTATGAGAGCAAGAAGTTCGCGCCTTGTGACACAATAATTCCTTTCCGCTTTATTAAGGGAACGACTGAAGTAAGCAACTACTCGTTCCTTATTATCTTCGACCTGTGAAAGGACAGCGCCTACTCCATACCCACTCGCATCACAATTTAACACAAATGGTAGCTCCAGATTAGGATACCGTAATATCGGAGACGAGGTGAGTGCACGCTTCAATCGCTCAAACGACTCTTGACAATCAGATGTCCATTTGAAGTTCTCTGCTTTTTCAGTTAGCTTGTTAAGGGGCCTGGCAATATTGGAGAAATCTTTGATGAACTTCCTATAGTAGGAACATGTACCAAGGAAACTTCGTATGTCATGGACAGATTTTGGCTGTGGCCATTCCTTAACAGCTTCAACTTTGGCAGGATCTGTAGCTATTCCCTCGTCTGAGACTATATGGCCTAGGAAGGATACTTTTGTCTTGAAGAAATCACACTTCTTAGGAGAGACTTTTAAGCCAGCAGTACGGAGTCTTGTTAAAACTTCAGCCAGACGCTCTAGATGGGTATCAAAATCGAGAGCAAATATAATGATGTCATCCAAATATATGAGGCATGTTTCCCAATGAAGACCTGCAAGTACACATTCCATCAGGCGTTCAAAGGTGGCTGGCGCGTTACACAAGCCGAAAGGCATTACATTGAATTGAAAAAACTCCACCTGTAGTAATAAATGCCGTTTTGTGTTTGTCCTTCTCATCCATTTCTACTTGCCAGTAGCCGCTGGCGAGATCTAATGTAGAAAACCATTTCGAACCCTTGAGTGCGTCCAAAGAATCATCGATTCTAGGCAGAGGAAAACAGTCTTTCTGTGTTACCTGGTTTAGCGACCGATAGTCTATACAGAACCTTAATGATCCGTCACGTTTGGTTACCAGTACAACTGGTGCAGCCCAAGCGCTCTTGGAAGGCTCAATTATTTTAGCTTCAAGCATCCGTTTCAATTCTTTATTCACTTCCTCTCTTTTGCTTAAGGGTATTCTCCTGGGTGGCTGTCGTATAGGTCTTGCTTGGCCAGTGTCAATACAATGCTTGGTCACATTAGTCTTTCCTAAATCATTTTTGTTCTTTGCAAATACATCTTGATATTTTGACAGGAAACTTTTCACAGTGTCCTGATATCCTTCAGGCACTTGTTCTTGACATCTCTCCAGAAGGTTCTGCAGTGGTTCGGGTAACTGTTCCTCTACAGACAAGGATCTTACAGAGGCAGATGCAGAGGAAACTGGTCTAACTGGTTCTGTAAGAATAGCATTCTCTCCTGTTGCCGCTGAAGTGCCTTTATATAAGGTTCTAGCCTCTCCTGTCACATTTGCTAAACGCAAAGGGACTTTGCCCCTTGAGGTGTTACCAGCGTTCGAGCAACTACAATGCCTTCCTGTGCGAGTTTCTGGTTACAAGGTTCCACTATCACAGTGTCGGTAGTCGAATCTTCGCTTATTTCTGCCGTTACGACCATCTCTGATTCAGGTGGTATAGTAATATTTTCGCTTAGTATCACACGAAAAACGGACGCCATCTCGCTTTCTTTTTGACATTCCATCTTAGCTCCATCAAATTTGAGGGTCCCGCTGCCCATGTCAAGATGACAGTGATGAGCATGTAAAAAGTCGTACCCTAATATCGCTGGAGCGTCAATCTCTGCTAACAACATTTTATGTTCAACCATCTTTCCGTTGACTTTCAATACAGCGTCAATTGTTCCTGTAGAGTTCACAATATTTCCATCAGCCACCTTCAGCAATGTTGATTTCAGCGAGATCTTAGGTCGGCAAGTTTCCTCTATTTCCTTATACTTCTTAGGATGTAGTACTGTTATAGTTGACCCTGTGTCTATCAGACAATTAACCCATGTTCCACAAACTTCAACACGAATGTATAAACTATCTGGAGATATTTTTGATTTAGGTTTTACAGTTGTTGTTCCTTTAGACCCTTTTCCAATTCCTTCGGCTGGGATGTGGTCCACAATCCCAGCCATATCTAGTTTCCCGAATTATACTGTCTGTTTGATTCTTGTGTTGAGCTCTTTTTACGCAGGGGACACTTCCTGCAGACATGTCCCATCTCTCCACAGAGGTAGCACTCTACATTCTCTAATCTTGTTCTATGATTTCTATTGGTATTATCAGACGATCGTCGATATGTTCTCCTGATGACTGTTTGTCCTTTTTAGTCTGAATATGAGCAACTCTATTTGCTAAAGTCTTCACTAATTCATCATCGTCCTCTACATCCCTCTGAATTCGAACCCTATTTGCAATCCTTTTACGTTTCCCTGTCTGAAAGGCTTCATATTCCAGCTATTTTAACAGCATCCTCCATATCCCTTGGCTTGCCTTGATGGACGGCCCACTCCATATCCGAATCATTCAATGCCTCCGTGAATGTATCCATACTTAGTTGTTGTCTGAGCTTCCCTTGAGCATCTAGATAAGCAAGTCGTACAAGTCTTTTTACACCATGGACCAGTTCCGGCAAAGGTTCATCTCGCCGGCAAATCTTCCTCTAACCTGGGCTTTATATATCTCCGTTTGGTGTTCTGGCTGAAATCGGGCCGTAAGAGCAGCTTTTAGTGTTCCCACATCTGTACGCTCAGCTGGTGATAAATCACTAAGTACTCCCTGAGTTACTCCTCGTAAAGCAGCTACCAGTTCTAAAGCTTTTCTTCCGTCGTCCCATCCATTAATCTCAGCCACCATCTTAAAGTGGATGAGGTAATCCGGCCAGTTCCAGTCCCATCAAATGTAGCCTGTTTTCTATTTCTGTGTCTCTGTGTGGGGCACCCACATACCCTGTGTCCCGGGAAAGTCCTCCACGTAGCCCCCTGGCGACATCGCCCACCGCATCGCGTCCCATGCAATCCCTGGCGGGTAGAGAATTCCAACTTCTCTCTTTATGTGTCCCAGTCTGTAACCATGGATAACCCGGAATCTCACGTCCTGGCATGGATCCTATGCCAGTCCTCATATCTCTAATATTCCCACCAGAGTATATGCCCTTTCCAGTGAACCTATCACTGGCAATCCCATTGCCGCTTCCCTGCAATCCTCTGTCCCCCGATTTCTGGCCAGAGGAGCCGGTAATGGTCCATCCAACGAAATCCCGTTGGATGTAGTGTTTTTGTCGTGGCTTCCGTCCCGCAGCCCCTGCTCCGCCACCCCGTGGCGAAGGAACCCAGAGTCCTTCATCAAGTTTAATTCTTTCTGCAGAGTTTCTAGTTGTCGGTGCAGTTTCCGGTTATCTATTTCTAATTCAGTCACCCTTGTGTTCCGATGTCTAGATTGTGTTTCAGGATTTCCTTCCAAGAACACTGGCGTCCGGAATTGAATTTCGCCACTGGGTGATCCGTCCACATATACAGTCTGTGGGATCCCTGTCCTATTGACGTCCTGCTCGTCTGCCGGAGGTTGACGATTCTCGACCTCATCCTCCATACTAGTTATTAAACTAGTATTACTAGCGGTCTCTGGCGTTGTATCTTGATCCTGACTTGACGTCGAATGGTTTATAATGGCACCGATGCTGGTAGCCATTATACTGAGTATATTGCTTGGTTATAAACAATATATGAAATAATCACTGAAAGTTATCCCACCGCTGCCACCAATGTAACGAAATTGGTTCCGTGTCGAAGTCTCCAACAGGTTCCTGAGGTAGCGTTATACGTGGTCGTCTTGACTGTATCCAATTTTCGTAGGGTTTATTACGTTTGTGATCACAGATCACATTCAGTGATCCCTCAAGTCCTTTATAACTAACGCCTTTAACTATAAGAACTACTCAAAGACAGATATTACATTTACGGTTTATTATTTCTACCCATGAGAAATAGCAATTAACAATTTAACAAGTATAACAATCGAATAATGAATAATTTACAATGAGTATACAATGCAATAACAGAAGATGATTACAAATGGTTTGATAAATTACAATGTACAACTACACATGTTCCAATTTCCCTCAATCACTCTCTATTGGACTCCATGTTCTCAACAGGTACTTAATAATTAATGAATACTACATGTACAGATATAGATGACTATCAACTAGTCTAATTTACAGGTTCCCTTTTAGAACTATAAATATTCACAATATTTACATAAGAGAACTTTATATATTACAGATATAATAACAAGTGTAGAATGTCACCTGTTAGCAATACGTAGTAAGACCAAATATCTACGTATTGATCTAAATATAAACACAACTTATTTACAAGACTAGATACCCTTGTATATTAAATACATGTAATACTACAGTCCGACTATTAATGTTGTAGTAGCGTAATTAAATTATGCTGTTATATATAGATTAATGTCTTATAGAAAGACTAGCAAATGTAGAAGGCCATTTGCTATTAATACGTAAAGATTCCAAATATTTACGTATAATCCTATATATAAATCTAAAATGTCAATAGCAAATGTAGAATGCCATTTGCTAGTAATACGTAGAGATTCCAATTATCTACGTATTAACCCTATATATACATTTAGCAAGTTAATAGCAAATGTAGAATACCATTTGCTAGTAATACGTAGAGATTCCAATTATCTACATATTAATCCTATAGATAAATTTAGCAAGTTAATAGCAAATGTAGAATACCATTTGCTAGTAATACGTAGAGATTCCAAATTATCTACGTATTTATCTAAATATATAACTTGCCGCTTTACAATATTTGTATAAGAGTTATTTCCCTTTACCTTTCACTATCTATGTGTAGAAGTATAGTAGGCAGACGAGGAGGCGCAGTGATATGAGATTTGTCAATAGGACAAGGATGAAATTATGAAATGCGCTCGGCCTTTTATAGCCTTCGGGCGGCCATGTTTGCACCGAGGATGCGAATTCTTCCAAATATGGTCAAGAATGCAAACATGGCTGCTCGATTCTGCCGTCTCACGCCAAAATAATCGTAACATGACGCGGAACTATAATCAGATAGTTCCGTTAATTTCCTTAAAATATGACATAAACTTTCATTAAGAACATATTCAAAATCTTATAACTTCCTTGTTAAACTCTCTAACTTCCATGCTATAATAAATTTATCACACAAACATAGCTTGTTCACCATTCATATGCGAACGACCACCCTCGACTCGGACTCACAGTCATGAAAAGTTATGAGAGGGAATGACACGAACGTCAGTAATATAAAATGTTGTGAATACAAATGGATTTTAACCTGGATTTATGTTGTGCTGGATATATTACACATTCCCACAATCCATAACATCACTGATTTACTAGGTAAGACCTGAATAATAGTAAGTTTTGTACATTTTCAATGTCCGACTTCCATGCATACCGTAGAGGATGCTAACATGGCGGCCGTGATAACAACACACAACATTCTGTTGACCAGCCAAATGATTATAACAAATAATTATCATGTAATACATGTTCTTAACGTTAACTTAGTAGTTTCTAGATATCTGGCATATATTTATTATTGCCTATTATTTCTAGTTGTCTGTTTATTATTTCCCAACGAATCATTCCACAGCTGTGATAAACAGTACACAAAATCAGCTGTTGTACACGGGCATGACCGTCACAATTCTCACTTCCATACATTTCCTAATTCCGTTTCAATACATATGGTGCCTCTGTTTATAAATTTTCTTTAGAGAAATGCGTCTTGAGAATGACCAATTTAATGCAAAACTCACCTAATTGTAATGAACATCAATTGATGTCAGTATCTTTATTTTCTCTTTTCCCTAAAGCAACTTAGAATGTGTATTAAGCCAAATAGCCAAATAATGCATATTCATGATGTTTCAAAGCTAATTTCGAGATGTAATTCAAGGCCTTACGAGACGCGGTTGTACCTGAATTATACACTGAAATGCTTCCAAATGTAAAGTTCATCACGATGACATTAAAAGTTATATATTTGCATTCGAATACGCTGATATTGAGCGAAATGATCGACATTTTGGATATGATCCGTTATGGTCGGCAATAAACCATTTGCGCCGTACGACATTGTGCCAAGCGAAATGCGAAAATGCGCTTAACGAAGAGCGACAATGCGTCATGTGGCAGTAAGACATGTACAAATTAATGCGCCAAACGAAGAGTAGCGTCATGCGGCAGTGCAAAAATGGGCCATACCATGGGACAGACCACCGGTTTACGACGCGCAAAAAACAACAACACAAAAACAAAGCAAAACAAAAAACTACAAGTACTGTAAACTTGTGGACAGACACACTGTCGCTCTTAGCACGGCCAGCGCATTGCCGCACTGTCGCTTTTGCTTGGCGCATAGTCGCTCTTCGCTCGACACGTTGTCGCATGACCCGGCGCAATGTCGCACTGTCATATGGTGGGGTCGCCAATGCATCATGACCGAAATCAGCCACTGTCATTTCCCTCATTCAATTGTCACAAAAGCGTATCAAATGTTTATTCAAATAAAATTCTCTATTTTAGTTTCGGGGGAAAAAAACCATTTCATACGTTTTTGTGAGATTTCGATATGGCCGCAATCAGCCGCGATAGGAAACTGAATACTTTGGTGGAGGACTTTGTTTGGAAGCCTAGTTATAAAAAAATCCATCCAAATATCATTTCAGAAGAATTTTAAATTTTGTTGTTATTTTTTTTTCTTCAAACAGAAACTGGATCAGTCAACAATTTCATAAGCGAAATTTTAATTTTGACTTAGTATCCTACATTCAAAAGAATAAAACAGAAAATAACTTGGACAAAACTAAACCGGCCGGCGACAAATCAGTGGCTCTTTAACGGCGATTAAATGTCGTGCCTATACTGAGTTTTCTGCGAGTTCCATTTCCAAACAAGTTTGAGATGACTTTCTTTGACGTATTTACATATTGAATTTAAATATCTTCTAACAGAAGTGCGAGATATAGACTAGAATCTTACGTGTTGGTAAGACTCGCAAATACTTTACCGATAAGTTCTTTAAAACGACACGTTTACCTGATGAGTTTAGGGTAACTAATTATATCTGATTATAACTTACACAACATGGCCTCTTTTACAGCCGTCCTTACTACGACCTTCACTGAAGTTGATTATTATTTATTTTCTGAAATGTGACGCCGGTCTGCTTTGTTACTTTGTACGTTGCAGTCTTTGAACATTAAGTAATTGGAATCTGGTGTAAAACTTCGTCTAGCTTGGTCGATAGTTCTCATCTTTTACCTATTAATGTAAATAATACATATGTTTATCCTACTGACATAATTTCCCCGTAATAAGAGAACATTTGATAGTTATGCGTGTTTTTATTACCAAACCATGAAATATGACCTTGCCAATTCATCAGCTTAGACAATGTATTAAGTTTTTCAATGCTTGTTTTTAGCAATATAATTTTTGTAGTTGTCAATTCACATGTGTTTTCAAGCAGACAGGTAATTAATCCGTGAATACGACCTTTTAGCATTTTAACACGTAAAAGTAGAGTCAAGGGAGCAACCAGTAGCGCGAAGGAGGTTACTTACGTAATGTAGTTACATGTTATTTCATAATTATTATACAACTCAAACTCAAATTGTAATAATTAGGTAGAATTAGGTGCCCCGCTAAATTGTTGGGCCAGGGTGATAGTCAGAATTTCTCACTACATCATTTGAAACTTTTCGCTAGGATCCTGTTCAAGAGATGTTTTATTACATTGAAAACAAATATTTATAACATTTATCATGTGAAAGAACAGATAAAATTTCTCCATTTTCAACGTTTCAAAATGTTTGTCGACTGCTGTGAGATGATTAGTAAGCAGATCTCTCCTTCGGCAAACCTCGATACCTAGCTACATCTTCTTTGTTTCTCCGAGTTTGCCAGACACTGACCGTAGGCCGTTGATTTTTCTTGGTTACTCTACTTCATGAACCTGGCATGTCCTTAAATGCCATTTTCTGTTAATGAGATGCTGCTAAACCAGAAATATATGTTAGAGATATTGACAACTCTACCATTTTTATGAACGACGACCTCCTTGTATGCTGTGCGTTGCGTGTGTTAATCCGCATTGTGCCTCTTTGCAATAGTGGGAACTTTTGCCTATTGAATTGCTCATCAGAACTGAGGCATACCACCAGAGATACAGGGTATCACACCTCACGGTCACTTTACACTTTCAATGGGACGAACCAGTTGTCAGCTATAGCTACTACCAGAGATACAGGGCAGCACACCCCACGGTCACTTTTCACTTTCAATGGGACGAACCAGTTGTCAGCTATAGCTACCACCAGAGATACAGGGCAGCACACCCCACGGTCACTTTTCACTTTCAATGGGACGAACCAGTTGTCAGCTATAGCTACCACCAGAGATGCAGGGCAGCACACCCCACGGTCACTTTTCACTTTCAATGGGACGAACCAGTTGTCAGCTATAGCTACCACCAGAGATACAGGGCAGCACACCCCACGGTCACTTTTCACTTTCAATGGGACGAACCAGTTGTCAGCTATAGCTACCACCAGAGATACAGGGCAGCACACCCCACGGTCACTTTACACTTTCAATGGGACGAACCAGTTCTCAGCTATAGCTACCACCAGAGATACAGGGCAGCACACGTGGGCCCACGGTCACTTTTCACTTTCAATGGGACGAACCAGTGTCAGCTATAGCTACCACCAGAGATGCAGGGCAGCACACCCCACGGTCACTTTATACTTTCAATGGGACGAACCAGTGTCAGCTATAGCTACCACCAGAGATGCAGGGCAGCACACCCCACGGTCACTTTACACTTTCAATGGGACGAACCAGTTGTCAGCTATAGCTACCACCAGAGATACAGGGCAGCACACCCCACGGTCACTTTTCACTTTCAATGGGACGAACCAGTTGTCAGCTATAGCTACCACCAGAGATACAGGGCAGCGCACCCCACGGTCACTTTTCACTTTCAATGGGACGAACCAGTTGTCAGATATAGCTACCACCAGATATACAGGGCAGCACACCCCACGGTCACTTTTCACTTTCAATGGGACGAACCAGTGTCAGCTATAGCTACCACCAGAGATACAGAGCATTACACCCCACGGTCACTTTACACTTTCAATGGGACGAACCAATTGTCAGCTATAGCTACCACCAGAGATGCAGGGCAGCACACCCCACGGTCACTTTTCACTTTCAATGGGACGAACCAGTTGTCAGCTATAGCTACCACCAGAGATACAGGGCAGCACTCCCCACGGTCACTTTTCACTTTCAATGGGACGAACCAGTTGTCAGTTATAGCTACCACCAGAGATACAGGGCAGCACACCCCACGGTCATTTTTCACTTTCAATGGGACGAACCAGTTGTCAGCTATAGCTACCACCAGAGATACAGGGCAGCACACCCCACGGTCACTTTACACTTTCAATGGGACGAACCAGTGTCAGCTATAGCTACCACCAGAGATACAGGGCAGCGCACCCCACGGTCACTTTTCACTTTCAATGGGACGAACCAGTTATCAGCTATAGCTACCACGAGAAATACAGGGCAGCGCACCCCACGGTCACTTTTCACTTTCAATGGGACGAACCAATTATCAGCTATAGCTACCACCAGAGATACAGGGCAGCGCACCCCACGGTCACTTTTCACTTTCAATGGGACGAACCAGTTGTCAGCTATAGCTACCACCAGAGATACAGGGCAGCACACCCCACCCCACGGTCACTTTTCACTTTCAATGGGACGAACCAGTTGTCAGCTATAGCTACCACCAGAGATACAGGGCAGCACACCCCACCCCACGGTCACTTTTCACTTTCAATGGGACGAACCAGTTATCAGCTATAGCTACCACCAGAGATACAGGGCAGCACAACCCACGGTCACTTTATACTTTCAATGGGACGAACCAGTTGACAGCTATAGCTACCACCAAAGATACAGGGCAGCGCACCCCACGGTCACTTTTCACTTTCAATGGGACGAACCAGTTATCAGCTTTAGCTACCACCAGAGATGCAGGACAGCACAACCCACGGTCACTTTACACTTTCAATGGGACGAACCAGTTGTCAGCTATAGCTACCACCAGAGATACAGGGCAGCGCACCCCACGGTCACTTTTCACTTTCAATGGGACGAACCAGTTGTCAGCTATAGCTACCACCAGAGATACAGGGCAGCACAACCCACGGTCACTTTTCACTTTCAATGGGACGAACCAGTTGTCAGCTATAGCTACCACCAGAGATACAGGGCAGCACAACCCACGGTCACTTTACACTTTCAATGGGACGAACCAGTTGTCAGCTATAGCTACCACCAGAGATACAGGGCAGCACACCCCACGGTCACTTTACACTTTCAATGGGACGAACCAGTTATCAGCTATAGCTACGACCAGAGATGCAGGGCAGCACACCCAACGGTCACTTTTCACTTTCAATGGGACGAACCAGTTGTCAGCTATAGCTACAACCAGAGATGCAGGGCAGCACACCCAACGGTCACTTTTCACTTTCAATGGGACGAACCAGTTGTCAGCTATAGCTACCACCAGAGATACAGGGCAGCACACCCCACGGTCACTTTTCACTTTCAATGGGACGAACCAGTTGTCAGTTATAGCTACCACCAGAGATGCAGGGCAGCACACCCCACGGTCACTTTACACTTTCAACGGGACGAACCAGTTATCAGCTATAGCTACCACCAGAGATGCAGGGCAGCACACCCAACGGTCACTTTTCACTTTCAATGGGACGAACCAGTTGTCAGCTATAGCTACCACCAGAGATGCAGAGCAGCACACCCCACGGTCACTTTTCACTTTCAATGGGACGAACCAGTTGTCAGCTATAGCTACCACCAGAGATACAGGGTAGCACACCCCACGGTCACTTTTCACTTTCAATGGGACAAACCAGTTGTCAGCTATAGCAGGAGCAGAAATTACTACTTTTATTGACTCTGTGTGTGCCTTGGACAGGGACAGGGCACGTCCATAGCCTCTCTTACAGGGACAAGCGCTCATCCGAAGGCCAAAAGTGAGGTGGAGTCAAGGGAGACATGCGGAAGAACAAACTCAGCCTTTTACGACAAAGCAACGGGAACAACAGGTGCAATAAACAAAATCTGGGTCACACAGCGTTTAGAATTGTATAAATCGTTTTTTCTGTGATTAATGTCTTTATCAAGATTCGTATACTAAGTAAAATCACGGTAGTCCTGAAGTTTCATATATCAGTTAAATCACCATTATAATGGGACTAAACTAAAAAAAAATTGACACTATCAAATTGAGTCGGTATTAAACAAGTCAGATGGATTCGCGCAAGCACAATACTTGTTTAATCAAGATCACACGAAAAAAACAATTGCAAACATATCTAATGTTAACTCTGGCGTAAAAGCGTTATTTTTAAATAAAATTACTGCTGAAATATGTACCTTTTACAGTAATATTTTTGTTTGTTTTTGTTTTCCATCGCCTTCATTCGGTACGTATTCTCTTTATTCCTGAAACATTTATTCTATGGTTGCTATGCCGCATTGACTGATATTTTATGATCTGCACCCCTTTACCTTTCTATTATTATAATGAAGGTCAGAATAAACTTGTCCCGTGTTTGGGATTAGCCATAAACCACACAAATTAACATCAGACGTTTCTAAATCTGTCCTGTTGTGGTCAGAAAAAGGTGATTCACTCACTAACTCCGAAACGAAACTAGACAAAGTTGACAAGGTCAACACATTACTACCGCGTGAGAGCACCAAGTGACAGTCTGTACCTAAGCCGGACCTCTCGGATTGATTTTCTGATTGGACCTGATTATCACGTAAGTGGAGAAGCGCACGAGACGTGTGTTTATCCAGGTCAGTAGGTGAAGAAGTATAATGAGAATGAGATAATTACGACGCGGCTGGATGACCTGATAACACAGTGCTGCTAATGATTACAGTGGCGACTGGACGCCAGTGTACGGTGACGTCCGATACAGCGGCCGCCGTCATGATAAGGTTTAAACGCTCACCGTCATCCTATCAACGTGACATTCTCTACGATATCAGGTGATGTTCGTCACAGGACCTCGCAGGACCACTTCGTCACGCTCAAATGCCGCAAAGATCGATGTTCGGACTTTAGAATTACCGAAAAGCATAACACATCCATCCCATCAATCAAATACTTGCTGATTTACCCTGAACTACTTCTGTAGGGAAAAGAGGCACGAAACATGTATCCAAACCAACGCAATAAAAACAGTGAAAATACCGATATAACAAGTTTGGACATCTTATACTCCGTAGTCTATCTAAATAATAGATATTATGTTTTTTAACCCATTTAAAAACAACATTTGTATCATTCAAAGTGCGTTTTTGGTGGAAGCATTATCATATGTGTTCCGTTTCACGTTTAACCTATGCATTGCAAAAAAACAGCTAAATATTGCAAAGAGTGTATTTTTTTTAGTGAATTTTTATAATTTTTTCTTATACAAGCTATTAATTCATTTAAACAGTAAAAAGGTTAACAAAAATACTGATCGGTATCAAGATTACCTAATGTATTAAATAATTTGTTAATTGAGCCTCCTCATCTAATTTCATCCAATCTTTGGCTTTAATATATTCCATCTATCTGTGAGTTTCAATTTTAGTAGCTTGCATCCCTTCTGACGAGACATCGCTTCTATACTCACGTTATCAACCTGTATTATTAATTAAAGTGTGTAGTCTTATGGCTTGACTGTGTTCTTTGGTATCTTAAAAGATATATCGCCGTTACAGAGACCTGTTTCTGATGTCCAGTCTTGACCATTTAAAATCGGAGAAAGTCCGGTGTAAATATAGCGCAATTCCATTTTTATCCTGCAATCAACATTGGTATTGTCGGAATACACCCACCTCATATAATTTTGCTGTATTCGACACTGACGGAAAACAGCTATATTTTTTTCATGAGCGCAGATTCCATCAACCTCCTATTGTTTGATCCATTGTTTGAAATTCAGACATGTTTGTTGAACATTGCAATACAAATATGTTAATAAATGTAACACTGCTAAATAAACACGAGGCCCATGTGCCTTAACGGTCATCAGACTATTGGCACAATACAACATAGTCGTTTAAAGATTTTAGCCATTTTGACTCCTGTGAATGAAGATCAAGGTCATTTTTAAAACAAATATTGAAGCCCTTCATCCCTGCATGTCATAGACCGAATATCAGGTCTCTTGGCCTAATTCGTTATTCACAAAAAGTTATTTCAAGATTTTAACCTATTTGACCCCTGTGGTCTTGAATGACAGTCAAGGTAATTAATTTGAACAAACTTGGTAGCGCTTCATATCAGCATGCTGCAGGCCTCATATCAGTAACCTGGGCCTTTTGGTTCTTGAGAAGAAGTTGTTTAAATATTTTAAACTTTTTGACCCCATGACCTTGAATGAAGGTCAAGGTCATTCATTTGAACAAATTTGTTACCCTTCATTCTAGGATGTTGCAGGCCCAATATGACAACACTGAGCCTTTCCGTTTTTGAGAAAAAGTCGTTTAAAGATTTTAGCCATTTTGACCCCTGTGACCTTTAATGAAGGCCAAGGTCATTTTTTTGAACAAACTTGATAGTCATTTATCCCAGCAAGCTGCAGGCCCAATATGGGTTTCCTAGGCCTTTCGGTTCTTGAGAAGAAGTCGTTTAAAGATTTTAGCCTATTTGACCCCTGTGACCTTGAATGAAGATCAAGGACATGCATTAGAACAAACTTGATAGACCTTCATACCAGCATGTCACGGGCCCAACATCAGGTCTCTAGGCCTCTTAGTTATTCACAAGAAGTTGTTTAAAGGATTTTAGCCTTTTTGACCCCTGTGACCTTAAATGAAGGTCAAGGTCATCCATAAGAACAAACTTAGTAGCCCTTCATCCCAGCATGCTACATGCTCAATATCAGTACCCTGGGCCATCTGGTTCTTGAGAAGAAGTCGTTTAAATTTTTTAGCCTTTTTGACCCCTATGACCTTGATGATGGTCAAGGTCATTCATTTGAACAAACTTGGTAGCCCTTCATTTCAGCATGCTACATGTCAAATATTAGTACACTGGGCCTTTTGGTTATTGAGAAGAAATCATTTGAATGAAATGTTCACGCATTGCGGATGGCGCACGACGACGTACGGTGCATGATAACAATAGGTCATCCTGACCCTTCGGGTCAGTTGACATAAAAATATATATTGTGCATTTTTTGAAGTGTTGCAGGATAAAAAGAATACATAGGCAGTGTCTTAAAATATAAGCTGTATTTGGGCTCTTAAACCTCGTCTAAATACAGTTAACATTTTAAAATACTGACCAAATATTCTCTATATATATGTCGTGGTCATTTGGAAAACGAGGCATGCAAAACATCACAGAGACGCAATCATGTCTGCCAGTTCAAGTGGACGAAGCAACAAGACGGTACGCATGTGCATGTTATATGTGTAAATGTACAATATTTGACTGTAAATGTACATTACTTGACTGTAAATGTACAATACTTGACTGTAAATGTACAATATTTGACTGAAAATGTACAATATTTGACTGTAAATATACAATATTTGACTGTAAATGTACATTACTTGACTGTAAATGTACAATACTTGACTGTAAATGTACAATATTTGACTGTAAATGTACAATATTTGACTGTAAATATACAATATTTGACTGTAAATGTACATTACTTGACTGTAAATGTACAAATCTTGACTGTAAATGTACAATATTTGACTGTAAATGTACAATATTTGACTGCTAGTTTAATTTCTCTATCATCAAGACACGGAAAACTATTGATTTTGTGTTCGTTACCTCGCAATCTCATGTAATGAACAGTTGTATTCGCTCATCAGAAGACGGCAAGTAACAATAGGTGCATGTCTGCGGTAAGTTTATTATGATTTATCAACAATAATGTGAAGATGTGGTACAAGTGTGAATGTTATATTTCTCATTAATGTCTCAATGCAATAAGTGGTGATGGATTCATGTAAACTCGTAAAACGCATATCTTTCTCCTTTTTGTAAGATTAATGCAAAGCCGTTTTTTCGCTGTTTTTTTTGGCTGAAGTTTGACTGAAATATCCATCAAAAGGAAGCCTGTATCGGCTTGTTTAGATGCCTCTTGATTGTCATGGCTCGTTGCAGATGCGGTTGTCCTTTAGTGTTCAAGAGTTTATCTCGACTTTTCTGGACACAACCTTCCATCGATATTCGTTTTTTTACTTCAGAATGGGATTTATTATGAAAATCCCCTGTAAGAGGACTTCCCACAAAAAAAGTTGTATCATTTCCCGTTTTAAACTTAAGAATCTTTCCTTTCCAAACTCCCATCACTAAAGCAAGTGACGATACCAGTGCTAAGATCCAAACTGCGTATGTGCGTTATTTGTAAAACATACGATTAAGGCTTATAGAATAACCAATACCTGATGGACAACAGTGTGTGTGGTGGCTAGATCTTATAGAATAACCAATACCTGATGGACAACAGTGTGTGTGGTGTCTAGATCTTATAGAATAGCCAACACCTGATGGACAATAGTGTGTGTGGTGTCTAGATCTTAGAGAATAGCCAATACCTGATGGACAACAGTGTGTGTGGTGTCTAGATCTTAGAGAATAGCTAATACCTGATGGACAACAGTGTGTGTGGTGGCTAGATCTTATAGAATAACCAATACCTGATGGACAACAGTGTGTGTGGTGGCTAGATCTTATAGAATAACCAATACCTGATGGACAACAGTGTGTGTGGTGTCTAGATCTTAGAGAATAGCTAATACCTGATGGACAACAGTGTGTGTGGTGGCTAGATCTTAAAGAATAACCAATACCTAATGGACAACAGTGTGTGTGGTGGCTAGATCTTATAGAATAGCCAATACATGATGGACAACAGTGTGTGTGGTGGCTAGATATTATAGAATAGCTAATACCTGATGGACAACAGTGTGTGTGGTGTCTAGATCTTATAGAATAGCCAATACCTGATGGACAACAGTGTGTGTGGTGGCTAGATCTTATAGAATAGCCAATACATGACGTAAACATTGTGTGTGGTGTCTAGATCTTATAGAATAGCCAATACCTGATGTACAACAGTGTGTGTGGTGGCTAGATCTTATAGAATAGCCAATACCTGATGTACAACAGTGTGTGTGGTGTCTAGATCTTATAGAATAGCCAATATCTGATGGACAACAGTGTGTGTGGTGTCTAGATCTTATAGAATAGCCAATACATGACGTAAACATTGTGTGTGGTGTCTAGATCTTATAGAATAGCCAATACCTGATGGACAACAGTGTGTGTGGTGTCTAGATCTTATAGAATAGCCAATACCTGATGTACAACAGTGTGTGTGGTGTCTAGATCTTAGAGAATAGCTAATACCTGATGGACAACAGTGTGTGTGGTGGCTAGATCTTATAGAATAACCAATACCTAATGGACAACAGTGTGTGTGGTGGCTAGATCTTATAGAATAGCCAATACATGATGGACAACAGTGTGTGTGGTGGCTAGATATTATAGAATAGCTAATACCTGATGGACAACAGTGTGTGTGGTGTCTAGATCTTATAGAATAGCCAATACCTGATGGACAACAGTGTGTGTGGTGGCTAGATCTTATAGAATAGCCAATACATGACGTAAACATTGTGTGTGGTGTCTAGATCTTATAGAATAGCCAATACCTGATGTACAACAGTGTGTGTGGTGGCTAGATCTTATAGAATAGCCAATACCTGATGTACAACAGTGTGTGTGGTGTCTAGATCTTATAGAATAGCCAATATCTGATGGACAACAGTGTGTGTGGTGTCTAGATCTTATAGAATAGCCAATACATGACGTAAACATTGTGTGTGGTGTCTAGATCTTATAGAATAGCCAATACCTGATGGACAACAGTGTGTGTGGTGTCTAGATCTTATATAGAATAGCCAATACCTGATTGACAACAGTGTGTGTGGTGTCTAGATCTTAGAGAATAGCTAATACCTGATGGACAACAGTGTGTGTGGTGTCTAGATCTTATAGAATAACCAATACCTGATGGACAACAGTGTGTGTGGTGTCTAGATCTTATAGAATAGCCAATACCTGATGGACAACAGTGTGTGTGGTGGCTAGATCTTATAGAATAGCCAATACATGACGTAAACATTGTGTGTGGTGTCTAGATCTTATAGAATAGCCAATACCTGATGGACAACAGTGTGTATGGTGTCTAGATCTTATAGAATAGCCAATATCTGATGGACAACAGTGTGTGTGGTGGCTAGATCTTATAGAATAGCTAATACCTGATGGACAACAGTGTGTGTGGTGTCTAGATCTTAGAGAATAGCTAATACCTGATGTACAACAGTGTGTGTGGTGGCTAGATCTTATAGAATAGCTAATACCTGATGGACAACAGTGTGTGTGGTGGCTAGATCTTATAGAATAGCTAATACCTGATGGACAACAGTGTGTGTGGTGTCTAGATCTTATAGAATAGCCAATATCTGATGGACAACAGTGTGTGTGGTGGCTAGATCTTATAGAATAGCTAATACCTGATGGACAACAGTGTGTGTGGTGGCTAGATCTTATAGAATAGCCAATACATGACGTAAACATTGTGTGTGGTGTCTAGATCTTATAGAATAGCCAATACCTGATGGACAACAGTGTGTATGGTGTCTAGATCTTATAGAATAGCTAATACCTGATGGACAACAGTGTGTGTGGTGTCTAGATCTTATAGAATAGCCAATATCTGATGGACAACAGTGTGTGTGGTGGCTAGATCTTATAGAATAGCTAATACCTGATGGACAACAGTGTGTGTGGTGGCTAGATCTTATAGAATAGCCAATACATGACGTAAACATTGTGTGTGGTGTCTAGATCTTATAGAATAGCCAATATCTGATGGACAACAGTGTGTGTGGTGGCTAGATCTTATAGAATAGCTAATACCTGATGGACAACAGTGTGTGTGGTGTCTAGATCTTAGAGAATAGCTAATACCTGATGGACAACAGTGTGTGTGGTGGCTAGATCTTATAGAATAACCAATACCTGATGGACAACAGTGTGTGTGGTGTCTAGATCTTATAGAATAGCCAATACCTGATGGACAACAGTGTGTGTGGTGGCTAGATCTTATAGAATAGCCAATACATGACGTAAACATTGTGTGTGGTGTCTAGATCTTATAGAATAGCCAATACCTGATGGACAACAGTGTGTATGGTGTCTAGATCTTATAGAATAGCCAATATCTGATGGACAACAGTGTGTGTGGTGGCTAGATCTTATAGAATAGCTAATACCTGATGGACAACAGTGTGTGTGGTG